>NC_045682.1:16030048-17230048 GCF_003331165.1 Xiphophorus hellerii
TACAGCAATGAACTATGAATTGAATTCCGCATTCAAGGTAAGTTTACCTATAGTGATGTGATAGCTTAAACAAATTCATTGGTATGATATTCGGTTCCAAAAGTAACCATAACCCATGTAGCTCTCAGCACTCAAGTGCCCCTTTTCTTTTTTAAACAAAAAGTAGATTATCATTCATTAGATCTACATCAATTCTTGTGAACTGCGAGGGTAAGCGAATACAAATGAATTGTGTCTTGCATGTGAAGCCTATCTGATTGTCTCAACAGACAGAAACTTTCTGCAACTGGTGCACTGGTATAATCTCAAGTAGGGAGCAAAAAGCCAATCAGGATGTATCTGGCGAGCTCTGCGTTTGGTCATTGTGACCCTCCGGGTTCTGTGGCCAAGTCAACCGTTTTCATGATGAACGACAGGTCACAGTGCTGCAAGTCAGTGGGACATAATGTCGCTTTAAATGCTGCCACATAGTTTCTCTCCAGCAGTGGCGGAGCTCTACAGGGAGCGGAGGTAAAGGCCATTCTACTATGATTAGGGGTCGGAGGTGTCTGTCTGTGTGGGTGTGTGGGGGTGTGTGTGGGGGTGCACACGCGGGGGCGCGTGGGATACTGCAGAGCAAATACATGCCTTCCACAATATCGAGTCCCTCTCTGGGAGATGGTTTCAGTCAAGTTTACACAGCAGCAGTAAAGAAAAGCTTAAATATGCTAAAATTCAGAGGCATTCTTTGAAGATTATGCCAGACGAAAATATATGTAGTACACACCATTCAAATGTATTTACAGCTCTGTACATTAAGAACGACCATTTGATCTAACTCCTGGTCTCAAGTGTTCTGCCTTCTGATATGGCCAGATTAGCTGTCTATTAAATAATACCTAGAAATGGCACAAGAGCACTGATCACAACTTTCAAGAACTCACTTCACAGACTGGGCCTTGCCTAACTACAACAAGAATTAGTCACTGCTAAAGTCGCTATTTCCACTTGTGATTCTTGTCTAACTTTCTGGATTGTATCCGTTGAGAGCTTCAATAAATAAACGAGGGAGTGCATCAATTATCTTTGTGGAATCATTCCAAGATTTGCTGATGAGCTGATAATTTGAGTCAGAAATGACGAGTGTTCATGCCAGTGATTAAATGAGTTACGACCAATAGTTACTTACAACCCAACTGTAGGCTTTAGAATGTGGACAGTCTTGTTTTTCTCTCTCTTCTTCTGAAGTGGGTGTAGCTTTTCTTGGTTTGTGTACCGATCTGTTTCTCACAGGTAAATCTCTCGTTTGGGGGTGTGAGCAGAAGGGGACGTGGGCGGGAACTCGGAGGCCACGCTCAGGGGCATCTCCTCTACGGGACAGTCCTGACCGGGGTCCTGGCCGCTGCTGGAATAGGCACTGCGGGAGGGCGGAAGGCGCGACCGGTGCTCCTCTCCACCCAGCCTGGCGCTGCCGTTGGCCAGGCGACCCAGACTCCCTCTCTCCTGGTAAGGCACAAATGTGGAGAGCTTGGGGGGGTTCCTGGTCTTCCGCACGGGGGAGGGATGCCCAGGCATCCAGCAGGCATCCGAGTGACCCAATTCACTGCATTCGTTTGTGCAGTTTCCGGTCATCGCCACATCAGGGAGGGAGCGGATGTCTGTGGGCAGGTGAAAAGAAAACAACACTTTCAGTGAGAGCCTTACTCTGGAATAATAATCATTGTGGAATTAAAGTAGCAAAAAATGGCATTTGTGAACAGAAATGGTGTCATCTTATGCACCCCATGAAACCCCTGTCCCCCCACCCCCATCCTTGAGGTCTTTGCAGCTGTTGCTAAGCAGTCAGCAGCAGTTGCTATGTAGCTGTCGCTATGCACTGTGTAATGAGCGCTACTGTGTGTGTAGTCCACAAGCTGGTGTGGTAGATGCAAGAGGCGACCTGCTGTGTCTTTGTCATTTAGAAGTATCCCCCAGCAGTCTGTCTGGTATATTTGTAATATATCATCATATCGTTAATATGTTCAACAGCAACTTATTTCTATTATACGTGATCTCCGTCCTGTGAATAGAACACTCAAAATGTTCCAGCATGGAGGAGGAAAAAAAAAGGAAGGCAGAAGAAATACACACATTACAACAACACACACTGGAAACATGCAGTGTTCAGTTACGGAGGGAATATCTGGATCCTTTAGGGGAAGGGAGAAGAAAAAAAAAACATTGCTGAATGAGTTATTGATTGACAGCGCTGAAATGAGTTCCCTGCCCTTGATTATCATCCATTTTTTATTCAGCTACTCCTAATTAAATAAATGGGTCCACAACCCAGTGACCTCGTTTTTTTACACACAAGTTGAGAAAGCTCCAAAATAAGTTTGCATGAGCTATCACTTCGGAGCAGTCTCACACTTTCTGAAGGCAAACACAGCTCCGGGGAGGCACTCTGTTTGTCGGCCAGAAACGTGCAGCTGGCCGTCGGTGGGCTTGCCAATCGTGCACCTGTTGACAAGCTGAGCATACAGCACGGATTAAATGAAAATACCACTCTGTTTCATTATTTCTTTTTTTTATCCCTTTACACTCATGCTGGGACAAGTCGGATCAGTGTCTGAGAGAAAGAGAGGAGCAGATAGCAAAGATCTGTGTCTCTGTGATGCTGCTGACGAGAAAAAGTTGTGATTGCTGTGATAAACGCATTACGCTAATGCCACAAGGCTGTCCACACCATGCGAGGACGTGTCCATTATGGATGCTCCGTTCTTGTTCCGTGGTTGCAGCACAGCGTGCGAATGAGAGAAAGTGTTTACACATAGGCCACACATACACACACACACCCACGCATACACAGCAAACTGAGGGATGCGGCTGAATGGGACTGATGCAACCACAAAGGATGACGTACTGGAGGTAGCAACAAGGGTTCAAAGTTAACAGACAGTGCCAGATTGACGGTAAGCCTGGGAGACGTTCTGACCAGTGGCAAGATAATTAGCCCACAAAATGTCAAACCACTGAAGGCAGGAGAATTGCATCTGGTTTGCCACTGCTTCAGTCAATCAAAAGACACAAGTGAGAACAATGTCCGTACCAATTTTCAATGTCCAAATACATACTTATTCAGTCTGAAATGTTCAGACTTCTGTGTTCTTTAAAGCACATTTCAAAAGTAAAACATTCGCCTTTGAATTTATGGCAGATGATTTTGCAAAGTGCTGAATTTAAGCATAAAATATAGAAAAGTCCACAGACAGACAAAAAAAAGAAATGCAACAAGGGGAAGGAAAGAATAAAGGACATGCAGTTTGAAGGAAGAACACAAGTAATGAAGGGAATAAGGACACAAGGCATAGGGAAGAATAGAAAAAATGAAGGACATTAAGTAGGAATAAAGGAGAAACACAAAGAAATAAGAATACAACAAAATATAGAAGGAAAGAAGGACAAAAAGAAGAAAAATATTAGCAAGAAAGAAAGGGGGGATACAAAAAAGTAGGTGACAAGGAAGAAAAAAGAAACAGAGGACATAAAGAGGGAAGAAAGGTCAAAAGGAGGGGAGGAGAAAAGGACACAGAAAATAAATCATGAAGAACAGACACAAGGTAGGAAGAATGGACCTAGAGAAGGAAATGGAAAGAAAATTTGAAGAGCAAAATGTGAGGATAGAAGCAAACAAGGGGACATGGAGGAAAGAATGCAAGGAAGCAGGGCTGATTCTTGGCTTAGGCCGTATAGATTGTTGTCAACTGCTGTGAAATCAAAAATGAAGAAAATAAAACAAAATAAAATAAAAATTAGTGGGTATGTACAGCTCTGACTTGCATCCTTTGCTCATGATCTGTATTGAAATTGAGAATTCAGAAGATATGAGCAGCAACCTGGCCTTCCTGTTTTTGCTATTGTCCTTCATTCTGAATGACTTCCCAGAGCTGTCAGTCACATGTGCAAAAAACTTAAACCTACCTACCAATGCACAACTGATCCAACATAGAAGTCTTTAAACCAATTACGTCAAGTTTAAATAAATGTGCAGAGTTTTCAGGAGTGAAAGCTAATCAAAACTCATTAAAAAGCCATAACTATATTTTTTACTCTATATAAGACCCACTATTATTTATATTGTCACAACATAATTTTTATATTTTTCTTGCCTCTGTCCACACATAGATGCTCTAGTCCTGTTTTACTATGCCAATAAAATCCTGAACCTCTAAGGCTTTCTAAACTTCCATGGGGCGAGAACACTAAGTGAACTGTAACTTTAAAATTAATTCAAATTTTCTTTTTAGTACAATTTTGAGACATATTTGACCTTCAACAACCCCATTTTAGAAAACCAACAGTATCTATAATTAAAAACTCTCTTAGAGCTCAGTCTGCAAGGAATGAAGGAAAACGAGGACCAAACGACACAAGGAGGAAAGGATTCAAGGACTCACACAAGGAGAAAGGGAGACAGAACACCAGAAAAAAAAGAAGAAGGGAACAAAATAACTGATAAAAGGGCATGAGTGAGACAGAAAGGAAGGAAGAAAGTAAAGACTAAAGAAAGAAAGGAAGCACAAAACAAAGTAATACAGCGGAGAGTGGCACCACAGAGGATGGCTGAAGGAAATACATAAACAATGGGGTAGGAAATATCTGGAAATAAAAATATTTTCTGATAATTAATTGTTTGTTTCTTCAAACTTATCCAGATCTGAAAAAGACTAAAATCAAATTCCAGATTTTTCTTGGCTGAATATAAAGCCTCTGAGACAGTGTGAGTGTATTTGTGTGTGTGCCAAGACTTTCAACTGCTTCACAACTAACTAACACATAATGGAGGGTATTTCTTTTTATTTCTTTGTCCATATTGATAACTATTTATTTCTTACTGGTAATCCATATACAATTGCCCCATTGTTTATTGCAGTAATAATAACTGGGCGAAGAAGAATGCATAGCTTGAGCCGTTGTTGCAGCTAATCTCATTGTTCCTGTAATCCAAAGCAGCAGGATGTTTAGGCTATTTAATACATTCACCGCACAATTGGGGAATGTTCTGCCTTATTCATGCCTAATTAATTACCAGGATGCTTAAGTCAAGGCTTGTTTATGTTTATGAGGCCATAGTAATTAAGCTAGTACTGTTTTCAAATGAATTACCTATAATAATATGTTTGATAGAGAAGGAAAGAAAGCTGCTTTATTAAAATATTCATAGCGCCTGAACTTTTCTGCAACAAAACAAATCCCACTGGAACTGCAAATAAATTTCAACATATCATTTTGGGATATTACGTGAAGTATCATTGTAAAATGATTCTGATCATTTTCTCCCTCTCGTTCTGTTTTTCTAACAAACGGAAATCTGAAAAGTGTGGCATGTGTTGCTATGCTATCTTTCCCTGTGATTACTTTGCATAAGCAAGACCTTTAAAGAATGTCTCTATGACTTTTAAATAGCAAAATACCTCTGACTCATTTTCCATGGAGAGCAGTTCTTTCCATTTCTACATCATCAGTTGGATTTAGCACTGGACATTGACTAGGCCATTCTATCATGTGGATATGTTCTAAGTTTGAGCCACCTTTTCATTAAGTCTGACCTGTTGCTGAAGAAAAGCATTGCATGACGCTTCTAGTACGGTGTTTCACTATGTTCATGGTGACTTGCGATGTCAGTTTTCCTCTACACACAGCATCGTGAACGAAGACCAAAATTTTCTGGTATTATTTGACCAGAGCGCCTTCTTCCAATTTCTTCTGAACACAAATGCACGCCACGCTTTTCGGCGTTTTATTTGCACAGAGAATTAAAAAAGAAAAAAAAAATCATCTATCATTTCGCTTCCACTTTTGGTTTGCCTATCACACAAAATCATAATGAAATGCATTGGAGTTTTACATTCTTTTACATTCTGAAATGTAACAAAAGAATAATAAAAAAAATATCGAGGGATTTGAATACTTTTGATACAGTGGCTGCATAAAATGACGAGCAACTGAGAAAAAAATTTGATCCACATGTGCGTGCCCGTGTGCATGTGTGCCACCTCCTCCTTGATGAGCAGAGTCTCATTTTCACCAGCTCTGCTATCTGCAGGCGTGGTCAGGATGCATCACAGCAGCGAAAATGGACTGGAAGCTGCAGGAGAGGTTCACAGGAAGAGAGGTTTGAGGAGCGCGCTTTAAAGTACAAGTGCAGTCGCGTAGGCATCTACCCCAAAACGGATTTCACACTTGATTAAAACTTCTCCACGGCTTCTAGGAGGTTTGCGTCTCACCATGAGGCAACATGTTCAAATCGGAGCAGCTGCACATCTACAAAGCGGTGTACGATGATGGGTGGGGGAGAGGAAATGGAGCACCTTTTTTCAGGGGGGGAGCTTTTAAGAAATGCACCACATGCGACACATATTTGTGTCTTGATGAATTAGAAATTACCAATAAAGACGCACAAGTGATCAGAACTGGCACAAGTGCACGCATCCACATTCACAGTCAGCTTCTGAATGATATAGATCTCTCATGTTTGCCTGTTTCATGAACGCTTTCCCCTTTTAACTCCTGAGTCCAGAGAAAGAAAAGATGAAAGAATTTAAGGTTAACACTGATTGCTGTATCTTGACTGACTGTCAGCCTGGTGATTCACTTCAGGTTGAATGTGTTTTTAGAAAAGATAACATGAAGTTGTTTAAAGGAGTGCCAAGCGAAAGAAAACGCGTTATGAAAAATGACACATTGCACCGGTGACTGGAGCGCGCGCCGCTCACGCTGAGCCCTGCTCGTCATTATCAAGGGGCAGAAAATCTGTGGTGACAGATAAATACACAACTAGTACGCCAAAGTCATGTCACTTTCCTCCAGTATTGCCAAAGCATGCGTTTCATGCCAACAGTTTTCAAGGCCATTTACCGTGTTGGTTAGTCTCTCTATCCCCATTTGAATTGGTTTTATTAAGAGTGGGGCTCTGAGAGAAACCGTCTGTTCTTAACACACAATTTAACAGAGTAGTCTATCGTCAGCTCTGCTCCGTATGATCATTAACGTCCTTTATTGAACGCCACTTTCTTTTACGCACGTCGGTTTTCCCAACAAAGAGTCGCTGATTATGTTGCACTGATGCCATTTTATGACAGGGTGTTTTATCGCCATAGCACAAGTTGTGGTTTTTTCTTTTTTCTCCTTTTTGTTTCTCTTTTTTTTTTTTACGTTGAGCTGACCTTTCTGTTACACTCAGATCCATTTCCACAAAAAACAATCAATGCTGATAATTACACTTTTGTGTCTGTCTTTGTGTCATGGCCATTAGCCGGTAGTGGCTGCGGTGCAGTTCACTTACACCGTGGTGAATTGTTGTCCACTCTGCAAAATAAAAACATGCACCCACACAAAGGTGTCTGAATATTTGGAGGGTGTGATGAAGCAAATGAGTCAACCTCAGGTAAGAGGACCGAGCTAGAAGGGACTGTGGGAAAATTGGTATTTTCTCACCCACTCAGGCCCACATGCTTTTTGTATACATACCTAGAATAACTCAGCCCACACTCTATAACAAGCCTTTTGGATTTTGGAGTTTTCATTTTCATAGACAGAAGGGCAGACAATGGAAAACATATTATCTAATCATAGCACTAAAACAGTGCAGACCACGTGAACTCCTTTTTGTTCACCCGCCTCATTGTATTTGATTGAGATTTTATGTGACAGACCAACAAAAAGTAGTCCATAATTGCAGAGTGAAAGGAAAATTATATCTGCTTTTCAACTGTTTTAAATATAAAAAATAATAGAAAAAAAATGTGGCAGGTGTTTGTATCCCCTTTATTCCGATAGCTTTAAACAAACAGTGCAAACAATACGAATGCTCCATGAAGATCTCAGAGGGGGTTTAGAGACAATCAGCGAACAAACAGCATCATGAAGACTAAGGTACACAGCAGAGAGAGCAGAGAGGAAGTTGTGGAGAGAAGCTTAAAGCAGGGTTAGATTATAAAACAATATTCCGAGCTCTGAGCATCTCACAGAGCCCTTTTCATTATATCTATAAAAAGTGGGGAGAAAATGGGACTACTGCAAACCTGCAAACCTGCCAAGAGACGACTGTGCATCTGATCGTAAAAGCCAAGCAATGATAGAAGCAGCTAACAGCCAGTAGTAACTCTGGAGGAGCTACAGAAAACCACAGCTTAGATGGGAGAATCCACTGATAGAACAACTATTAGTCAATTACTTGATAAATCTGTAAACCAAATAAGGTAAGGCATAAGAAGTCCAGTTTGAAAGTCGCCTTGTTATATGACAATGGCTAACGCCTAAAGCACTATGTTTAACATAAATCTTAGCGCTGCATAATACCCTAAGCAAACTGACAGTGGCAGCATCATGCCATGGGGATCAAGCTGGCCAGAGTAGACAGGGAAGTGATGGAGCTAACAACAGGACGATAGGCCTCATGTCTGGAGAGGAAGACAACTGAGCTAAGTGGCTTAGATCAAAGCCTCTCCAATCGCTAAAATGTTTCAGTCAATCCCTGTTCCAAAATTGAAATGAGAATCTGAAACAACCATTCAGACTACTATAGCAAATTTGCCTCAGACAGCTTCTAACCTAAAGCTTGTTGATGCATTTCACAGATAGAGTACCAAGGACCAAAAAAGCCACAGTAGGTAACTTTTATAAAAATATGTTGTTAAAATATTGTCACTGCCATCTGCAGCAATACACTGACCAGTAGGCTGCAGCTTTGCTAATGGCAGATAGTTACAGAAACACTGTGGCCGTGTTTGTTAGCCTGCACCTTCATGGTGGGCTCTGCTGTGAAGGTGGATATTTAGCACTGCGGAGAGCAAGGGGAAGGGTTTGAGCCACACATACATGAGCTTGATTGACGATGGTAAGACGCTCCTCCTTAGCATCAGAGGACGTTAAGGATGCAGCATGGATGCAGATGGAGAAACACACTGCATTTACTTCCCCAGATGGCTGTAAGACCACAGGGTCCAAGAGGAGCAGATCATTTCCCCCCAGATTATCCATTTCATATTGTCAGAACACTGACAGTTTGAGAAAATATGTAAAAAAAGAATACATTTTTATAAAAGCTACCTAATACCATCAATTTCTGTAAGTTATATCCAACTGTGCCTAATTTATATAATTTGCCTTCTAAGCAAATAGTTAAAATTTCTTCTATAGATAGCTATTCATCAGCACTCTCCTGCCGATCTGACTGAACTTGAGTGATTTTGCAGCAAACACAGACAAATACTTCAGCCTCTAAATGGGCAATGCTTGCAAAATAAGACAAGTGCGCATGGGTGCCAATACATTGCAAGATGCTGATATTACATCGGCTGGCATAGACTGACTAGAGTTGCTTTAAAGAACAGTGACTCATTGACATTTCTTCCTCTCTGCACAGCAGAACTCTTTTTCCTGTTTGCCTGGAGACAAACTGCACCTCTTTTTACCTTACGCGGTGGTCACTCCTGTCTGCCTTCTTACGGTGGCATCATTAACTAGGAAAACAGCAAAAAATTTACCTCCTCCCACCTTTAGCTGTGTCGCAGTCAACTCACACTGGACATTTTAAAGGTGCCTCAACTGCACTAACACAACATGTACATACTGCACAGTGTAGTCACAGAGAGGGGGCTACACATGGAAGCTTAACCCACCGGCCTGACAGATACATGCAAGGGGTGGGTTTGCATGCTGCTTGCATCAGGGTGCCAGTGGGAGGTGTTGAGTGTCTGAGGCAGGCTTCCTCATCGTCTGATCCCCTGCCCACGGGCATAGAGGGAAGCTGCCTCTTCCTGAGATTTCACACTGCTCCCTCTCTGTTTGATTGCAAATGCTGCCTCTCCCCACCGGCTGCTTTCCAGCGCGAGCGCCACACCGCTATGATCGATGGCGGACAAATATGAGAGAGCCGCGGCTCGCGGAGGGAAGCAACGGCTGGGGAAAAAAAACACAGCAGCTCGCATTTTGGGGGAAGAGTGCCACGGATATAAATGCCGCATTTGTGGTGCCGGCAAAGAGTTTATGTGGTAAATGAGTGGAGGAGCTCCAGAGGAACAATGGGAAGCGAGGAAGAAATATCCCTATCTTTGCAGACAGTAGTTCCTGTGGTGGCTATCAGTATGATAACTGGGTGTGACTGCATTCTGTGGTTGTCATCCTCGGCAAGGAAAAACAACAAGAAACCAGGGTTTTGTATTTATTTAGCTGTGACATGTCAAGTCTTGTTATTCAAGAACTCTCAGTAAGCACAGTAAGCAGAAGCTACCAAACGCAGCTTTTCTTATCTACTGTTATTTTTACTCCCCCTGCGGAGGGGTACATTCTTAAAAGAAAGAAACTTGCTACAAGTGCACAAACATAGTGTTGACATGCACATTTAGCTTGTTCATTGTAACAGGAATCCAGAAAAAAACAATGGGGGTGTTTGTAACCTTAGATACACACTTTAACCATCCCACCAGCAAAATTACAATGTGCAGCAAACTTTTTGTTTTACCATAGCTCTGCAGAAAATGATGTGTAAAGTGATAAAGTGGTATATACCATTAGAAAATCTTCTAGGTAGGCTCGGTGGATAATTACAGCATATTTATTCTAAAGCTGCTGTCCTGTTAAGCTTTCCTTTGTGTCTTAATAAAAATAAAGATTGAATGCATCGGTTTTTCAAACCCGAACAGGGATTTCTTGTCTGTCTGAGAAGCACAAGGTTAAATGTTTTAGCAGACACAGGTTAATCAATTCTCAGTCAAGCTGTCTGCAAAAGGTGATGGCAGGATAACAATTGGTCAGAAGCAAAAGTGTCAGAGTATCTCCTTCGCAGATTCACTGAGATCTAAATTCTCGGCTTCCCGAGGAGGCGAGCCTCCCTGCTGACAAATCCTGATGAGTGGACATGTCGGGCCAGTGGCACATCAGGAAAGGAGAAGGAGAAGACGGGGAAAAAGAAAGAAAGGAAAAAAAACTAAAACTGAAACGACGCTGTAGCTACTTCAATGGGAGATGGTGAACCTCTTGTCAGATCTCTCACCATCCACCATTTTGTGTTAGACTTCCTCTATTTGAAGACTGCCTTCTGTATCAGTGCATTTGACAAAGCCCTAGCACCTGCTGACAGATCACGCTATGCACCAGCTCCTCCAATTGAGGAGCTGATATGCGGTGTGATGTGTCAACCAACACTAAGGCTTTGTCAAACTGCAGCACGCGCATGCAGCATCTTCAGATAAAAGCGATTCAAAACACTGGTGGAAAGGGACAGGGGGAGTAAAGTGTGCTAAATGATGATATAGTTCCTTTTTTTGTAAGGAATAGAATTGTTTCTCCGCTGGCGTGCAAAGGTGTTTGTTGAATGCATGAGTGGAGAGCAGCTTTCAGCCTCTGACCATGTTTGGCTTGCTGGTCAATTACTGACTGGAAATTGTGTTCTGGAGCTTCACAACAAGATATTGATTCTTAGTGCCTGCCAATGTGAAAATAAATAGAAGTAGCTATTAAAAACATTAAAGAGTCAGTGTTATGATTATCCCTGCGAAGTCCAGTGAACTATTTCCAAACGCAGTACCATTTTCATTTCAGAGGTCAATAGCACTGAAATAATTTATTACTTTGTATTACCACTAAAGATGAATTGAGAAATTAGATTATTACCAATATTTGGCCAGTTTTCAGTGCTAACCGCCCTGGCAAGACTAAAACAATCGGTTTCCCTGTCAGGAAACGTGCTTGTAAAGTTGCAGAAATAACACTGTTCAGTGTGAACGCTGTTACTGAGTGAAGACGGGTGTCATATTACCAGTATCAACAAGTGGTTCAAAAATGAAGCTAGATGAAGCAGGGACATAAGGAGATATTCAAACAGGACCTGTTATTTTCTACATTATGCCAAGACATATTTGCACTGAACAGAGTACAGCAACGTTGCTCTGTATTTTTCTTTTTGACTTTCAGCCTCTTTCTGTTGGGAACATGATGTTTGGAAATGTTGGGAAGTCTTCAAAACCTACAAAAGGACCAACATTCTCTATCAAATACAGGGACAGCTGTTTACTGTTGCAGTTTGTGCTAAACCATGCTAATTGCTTATATGATTTCAACATTGTAATCATTTTGTCTTTGCTTTACAAAATGTTTGTAAACACTATTTTACTGCAACCACTCTTACACACATGGCGGTACCAGCGAGGAACATTAGAAAGATCATAATTGGAATGCATTGCTTTAAAATTTCTATATTAAAGTTGTAGAAGAGAAAACAGGATTGGTTAAACTTAGCTTTGGAAATCTGCAAATTTGTATTTACAGATCTTCTGTAATAATAACACAACATATAGGACAGTACACGTCTCTATCTTATATAAACAATCTAACCTTGGGAGAAGAAGCAGCTTATCTCTTTCACAGAAGTACCAAGGAGATTTTAAACAGTTTTTAAATCTGATATTTTATGTATGGCTAAAAGGTCAAGCTGGGAGTAGTTGATACATAATGACTATTTAAAATTAACATGAGCTGTTTTCCATTTCAGTGAAGCCTTTTCAAATGAACATAAGGAGCACAAAAACAAGCCCTGAAAGTGAAAACTGTTTTCTAAGGACGCATGTTGGCTGTTCATTTAGGCTGTTAAGGGAAAAACAAGACAAAATTGCTTGCTTTAATAATTTTGAGTTTTTAAACAGTTTTTTAAGAAACATGTTGGACTGGGGAATATTGACAACTTCTTGGAAAATGTCAGACTTATCTTAATAATATGAAGAGAAATTCACTAAAATAAGATGCAAAAGAGAGTTTCACGTTAGTTCCATCATGTTTTTTTTTTATGACAAAAAATAGAAAACCGTTTTACAGCTACACTTGCAATGTGACATCTCTTTGTATGAATATGTAATTATTTTCCCAGTCAAAAGGCTAAAACAGGGGCGTGCCGTGGTGGCGTAGGGGTTAGCGCGACCCATATTTGGAGGCCTTGAGTCCTCGACGCGGCCGTCGCGGGTTCGACTCCCGGACCCGACGATATTTGCCGCATGTCTTCCCCTCTCTCCTTCCCCATTTCCTGTCAGCCTACTGTCATATAAGGGACACTAGAGCCCACAAAAGACCCCCTGGGGGGGTAAAAAAAAAAAGGCTAAAACAGTCCCGAATGCTGATAATGATAACACTGTTCATCAGGGAACACCAGAATCAGAAAGTAACCAATGAAATCTTGGAAACTAGCCAAAAAAATCTGATCGGTGCATGGCAGATTCTATATTAAGATATTGACACATCTTCCTCTGTCTCATATGAATGCTTCCTTAATGCTGCATTCAAACAATTACAAATGTTGTTCAAAATAGGCTAAAAAATGGAGGAAAAAAATCTAAATTTAAAAATCCAAATGAGGAGTAATGGGGCAAAAATCACTCCAACTTAAGCTTGATGAGTTTTATTATTCTCGACTAGCTGCTCATTCAATCCCATATTTAAACTAGCCCAAATAATTACATTTCAAACCATCCTGCTATCCTCTATCCTCCGTTTGTGTTTCTCCCTCCAAGTGAAACAGGAAACCATGCATTTCCCAAAGTTTTCTGTGTAATTTAATTGCAGACGCTCAAGGAAATGCAGACTGCTTTCTCGTGGTGAAGGGTTGTAACTTAATACTATATACAATGACCTTTTCTTCTCTACTCTATATTACCGTACAAGTTCAACGCTAATCTTGCACAGTGTGAAAATAAAGGCAAAACTGGATAGCAGATGTGCAAGTTAGCTGCAGTCTAGTCGCTTTAGTTTAGCTGAAGATTAAAGTAAACAAGGAGCTGATGAAACTGAGCTACAAAATTGCAAAAAAAAAGAAAAAAAACATAATCCTTTTGTGAATGTTATGACTGATTTGATAGAAAATCCTGTCATGATAATTAAACACAACGTTTTATCATCCGACTCACTCTGATTATTGTGTGACATTTACTTGGGAGAGATACTTGTCTATTTTCGTCTAACACCCAACTGTTCCCTCTTCCTCTCGAGTCAATGTCTCTCTCTGTGTCCTTGCCTTTGAAGCTTTCAGCGTGTTTTCGGCCTTTTCTGTAGCCCTTTCACAGCGCCGGCTCTCAATAGTCTCGTGGAAGTTGGTAAAAGACGTTGCATTTTCCAAAAAAACTGAAAGAAAAACCTGAGCATTCAGTCTTCAATCTGTTCGTCTTTGTTGTATTTAAGCTGTTTACTTAATTGATGAATCCCCCCGCACCCAACTCCCTGAGGCATAAACAGATTTGAGATTTTAATAACTAGTCTACTAAAAATATTGAAGCGATATTAATAGCTTCTATCAAATAAAATTAGTTTAGTAATATTTTTTCTTGGAAGAAAAAATAATCAAAGGCTTCCGTTCATATGATTTACATCTCTGCCTTTCAAAAACTGTTTTTTTTTTCATATCTGGGATTTTCCCCATAGAGTACCATCCAATGCACGTCTTTCACGCTCAATATCTTTCACTGACTGATCTTCCTGACATGTTAAACGGTTGTCTTCCATGATCCGTTTGTTGTTCTTCCTCCTATTTCGATTGGGATGTTATCTCATAGCTAATTCTGCCTTTGATCCCCACACCCTGCTATGCAAAACACGGTTAACATGGAAGCACTAACATTAGCTTCTAATTAGCCAGAAACTTGACTGGATTTTTAAGACCATGAATGTGATGAAGTCGCTTCAAAACCAACATATTTTCCCACGTCTTCCCATGAAAATAGTATGTCACAAAACTAATCCAAACCTGTCCAATGTGAGAAGGTATGTGCTTTGGTGGGAGCAACTACCATCAAGCATGCAATAAATTTTACATAACTGTTTAAGAATTTTGACCCATTTTTCTTTGCATATTTTGTTTTTCATTCAGCTGCATTGGAGGATTTCTGAGCATGAGTGTATTGGAGGTCATGCCACCATTTCTCAATTGTATTTTAACTAGGGCACTCCAAAAACCTTTTTTTTTGTTAGTTTTTGTATGGTTTCATCAGTTATGGCAAGTCACAGAGGACCTACAAAAAACCCCCAAACTAAACCCCATGTTTGAATGTCAGCATTCCACTCTTTTTTTTTCTAGTTTTCTAGTTTCTTTCTCTAGTTTGACACAATATGTAACAGGATGCAGACATGTTTTGTTCTCACTCGTTCACAAGTGAGGCAAAAGTTGTCTCATTTGTCTCAAAAAAGTCTTGGAGATCATTACCATGTTTTCTGAAAAACATGAGATGGGGCTTGTGTGTGTTGTTTTTGGTCAGCAGTATTTTAGATATTGTTATCTTTTGTGAGCTCCTTGATGAGTCATCAGTGAGCTGATGGAGCAATTTTGGGACACCGACCACCCCTAAGTAGGTTCACCACTGTTATATGTTTTCCTCATTTGTACATAATGGCTCTTCTTGTGGTTCACTTTCCAAAGCCTTGGAAATAGCTTTTTAACCCTTTCCAGACTGTAAATGGCATTGTTTCTTATTTGTTCTTGAATGTATATAAATTGGTCCAAGATGTGACATTTTAGCCTATCTATTCTTCAGACAGGTCATCTTAAAGTGAATATTTAAAAGATACATGTATGGCAGTAATCAGGTCTTGGTGTGGCTAGCAAAATTGAGTCACAAAATTGTTTCAGATTCAAGTTCTACACAGGATCAAGGTTGTTTTGAATAGCTGAATAGCATAAAAATGTCAGTTGAAAACTATGTTTTTTATATATAGAAATACTTTTGATGAATTCACATTTAAGTGTAACAGAAAAAAAAGCAGAGCATTTTTTGTTTCAGAGCTGTACAACCTTGCCTTTGGCTGTTGTTGTTTCTTGATATCTTTCATCATTTACACTGTGTTCCAACTTATTATGTAAATTGGATTTAAGTGTCCTGAAGATCAATTTTTTTGTACTATTAAATTTATAGCTGGTATTGTGTGTCAGGGCTCTTTGAACCACTATAATTAATTTCAGAGAGCTGGGTTGATTAGTTTGTCTGTTGAGCTCAATTAAAGGAAATCTACTTAAGAAAGATGTTCCACATTATTAAGCAGGCCACAGGTTTCAAGCAATATGGGAAAGAGGAAGGATCTCTGCTGACGAAAATCATCAGATAGTGTAGTGCCGTGTGACAAGGTCTGAAAACATTATTTAACGAAAACTGAAGCGTTATCGTACTGTGAAGAGATTTGTGGCTGATTCAGAACAAAGATGGGTTTGTACAGATAAAGGCATAATGAGGAAGGTTTTTGTTAGACAAATTCATCGGATAAAGAGAGCAGCTGTTAAAATACCCTGACAAAGCAACAAACAGTTATTTGAAGCTGCTGGTGCCTCTGGAACCTCAAGGTGCAGGATCCTCCAGAGGCTTGCAGTGCATGAACCTACTATTCGGCCACCACTAACCAGAGCTCACAAGCAGAAACGTTCGCAGTGGGCCCAGCCGAACATGAAGATTAATTTTCAAACTGACTTGTTCACTGATGACTGCTGTGCAACCCTGGATGGTCCACATGGACACAGTAGTGGATTGGAGGTGGATGACCACCACGCCCCCACAACACGGCTGTGACATCAGCAAGGAGGTGGTGGAGTCATTAGTTGGGCCGAAATCATGGGGAGAGAATCATTGGTCGGCCCCTTCAGAGTCCCTGAAGGTGTGAAAATGACCTCAGCAAAGTATATGGACTTTCTGACTGATCACTTTCTTTCATGGTCCAAAAAGAAGAGCCATACCTTTAGTAGCAAAATCATCTTCATGCATGACAATGCACCATCTCATGCTGCAAGTAATACCACTGTATCATTGGCTGCTATGGGCATAAAAGGGGAGAAACTCATGGTGTGGTCACCATCCTCCTCTGACCTCAACCCTATTGAGAACCTCTGGAGTATCTTCAAGCAGAAGATCTGAGGGTGGAATGCAGTTCATGTTAAAACAGCAGCTCTGGGAAGGCAAAGAAATTCAAGCAGAAACTATCCACAAACTCACAAGTTCAATGGATGCAAGAATTGTGCAGGTGGTATCAAAGAAGGTTCTATGTTAACATGTAACTCGGTCTGTTAAGATGTTTTTGATTGAAAATGCTTTTGATTTTAGTAAATGTGACCACTTAATGCTGCGCATTCAAAGAATGACCATTTGCAGTTCTTTATAATCCGTAAAATGTTTAGAAAATCTGCTTTGCAAAATAATTTGGAACAGTGCATTTTGAGCTTTTTATTTTATTAACAAAATACTGTTCCCATGAGGAGCTTTGTTCAGTAAAATTTGATTTATACTGTAATAGTTCATGGCTTGAAAATTATACTGACCATCATTTGCATTGACCATTTAAGAAAATCTGAGAAAATATCACTTGCATAATAATTTGGAACACGGTACAGTCATATATCATATTGTTCAGCCAGACACAAAATGGTAATGGTGAGATTTATATCAGAGCGCCGTGTGTACTTGATGTTTTGCAGGGCGAAATGTGGGGATCAGCGCAAGTTCTGCTAACTGTGACTGTGGTCAAATACTTACAGATTTAGATAATACCATCACAGGAGGTAGATAATTTCCATGTCCAATATGGACAAATATCAACATAATCTCACAAAATCCGATCTTTAGAGCTATGTAAGCTGCCTGTGCTGCAGCTAAAAAACCAACCCCAGAGAGGCGAAGGCTTTATTTGGCCATTTACTGCACATAGAGACTTGCTGCATGACTGACAATTCTCATGGAAAGTCAACACACTATAGGCAGTCAGATGGAAAGCCTCCGCTCCCACAATGCTCTGAACAATACAGCCATGAGTTAGGAGCAGGACAATTCAAATTTATGCTGTGATGGAATATGAAAATTGCCTTTTGTGTAGCAGGAAAAGAACGACAGCAATCTCCACACACGGCTCCACTCGCCATGGCCCAATGCCAGGCAATAGCTTTTCTGTCAGGGCTTTGATTAGTGAGGAAATAGCACATGGGGCTAAATAATATCACTGAATGTTAATCTTTAAAAAGGGAAACTGTACATTTTAGTCTTTAAATATAGATTTGAGGAAAACTACAAAACACAGAAGGCAGTGGGGATGGTCATCAAGGCAGCTTTTAAGGACAGCATGATTCCTCCCTCCTGTGGTCTTCCTTAGTGATGTGTTGCATTCAGCTACCAGTACTTGATGTAGCAAGGTCAAGATCTATGTTCTTTGATGGTGTTGATAAGATCAGACATGTGGTACAATCACTAAAATAAAATATATTCACTCTTATTTCAAGGAACAGTAGGGAAGAGAAGGGGACACTCTAGCTAAGTAAAGTCAACACTTGCACTTTAAAATCCTCTTCCTTATTATAAGAGGATTAATACCGCGATATAACTGTTTTATTATAATCAACAACACTATGCGATTAGGAAAATCTACATTATCAGATAATTACAATTAAGTACATTTGAGAACAAAATAGTTCAAGCCCAAGACGATTGTTTCCATCTGAATCAGTTTCTATTCCTGTTTGGTCAGCATCCAGTAGATTAAATGTTACAGTTTGTAGCCATTTGACTGAAGTTGACAATACTTGATTGACGTGTGCCAAATTGACAACTTTATTCAGTTTAAGCTTATTTTGGCTTTATTTAAACCACAAGTCATATTTCTTTAAAGCATTTTTTTTATAAGTAATATGATAAAAGGCAAATGGTCTGTACTTGTTTAGTTCTTTATCAAGTCGAGAAGAACAAAAGGGCTTCAGACTACATTTAGTCATTTACCCATTCATCCCCCCATTCACAGACTGAGAATGAAATCAGTGTACCTATCATTCTGCTATCTTTCACTCTGTTGTACAAAAATGTCCTTGTTTCTGTCTCATTTTATTTCCATTTTTTTTAAAAATCTGTCAGCTTTAATGGGGATTATCACTAATGAGGAGAGTGTCCTTAAGTGGCTCTATTCCCACTATATTTTTGTATTTTTCTGATTGTTTTCAATCTTATCAATTCTCTTCTATCCTTTATTGTCAAAGCATAGAAGAAGAGCACGTTGTGTGTATAGGGTTGAACACCACCCTCTATCAGTGAGGTAAGTGATCGATTAGATATGGCCATCGCAAAGCCCTGATCACAGTCCTACTAAAGGAGCAGTATTTTACAAAATCTGGTTATTTTAGACTAAAATCATGTTATGAATTACATTCCTCCATCAAAACATATCTGGAGTGTTGCTTTGATTATTCCATGCATGTTTGAGAAGTCCTGGAAATAAATCTCCCATGGCAACTATTCAGCTGTGCAAATGCCTTGTTGGACCTAGTGCCGCCTTTGAGGCTCAGCTCCTTCTCAGAGCCAAACTGTTTGACCCAAGTCAAACAGTTTGTAAACTTCTGATTTTGAAGACTTTGATATATAAATCTCTGGCATAAATATACATAATTTTAATTCCATCTGTCTTAAAACAAGAGACGCTTGGTCTGATTTAACTTCAGAAAATGAGAAAATAAAAGATCTCTTTGTATTCTCCATTTGTAAACTTCTAATTTAATTTTGTGGTTGGTTAATAGTAGCACTAAGTAGATTATAAACCATTTTGTTATTTACAAAATCTCTTCAAGTCCCAAGTTCCTCATAAATTTTGACTCTAGTATTATATTTTAATAGTTCAGTGCATCATACTAAATTTTGAAATGCAGTCTGTTCAGTTATTTTATCATGACGTTCATTTAAATCTTTTCCACAGAATGTTAAGGACAAGATAAAAGTCCAATATTAAAACCTAGAAATTAAGGCTCATAATGTGGTCTTAATGTGGTCTAGACACCATTTTGTGTCTGGCTGAACAATATGATATATGACTGTACCGTGTTAAATTTATCTTGCTCAAAAAAATCTTTTTAAACATGAAACTTTGATGCTTACCACTTGTTCCTGTCACAAACATAATGCCCAAGAACACCGAAACAAAACAATAAAGAAGTCAAATGCACAAGAAGAGCATCATTTTTTTTGTTTCGTTTTTCTTTTCTATGTTCCGTCTCACCATCTGTTACGATCTTGCCTGAGGTATATGTATGATGAGTATCTATCTTCAGGCGAGATAATTTTTCAGTAGACAGCACATCAAGATAAGTGACACATGTTGGGGCATGGAACATGGTGAAGCCATCTGAGAAGGAATGACCCAAAGGAAAACATAAGACAAAGAACAGAAACAGTAAAGAAAAAAACCAAAAAACTTCTGATGATTAAGAAACCTTTGCATGATGACGGGCATTTAGACTGTAGATTCTTTGTGGTGAAATCGCACATGCCTCCTAATTAGGTTGGAGATTCTGAAGATGAATGTTGAACCATTTTACACCATCATGTAATATTCTGTCAGAGTTACTCAACTTTTGGCTTGGGAACAAGGGTTCTTTGGAAGTAACTCACAGAGAATACGATTTAAGGTTATACAAGTAAAAAATTCCAGCATGGCAAAGTAATAACTAAAAGTGTGGCACTGAATAAAAACTCTCTGTCAAGGAAAAGTAAAATGTGCTTTGGATTCTTTGCAACAGGAAAGTAAAATGTTACTGTTAATGTTTCAGTGTATTAACAGTTACATTTGTGTTTAGAAAGAAAAGCTAGACTAATTAAAGTATATATTTTGTTTTCAGCTGAAAGCATAAAGATTATTGACTGCATGATACGCCATGTTAACACAACACTGCAAAGTAGGAAATGACACAGGGGTGAAAGCAGAAAATATGTGCTGCCACTTTTGTTTTCCAGAATCTCTTTTCATTTTTACTGGATCCAGTCCTCATCAAGCTTGTGATGCTCTTAAACTGCGGGGAATTCTGACACATCCGCGAGAAAGGCTTAGAGCCACAACGTTTCCACTCCTGCGAGACTCACTGGAAATAAGGAAATGCATGTCAGACCCATACCGTACAATTCCAGTCCCTCAAGTGCCATCCATCATTGAAGGGCAGAGCACTAGTTAGAGGGAGGTTCAGCGACTCAGACTATGATGGAAAGATGACCCTCCGGGCTTTCCTCTGATGCTGGCTTGAGCAGCCCCACCAACTAAGGTTGAAGTGGAACTGGCCCCAAGCCAGCATCCCCTCCCTGACGCACAGCAGTCTATACCTGCTCCACGAATCACATCTGGGGTGAGACTGAGTAAGACCCAGTGAGAGCAACAGAGCTCTACCTCCACTTTCTATTTCTGCCTCCATAATTATCCTTCAAGTTTCGACTTAAGATCCCCTGGAACTGGCCGTACAAAGTCAGCTAAAAGGAACCCCTCCTATGGAAATAAGAGGCACCGGGATAATAAAGATTCTTTACTTCATATGTCTTAAGAAACTTGTCCTTTCAAGCCTAAATTTATACACACATTACCACCTCCGAACCTGCTGCTTCAGCATCCTGCTGCCAAGACTCATTGGCATGGCAGAAGTAGACAGCATACTATCCAATTTTTAAAGCACACAGAGCCATCCACTTTTGTTAGAGTAATACATGAGCACATTTAAAGCTTAGGGATACTGGCTTAGGCACACTGGCTCACTCATTCATTTTACAGGCTTAGTGCTAAAACCGAGCATGTTCGGTGTCCGCATGGTGCTAAAAGCACTATTTATGGAAACTAATGTGAGCTTATATGCATGCACTTTTCTTTTTAAATGTAATTCTGAACATTTATCTGGATTTTCATCCATGTCATCTTCACTTAAGTGAGGAAGTAGATAAGTAAAAATGACCAAAATGAGAAATGCACTACTGGGAAATGTTTATGGCCAAGAACATACAGCCACCAGTGCCTTGGAAAAGTCTTTACGTGCCATGAACCTTTTCACAGTTTATCACCGTGTACTGTAAACATTTCCTTAATAAGGATTTGATATGCCGTATTGACCCGAAATAGTGTAAAATAGTGAAAAGGATTTCAAGATTTTTTCTTAAATAAATAGAAAATTGTGATCTTTTTTCCCCCAAAGAGCTCCAGCTTAGTCAGATTAGATAGAGACTCTTGAAACGTATTAGGTGCAAAGCTGGTGAGGCACTGACTATGTAGACCACATGCATTATTGTTTACATAAGGAAATTTCACACAAGCGGACAAAGCTGGAGGGGAAAAAGACAATTCTTTTACATACCATCCATAGCCGCGCTGCCACGGTAGAATAATTATGTTAACTCAATGAAACTTGGAAATGTAGATATTATTAATTTCACGCTATGCTCCACAGCAAAGGGAAAAATCATTGAAGTACAACTCAAAACCACTTCTTTCTCGCTCTCTGCATTGGCCAGGCTACACACAGACTCGTTGCCATAGCAACTGACAACCACGCCCCTAAAAAAACATTGAAATATGTCCCACATAAATAGCAGAACAGATTCAGTCTGTTGCAGTAGTATGGTTTTAGGCTTAATGTTTATTTTGCGATTATTAAGTGATTGCTGTGGTAAGAGGAGAACACTATAAATATATCGCTGCACTTTACTGTATGGCTAGCTCGCTGTTATTGTCTCTTACTCTGCAATTGAGGAGTCACAATGTCAGAGATCATGAGCGCCCCCTGCCATGAGGCAAGAGAACTGCCTGCCTCACCTCGAGTCTGTTCTCTGTCATTTCTGATCGCTCCTCAGCACACAAAACACGTTACACACACAGTTGGTGACAAAAAGCACTGTACATTATATACAAAACTAAATTATGGAAAATCAGTTCATATATTAAATGTTTTTTAACTATTTTATTGGCGACGTACAGACAAGAGGAACATGCTCTCAAAGAGTGGCAGCCAGTGCAGTTAGCGAGAGGTTGCGCAATCCCAGGTGAGGCTCAGCTCGCTGCTGCCTCACCAGCTTCGTTCCTGAGCGTTTGAATGGCAAAAATTCAGCGATTTTGGAAAAAAAAAAAAAAATCAAAATTGGTTAAGCTAAATAAAAAATAAATACTTTATAGTACAAACCACAGGGTGAAAATAGCTATATAAATTATTTTATCATTATATTTTTCCATTATGACAGGTGAGGCTCAGCCTCACTTGCCTCCACTGACCGCACGTCACTGTTCCATAAAGCACAGTGGCCCCAGAGGGTCAAGAAAATGAAAAAGCCATAACACAACAAAAAGCTAACATGTAAATAAAATGCCTCAAAGCAAAAGCAACCAGTTATGTATGATGAACCTGCTAGCACAACTCTGGTTTTAGCATAGCTTTTTTTTTTTGTCATTTTGTTGTTGTGTTGTAACATTTCATTGTTATCTCTTCTGGGCTACAGTAATAAATAGCAGCTTTGATGAGTGCAAAACTGAAGTTAACATGTTCTTTCACCTGAGCAGCGAGTCTCCGCAGCGAGATATACAATGGCATTTGGTCCTTTTTTTAAAAAAAGAGCAATTCTATTTTTTTTCCTTTTACAACACATCTTTTTCCTCTGTTTCATTGGTCTATCACATGAAATCCAAATAAAACACCATAAAGTCTCTGTTCGTGATGTGATGAAATGTGAAACAAAGATTCACTGGTATAATTACTTTTTCAAGGCATCACAAATGAATGCTCTAAGTGTTAATAGTGGTAGAAACACTGACAGACATTATGACTGCATGAATGACCATAATACATTTTCAGGACAAAAGGATCCTATTATCAGTTATGTTTCCCCAGTCTTCAAGTCAGCTGGACAAAGTGATGTAACTGTGGAGAAATCACTTTAATGTGTCAAAGAATCTGGTATGAAATGAAATGCAAGGGGGGTTTATTGAGATAATGGGACTCCTGCTTGTGTTCCATTTCAATTTCAACATGTGGCTACAATCCTTGCCACACAATAATTTAGTTCAATCAGAAAGACAATAAGCCAATTCTTTACAGTGCTGTAGTTAATGGCCTGAGATGCGATTACATGCCACAAAACCCCCTTTCAAAGGTTCTGGCCTGTCTACTGTCATTTCACAAATACTGTAATGTGTGTGGTCTAAGTTTAAACGGGGCGCCTTCGCTCTCATTGTCAGCGATCAGACAAGCGAAAGCACATTTTCGATTTCAAATTGGGCGAAGGGAAATGTAGACACATTCAAAACTATGACATGATGACACATCATCAGCGCCACTGGATTCAGCTCCATTGTCCCATAAAGTAATTTGTTAAAAGGGCTATAGTTTACCAGAGTCTATATAGTATTGGAGCTTAATGTGGGATAGAGAATTTATTTGCGCTCCAGTTAGGTTCTTCCAATGACCTACTTGCTTTAAAATAAAAGCACAGTTGAATCATGGCAAACAGAAGCAGCTAAGTTAAGAAAGGCACAATGATGAAATGGCCGTGGAATGATAAGCATATCGCCCATACCAGCTTTCCAAAAGCGAACACTCTATTGGAGCCATTTCAACAGGAGTATCCAAAAACCTACTAGTCCCATGCCCTGTCTCTTTTCTTGTTGCAATAGGCCACAGTGCTGGTTCAGGCTGGAATAAAAGAGGCAGACACTCTGGCAAAGCACAGTGACCTCTGTTTAAGGAAACCCACACCTTTGCATCAGCATTTCAAACTGGCACCTGGGCATCGACCCAAGTTGGCATTCATAGGAAAAACAAGGTCCATTAGCGCTATATTCTGCCCTCCAGTCAAAACAATGTCTTGATTTAAGCCTTTATTTGCTCACGCTTTGTTCACAAGAACAAGATGTTCATGTGTTAAATCAGCAATGGCCAAAACAACCTTGCCCTTTTCTGGCACTGATATAGCCAGCAATGAAAGTGTAAGGAAACCCGCTGATGGGAGTTCAAACTGAACAAATATATAATGCTAAAAACATCATCTGTGAGATCTAAGGGAGGAAAATCAGACAGCATTACTGAAGAACCTCATTATCATGCAAATGCCATTTATTCCATTTTATCTTACCCTTCTCAATAGCCCATATGGCACCGAGTCCACACAGAGGAAGACACAGGGAGACCTCATGCTGGGCAAGCAGCCACATCAAAATTCCTCCATCTGTGGTCAATTGAGTTTGTGTGTGAATGCGTGTGTGAGGGTGTGCAGGGGTGTACACATGCTAGTACCTGCCTTCAGTCCAGCAACACGAATGCTAGCCCTCATATCACACTGAAGATGACTAACCATGGATCCCCCAAAGGAGTGATTATTGCTGAGCCTGGGCTGAACACAAAGGGATTGATCATCAAATGTGTGATGTGTGCCCCCAAGTAGAGAGACGGGGCACATCGCTGGCCCCAGATAAGTTGAGAGGTTAAATTAGGCTACTGAAGATGTCTGTTATCGGATTCCAAGTGTGTTCTGGAGTGCAAAAAAAAAAGACTTATTTAATAAAATAAAATGATATAAAATGGGGAAGAAATGTCTTTGGTGTATCCCTTAGGATACATAATTAATGAAAGTGAATAAAAGATCATGTGACAAATAAATAAATAAAAGATGACTGAAACCTTATCATCTTGCCTAACCGATATCTTCTGATACTAATCTAGTTGTGTGTAGAACATATCAATGTGTGGATGAGTCATAACTTTCTCCAGCTGAACAGATACAAAACTGGTAGCACTGTTGCCTTGCAGCAAAGCGGAAAAGTTCCGGGTTCAAATCCCAGTCTGGGGTCTTTTCTGAATTTTCATGTTCTCCCTGTACATGCATGGGTTCCCTCTGGGTATTCCAACAATCCAAAGCAATGATTGTTAAGTTAATTGGTTTCTCTAAATTGTAATTGGTATGTGTGTGTGTGGCACACATACCATACATGTTGTTTGACATGTGTGTCTCTGTGTTGCTGTGCAGTAGACTTTCGACCTTTTGAGGGTGTACCTAGCCTCTTGCACAATGACTGCTGGATATAGACAACAGCCCCTTTAGGAAAACCCCATAAGGAAAAATGGGTTCAGATCATATATTTTTAAAAAAGTATTATGGAAAAATATGAATCCTTAGATGTGTCACTTACAATCCCAAAATGGAGGTTTTAAGTTTGCTTTTGTAATGTGACGATTCAAAAAAGTTCAAGGGGTGTGACTAACTTTTGCTTTTTTTTAGTGAGCATGTTAAAGAAAAGGCACTAAATAGTAATTTTTCTCTGAAATACAATAATACAGCAAACCTTTCACCATTACAAATTAAAATCTGACCAGAGCTGCCTGAAATACAAACAGACTCACTGTACACAGAGAAACCAGTCACCGTTTGTCTGATGTGATTACGGTGCATGATAAATCATGAATCTTGACACCAACCAGATATATAAGATAAGCAGTTTTCATGTTGTGTGAAGCAATCAATTTAAAGGGAATTACAGAGCTCACTGATTATGATCAGAGCCTATTAAAGTTAAATGGCACTGTAATCAAATTGATTTACACATTTGGGTTGTGATGCGACCTCCTTCATAACCCCCAAACACATACCCACTGCTAACAAACACTTCCACTGCACAAACACATTCATGGTAGGCAGGCGTGCATGCATAAAATGTATGTACACAATCCTTGATGCCGCATGCACTAAAAGAGGAATGAGAAATAAATACAGGCCAACTGAAACGGAGATCACTATGTTATCACAAAACATAGTGAGAACACTATAACAATGTGAAGATAAGAACTAGGAAATGTGAGAGATGGTTGGGCACATAGAAAAAATAATCCAGAAATTAATTTCTGCAGATAAGGAAGCATCTATAGTCAAAATTTTATTACTTTGATTGGAATTTTTGCTTACTTTAATAGCCAAAATCCATAATGGGCTGTGTTGATGTCAGATTCAATGAAGCTGAGACTGTGACTGACCACACACACACGCGCGCACGCACGCACACAAAAAAAAAAACATTCTCTAAGCTAGTAGTGATGGGTCCAGCTCAAATTTATCAGTTCTGTAGTGAATCGAAAGAGCTCAGTTCTCATTTTGTATAACATATACAATATAACAATGCATGTTTTTCATTTGTTTTGTGTTAAATGAGAATTGAAAGTTTGATTTAAATAATTCACCAGGGTAAGAATGTAGATTTCGGTAACAGGACAAATGTATAAACTTAGGTGAAGTGCAGGGCTTGTCATAAAGACCTTAAATGCAAAAAGATGTATGAACATCCAAAACATCCATATTTACCCAGTTAGGTAACAAATAACAATAAATTAAAAACCTTTTGGGAGCCCAAGAAGACAGGCTCTTCTTTGGGGGCCATGCTTGAAAAGAGCAGAACTTCCATCACTACAAGGTTATATTTCATCAATTTACAAAAGTCTTCAAATGAGTACAAATTCAGGACAACTTCTTGCACCAGATAAACCCACAACTACCTACAGCTTAATTTCTAGTATTAAGGCACACCAACGTTTTAGTAACGTTTTCAAAAGCACCTAGATGTTACAGTTCCCATAACTTAAAGTTCTTTTAATGAGACGCTAGCCTAATGGGGGGCTAGCCTGCTGCAGACTGCACACCTGCCTGCAATTCCTCCAACAAAACCATCTCTCGAACACAAATCCTCATCGAGACATCTCCATTCACACTCCACCACTATCCTCACCTACATCCTTCTACCCTTCCAGCCATACTTATTTCAGTACCTCCTGTTATTATTCTTCATCATTTTTATTTCTCATCCAATCTAACTGCTCTTCTCCTCTTCCTCCTAGTAGTACTCATATTTCTGGTAAATACTGTGAATAAATCACTTTGCATTCTGCTGTCCTCTGTGCAATTCCATGTGGTGATCAGGAAAATACCTCAAAACCTGACATGTTTATTATTTAGGGAATTTAAATCAAACTGTTCTTACCCACTACCAGCTCTATCAGGCAACTGTATATTTAAGGAAGTTTCGATTGGAAGAAAATCATATCCTAATAAAACCTGTTCTCAGTAACAATTATGATGCTTTCTACAGAGGTACACAAAATGTTTAATATAAGATCAATTAAATGCTCATGCATATACTAAAATGCTAAAGGCACAAAGTACAGACAAGTTGACAAAGTTATGTTTAATTAAGCTATTAAGTAAGCAAGTAAAGTTATTTATTTTAATTCATGTAGATCTTGAATGTAAATTGAGATATACTTTGAAGTCAAGATGTTACTTCCAGAAATCCTCTTAATATAATGCCATTTGCCGTTACAGTTAGAAATCTGCAGGTAACCTTGTTTCTTACCAAGCCAACTGGAGGATAAACCAAGCAGATAGCCTGTCTATCTAGCTAATTTTGTGTATAATTTATGCAAATAAGTAAAAGAAAAATAAGATGCATCAATTTTCTTTAATCCACATTCTTATTAAATCAGCCCTGACTATAGCCTGCATATAATCACAAAAATGCAACAAAGCCAAAGCAAGAGCTACTGAAATGTCACACAAATGGCCCAACAATAAAACAAATTTTCATGTTAAACGACACAGATGCTCTGTCTGCCCTGATAAAGAATCAGCTTATCTCAGCTGACGAGTGTTATCTTTACACCTCGCATCCCAATGCACATCAACTGTACAAACAATATAAGTAGCCTAATGGTGACACCAACTTTACTCCTACCAAGTCTATGAATCAAATAGAAAATAAAAAATAAATATCATGTAGAATATTATAACAGCAATAACTAATGTGCATTTTTAGAAGTTGTAGTATAAGCAAGTAGATTCTGTGATTTTTAAAAAATTAAATCTTTGTAATAATACCATGAATCTAAAAATCAGGGCATTGTTTTTTCATTAACATACCGCGAGGACCTCATACCAGCCCATGTATGCTCATAGCTAATAATATATTCAGCTAATACACCACATATGGAAATTATTTTCACTGTAAGAGATCTGTGCCATTGATAAAGACATTGCCAACACCCCAAGCACCAATAAGTTAATTCTAACTGCAGGCGAGCTGCGCTTGACTGCAAGCATCACTTTGTTAACCAGCAAAACTAAAATGGATTCTGAGAACGTCATGTTCCACTGCGAAGCACCAGCAGTTTCTCAAAATGTAGATTCCCAATTGTCAAAATTTCCCTAGTATGACTAAACACACATCCATGTCAATATTTCCAGGGCCAAGTGATGCAAAAGCTGACAGTCTGGGGTTTATATATTGCGTTTTATCCAACTTAAATGGAGTGACACATCGTGCTCTCCTCCCCATTTTTTGCTTGTCAGTCATCTTTACTGCAATGAATAAAGCTTTGCGCCGGTACAACCTGTCACTCTGCCACTCAAGCGCTTAAAAAAGACTTTATGTCACAATTCAGGTGGAGCTGGGGAGGAATTCCTGTGTCTCATTTGATTTCTCCTTTCCTGTCTAATCTTTCATTTTATGTGGGCTCGGTGTTATCTCCCAGAGGTGGGAATCACATTTTAATTAGGTCTATCCTTGGTTAGCAGTTTATCTCTGCATCTTTCTGCCATATGTGCTCATGTTGTGGGCTTTGCCTCTTTGTTGAGGGCGCTCAGTCCCCCACTCCCTGTCAGAACATTACATATCCTCCTCCCCCCCATCTTGTGCCACCTTTTCATTCTTTAACTGCTCCATCTCCTCTCACAATCTTGTTCTCCCGCTGCTGACAACAAAGAGCACCCAGTCTCACAAAAAAACCCTGTGTTTTGCAGATGGGAATAGCACAATAAACAGGCACAACAACAGAAACAATGGAGGGGGAAATGCACGTCTTTCACATGCTGAGGATATGGAGAAAATGGAAATGATCAGCTCCTGGCTCTTGGGTGACCAGCAAGCCTGTATATGGAATGACTAAATCTATTTAATGGGTTCTGAAGCAATCTCTGACCTCCACTGGGCCAGAGGGAAAGGCAATATTGGCAAGACTTATCCCCTCCTGCACAGCCACCACCAACTCCATTCTAGAAGTACGGTGTCTCTAATGGACACAAGCATTTCCAAAAGAGATAAATAAACTAAATAACCAGACTCTACCAAGCTGTCAAACAGTCCATGCATCACAACGCAAGTTGCTGGACTAATAATAGAACCCTGCCGTCTGCTGTTCTGCCGTGACGGTGACACGTGTTATTATTTGATCCCTCAACAGGCTCCTACATCTCTTTGCCTTGAAGTAGTCAAAGATTTTGTTGCACGCATAGATAACAGAGCAGCCCAGAAAATATCAGTTAGGAGGTAAAAATTATACACCCATACAATTAGCTTTATGTCAAATTACCTTAGACAAAAAAAAAAAAATTCTTCTCCCCCTTTTAATAAGGTTGTTCAGATAATCTGACGTGGATTATTATCTCTGAAGAGATCATTAGCAGTTAATATTGCACCTGTTATACAGGAGATAACTCTCTTAGTGTCTTTGCTTTGACAAAACTTTACAATGAAAGGTCAAAAACAGTTGAAATAACAGAAAGCTTATTTATGTGACCTTACAACAGTTTTACTATAAAAGTGTTAAAGCAATTCATCCTCATGAGGTGAACCGTCAGCACCCTCTTGACCCACTCTGAAAGCCTAGTAATTTTTTCCGGCTTTTTTTTATTCACTTGATCTACGTAATTCTCAAACACAAAATTTTACACTTATACATTAAATTTGTTTATTGTAGATTTTTTTGATAAACAAACCAATTGAAATAATATACAACACACATAGCCTATACAGGGAACATAGTATATGTTTTTATTTCTGACCAAAATTGTACTTCAGTTGGCTTAAGATTCTTAAACTGTTGTTTATATATATGTATATATATATATACAGTACAGACCAAAAGTTTGGACACACAGTTGTGTCCAAACTTTTGGTCTGTACTGTATATATATATATATATCTCGTTATCACGCGGTTCACCTTTCACGGCCTCGCTGCTCCACAGATTTTTTTGTGTCGTGTTTTTCACAGTGCATTGTGTTCTGCATCCTGATTGGCTAAACAGTCTCCACGCTTCTTCTCTACCTGTGTATCAATAACGATACGGTATTTAAATATACGTAATACAGCTTGGCAATTGGCAAATATTTTTGCCCAGAAAAAAAAAAAAGAGCGGCAACAACTACCGATAACTATGTTCTTCTCTCGAACAATCACACATTCACCACAGGCTTCAGAAGAAAAAGACACTACAAAGCGGAGTCAGGCCGCAGCGTCACAGTCAGAGGCACAGTGAAAAACGCAAGTCACAATTTGTCCCACTGTACTTCGTATTGATGATTAAAATGATTATTTTACTGTACTTATTTGTAAGAAAGCGTTCTATTTGTTTAAAAAATGCTTGGGCCTGAAAACAGATTTTGTACTTTGGATTCAATGTAGAGTATTTAATTATGCTTTATAATGAAAACAGTTATATATATATATATATATATACACATTATACAAACAAATTGTACAAACCAACAAAAAACAAATGAATGCAGGATTGCAAGCAGAGTTTGTATAAGGAAGAAATGGTAATGATGCAAATGTTTTAAACCGTCTACCCACCTAACTTACCTTCAAAGTCATGTTGAGTTACAAATTCAATTAGACGTGAAATTTCATTTTAACATTTCTTTCTTGCTTTTTGACTTGTTTTCATTTTATGTTAAAAGCTTCAACAATAATGTGTAGAATTGACTGAGAATAGTATGTTGAATTTCCTTTTGTTTGATTATTTTTTTATTATCTCCTGTAAAGTACTTTGCGTTACATTTAGCATTATGAAAAGTGTTCTATAAAAAAATGACTGACTTGAATTCTCGATTTGCAGTGTACATTTGTAACTTTCTAAGAGTATCATAGCATCAGTCTTATTGCTGCTATTCATTTTATTGTAGCTCTTAAGGGACTTTGGGAAAGGCTTACCCTCAAAACTGATAACCTATGCACAAAAAGAAAAAGCCCTGCATGATGATGAGATAAAACCACATTAATGCAACAAAGCAGTGATATAAAAACATAATGAGAGAGGTGAGCTGCTATTGCCCAGCAGTAAAATACCGGTATGTTGAAAAATGGAAATATACCATGTGAGTCACTAGCATTGATAATAAATGAGTACTGGATTATGTTTGGCAGCTTAAGATAGTACATAGTTAGTGGTTGGTTATGACATTTTCTTTTTTTTTAATGCACATTCGCTGAGATCATCAGCTTCCATAGGGATTATTGTGCACAGAAATAATGGCACCTGCAGATCTAAGCTGCTGTGTAGCTTGTGTCCACCCACAGCCAAACATTGTGTTGTCTGCCGGGATGTCATAGGTCAGATTTATTTAGAGGGCAAATGCTCCATTAGTTGAGCTTTTTTAATTAGCACACTTGCGAGAGAGGGTCATTAAGGATGTCTGACAGAGGACCTGCTGATGAGGGGGGATGGAGGCACTGCTTAGACAACACTCACAGATTAGACACACACACACAGACACTCAAAAAGGCACAGATCTGCTTAAAAAACAATTTTTCATCACAGTCAACAACAAACACCCTCGATGCATAGGTGAGAATATCTGCACTACGAAATGACTACAGAGCACAAAAACATCCCTCAGACATACTGTCCTTAAAAATAATGACATGATAAACTATTCATTCTTCTTCAACGTTTTCAGTATCTCATGCTGCAGTCACAAGCTTTGATGTGTCTTACAGTCAACTACAATATTTACTTGGCTTGAACATAATGCAAGGATCAGGAGAATGAAACACTAGGCGTGTTTTATTCATATGACAGATCCCATCTTGTTGGAGTAGATGATAAACCCTCTTCACACTCCAGGGTGCAATGTTGAGTTCCACAGGGCTCGGTGCTTGACCCAATTCCCTTTCCTATACAGTAAGAGTTCTGATGAAAATCACAACTTCAAAAGAGCAATCATGTTTGTCCTTTTTTATTTCTTCATTGGCTCCCTCTTAAATCCAGAATAGATCCCTTAATAATAATCAAGCTCCATATGTCAGGGATCTGATTGTTTCGTTTGTTCCTAACAGAGCAACTTGCTGTCAGACTGCAGGTTTACTGATGGTTCCTAGAGTTCCTAAAGGTAGAATGGGAGACAGATCTTTTAGTTATCAAGCTCCTGGTGTTAGTCTGTGAGGCGTGCATCGTGTCCCTCTCCAAGTCATAGCAATTGGCTTTTCTTATGACTAACTCTATGTTCTTTCTTTCATCCTACAAACTTGAAAACTGCTTCAGAGCCTATATGCTTAGTTTTGTTTCTCTTCTAGATGAAGTCACAAAAGGAGCTACTATTGTCACTAACTCTTTTAAGATTTTTTGTAATATATAAAATACACTGCCTGGCCAAAAAAAAAGTCGCCACCTGGATTTAACTAAGCAAATAGGCACAAGTCTCCTATTGGATAAGTACTGCATAGGCGATTATCTTTCAGCTGGCAACAAGTTATTTAACCCCAGCTGATGCAATGAGTAACTCCTCATTTCTTAAACAACCATGGCAAAAGACACATCCTGTGGTCGTGGAAAAGACGTTAGTCTGTTTAAGAAGGGTCAAATCATTGGCATGCATCAAGCAGAGAAAACATCTAAGGAGATTGCAGAAACTACTAGAATTGGGTTGAGAACTGTCCAACGCATCATTAAAAACTGGAAGGATGGTGGGGAACCATCGTCTTCCAGGAAGAAATGTGGTCGGAAAAAAATCCTGAATGATCGTGATCGGCGATTACTTAAACGTTTGGTCAAATCAAATCGAAGAAAAACAACAGCAGAACTCAGGAGTATGTTTAATTGTGAACGCAAAAGCATTTCCACACTGCACAATGCGAAGGGAACTCAAGGGGTTGGGATTGAACAGCTGTGTAGCCGTAAGAAAACCTCTAATCAGTAAGGCTAACCAGAAAAAAAGGCTTCAGTTTGCTAGGGAGCATAAAGATTGGACTCTGGAGGAATGGAAGAGGGTCATGTGGTCTGATGAGTCCAGATTTACCCTGTTCCAGAGTGATGGGCGCATCAGGGTAAGAAGAGAGGCAGGTGAAGTGATGCACCCATCATGCCTAGTGCCTACTGTACAAGTCTGTGGGGGCAGTGCTATGATCTGGGGTTGCTGCAGTTGGTCAGGTCTAGGTTCAGCAACATTGTGTGCCCAAAGAATGAGGTCAGCTGACTACCTGAATATACTGAATGACCAGGTTATTCCATCAATGGATTTTGTCTTCCCAAATGGAACGGGCATATTCCAAGATGACAATGCCAGGATTCATCGGGCTCACATTGTGAAAGCGTGGTTCAGGTAGCATGAGACATCTTTTTCATACATGGATTGGCCACCACAGAGTCCAGACCTCAACCCCATTGAGAATCTTTGGGATGTGCTGGAGAAGGCTTTGTGCAGTGGTCAGACTCTCCCATCATCAATACAAGATCTTGGTGAAAGATTAATGCAACACTGGATGGAAATAAATCTTGTGACACTGCAGAAGCTTATTGAAACAATGCCACAGCGAATGCGGGCTGTAATCAAAGCTAAGGGCGGTCCAACAAAATATTAGAGAGTGTGACCATTTTTTGGTGGCGACTTTTTTTTTGGCCAGGCAGTGTACATTATTGCTTTTAGCATGAATGATTGCTGCAAGTCAGTGAGTTAATTCCATCTGCTGGGTTTCCTTAGAAAGTCATTAAAAGTTGAATGCATTGTTTGACAGATACGATCAATTTGTAACTGTCTTGGAATTTGTTTGAATGATTGGAATGAATTTACTTTTTTTTTTTTTTTAATGACAACTGCAAACCTTCCAAGTGCCCATTCACCTGCAGGAGCAGAAAAAGGATTTGATAAGAGAATCAGCAAAGATCCCAAAGATAACTTGGGAGAAGTTGCAGAGAGCCACAGCTCATGTGGAAGAACCCGTTAATAGGATAATCTTGTTCACAGTCTACCCCACAAACCTGACTTTTATGGAAAAGCAGAAAGAATAAAGACATTGTTGAAAGGAGGCCAGATGACCGCCATGCCTGCTTCTTCCTCCGGGGAGAAGACCAAGTGATTTCCAACTCTTTCTACTTTTTGCCCTCTTCTCTAGTTGGTTCCTTGTGTAGCCCAATCTCTTGATGTTTGCGTCCAAATCCTATTGCCAGCTATTTTGAGGGAATCCTATCTTCCTCCTTCCTGTGGGGCTCCAACTCACAGCTTGTCTAGTGATTTTATAAGTGGGTTGGAAAGGAGCATTGCAATTCCACAGCCAATGTCTCCCTCCCAATCTCCCTACACAGGCAGCTCGTTTGTCTATTTCCAAAGGTCACTGTTGTTGATTTTATCTGGCCAACCAATGTTTAGCATGGTTCAGAAGCATCTGTTGATAGAGACTGCCATTTCTTCATAGCCCTGGTTGTTATCCTTTGGGTTTCAGCTTCAAAAAGGTGTTTCGACCCAATAATGATGTTCAAATCAACAAGTTTCCTGAATTCCATTTTTTTATTATTTTTTTTGTTATGGTTGATTGAATATTGTCCTTGGTTTTGCTAATGTGAGTTTTTACAGCTGCGTTTGAGTCACAATGCCTGGTTAGATGAGACCAGAAATAAACTTTTTGCTCTGACTGTGCGGCGGCCAAAACTTTGACTTCACACCATTCAGTGAAACACAGAGAAAGCAGATTTATGGTTCTGGTATGCTTTTATCCAATAAAAAGCAGAAGAAGCCCAGCAGAAATTGGAGAAGTGGTAAGAGAAAAAAATAATCCTCTGGGTTTCAGCTTTGAAAAGGTGTTTCGACCCAACAATGATGTTTGAATCAACAAGTTTCCTGAATTTCATTTTTTTTTTGTTATGGTTGATTGAATATTGTCCTTGGTTTTGCTTATGTGAGTTATTACAGCTGCGTTTGAGTCATAATGCCTGGCTAGACGAGACCAAAAATAAACTTTTTGCTCTGACTGTACGGTGGGCAAAACTTTAACTTCACACCATTCAGTGAAACACAGAGAAGGCAGGTGTGTGGTTTTGGTATGCTCTTATCCAATAAAAAGCAGACGAAGCCAAGCAGAAATTGGAAAAGTGGTAAGAGAAAAAAAAAACATGATGGAACCTGCATAAGACGTAAGACTGGGATGTAAGTTTACCTTCCAGCAGAACAATGAAACTAAACACATTAAAATGATCAAAGTTTAAACCTAAGTTCTGAACAAAGCACTTCTAATTTCAACATTTTATAAACAGAAGATGTTTGTTAACTGTGACTTTAACTCAGTACTATTCTAAAAAAATATTTTTTTATTACTTTAAGAGTGAAAAACTAAGACTTTTTGGCATTACAATTGGCTTGGAGGTATGATAATAATTTTCTTTCACTTCACAGTTATGCTCTACTTTGCATGAACCAATGAATTTAAGTCCCACTAGAGCACACTGAAGCATAAGATTGTGCAAAAATTAGAAAAACACAAGACACGGCACACCATGACGTTCAGCACGCTACCGTTTTCTGGGTGTTCTGTTTCTCCAATGCTGCCATCTGGGGTGGTCCTCTCGTAGTGGTCCTCGGGCAGGGTCAGGGGTCCGATGCGAGGACCAGATGAGGACTTGCTGCTGGGGGTCTCCGACTCCTCTAAGCCGCTGTCATAGTAGCTGTGCTGCGAGGCGTCCTGCAGGTCCTGCACGGGGTTGGCGGTGGAAAAGGTCACGCGACGATGGGGATGCTGCAAAACACAAAGCAACAGATGTTTTTTGGGGGTTTTTTGCAACATAAGCAAACACGATTTCTGACTACATTTTCCAGTTTTGTTGCCTCTGCAGTGGATCGCTCCCCAGCGACAAATGTTATACCTGAAATCGCTCCATTTAACATCACTGAACACCGCTCTCTATAAAGTTCCCTCACCAAAAGTTAGAAAATAGCATCAAATATTAAAACACTATTAAATATTAAAAAGTCTTTTGCACTATTATTATTCTAAATTTTACATAAGGTATAAATATGTGAGGAGGATGGGGATATTTATTTCTGTAATAAGAATGTGCAAATTGGCAGCAGCAGAAATGAATAAACTATCACAAAAACTCCACACCAACTCAGAAGACTTGAATGTGTAAATAGAAGGCAAAGACTGAAACATATTAAATATTATCAGTGCTAATATCAAGAAGGTTCAAAATTGGTTATTATCTGAGAAATAAAGTATAAATTAAGACAACCCACTTGAAAACAGGACCCATGTTTTAAAAAATAATTTTGCCATATTAATTTTGAAATCCTGTCTGTTTTGTGTACATAAAACCATTATGAAAATGGTTGGAGTGTTATGAATAAAGCATGTACATATGAGATGTTTACCTACAGAGACAATACCTATTCATATGTATGAACCTGAACGCAAACATTAAAAGACAAACATCGTTGGGGTGTGTGGGGATAGCAGAAGCCGAGAGCGTCAAACATATTTTCATAGCTGTTATTATCGTCATTAGTCAGTTAGAGGATTCATTTTCTAAATCTGTCACCACCAAATGAATTCTGATGACAGTGATTGGTGCACTAATCAGTAGCCCCAGTGAGCTTCTTCCTCGCAACACATTTTAATATCCCCCTCCCCAAAGCCTCCCATTTCTTCTTCCGCACCGTTTGATGTTTAAACCAGCAAAAAAAAAAAAAAAAAAGTCCAAACAATATTTTCCACAATTTAACGCAATACCCAAGAGGCTCTAAATAAGTATAACAAAAAAGAACCTCAGAAGAGTACTGAGAAAACAGTTTGGGACAGGCATCATTATGCAAACGTTAGAACGAGTTATTAGGGGCTCTTTTGTTGTTTTATGCCGATAAGGTTTAATTAAAGATTAAAACAGTAAAATGAACAAACAAAATAAAAAGATGAATTCCAGAATGCGATTGCTTGAAGAGGAGCGGAGCGGCGCGTGATGAATCATTGGAGATCGCACCCTTTATCAAATTGAATGGCTTGTAAATACAGTTAGGAGACCATTAAATTTCCTCATCCAAAGATCGGTTTACTAATGGCTACTTACCACCGATCCACAACAGAAAGATGACTCCTGGCAGGGCGCGTGTAGTCTCGCTTGCTGGCCACTCCCCTCCCCGCCCCACACCCACACATGAGCACCTCTCGTAAAAGTCAGGAAAGCACTGATACAGCAGAACAGGCCTGCCTCGGCTCTACTAGTCAGCTCCGATCAATACAAAAGGCCTGCACTTTTTACCATTTCACCACTTTTCGAGCAAACAGTAAAGAAAAGAAATGCTTTTAAAGCTCAGGTAAGAGCCATCAACACCCTAATGCCATCAGTAGGCTTCCAATGTTTCCAGAAGCTCGTGCGTCTTCCCATCATCTTTCTTTTTACAGACAAACAATGCATCTGTAGTGAAATAATGATTATTAAAGTACTGGAGCAGTGAGCAATTTTATCTGCCTTCACCCCTCCTTTTCTGACAGAGGTACTACCAGAGTCCAGTCAATAAACTGCACACGCTACTGGATTGAAAATCTTGGATTTTTCATTTAACGGCAACATTACAGTGCCTTGCAAAAATATTGAACTTCTTCATGTTTTGTCCGCTTGCAACCACAAACCTCAATATATTTTCATAGGATTTTACGCAAGCTACCAACACAGAGTTGTGCATGATTGCGAAGTGGAAGGAAAAAAAGATGCTTGTTTTTAAATAAGTATGAAATGTGTGTTATGTACACACCATGTGAAGGGACTGGGAGCTTTTATAAATTTCTTTGCCAAAATTCAGATATAATGGAGAAGAGCTCTGTTTGAGTCTTGGCTCAGATTTGCAGTTTGATTTGCTTGAACAGTATAACTAAGGTTTGATTTAAACTATTCCAATTCTTATTGTACTGCTAGTATTGTACTGTTGAAAGGTGAATCAACACCCCAGGTTCCAGTCTTCAGCAGCCTGTATGAGGTTTTCTTCCAGGATTGCCCTAATTCACAATATCATGATGCTACCAGACTTCCATAAAGCACAGTTGTTCTTTTATCAGATTCCCCCACCTGAGTTGAAGACCTTTGCAGCTCCAAACATTTGTTTAATGCCTGTCAGGTTTCTATAGGTGGGCTGTCAAGTTTTGGTAGTTTCACAGTTGTACCCAATAAACATTTTTTTGAATGACGTATTTAATCCTATGCTGTAAAATGTTCAAAGGTTGGATTATTGTTTCATAACATAAGTCTGGTTGAAATTTGCAACCTTGATCTTTGGTCTTGCTGTTTGTTTACTAATGTTCTATAACAAACCTCTGAGGGATTCACACAACAGTTGGATTTTTGCTCTTCCAATTACAAACGTGAATTCTTCGTACAGCTTATGGATCTGTTGAAGGCAATTGGTTCCACTGAAGTCGACGAGTCAAAGTACAGGAGGTAGAATTAATGCATATGTATGCCACATTTTCTTATTTTTCGTCATAAAATTATTCCTCCACTGCATGATTACGCATTTGTGCTGATGTCTGAAACAAAAATCAGGTTCATGCACATTAAAGTTTGATTGTAACATGGTAGAATGGGTTGAATAGTTTTGCAAGGCGCAGAACACAGAAAAGAAAAATGTGAAACAGAGCTGTTTTACACAGGAAAATTGTGCTACATATTTTTTACCGGCATATCTGCATGTAGGGTTCTCAAAAAAGAGAAATGGGGCATCAGGAGACTGTAGCTTGTTTTCTTTGGTTTAAAATGTGCTCCGTCATTGGTACATCTACTCTTGTACAAATATGTGCTTAGTAACTCTGCTTCATTCTCAAGAACACACTTTAATATCTAAGAAGTACATGAATCGTATGGGCTATTTTAAATAATTCCAAACTAAACAGGAATATGCAGCAGTAAACAGTAAGCAGCAACACATCGATGAATATGAGTCTGTTTTCTGAAGCCGACTAATGTGGCTCCACCTGATAAATTACATATGCCAACAGTGTCCATTCTTAAAATGATTGGACGCTCCCATTAATATGTGAATTTTAGGTGATATTTAGCTGCTCAAATATGGATTCAAGCTTAAACTTCTCCTCAAGGCATCACTCCAAAGAGTCAGCATGATATGATAACTAACTAAAGCTGCAGAGATGTTAAATAAATTCTCATTTAAGTCGGTGCAAAAAAAAAAAATCTTTTGCCAGGCCTTGGGGGGCTGCCGGGGTGCAGCAAGACGGAAGGATGGAAAGAGGAGGCTGAGCGGGATTGCGGGAGTTGGTCAGGCAGACACGGACATTGCTTTGGCTGGAGGGGACAGGCAGACGGATTAGATTCTGGGAGACTGCAGGCGGGAGAGAGCGGGGTTGTTTGGGCATTGTTGTAGGAGCAAGAAGCTGTGGCGCTGAGAATGGGAGAAGGGACATTAACTGTGACATCTGAATTCATAACCCCATTTAGATTGAGCTAAAATGACCTCGTTTGTAATAAAGCAATCCCAAAGCAGATGGAAAGATACAGCCGGATTGTGTCTTTGCAAGGGGAACAAGACACATTTTAATGCTGTAATAAAAAGCAAAAATCCACTGCCTACCTAGAGCCCAGATTTCTTTTTTTTTTTCTTTTCGTAAGACTGCCAAAAATATTACCCATACTGCAGTGCCACAGGGCAATTTCAGGCCTATTGATATTCAGTTAGAAACAGAAGCTGCCAATTAGATAACAATGTTTTTATGCCTTTATTTCATTACCATATGCAAAACGCTGTGGTCAAGTAAAAAGAAAGTGAAAGTGACTAAGAAAGCTATTTAGTTTGGAAATGTACAAATTAACATAATTTTCTCTTCTTTTATTTACAATTTTTGTTCAAGAATGGTGCCGTTAGGCTCAGTGGTGGAGCAGGCGCACCGTATGCAGAGGCTTAGATCAAGGTTCAATTCCCAGCGCTGGACCGTTCACTGCATGTCTGTCTCTCTTTGCCCTTCTTCTTGTGTAGCTACAAATGAACAAAGGCCACCAGTGCCACTAAAACCTTTTAAAAAAATACAGACCCCATGAATACTTTTCATAGTGTCTGGAAAACATGTTTTATTACCTCATTTTTAAACACTGCTTCAAGACCTCGTAAAGCAAATAGACAGTTTGTAAACTCAAACAAGAAAGCTTGCAAGCTCTCGTTTAAGAATGGCTGCTCACTCATTTGCAGAAGTCAGTCTTGTTTATTTTGTAGACTCTTGTCCGTACAGAGAATGGCTAATTTTGAATTCTTGAAGGCCTCTTTTAATATCTGACCACACTCAAAGGCTGCTGCACTATTCCTTCTGAAGGCCTCACACAGCTCTTTTAATCTTGCCATGGTGTTCAATCATACTTCAACAGTGAGAAGTATGACAAACTAAATCTCTAAGGTTGACATAACAAAAATCTGTAACACTTTATTTGAAGGGTTGTGCATAAGACTGGCTTATTACTGTCATGAACATGACATAACACCTGTCATAAACATGAAGGCGTCGTTGTGAATGTCTGACAGTTGTCATGAAGTGTCATTCGGTAGATAATGACACTTCTAGTGCAAGTTGACATTTTTAATGAACTTTTAAAAGAAGTTTTAGAACTTTGCATTAAAAGCGTTATTATTTACCGAATAATGCAAGTTGGCGATTTTAATGGACTTTTAATGCAACTCTTAGTACAACTTTGCAGTGTCATTATTTACCAAATGACCCTTCATGACAACAGTCATACCCTGTCATGTGCAATTTTAGTAATTTTATGTAGGAATAAACATGGGGGCGTGATATTTTTTATTATTATTCTAACATTTTAAAATGTCTCATTTTCAGTTTTTGTGCTGTTAACATTTATATTGCACATTCATATGACCAAATGCTTTGTTGTATGGTTTTGATATTATAATCTGCAAATGACCTGTTCCAGGCTCCTCCCTCTCCTTCTGCCTCTCCCCTGTTGTACTTCAGTAGTTAATCTAAAACAGTGGCTGTCACACATGAACCATGTCTATAACTACAGCAACTGAAGAATTGGCAGAGACAGAGGAGAATCCGCCTGACTCTGGCAAGACGGCGGGAGAACGGATTGAAATTCTCTGAGAACTTTTATACAACTGGCAAGCTCCACAGAAACATTTGCTTGTTATCACCAGAAACTTTCCTGCAAAGTGTGACATGAAGTTTTGGATTTTGTTTGCTCATTTCTGGCTTTAGTGAGAGAAAGAGAGAGACAGAGAAAGAGAGAGAGAAAGAAAAAAATCCATGCAGTTCAGCTTTTATCTCTGGTCTTTGATTGAATCCCCAACATTTTCTTTTTTCTACTCCACCTCTGTTTAATTTTCCAACCCAGTTTCTACACCTGCAGTTGCTCACTAAAACTGGTGCCGTAATTGTCCTCATGTCCTTTCCAACCACTTCTAAGTGTGTGTTCCCACAGACGATATTGTTCGGTCTAAAACATATTTTTGACGCATCAGATAAAGCATATCTGATACAAAGTCGAGAGCAGACAACAAAATGGTGCCATAATCTGGCCTGAAATTGGAACTGATAAGGAGTGAAATAAAATCAAGCGCATGATTGCAAGTTATGATATACTGTATGTGATGTAAAAGTTGGCTAGGAATATTTGAATCATCCATCCATCCATCCATCCATCCATCCATCTTCTTCCGCTTATCCGAGGTCGGGTCGCGGGGGTAGCAGCTTCAGAAGGGAGGCCCAGACTTCCCTCTCCCCAGCCACTTCTTCTAGCTCCTCCGGGGGAATCCCGAGGCGTTCCCAGGCCAGCCGAGAGACATAGTCCCTCCAGCGTGTCCTGGGTCTTCCCCGGGGCCTCCTCCTGGTGGGACGTGCCCGGAACACCTCACCAGGGAGGCGTCCAGGAGGCATCCTGACCAGATGCCCGAGCCACCTCAACTGGCTCCTCTCGATGTGAAGGAGCAGCGGCTCTACTCTGAGTCCCTCCCGGATGACTGAGCTTCTCACCCTATCTCTAAGGGAGAGCCCAGCCACCCTACGGAGAAAACCCATTTCGGCCGCTTGTATCCGCGATCTCGTTCTTTCGGTCATGACCCAAAGCTCATGACCATAGATGAGGGTGGGAACGTAGATCGACCGGTAAATCGAGAGCTTCGCTTTTTGGCTCAGCTCTCTCTTCACCACGACGGACCGGTACAGCGCCCGCTTGACAGCAGACGCTGCGCCAATCCGCCTGTCGATCTCCCGCTCCCTTCTTCCCCCATTCGTGAACAAGATCCCGAGATACTTAAACTCCTCCACTTGGGGCAGGACACCCCCCCTGACCCGGAGAAGGCACTCTACCCTTTTCCGGCTCAAGACCATGGCCTCGGATTTGGAGGCACTGATCCTCATCCCGGCCGCTTCACACTCGGCTGCGAACCGCTCCAGCGAGAGCTGCAGATCACGATCTGATGAAGCCAAAAGGACCACATCGTCTGCAAAAAGCAGAGATGAGATCCTAAGGCCACCAAATCGGATCCCCTCAACACCTTGGCTGCGCCTAGAAATTCTGTCCATGAAAGTGATGAACAGAATCGGTGACAAAGGGCAGCCCTGGCGGAGTCCAACTCTCACCGGAAACGAGCCCGACTTACTGCCGGCAATGCGGACCAGACTCTGACACCGGTCATACAGGGACCTGACAGCCCGTATCAAAGGGCCCGGTACCCCATACTCCCGGAGAACCCCCCACAGGGCTCCCCGAGGGACACGGTCGAACGCCTTCTCCAAGTCCACAAAACACATGTAGACTGGTTGGGCGAACTCCCATGCACCCTCCAGGACCCTGCCGAGGGTGTAGAGCTGGTCCAGCGTTCCACGACCAGGACGAAAACCACACTGCTCTTCCTGAATCCGAGGTTCGACTATCCGACGGACCCTCCTCTCCAGGACCCCTGAATAGACCTTGCCAGGGAGGCTTAAGAGTGTGACCCCTCTATAATTGGAGCACACCCTCCGGTCCCCCTTTTTGAACAGGGGGACCACCACCCCAGTCTGCCAATCCAGGGGAACTGCCCCCGATGTCCATGCGACATTGCAGAGTCGCGTCAACCAACACAACCCTACAACATCCAGAGCCTTAAGGAACTCCGGGCGGATCTCATCCACCCCCGGGGCCCTGCCACCGAGGAGCTTTTTAACCACCTCGGCGACCTCGCCCCCAGAGATTGGAGAGCCCAACCCAGAGTCCCCAGGCTCCGCTTCCTCAGTGGAAGGCATGTTGGTGGGATTGAGGAGGTCTTCGAAGTACTCTGCCCACCGGCCCACAACGTCCCGAGTAGAGGTCAGCAGCACACCATCCCCACTATAAACAGTGTTGGTGCTGCACCGCTTCCCCCCCCTGAGACGCCGGATGGTGGACCAGAATCGCCTCGAAGCCGTACGGAAGTCTTTCTCCATGGCCTCTCCAAACTCCTCCCACGCCCGGGTTTTTGCCTCAGCAACCGCCCGAGCCGCATGCCGCTTCGCCCGCCGGTACCCATCAGCTGCTTCCGGAGTCCCACAGGCCAAAAAGGCCTGATAGGACTCCTTCTTCAGCCTGACGGCATCCCTCACCGAAGGTGTCCACCAGCGGGTTCGAGGGTTGCCGCCGCGACAGGCACCGACAACCTTGCGAATCATTTATTTTCATATTATTTGAATCATATAATTTCAAATTAAAAGTGCATTAAAGGCTAAGTTGAAACTGAGCTCTCAAATATGTTCTTCAGACTTAAAAGCTAGAATACAATCAGGACATTTTAATACATTTAAAGATAATTGAAAAGGTGTCTCATAATTCAGAAAGGATATGCGAGTATAGACAATGGATTGATGGATGGATTCATATTGCTGTATTGTACACCTTGTAAATTATAGGGTAAATACAGTCATGATAGACAGGTTGGTACAGTTCAGGGGTTTATTTTTGTTTAGAACTCTGATAAATGTCGCTTAGAAAAATTACATAAGACTTCCTCAGAATATTGGATACTTCACATTGGACCTCAAGCAGTTTGGTTTGTGTGCCCTTTCACTCTTCATCCAGACTCTGGTAACCTGATTTTCGAATGAAATTTTAACAAATGATCTCAATCTGAAAATACAATTAAATTGTATTTTCACTAACAGTTCTTTTCCTCTTCAACACAGGTTAGATTTCTTTGACGTCTCTGGTTCTGGAATTGGTTTAAAACAAGGACTGCCATAGTTGTACTCCCTATGCGCCATGCATCTGCTCATGGTAACTCTTGAAACACTCTCTCCTTCCACTCAACCTTCCATGAATATGCTGGGAAATTGCACATTGTAAACAGAAATTGATGTCTACTTAGCAATAGGCAATGTTCTCTGTAAATTGTTGGTGCTATCATATGTGCTTATCATATTAAATAACATTTTTAGAATAGATAGCACTTTCTGGGGTTTTTAATTAGTTATAAGCAATGATAATCAAAATTGAAAGAAAGAAATTCTTGAAATATATCACCCTGTAAGTAATGAATCTGTGTAATTTATAGGTTTCACTTTTTGAATCAAATTACAGAAATATATTAACTTTTCAATGATATTCTGATTTATTCCAAGGCACCAGTGCTTCATTTACTGAGAAAAATTTGAGGCTGGTATCCGGTCCAAAAGCTTTAAGCCATCCCAGCAAGGAATATGAGGGCCAAACCCTTTGCGTAAGCAGCCAGGATAACATCTTGGTGACCAGCATCTCTTTTACAACTGCTGATTTGCAGTACCGATTCCTGCTGGGATAGCAGGTCTCCACTACTGCCGCGCTATCATGTTGCATCGAGTTTCCCCCCCTTCATTCAGACTGCCATGGAGGAATCTGAGACCTCTCTGCCATCAGGTGCCCTGTCACCCGGCCAAGTCTTGCTGATTACAAATGTACTGCACGGCTCTAGAATAGAAAACTGCTTGATTTTGTGTAGGGTGCAAGGTGGTGTTATTATTATTATCATTAATACAATTACTGTTATTATTTTGTTCTCTAGCATCTAACTTGAGATTAATGAATTACATTAACCAATGAATTTTAATCTAAATTGTCTGACTGTAAACTTGATACAACTCTGATTGCATTTCCATTTATACTATTCCTACTGCGCCCCATAACGTATTTGTATCATCTTTAATTAAAACATTCAAATAATCCATTTAATCAATCTAGTAATCCACATTTTGCATAAAAAGATATGCTAAACTGCTGTATAAAAAAAAGGATGCATCCAATACATAAATCTAAATGAATTTCAGTTTACTGCTCTGTATTCCAACACTGTTTTGGAAAATAAAATAGTGCGTTTCCTGGAGATGAATTGGCAGCGGCGTAAAGTTGAGTAAAAGTTGTTGTTCTCTTCTGTGTCCAGTGAGAAATGTTGTAGTCTTCACAGGTGAAGTGTTGACAAATGTTTTCAGTTAAATTTTTTATTACACTGAGGTGTTGCTCAAGTTCCTCCACCATTGCCAATGAAGTGAACTGAATCTAAGGATTTACACTTGTAGAAGCGCAGCAAACATGTCTGCATTTTAGATAACTGATAAATAATAAAAATAAAAAAAAGACCTCCCACAACTATTACTGAGTTGGCTTCATCTACGAAATAATTTAAAAGAGAAATTTACAGCTTAGGAATAAACAATCTTTTTTTTTTTTTTTTTTATAGGAGAACCATAAAATAAGGACCAACGGGTGGTTGATTCAGTGATTTAAACGTACCTGTGAATGTCATCCTAATCATGGTCTTTTAATTATGCATTTTTTAAATGTTTTATTATAGTGGCCTCACACTAAAACAAAAATATTTTAATAAAACAGAGATTTTATATAGGAGGTGTGAATTTATTGTCAATTTCCACTCCTTCAAAACGGTTGAAATTATTTATTTTGACCCAAATAAATATGTACTCCTATGCTACTGTTTGACTGAACTCTGTTTTGATTAACAGAGAGTAGGTCATCCCAGGATCTTAAGGTTAGCTTTGTTTGCTATATATATTTAAATTAAAAAAAAACATCTCTGATGTGTTTCGGATTGTGTTCTTCTGAAGCAAAACATTTTGTCCACCTTTCAACCCTCTAGTAGCTGATTTCAGGTGACGTTGACAAATTTGGCAGTAATCATTCTTTCATCAAATTTTTACCATGCAAAAACAGAAACTCACTCTCAGCATGATGCTACTCCAAATATGCTTGGCAATTAGTCCCTAGTACTTTGATCTGAAAGCCTCACCTTGACTCCAAAATAATATAGCATAATGTTTGTCTTCTTAACATAAAACTTTTCTCTAGATCCACTAAGTCTTTAATTACTTATTTTGTGTGGTATCTTTAATTGTAAACTGTAAGGTTCAATGGCACCATTAAAAGCCAAAATTAATATGACATTCTTGACAATAATATGGCATAGAGTGCCAATTTCTGATTGGCACTCTATGTTTTATACAAAAAACATGCAGACGGATGTGAAGTGAATTATCACCGAGTGTAGTCCACAAAATCTATCGCACTGCCTCCCTGCCGAAACATCAACTTTCCAACTGCGGATAACTCATGTGGCCCTGTTTATCAATACTGAGTTAGGTATATCGTATGTGCACCGGTGCTGAAAGGCAAACTCCTTCCCATTGAATCACAGTTGTGTGTGCCTCTCTCTGATATTATGAAATGGGTTTTCTGCCCATGTTAAAGGAAACGGCTGATGTCTCAGTGCCCCTGTGATATGAAAAATTCAATTTAAAAGGATGAGAGAAAGAATGGTGCACGGCCTATTTTCATTCCCTCACACTGAAAGATATGAGAATGATGTTCCATTGTGTGGAGGAAATGATGCCAATCGTGCTGCAGAGAAATTCCTTCATAATTCAATTCAATTTCTTCTAAATCCCAATGCCAAGCTCCTCTGCCAAAGAGAGGCGGAATGACAGAGACAAAAAAAAAAGAGAAGGGGGAGGTGGGAGCACTGAGTAGAGGTACTACAATTTGGGACTAAGGCAATAAAGATGTGGGAGACATAATCGTGGAGGGGATTGTCTGAAGGAAAGGTAAGAGAAAGAGGAAAAACAAAGAAGAAAAATGTTTGCAGACGATTATTTTAATTGGGTTTAGCTAGTGGCGGAAGTAGAGAAAAACATAGCTTAAATTTAAAAAGGCAAATACCATTTTTGTTTTATTATTATTATTTTTTTTAGTATTTGTAATTTCAAATCAGAGCGGGAGTCAGTATGTCCTTTTAGTTCCAGTCTTTGCAGGTACATCCTGGCGCTGACATTTTGGCGTGTATGTGGGAATCAATGAGCTGCTGCCTCTGAAGGCAGAAGAAAAAAATGAGCTGCACCAACAAATATGACAATGAAGAAGTGCACCTCTCAGTGTACGCAGCAAGCATAAAACCATAAAGACTAAAGCAGTTGCAAAGGAAATTCACATGGAACTGTTTTTATTTCCCATATCACCATTATGTCCTCCATTCTCATCTCATCTACTGCTCTTTCTCTTTTTTTAACACACACACACACGCACGCCTACACGTGCACGCACACACACGGTTGTTTTTGTAGGTGCAATAGCTCCGAGGCAAGCAGCGTGGAATTGGAGTCTTCAAAGAGTCTTGGATTATCAAAGAGACACAGCTACCAGAAAACTAGGGGACACACTGGATAGGAGGGAAGAGAGGGAGGAACATAAGCGTGAGGTGCGGTGGAGGGGTGGGGGGTGGAGGGGGGAGGGAGGGGTTGCAGAGGAGTCAGCAAGGGTTGGGGTGGAGGATGAAGTGATCAGACAAGAGAAGGAGATTGGAGGAGTGGGGTGGATTGAGGGGGGGTGGATAAAGACCAGAAGTCCCTTTGTTCGTACACAGTAAATGGAGAGAGAAAGGAGACAGGGAAGGGTTGGGGGGGGGGGGGAGGGCTGGAGTGAATGCATTAAAAAACAATCACACAGACCTTAATGGTCTTGATAGGCAAGACTGGATTTGCATTCTTCAGCGCCTGTGCCTGTTCAGGAGCATTCTCTCTCTCTCTCTCTCTTTTTTTTGTAATTTTTTTCTTTTCTTTTAACCCAGAGAATTTCATTACAATGGGAGCGCTGGCCTTGAAATACCATAATGTTGTCACAGTGAAACCAAGTATTACTGCAGCAGGACCTACTGAGTGTGAACATACCTGCCACATCTAATGACAAATCTGACTGTTCACGCAATTCCGCGAGACAGGATGTGGGGGTGTTGGGGTGAATGCATCAGCCTTCTTCAACAAAAAGCTCTCCGTCAGCCTCTCTGTCCCAAGATGAGTTATGGATGTCTCTGTTTTTTTCTTCTCCCTATTACAAGAACACTTCTCACCACAGAATGCACTTCCAAGTTGGTGTGTAAAAATGATTCCGGTAGCTGCGCTGCTGTCAGCTTTGGGGCATTCTCCGGCAATGATCCCATCCCGCTGCCACTGGCTTTCTCACATCAGAGCCGGCCTGAGGTGTATGCGAACTGTATGACTGCTTGGAGGGGGAAGGCCCCTGAAGGCCTAGTCGGGGGCCCCAGAGCAGTGGAATCTACACAGGACAGGTTTACAATGACATATCAAAAGAAAACTTTCATGTTTTCAAAGTCTTTTTTTTTTTTTTCACTGCAGTCGTACTTTACTAAGAATTTAATAATTTCTTCTACTGTTTTTTCCTTCTATTCTTGTCAGAGCTGGGGTAATATTTCATGCTCACCTGAACTGTTTGTAAGTAGATCAACAAGTAATAGATCTGTATTCCCTGTGCTTGCTTGCCGGCTAAGTCCGGTATGAAAGCCTGACTATATAATAACCCTGAGCAAATATACCACAGTTTCCCAATAGTTGGACAAAAAGTTAAATCAGAATTCAAACATTACGTAATTTGCAAACGAAAAAATATATATATTACCACCACTGCTAAACCAATCTAACACTGGTTATTAAAGTTAAATGTGCTATAGAAATGAATGTGATTGATTGATTGATTGATTGATTGATTGATACACTGAGTTCCTTTTCAATATACAATAATTTTCCATAATTGTGGGTTTAAATATTTTTAAGCACAAGTAAAAATTGATATTAGCTTGCCAACTGCACTTTAAAAACATCATTATCTTAAGATTGAAGAGTAGAAAACTTTAGTTTCCACTTTATGGTTATCCAGCTGGATATACTTCTTTGTTGTAAGTGTGGGAAAAGTGTAACAACTCCTTTTCAGCCAGCTGACCAGCAGTATCCAGTAAAGCCTGGCCTAGTGGCAGCACAACTCTACTATCTTCCACAAATTCAGGTAACTTGCAGTTTCTCAGTCACATTTTTAAAAGGATGTTAGACCCTAGGAACAATGTGAAAGAAAGTTTTGGGTTTTATCTAAAATCTAACAATACCAATGGTTCACGAACAGGCTCTTGATATTCTTGGTCGTGACAAAACATTAACCTGTATTCCTCCTCTCAGACTCTCCTAGGTGTATAATAATCGGCTTAGCTGGAACCCCCCACCCATATGAATTTCTGCTTAGGGTCTCATATAATCTTGGGTCGGCCCTGCCGCACATAAACCTCCCACCTTCACTGACCTGGTTTGAGCCAGATCTGATTCCTTTAGTGTCTAATGAAGGCGTAAAATTCTTCCATCACACGATGCTGAAATCAAATTATAGTGCTTAAAGTAATCTCCTCTGCACAACTCATACTGGCAGAAACTTGTGTGAAGAATTATGCCCTCCCTCCCATCCTGCTCCTGTTTGGTAATTTTGGGGCATGCCAACACTGCACTGGTGGTGCAGTCATTTGTTCTGACAAAAGGAGGAGGGGTGCAGCAGAGCCATATCTATGGAGAACAAATTGGTAAATGTCACACAAGCCACATGTGGAGACGTTCTGCGCTGTTTTAAAAGAGGCAATGTTTTTTTTTTTGTTTTTGGATCTTTTCCTTCTCGACTCTTCCGGAGTGGTACGCAGCTTGTGTGCGCATGAAAAGCTCAGCGCAGTTACCACGCCCAAAGTGCCCATACAAGGGTATTCATCTCTCCCACAGGAGGCTGCTCTTCAATTGGCTGAATCACCTCGTGGGCAGTCCACATTTTTCATCTGTTATCCTGATACTTAGAACACATTGTGACAGATTTGCATAATGTTTATATAGTTACCCCTTCTGGCATGCTGAACACAAAAGAAATAACCTCTCTTTTCCAAGCTGCACTTTGTGACCACTTGTGATCACTTGACCATTTGAGCAGGCCTTAACGAGACTTAAATTAGCTTGGAGTGTGTTAAAAATGTTCTGCAGGAACAATGGACATTTTTTAAAAATATAGAAGTATGTTTATATATTTAGAAATATTGTTAAAAAAAAGAAAAAAAAGCAGACATCAACAAATAACTATGCAGATGCAGAGAAATGTGTTATGTGGAGATACATAAAAAACTGCTGTCCTTAAAAAAAACAATGTCTAATTTTAGATATTTATTCAATGGGGGAAACTTTGCCATGTTGAGAAATAATTATTCTCAACAAAATCCCCATTTGGCCAATTATTAGGTCTGCTGCCGATACTTTGTACAACTCAAGTTTTTCTATAGGATTTAGAGATTAGGACTGAGATGGAAAACATGATTCTGCCTGTGTTCAACTGTGTCTATGCTGATTTCAGCATAAACACAAATGATGTTGAAAAGACCAAGTCATGATTCCTTTAGGTTTACGGATAGATTCCATTATTTTATTTTTTCAAGTAACATGTCCCTATGTCATGATGCAAAGCCCTCAATTGAAGTTCAGGATCGATGTCACTCTTGCACAGCTAGCTGGCATTAAACAGTTATCTAAACTTAATGACCAAGGTTTCACCCTTTGGTGCAGCTCTTATAGAGCATAGAAGATTGGCTTGTACCTCCCTAAACATCCTCCACACACACATTTTGGCAGAATGAATATGAGTTCTTGCTTAGCCTAGTGGCCAGTCGCTAAAAGAAATTACTCTATGTATCATGTTATATACCCAAGGGAAACTAATTACTAATTAGAAAGTTTTTTAGTCAGAGCTTAGTGTACCTTAAATAAAAATTTATTATTTTACATCTCAGAGCAGTAAAAAAAAAAAGATTTTTGTGCAAAAGTAATGAAACAGAAGGGGAAAAAAAGCTACCATAAAACCACTTAGTAACTGTTGGTTAAAAACAATTTAAATAAAACTATGTTATATTTATGTTATTTTAAATATGTTGTAAATATTGGAGTATTTCTCTAGTAATTATACAATCCTTCATTTGTTCTGTCAGATGTAATTAGCAGAGGTCTCAGAGGTTATTTTTATTTGATGTTTTTTGCGGATGTAAGGTGCATGCACATAATATTCACTTAAAGACACAACTATCTTTCGAAGTAAATAAAAAGGAATTTATTTACTTTGCTTTGAAAATACTCTCATTTTCAAAGCATAGCAATGAAAGTAAGCATGTGTGCATTTCAGTGGCGAAACTAGAGTATAATGTTAAGAACAAGTAAATAATTAAAAACAGCCAGAATTAGTATGATGCTTTTTTTTTTCATTGTTTCATAATTTTAATTAGCAGTCTGTGACTTCCTGTTTTGCTGAGGTGTAACAAAGGTTATTATCTCTTTAAATAGGACACCTTATTTAAACAAGCAAGTTTAAGTAAGGTGTTTGTTGATCTTCATATATCAGGAAAATAACTACAGGAATACATAAAGTGGCCAAAACCTGTCCAGATTTTCAGCCACATACAAGGCTGGAAAAGATCCAGTAATACTTAGTGAAAAAGATTTTGAGGAAGGCAACACTTATTCAATTTTACATTTACTTTGGGCTTTTTATGCATCTTTAAAGTGCCGCTAATAAACGCGGAGTGTATTGTAAATGACATTTCTGAAACAAGATGACAAGATGGAGAAACAGAAATGTCATATTCATTGTAGTCAGGGGAGATTTGGAGGCGAGGGATCAAGCAAGAGAAAGGATCAGTGGTGAAACTTAATTGGGAAGGCCGCAGGATTAAAATTCTGATTGGTTTAAGGCTTAGGGGGTGATGCCTTCCTACTGACACTTCTATTGTCTTAAACCATGTGGAGTACATATGCTAATGTTAATTAGCTAAAAAGGGCGGCAGGCAATTTTTAGGGGTTGAGGAGGTTGCAAGAAAAGCGTTATTAGAGATTTTGCAAATTAATCCATGTCCAAAACACAGGCAGAACAAAGTAAGCTGATAGATTTGTCTGGAGGACATGCTGAACAAAGTATGAGAGGAGCATAAAGGGTGAATAAGCTTGAAGGCACTATTAGACATCTGATATCCCAAAATACAGCTCTGGTAAAATATTACTGCACTAAAGCCGATAGTGTTGAAACCGGTGTTCCCTAAACAGTCATTTCCTTCATCTTTGTCATTTATTATTTGCAATATAAAGTACCACATAAGTTAGGGATGTTATTTGATTTTTGCAATGTGTAGCTTTTTGATGAGCAGACTTTGCACAATGATTTAGAGGAACATTTGTACCTTAACAAAATCTCTGGAGACCATGAGAACAGGTGCATTTAGAAGAGAACTGATGGGAATTAGTGCGTCTATATAGTACTGTGGAAGCAGGCCCACTGGGTACACAGTTAATGAGAAGCATGGAAGGCTATGAGAATGAGACAAATATTTAGAAACCTCTACTATTTAAAGAAGGGAATCTTAACTTTGTTCTTATAAGAGTAATCTAAGCTTCCACATAGAAAGCGATAATTGCTTTGATTCAATTGCAAACACATTACACACAATACAGATATCCCCCTTATATAAAAGCCCCAGCAAAATTGAAACACTACAAAGGTAGTGGTAATGATTTGTGTAAAAATACAGCGAGAGTTATTGTTTTCCACCCTAATAAGTATGGAATCACAGCACTGCGCACACAGCAAAACTGACGTTGATTCTAATGAATAAAGAAATTTGGTTTCAGCTTTAAGCCTGACAACATCTCACCTCAGCAGGATATTTTTGGAGACATATATTTGCACTGTGTGACTCTGCACCTCCGAAACAAGAAAATCACTTGGCTGTTCTGTGAAGTTCGACGGAAACACTCAGTCTTCCACTATCGAAGTGTTCTGCCTGCTTCTTATGTGCCTGATTTCAACACTGAATGTAGTCTACAATTTATCCTAATTAGACTTACATCAGTGCACCGCAGGTTAAAGAATGTACATTTTATACTAAAGGTTTGACAAGATCAGCAGGAGATTTTGAAACATTAAGATGGCACAATATTTCTCCTCTTTCTTGCAAAAGTGCTATCCACTTGCTGTCAACATGTGACTGGAGAAAAAGTGTAAACTATAATTATGAGCATTTGGTATAAAGGTGAGTACTTTTAGCTTTACATCTTCTGCCTTTTTTTTGCACGGCTAAAGCAGTGCTAGTCTGAAGACTTACCCAAAGCTTTTGCTTTCCGTGACACTGTTTATAGTTTGTTCTTAGTCATTAACTTTCTAATCTTACAACTGCATGTAATTCAAAGGAATTAAAAGCAAGAGAAAGTGAGATATTTCCAGTTCATTTGTATGCACCAGTTGTTAAAAATATCCACTTTGGAAAGTAATAGCTTTGTTCACATGTGGACAAAATTGCAAATGGAAGAAAAAAAAAAAATAAAAAAAAAATAATGTTTTGCAAAAATATCTGGGTTAGCATGTACTGGGCCTCGAGTAAGCATTTAAACCACATTATGCAGTGTCGTCAAAATTAGACTGGAAAGTTCTACAACAATTTTATTAATTGAAACGTTACTCTGTTAAATTTTTTTGTGAAAACAAAAAAAAATGTTATCTCTGTTATGCTGCCATTTCTTTTTCTCTTGCTATTTTGAAACCAACAAGACAATCAGTGATTTGGGGTCCTATTGACTTGATAACATATATATATAAAATAAAATTCCCTTCTCACCCACCGCGGGTGGTTCTTATCCTCTGAGCTCGGGTCCTCTACCAGAGGCCTGGGAGCTTGAGGGTTCTGCGCAGTATCTTGGCTGTGCCAAGGACTGCACATTTCTGGACTGAGATGTCTGATGTTGTTCCTGGGATCTGTTGTAGCCATTGGTCCAGTTTGGGGGTGACTGCCCCGAGGGCCCCGATGACCACAGGCACCACTGTGGTCTTCACCTTCCAGGCCCTCTCCAGTTCCTCCCTGAGGCCCTGGTATTTCTCTAGTTTCTCGTGCTCCTTTTTCCTGATGTTGCAGTCGCTTGGTATTGCTACATCTATCACAACGGCTTTCCTCTGTTGTTTATCCACTACGACAATGTCTGGTTGGTTCGCCATTACCATTTTGTCTGTCTGGATCTGGAAGTCCCACAGGATCTTAGCTCTGGCGTTCTCCGCCACCTTTGGGGGTGTTTCCCACTTTGATCTCGGGGTTTCCAGTCCATATTCTGCACAGATGTTTCTGTACACTATGCCTGCAACTTGGTTATGTCGTTCCATGTACGCTTTCCCTGCCAGTATCTTGCACCCTGCTGTTATGTGCTGGACTGTCTCAGGGGCCTCCTTGCACAACCTACACCTTGGGTCTTGTCTGGTGTGGTATATCTGGGCCTCTATTGCTCTGGTGTTTAGGGCCTGTTCCTGGGCGGCCAGGATGAGGGCCTCTGTGCTGTCCTTGAGTCCAGCTTTTTCCAGCCATTGGTAGGATTTACTGATATCAGCCACTTGGGTTATTTGCTGGTGGTACATCCCATGTAGGGGCTTGTCCTGCCATGATGGTATCTCTGGCACCTCAACCTCCGTTCCCTGTTGTCTGAGATATTCACTGAGCACATTGTCTGTTGAGGCTTTGTCCCTGATGTATTTATGGATCTTAGTTGTTTCGTCCTGGACTGTGGTTCTCACACTCACTAGTCCTCTGCCTCCTTCCTTGCGGCTCGTGTACAGTCTCAGGGTGCTGGATTTGGGATGGAATCCTCCATGCATTGTTAGTAGTTTTCTAGTCTTAATATCAGTGGCTTTTATCTCCTCCTTTGGCCAGCTAATTATTCCAGCAGGGTATCTGATTACTGGCAGGGCATAGCTGTTTATTGCGCGGATTTTGTTCTTGCCATTGAGCTGGCTTCTCAGGACTTGCCTTATTCGTTGGAGGTATTTAGCTGTGGCTCCTTTCCTTGTGACCTCATCGAGGTTGCCATTTGCTTGTGGTATACCTAGGTACTTGTAACTGTCCTCTATGTCTGCTATTGTTCCTTCTGGGAGTGAGACCCCTTCTGTGCGGATGACCTTCCCCCTCTTTGTGATCAGCCGACCACACTTCTCTAGTCCGAATGACATCCCAATGTCCGTGCTGTAGATCCTGGTGGTGTGGATCAGTGAGTCGATGTCTCGCTCACTCTTGGCATACAGCTTGATGTCATCCATGTAGAGAAGGTGGCTGATGTTGGCCCCATTTTTGAGTCGGTATCCGTAGCCAGTCTTGTTGATAATTTGGCTGAGGGGGTTCAGGCCTATGCAGAACAGTAGCGGGGACAGAGCATCTCCTTGGTATATGCCACATTTGATGGACACTTGTGCAAGTGGTTTGCAGTTGGCTTCAAGGGTGGTTTTCCACAGCTTCATCGAGTTTGCAATGAAGGCTCTCAGAGTCCTGTTGATGTTATACATCTCTAAGCATTCAATGATCCAAGTATGCGGCATTGAGTCATAGGCTTTCTTGTAATCAATCCAAGCCATGCACAGGTTGGTGTGTCGGGTTTTGCAGTCTCGGGCGACTGTGCGGTCTACGAGGAGTTGGTGTTTGGCTCCTCTGCTATTTACACCGATACCTTTCTGTGCCGTGCTCATGTGTTTATCCATGTGTTTGCTTATCTTGGCCGCTATGATGCCTGACATGAGCTTCCATGTTGTGGAGAGGCAGGTTATTATGGATTATATATATATATATATATATATATATATATATATATATATATATATATATGGTCCATAGCCCCCCAATGCTCAGATGTGGTTATATTTCTAACCTGAAGAAACATCCCTAAAGCAATGTGGGGATCTAATTTCAAGTGCTGTGCTGCTAAACAAAATGTAATTAAAGCAGAATACAAAGGAACTATTGTAAAAGGAGAAAAAAAAGGAAACGGAGCTGTACCAGTGGACCCCATTTTCCAGCATTCTGATTGTGTGGAGAGCAAGTTACTACAAACGGTTCATTTGGGCTTCTTTGAAGGCTTGCCACCGACTCAAATATCTTTGACTCAGAGGCTATTGAACAAATCACAGCCTTGTCTGACATGGATTATGACTGAAACCCACACTCCACAATACATTTTCTGTTTGTCTAACCTTGCAAGCAGTTGCTTCAAGTTCTGAGCAACCAATCAATATTTACTGTTTTTAAGCCCAGAGCTGAAGTTGCACCGTCACCGCACCTTAATAGCTGTCTGTGGACTAGTATACACGCCGTCAGTGTATTCTTGTCAGTAAGCTAAATTACGCCAGAGTTTATGTCCACAACCGACTTGATACTTCTTTAAGTACACTCTTAATGTAAACTGTAGATTGCGACGTCATGTGCATATTTCACGCTTCTCAATTTCTTATAATAGGCTGCACTGTAAAGTTCACATCTTCCAAAATGTCTCTCTGGAAGACATATCGGGAGTTGATAATGCCAGAGGGAAGAGATAAACAGAGGAGGAGATGGGATAAAATAAAGAGTCAGACATGAGATAAATTAATCCTCAATATCCACTCCCTGCTGGGTACCTTATTGCCTCTCAAACTTTCCATCTTCAGAGTTAATATCTCTACTGCTGCTGTATATGACTGCAAAGCATGAAGGGACTTTCAATTGTTTGAACCGGAAGAAAGGTGGATTAGAAAGCAGGATGAGGAGGGGGAAGGCTTTCAGCCGTACTTACAACGTCTAATGTGCGTGCACTTGTTTATTTAAGCATGCACATGCATGTGCAGGACTATTAATAGCATCTCCTATGGTCTGGCTTGTCTCGACTTGTTACCTCGCACCCAAGATGTCCCAATTGGCAATGCATTCCTGAGAGCCGGATGATTTGGGCAGCGTGTCTCCATCTCCTCCTCACACTTAGCCGGGTCTCTTTCTAAGCGACTGAATGAGGAGCCTTCATGCGCCGCCATCATATCAAAGAACTGAAAAAAAATCATGCCTAATTAGATTCATAGTGACCTTTTTCATCCCAGGCAACCGGCGCTCAGTCAGTGCTGAAGCAAAAATGTGTTCTCGACATTGATCTTTCTGCAGACCTGGGGATTGAGAGGACCAAGTCTCGGGGAAACAAGGCAGAAAAACAACACATCAAAACCATCAGATGAAGAGATTACTCTGTTTGCCAGAGCTTCTCCCCGTGTCGAGGCCTTTCGCAGTTGGCATGTTTTTTTTTTTTCTGAATATATCTCTGTAATCCACCTACTGCATCATAATCATATAGCAGGCAAACTCTCACTGAAGTATCAAGGCCCACTTTTTTATTTTATTTTTTGGGGGGTTGTTGTTGCCCATTTGCCAGACCTACACATGTAATCCCGCTGCATTTCTCACTGCCACATGGTACTTTCTATCTCGTCTCCCTTTGCATCTTGCTATTGTGCTCCCCTGTTCTTGCCACAACACTGTGACATTGACCATCAATCTTCCTGGGGATATCATACAAAGGATAATTTACAGCTTTAGGAAGGGGAAATAAAATATATGAGCAGTTTTTACAGGTTTAACAAGCGTCATCTCCATACACGAAGCACAAACATCAAAAACTCATCACATTTATAAGTACCATGTGTATATAGAAAAAAAGATCAATAAAAAGATTTTTCTCTGTTAAATGAAACAAACTGTTTTGTAAAAGTGCTCAACTTTTGCATTTTGTTATATTACAACCACTAACTCCAACATATTTTGCAAATATTTTATATCAGACAGCAGCAAGCAGTTCAGTATTGTGGGCAAAAAGGATGTGTGGTTTTCAAAATTGTGTGGAGTGCATTTCATCCCTCCCCCCATTTCCCCTGATGCAAGTCTTTAGGGGTGTGAACTTTATCTAGACTGGAATTTGTTCTCATTCATCTTTGTAAAGTAGCTCACGTTCAGTCAGATAATATGGGTACCATATATGGACAACAGTTTCCAAGTCTTGCTACAGATTCTCAATCGAATTTTTTGTCTGAACTGTCAAGCAAATAAAGACTCTCTATTCCTATCCATTTTATTTCAGCTCTGGTTGTGTGTTTAGGTTTGCTGTCCTGTGAAGAGGCGGATGCCCCCTGTATTGTTCAGGCTTTCTTAGCTTCTAACAGGTTTCCTTTCAGGATTGTCTTGTCTTTCATTTCAGCCATCTTTCCATCAACTCGTACTAGCTTCCCCATCTCTACTGAAGTGAAGCATCCTCACAGCATGACGGTTGCATCATGCTGTGGTTAGTTACAAGGTGATGTGCAGTGTTAGATTCAGAAAATTAAGGTTCTCTCTCTTATGACCAAAGCACCACCTTCACATTCTTATTTTGTCTCCTAAATTGCTCTTGGCAAATGGCGAAGATGACTTCTTATGGCTTTCTTTTAATAGTAGCTTTCTTCTTGTCAGTTGTCAAGATGATTGGCAGTTAGAAAGATTTGTGGATTGCTTTGATGATAATTGTCCTATTGGCAGATGCTCCCACCTGAGCTGTTAATTTGTGCGGCTCCTCCAGAATTACTGTTTTTTTTTTTTGTTGTTTTTTTTCTGATTCTTTGACCAAAGTTCTGCCTGTCAGTTTAGCTGAACGTTTATATCTTGGTAGGTTATCAGTTGTTTTATGATGTTTTTAAACTTTTGGAAACTTGGAATAATATTGTCTTACCCAACTCTCCTTTATACTTTTCCACAGCTTTATTCCAGACTTGGGTGGGTTTCTGCTTCTTCACAAAACAGATTGTGCATCAATAGATGTATTTGTGCAGAGGTGGGCTAAAACACAAGACACTCACTTTTCCGGTTTTCACTGAAAAACAACACTCTAAAACAAAGCATAATTACATACTACCCTGAATTGGTCTACCATAGAAAACTCCATGTGGTTTTACCATGCCAAAGAATGAAAATGTTCAAAAAAATGTCCATACTTAAAAAAGACACCATAAGCAGATATGTGACACTGTAGCTGTGTAGGGCTGGTAACTCTGTGGGGCAATATTCGACGACACTTGATAGAGATGTCTTGTGATATTGATGACAGGTTTGATTAATCCGCTGATGAAATTTGGGTGGAGAGCTCTGCAGTGGGGTTTAGACAGGGCCACAAGCAAAGTATCTAGTATGAATACTCTATTGCCAAATCCTTTCAGAGCTCATTTGAGTCATATCTGACATATTTGTGGCTCATCATGTCATATTGTACCCATCAGAGAACAAGCACCATGAACCATTTAAGTACTGTGGGCCATGCTGTCATCTCCTGTTAGTAACATATGTCTGATCGACGCATAAGAAGAGGCACTCAAGTTGATTCTTTCATAGTGCGGGTGAAGATACGAGAGGCCGGCACTGGCAGGAGCAGTTTCTGCAAGAATGCCTATTTAGTCAAATGAATTATTGACCACTGTTCTGTATATTGAATGACATACAAATGGTATGTCAGAGCAAAGGGAAACACTACAAATAGGAGTCTTATCAGGATACTGTGTTACGGTATCCCTTTTTTCTTTCTTTCTTTTTTTTAAGTACAACTTAACAGTTGCACCCAAGAAATCTATAATGATCCTTTGTGTTCTCCTTAACAGAGTTGCCTGGCAACAGAACTGGAGCTCTGCAGTGAATTAAAGTGTCAAATGAAATACATTTGTAATCCAAGGGAAACATGGATTAAGTTTTAGACGGTAGGTGTGCCTCATGGACAAAATTTCAATAGCTAAGTTGGGTAAAGTGAATTGAGGGAGGAAAAAAAAACAAAACAAAACAAAGCAAACAATTTTCTGGTGCCGTAATAACTTTGCTAACACTGACTCACACCTGAATGTGAACGGTTGAATGAGCATGAAATAAGTACAGCTAATGAACAGCGTAGGCTTAACATCTGTGCATTGAGCCAGACGCTGAACAAGGAACTGATAAATCACACTGTGTCAGATAGCAGAGCCATACCTTTTTCTTTCTTCCTATAGAGCTGATTAAATCATACACAAGTTGCTGCTTGAATGGTATATTTCCCCGTTTTTGTCAACAAGAAACAGCATGATAGATGTTTGAATAAGTGGTTCATAGAAAACAATGGTGCTAATATGCTTTATGCATGAGAGTGAGAAAAAAATCCTAGCTTTCAAGCCCCATATCCCCTCCCCTCTGTCTCAAATGCCACACATACACAAATAAGCAGAGTGCTTATTTTCTGCCAAACAATGTTAAACATTTACACAAAGGGACCCAAATGAGCTGCTGATTGAAGATGGAATCAGTGCCCGAGCAGCCCATCGCAGAGCGCTCTCGATCCCACATATGCATGATTAATACATCAAACAACATCAATCCTTCCTCTCCTGCTTGTCAATGGGCGCACGCCCGCTTGTACACGCCCACGTTCGCATTATGGCTGGCAAGCTCTCGCGAATGCAAAGACAAGCATTCACCCCCAACCCTCACACAAACACACGCACATACACACATGCAGAGGGGCATATTGTACCCAAATCCTTCCAAGACTGAGCATGAAACACGCAGACACTGCCCCCTCCATCATGGTTAATACATCAAACAGCATTAGCTTCCTGGATTCCTGAAGCTTAGACAGATATGGTTCTGACAGCGCATGGTTCCTCACTGGCTGTCTACCCCCCCACACGCCCCTTTCAGCTTCCCTACTTTCTTTATTCCCTATGAAGTCTGTTTGGGTGGTTAAAGAACATGCTGCCAAAATAGATTCACTTACGTATTACCTTTTGTTTTTTTCGTAAGCTAGTATAATGTCATGTTAGAAAGACATCTCCACAATGAGATGACATTGCAGTGGAGCTTAAGAAGCTTGAGAGATGTAACAGTAATACCAACAAGCCTCTGATCAACAACTTATTTATTTTATCTTTTTTTTGTTATGACATCACCAGCTATTTCTATTTGTAGATACAAAAAAAAGTACTTCTTCTTATACCAGCTCTGGTTTAGGAAAATATGTCCCATATGAGTGAGGGAACAAGCAGGGGCCTTCAAATGCATTCAAATCTAACCATTACAATTCAAATAGATTTTTTTATTTTTGATCTATTTTTTAGGCTTGCAACTCTATAGCATTATTGGATCTTCATGGCATGAAAAGAACAGGTGGCTCATTGGATCACAGGCTAATAAAATGGGCATTCATTAGTATATCTTTAGCATAAAGTGCTGTGTAATTACAATGACAGGCCTGCATTTCAGCTCCATTTGATTGTTGAGTGCTTTCAACAGGATATTGATTTGAACTTGATTATAAAGATCCAAGTATAAATGATTAAACAGGAGTCTTTAGCCAGAGATGGTCACTCTGGATTCAGACTTGGACTCAAGTTGCAAAGGCTTCAAACGTTGGACTTGAATTAGACTTGTGGGCAGGGAGTCAAGTCTTATTAACACACACACGCACACCCCCCCACACACACACACACATATATATATATATGTTATATTTTATGTAAACATGCGTGAAAACAAGCTGTTACAGACTGAGGTTCTGATAGGTTATATGATGCTTCCACATATTTTCCGGTGAAAAAAATTAATTTGATATATTAGCTGTTGGCGAACTGTAGGCTGTTAATGGTTTATGACAATCTGTTCATCTCAGCTGTAGCTTCAAATAACGACCACACACAAAGCTCTCCACCTAAATGCTGAATTAAAAGGCTTTGGCTCATTTTGGAACAAAATAAATACTTAACTTGCCTCCAACGAATTAATCTGTTTGTTAAGCTTGCTGTGATGTTGCAAAGGCACTTTAAATTTATCAAAAATAAAAACACTTTATTTTCTGTTCATCATCATAAATTCAACATTCTCACTCATTTAAGGCGCTGCAACAATGAAGACATTTATTTTGTCTCTCAGACGATTTTAAAATAGTCAATAAATGTTTAGACATGAAAAGTTAAATGTCAGCTTGTAAAATTAGCATAAGGATAGACAGTACAAAATCTGAGCTACTAAGCTATATTGCAGGGAAAGTAGATAGAAAAACGTTCACTATGGTCTTTATAAACTTGAGACCTGAGCTGAACTTGTCAACATCAATTCATATCTTGTACTGAACCCCAGTCACAATAAAAACCATAAACGTTGCTGACAAACCGTCCATTTCTGGGACGTTTTCACTAACAAATTAATAAACATTCTGTTCCCACTTGTCTCCATCTGTTTACCAATCTCTGACAGCTCAGGAATTTGAGATAAAAAAAAAAAACGGCATTTAAAGTTTAAAGCCAAGTAGTTTCCTTATTCCAATACAAACTCCACCATGCTGTTATCTGCAAACTGTTTGTTATCTAATCTTTTTTTTCTTCTTCTAGAGTGATTTATGAATGAGCTTCTTGGGCAACAAAGACAGATTCAGCACTAAGTTTTTCCCACAATACTTTCATTGGCTTAAAGTCGTAACGTTAAGGCACTTAGCAGATTGCTTCATGAATTTGAACGCTATCCAGTGTGCATAGCTGCTCAATAAATATAAAAAAACAAAATGAAAGGAGGCAGTGTGTGTGTCGGCGTGTAGGTGCGTGGGCGTGCGCGGGTGTGTGTGTGTGTGCTATGGATAGCCAACTGAGCTGCTGATAGTGTAGCTTAAGTGCAGGGAAAGTCACATGTGATCCGCTATACTGCAAATCCTCAACAAAAAAAAAAAAAAGAGGATAAAGAGGCTTTAAAATCACATTTACAGCACAGGGGCAGCATCCTGCTGATAAATACAGATCATGGTGTTTGACCCTGTCCATCAGCACACAGAAATGCTCATGGCTTCCTCACTATAGAGTCACAAAGCGCGCTCTCTCTCACGAACAGATACGGGGTTACACTTCAGTGACTCTAAATAATAGCACCAGTTTGTGGGACCTGAGGAGCGACCAGGGCCAAGTCAACGGGGAGTCCAGGATTTTTCCACGCTTTTGCTCTCTCTTTTCACTTTTTTTCTCTTCTTATCTGCAAAAGTACACATATACTCCTAATTTCAGCACCGAAACATGAACGGGAGGTCTGGCAAAAATATGTTCCAAGTCACCAATCAATAGGCTTTATAATAACTAGCATTCCAAATGGCTTCCCTGTCTGAAATTCAACAACAACCCTTAAACATAAATGCTCAGAGACCTTCTGCTGGAGATTTTACAATATTACCTGAATCAAGTGCATAGAATTACAAAAGTCCAACAGAAGCAGCTGCGTGCACGGTTAGCTAAGTGGTGCACAGTTGTGAAGTGGAAGAATAATGATATGGAATTTTCTAAATGTTTAATAAAATCTGAAAATTATAGTATGCATTTTTTTCCAACTCCCCATAAGTTTCTCTAGGATCAAAATGTTGCCACAATTAGAGCTGTAAGGATTTGTCTCTTAAACATTATACATTTAGAATCTGAAATTTCAAATTATATATAGTTAATTACATTGGATGGATTGTGAACAGCAATTATCCAGTACTGACATACATTTTCAAATGGATTCATAGGCAGACTTTTACTAGACCATTCTCATATGCTTTGACATTAACTATACCATTGTAGCTCTAGATATACTGTATGCCATTGTGGTGTCTCTGCCTCTGTTTAGCTCCATTCATCCTCTAATGACTTCTGAGCAACTTCCCCACATCATGATTGAGCCAGTACCGTGCTACACACAGAGACGTGTCAATGGTGACACGCAGTGTTTGGTTTTCACTACACCAAGTGTTTTGCACCACCAATGAACCTCTGTTGCAAACAGCTACAGGCGGATACACTTCATTGACTGTAATTAACAGATCCAGTTGTGGGACATAAAAAGCAACTTAGGTCCCACAAGTCAATATGGAACTCCCAATTTATTTCTACTCTTTTCCTCCTTTGTTTTGGTCTTTTTTCTTTGAGTGTATTCTGCTACTCTTAACCTTGAAACATGAATGTCTGGTAGAAATGTGATAGAAGTCCCCCAACTCAATAGGATTCTTAACAGCCAGCATTCCACATGTCACATATGGAACTGACAACCTTAATTGTCAATACTCTGCACCATCTGCTAGACATTTTTCAGTGTTATTTGAATCACCTCAACAAGAATAAAAAAATCAAACAAAAGCAGCCATGTGGATCTAAAACGTCTCAGAGACGTACTGTCTGCTATAGGCCCCTTTCTGTCACAAGATGCATTCTGCAAATAACGTAAACAAGTCACCAGTTTCCCTTTGCAATAAATACTAATGATGGCATACTCTTAGTGAATGGCTTTCATATAGTTACATTTGGGATTTAATGACATACATTTCTACAGAGAGATTTCTAAGTGTTTATGAAATATTAATTTTGTATTGCTGGAGAGAAACCACTCAAAGCTGCAATGAAGGTAATTAATTAGCATGATGGGGATTTATGGCGTTTCATCAACCTTGAAATGGCATATTTTAGAAAGATTTTATTTCTACCATTAGTTCTAATTAGCAGACTTGCTGCTATTCGACCAGTGGTTCTCAAACCTTTTACCAAAAGTACATCCTCTACAGAGGTGACTATTAAGGCTACTTAGGCGGTACACAGAGTACTCTAAATATACCCTCTGTGGTACTCTATAGGCGTGACACTAATGTGTTTCCCTATTGTTTGAGTTCATAAAATGTGAAGAAAAACAATGTTATTAGATTGTATTCCCAATAGTAGTTAGGTTGTCAGTTAGCAAACAAGTCCCACTAGTTTTCTGACTCAACTCTTATTTGTTTTTGGTATTATTTCAAGATACACACTTGTAACTTTAGAGGTAAACAAGTAGCTCTTTTTTTCTTAGCTTGCAGTTGTCTGCCTCAGGTTACTCTGTGAGTTTTCCTCTGTCCTTTTCCTTCGAGTAGCTTCTATTGTGTTACAACTAATCATTTTGAGTCATTTTGGCTCACTGACTGTATTTAAAAACTTCTTTTTTATTTACTTTGTAAATGTATGTTACCAACATGAGATCATTCACTTGCTTAACATTTTATTTTTTATCTTTTATCAATAAAAAATAGTGCTATTATTTCAGACATCCAACCGTCCATCATCTCTAGTCTTTGGAGGGTTGACTAGGAACTTGTACCAATGTCCAGCAGCAGTCATTGGGATGCACCCTGGACAGGTTGCTGCTCAATCATAGGGCAATACAGAGGCCCAAGGGATGCCCACACTCATACATAAGGGCAATTTAAATAGAACAACTGACATAATAGTCATGTTTTCAAAATGAGGAAAATGGACTACCTCAGACACTGTGCAGCCCTCTAGACATAACTAATGTAAAATTATGCATATGGTACAGGTCTGTTATACTGTAATAAAAAATATTTTTAAAAGTTAGCATCACAGCACCTTTTGTGAAGTTTAGAAGAAATATTTGAATTGGAGACTACCAATTCAAATATTAGTAGTCTCCATATTTGAGGGAGGTATTTGGTATTGACTTTCCCATTTCTGTAGAGTAATTACACTGCTAATAATACAAAGATTTATATTTAAAGTGTTGCATTTTCAAAAACTTATGATGCCTTTTTTTAACAATGTTTCAGCAGGCAGATAGGATTAAAGCAGGCCTACAGCATTACAGTAACTCTACTGCATTTAAAAGTGAGCATGGACAGCGTTCCAGTGAATATTTGTAAAAATGTGTTTATAAATTCACTTAAATTGACTTTGGATAACTGGTGTCAGAATACTAATAACTGTCTGAAAATAACTATTAATTTGACAATTTCCCTAAATTAATAAATATGCACAAGATGTTTCAGTTATGGTAATGCAATAAAAGATTAAGTTACAGATTCCTTTCTTTTAAAGCTCATCTATCATGTAACCTCAAATATTTTATTGCTTTCACTGCCATAAGAAAAAAATACAAAGCCACTTTTGTGAGTGTAAGCTGATTTACTGACATCAAAGTTCAAATGCCAAGGATCAGTTATTGACTGAGATAATGAACAACCACTCTAAGATTTCAGCTGTGTTTTCTCCCCTGAAACATTAGAGGCATATGAGAAAAAAAAATCTCTATTTCCCCCGTGGCATTTTAGTGACATTTTGATGTGAAGCTTCTCTGATGAGCTGGGCAGAAATCTACTACATATGTTCAAATAATAAAAAAAAAAAAAAAAATTGCCCTCTGCCTGATAAGCACCAATTGTATCATCTATGCCAGATAAACTGCTGAAGACAAAATCCAGATGCATGCTCTCAATCGATAAGAAAATTTAATGTGTGTTCTTTCACAAAGCATCATTGGGTTTCTCTCATAATTAAAGTGTGTTTTCCCACTGCGATGGTGGCTAATGCTGCTCCTGAGCTTAATGAAGCAACGTCAGGGAATAAATGTTGCATTTTTATTTATTTATTTATTTCATTTACAGAGGTTTGGAGGAGGTTTATCATGATATTTCCCTCTCCAAAAGTGAACGAGAACAGACCTAGGTGACTCATTGGCACTACAGTAGTATGCTCTTGCTTTATTTATGAGGGCTGGTGGTTTTCTCCTGCATGTCTCCCAGGTCCAGTGATTCATGAATGGACTAGACGCCTGAGCATGCAATTGTGGTGGTGCACTGGGAGCAGTGGATATTGAGGATTAATTTCTTTCATGTCAGGCTGTTATTCCCAGCCACCATCAAATCCATCTCTCTTTTGCGCCCCATCTACACCCGCTTTCTCATTTCTTAGTTTAATAGTGTCAAGCACAATTATTTGTCAACTACCTGACAAATGGTCGAAATATTACAGCAGAATATGCCTCTGATATACTATAGTCTCTATTATGTATTCAGTGTGAGAGATGACTTGGATGGCATTAATCAAAACCTAGATTGTCTTTAGGTGGATTAACCGTAGGGTTTCATTACATGCAGTGGGAACCAAGTTAGACATGAACAACTGACCCATTATCCCACAAGATGATGCAACCGGAGGATCAAAGCGTGAATGAATCCATGTATCTCAAAGTGCAAAATGCAACAATGCTCTTTTTGTCCTACCACAAGATCTGGACATTTTCTGGCTTGCAGACTAAACTGCGTTCTCAGGGTGATCAAATGGGGAATGCCTATTCAGTTAATGGACCTAAATGTTGAAAATCATGCAATATTCTGTCACAGCTGGAACTGTAACAGAGAGCATTTGAAATGTACCCCGTGAAGCCAGCTTCAGTCACACAATGTGTCCAGAAGCATCTTTGAAAGAGATGAATACGTCCTGGTTTCAACAGCGTGTGTCCCTAGATATTCAGTTTTTTGGCAGATTGTTAAGCATTCCTTTCAAAGTAATGTTTCTTCTGTATCGTGACCCACAAAAATCAAACGGCAGAACAAACAGCGATATCCACATATGGGGTTATTTCTACAGCTGGTGATGATTGCTCCGCTGCTGGCATGCCAGTCAATCACGACAGGAATAGTTTAAGCAGTCCTCTGGACTGCGCTTCAAAAGATATTGCAGATACTCTTCATTTCACCTCAACAAAAACACAAATATCTAAGAAAAACTACAATACCTTTTGTCGTTTTGCTGATGTTTTAGCAAGCCTAATACCCTCACGCTACTGCGTACCTGCCTTGCATTTCAATGGCTTTGAGAAATACAATGCCTTAGGTAAAATATCCTCCAGCATCCCTTTCCTACAAAACCCTGCAACATACACACTGGTAGAAAAAAAAATATTTGGCCTCACCTATTTTTTATTTTATTTTATTTTTTTGTCACAAATGTTTCAGAACATTGAGCATATTTTATTATCAGCCTTTTACAACCCTATGGAGGACATTTTCCCCACTCTTTTCCAAATTATTTTATTTAGACACATTTCAGGAATGAACTGAATAGTTCAGGTTATGTTTCAGTATTTCAATTGAATTTAAGTCCAAACATAAACTAAGGCCTTCTACATGTAATTTCCTCTTTTTTTTATTTCTTTAGAGGGTTATTTGCTTGGGCACTTTGGACATTTTCCATTGCATAATCTGAGTGTTTATGAACTTCAGGCCATTAACTAATGGTCAGATGTGCTTTGCATGTGAGCAGAATTCAAGGTTCCATCATTTATAGCACGTGCTCCAAGTTCAAAAGAAGAAAAAAAACATACCCAGACCAACTTGTTTTGGTTTGTTTTTTCTGAAGGGTTGTGTTGGATTTACATCGATTGACATACAACCCCAACCTTTAAATAATTTATCTTTTTAAAGTCCAAGGAGTATTTGGACTTTAAAAACTTTGGTACTTAGACTACTTAAAGTCTAAATACCAAACGATTGCCAAAAGACTGGGTAATCTTTAAGATTTTTATTTATTTATTTTTTGGTCAGTTGTAGCTTTTGCATTAGAGTTCTCCTGAATGCTAGTTTTGGGGCAGGACCAGGTTGCGTTGGACAGCTTTTTTTGCCCTTAATATATTACCTCATCATTTGAAAACTGATTTTCATACTTCAGTATCTCCATTGAACAATACAACTTTTTTATAATCCTGAAGAGGTTTGACCAAAAAAAAAAAAAAAACATAACAGAAGAAGTCTGTAAAAGGGGTAAATACTTTTATGTGGGACTGTCAGAGGCCACAGATCTGTTTTTTTAAACATGTATGATATCCATATCTCTACCTTACACTTACACTTTTTACCACGAGTATTATAACAGCAATGTCCAACTACTAACATTACTCAAACTTATGCAACAATATGGAATGTCCTTGTCTGCACTGAAGGAGATACCTCAAGGTGCCAAATACTTGAAACTGACAGCATGGCTTACTTTTAAAATAGTTCAGGTCATTACTATCTGACCACTTACTGACACACATAGAGCATTGATATTTCATACACTGACAAGGTGAGACGTCACAACAAATGTAACACACACCATATTGACACAGCTTATTTCACACCCTTTGTCCCACTACACACTCACTCACTATTCAAACTTGGAGCACATTAAAAGCATTATACACACTTCAAAAGAAATCACAGAACTTAATGTGCTACAAAAATCTACTTAATTTCTCCACACTTAGACCTGTGCAACACAAGTTTTTGAAAATGTCAACATTATTGGCAAGACAGGAAAAACTGTCTGAAAATAAAAAAGTAAAGTAAAAGTGATTCAATACTTGTTCAAAGGCTCAGTAGATCTACATATTGTCAGCTCAATTAAATGTTCCTTTGTTGCATTGTGCGAAGCACCATAACATGGTAACAGTTATACTTGGAGATCCAATATCTGCAGTTAAACTGAGCTCAGCCAATAAGATTTACCCAAACAAAGCACTTCTGTTCGACCAAAAGTGCATTTGCATTAATTATAAAAGAAGCAAGCACAGCAGACTTCAAAAGACTGATGAGACTAATTCCTATTGGTCCACTTTGTGTTGTTATTAGATAGCTTCCTGGGTGATCAATGTGTTAATTTGATTTTTAAAGAACAAGATGTATTGAATTTAGCAATTACTAAGTGCTGTTCAAAATGACAGTGGTGGTGCTATACTTACACCCACAAAAAGCCATTTTGTGACTCACTTTAGCTTTGATCTATAAGAAAACATATGCAGATCTGCACATAACCCTCATATCCTAATCCTATTTTGTGGTAAAGCAGTTTTTGAATAATTGTTTCATTGCTGTCATTGTAAATCCAGAGCATAGGAATTTATGGCAAATCTGAGATCTTCTTGTGTCCCTAAGTTCCCTTTAATAGTGATGCTCTTCTTATTTTTACTTTGTCCTCTGACATTTTCTGAAAAAAAAAGGTATGCCTTAAAAAAATCCAGTTTTTGGACACATTACTCCAGCAGGGTAAATATCACAAGATAAGCTCTGGCTTGCAGTAAGGTGACGCTAACAACCTTCCAAAACAATGCATTAGGCCTATTTTCCTGAGTTATCTGGGTGAAAATGGAATTCAAAAAGCAAAAGTAGCACATGTGTTGCATCAGTATATTTTTCTGCCTCAATAGACATTTGAAGGGGAGATTACTTCATTATTACACAGTTAGATTTGACAAGACAGGTTTAATTTTCACATAAAACATTAGGACACTGCATTGAATTGAGGCAATATATAATCAATTTTGGGCATGAACCAAAAGAACATAAGTGTTGGGAAGTTTATTGATATATTAAGCTTCCATGACCACCTAACTACAATAAATCAAAGATAATATTTTAACCCCAGTAAATCAAAATTCGATCTTTGATTTAGTGTAGTTAGGTGTATTGTACCCGAATTTCCGACCACATCACATTTAACATCACAGTTTTACAGGTTCACCGCAGGAACACACACACCTTGTTAACTGTGCCTAGTTCTCAATGACCACAGCTTAAAATTCAGGAAACCAAACCGTGTAATAACTAAAAATCACAAATTTGTCTGTCAAGGTCTTTAGCAAAGGTTTGTCTCTCGTTCTATCCAATGACTTTTCCTTTTTTTATTTGAAAGTTTTATATTTGAGAGTTTGCTTAAAGTATTCGGAGTTTAACAAAAACTTTGTTTATTCTAAACTGTTCTAGCAATATAAATATGGCATCTGTTTTTTGTTTTTTTTTTAATAAATGACCCACACTATAATAGACATGCCAGGTCTTTATGTATTAACATACTAAAGTCATTGTAATACAAAAAGAAAGGAGGAAGGCATGGAGCATGCTTTTGGAAACTTGCTGTTGTTACATCCAACAAGCTTGAGGATGAGGCTTGATCTAATGTGTGAAGGTCTGTTGTGTAACAACAGAATCAGTGTCTCTGTTCAGTGTGGAACTATCCAGTTGTAGTCTGACAAGTCTAAGTATTTCAGTTTTTAACAAGAGCTGATGAAATGTAGTCTAGAATCAATAAATCTTTAGTTTACTGCCGATAGGAAGTCAGGAAGTATATAGTAACTACACCATTGTTAGCAAATAACAATTTCATCCTTTAAGTGCTTACGAATCAGCCTTTTTTTTTTTTTCACCCAAATCCCAAACAATAAACAATTTAGGTGTGGTGGAGTCTTCCACAACATGCATGCATAAGTGTTGTCAACAAGCCCAACAAGGAGTCTTTATTCAGCAACTCTGTCAACGTAACCAGGCAAATAAGGAAATACATTCTCTTTTACTTCAAAATCCCCTTCAAACATATGTAGATGTAGTCACACCCTTAACATATCATCATGCTAAAAAGAAAGCATACTTCTAACTACTTCTACTGCCTTGATAGCAAGGTTTTTGTTTTAAAATTATTTAAGTCCAACCTCAAACATGCTAAAACATATCATCCTTTGTTACAAAAAGAGAAATCAAATAAATATATATTTTTAAATGAAATTATGAATACCCTAAAAATCTGGAAAAAAAAAAATCTGAAAAAAAAAAAACCCAACAAAACATTGCATTTAATAGAACATAATAAATGTTAAGTCAGGAATATCATATTTTGTTGCGGATTAAAATGAACACATCACTCTAACTGGGTCACAGCTTTCAGCTATTTCCCCACCCCATTTCTGATGTACAGTTTTATAATTCCCAAAGTACCGACTTGCGGTTAGGGATTGGTAGTCCTCCACCATATTTCACTTTAAACAAATAAACTGCAGCTTGAAATGGCAATCTCTAAAAATAAGTTATTGTTTCATATATTTAACTCTAAGTAAGTTCTCCTTCTGTGTGCTGTCAGACCTGACTAAATGCTCTGGAGGGTTGTGATGAAGCAAAAACCAACAGGATTCAGGGAGGCCTGAAGCCAACAGTAAGTATATATATCCTAAGATAAATATTAGAAGAACAGATAGAAGCTGAATGGCAGCAGAACAACATGACCCAGCTATTCTGTTTCATCACAGCATCTTTTTTTCAATGGTAAATTAAAAGGCAGAATTTCATTTCTTCTCTGTTTCATTTCTTTCTTTCCATCTTTCCACACTTCACTTTCAAAACCCCGATGCTCCGTCACTCACTGTCTGCCGTCTGCTGGGTGCAAGGGCATGTCTGACACATTTCCATTAGTGGGGAGACTATTCAATTACCATAGCTCAAGATATTTAAACCTTGCCAATTACTGAACATCTCCACTTTAAATTATGCATATGCAGAGCTGATAAGGCGGTGCACAGTGATTTCTGTTTTTGATATGTTGCAAAATGCCCCGAAGTGTCAGGCATGACTCTTCAGAGAGGAAGCTACCTATTTAGTTTGATTAAATCTACCATGTAAGCCTTAGAGTCATAGAGGGCGACATCAACATGAGTGATCTACCATGTAGATAATATCCTGCTTAATAAAGTAGTTTTTCTAGTGCTCATCGTGAAAATGATACATTTTGCCCATGTTAAGAGAATATGAATGTTTTCAAGTTAGATGTTGCTGATTTTACAGTGATATGAGCCCTAAAAATTACACATGCATTTGTTAGTTTTCCTTTAAGTAAATAGTAAATTTGGGCTTTAATTTTTTTAAAGATCACATCTAGCTGACAAATTGCAGGTACTCTGAGAACACCTTATCCTTTTTCATGTCTCCTAGCAACCCCCATTTCAACACAACTGTAACAATATTTTTTTAGACTCAATAGTATTGCTGTCTTTTCTACGTATTATAAACCAATTTATTCTTGGTGTTTCCAGTTAACTGAAATACCAACACAGAGATATGAAACTCTTCACAAAACGGATTATATGTAATGTATTCAGTTGTTCAATTGTTCATCAAGAAGCCAAAAGGTCCATTATTGTGATCAGCTATTAAACTTTTTTTTTAAAATAAAATGTTCTTTTACATATTTTTTAAAACTGTTTCAATGTCCCGATAACATACGAGACAGATAATCTGCAAAAATATTGAGAAGAAATGCACCACTCCCGGTCAGAAACAACCAATCAGAGCCAGCAGGAAGGTCTTAGCAACCTTGTGTGCATCCGGCTAAATGTGCTAGTAGTAAATGCTAGTTAGTCTGAGCAGTCGTGGCAGGCTTTGCTGATGGAGAGAAGCTGAAGCATAGCGGAGAGCAAGCAGGAGGATGTGAGTAGCATGTACACCATGTTGATTGACAGCTGATGATCCTCCTCCTGGCTCTGATTGTTTCTGACTGAGCTGTGTATTTTTGTAGTTAGCACTGGGAGAAGGCAGAGGAACTAGATTTTTTTCACAGATTTTCTGATTTTCTGTCTCATTCTTTACTGTTCTACTGACATACTAACAGCTTTAATAAATATATAATATATATTTTTATAAAAGTTAAATGCCCCATCTTCATTTCCTTGTAACAGTACTAGAATAGACATCTGTGGATTACATAACTCTCTGGTTATAGAGGATTTCATTTATATCTTCTTACAAGGATTAAATAATTGCAGAATTGATATTTTAATTTGTCTTCTGCATCTTATATTTGTGATTAGCACAAGAAGAATGGCCAGTGTGGTTCACATTACTAACAGTCGTCTGGCGGAAAAGTGGGATCCCTGCAGAGTTAATTGACCTTTACCTTAAATATGAGGTTTCTAAAAGACTACCAGCATTTTCTAATGCAGCGAGACTGATAAAAGGCAGAATGGTCCTCTCCGGGTAATAAAGCAGATTGCATAACAAAAAGGCTGCTCTGTTTTTTCAATTTTCAATTTTTTTTGGGGGGGGAACGAAAATATTTTGTTGTTATTAATTGTTCTTATAGATAAATTGGAACTGCTAGAATCTGTATCCGTTTATGAAATAAGAATTATATCTATCCAATTATAAATAAATAAAATCATAGCCACTTTCCTTACCACACTGCAAAACGAGGGTTAATATCAATGCTTTAAGAGTTTTTTTTTCCTATCTTCTTTTCACAGTTTAAATTGCTGTGGTTTCCTGTGGTGAGTGTATCTACTTTACTGGAAAAAGCTCAAAAGTTTCAAATGTAAAATGTCTGAGTTCACCTAGTTTAAGTCTGCCTAAGCAGTTAGATTTTTTTTCCCCTGAAACACACTTATATGCCTGGAAGCACTCAAACTGATAAAATTACTAAAGTAAATCAACAATTTGTTGGTACCTGGAGAAAAGCTTAGTTGGATTACTGTATCCATTCTGCCCACCACCGCAGAGCAGTAAATTCAAATATATGGAATAGAAGCTTCCACCAGATTTTAAATGACATCTGAATGCACAGAGAGGTTATTATTCTATAAATTTTACATAGAAGTTTCCAACATTTTGATATTCCACATACAAAAAGGCCATTTCAGTTTCCATTTGTCTAAATAATCAATATTTAGTCATTGGAAAATGAAACTTTTTATTTATTTCTATAATTTGATAGTGTTTGTCCCTCAAACCACCGCCCCGGTTTAAATAAAAATCACGCACGGAGGATCTGTAACTGGGTCATACACTTTCAAAAACAGTAAAAAAAAAAAAAACATGATGGTGCAGCCATACGCTGTCTGTTTCTGTGAGGCCTCCATGAAGCTCTTGTTGCATGTTTTATCCTAACTGGTGAAGACATTACAGAAAGCCTTGCATATCAGAGCGAAGAACAAGCCTCTGGAAGTGCTTATATCAGTGATGAACAGATGAGCCTTAGGCAGGCAAAACTTTCCTGGATTCTTTTAGCGAGGGAAACACTTATGACCAACACCAGCGGGCATCACAGCAACATCATGTAACCTCTGATCTTATCCTACAGGAAATGACAAACCTTTGATAAGAGGGAAGGGGTGACTTCAGGGAAGGAAAAAGACTGAGCTGATGAAACGTTCGCATTACATCAAATATTGTCAGTGAGCGCCGAGTCCCATGAATTTCTTGGGCTCTGCAAGAATATTCCATCGGCTTGTGAGTTTTCACAAAACAGCAAATGTCATCAAGATCTAGATTAGAGGTGTCAAGCTATTATGGCTCTAACATATATATGTAAACACGCGCACACGCACACGCACATCAGATTGAGAGTGAATGTCTGAGGCTTGATCTCATTCCAGACCTGTTCAATTACCGCTATGGTGACTGGTCACCTAAAAGAGAAAGAAACCAATACCTTATAATTACATAATACTGCAAGTCTAATATGCAGGAATAAAAAAAATAACAGGTTAATTAGGTGGATTAGATAAATTTTTCTTGTTTTAGGTCAGTTAGGATCTGCTAAATTCCCTGACAATGAAAGATTGATTTTGATGTTTTACTTTATTTAATTTCAGAAGGTCCCATAAATCCCAATTAGTATCCTTAAAAAAATTCTGAAAGTCTTCACGATTATGTCATATGCATTTGAAAAATATGAAGATGTAAGGAAGAGAATTGTAAGACTTGGGTACAAATTCCAGGTGCCTCCAACGTACCATGTTTGACTGCTCAAATATTTTAAAGAAGCATAATCATCAAGGGAATGTTCTGCCATCATATCGTTAAGGAAGATGAGCAGTTCTTTGTATCAGATATGAAGGAGTTTTGGTGCGAAATATGTGTATCATGCCGAGAATGAAAGCAAAAAATCTTGTAAAGAAGCTGAATGAAACCAATAAGAGACCATCATATTAAATGCAGTGAAAAGAGTCTTTTACCAACATGAGCTGAAAGGTCACTGAATGAGGAAAAAGTCATTACTCTACAAGCAATTGAAAAATTGTGTGTAGTCAGAGACAAATGACTTAATTTTTGGAGATGTGTCTTGGGGGATGCTAAGACCAAAATTAAACGTAACGGTAAAGGTAATTTTATTTATATAGCACATTTTCAGCAACAAGGCAATACAAAGTGCTTTACAGGATTTAAAAGGAAATACAAACAAAATAACAAACCAAAGGAAAGAGCAAAAGAAGAAAAATAATCTAATGTTGATCTAAAGTATGAAAGCTAGGTGCTCCTGTTCAGGGTTACTAAGTATCCTCTGGTCTAATTCCAATTAGGGTATTTGGGCATGGTAACCTATGTTAAAATTGTTTAAAAAAGGCAGAAGTTTACAAGCTTAAAAATGCCTTCCTAATTACGATGTATGGTGGTGGTAGCATTATGGGTAAAGACCATTAAGACCATATAAGGACAGCAGAACTGACAACAGTGTCTTTTTATAGCACAATAAAGTAACCATGTTACCTTCAGTTGTTATAAAAATGTTGTAAATATCAAACATGATTTAAAAGAATTTAATACCTTGAAATTGGGCCTCTGTCTCTTTAAGAAGCTCCTACTCTTTTTGACACTTCATGCTCCTCCTCTACTGAGCCTTTAACATCATTTTGCACTGAAAAGTAGTTTGTATGATACATTCAGCAGACATGCAGTTCTACCTGGCGTTTGCTAATTGGCAAATTTAAAAAATGAAAATAAAAATAAATCCTTTTGCAACCCCGAATGGCTGCAACAAGACATTCAAGGATTTCTCAATCATGCATTAAAGAATCAAAGCAACATTCCAGGTACGTTTTGGATGAGGGAATAACATAACATGATGTAAAGCTCAAACAAGTTGATTTTACATAATAATGCCCCTTTAAGAAAGTTTACAATTATCTGACTTAAGTCAGACAGAAAAAGAAAAAAAAAAAACAGTTGTATGCAAATATCTATTTTCAACTGTACATGCATACTCGAAGTAAACTTATTTTGTTGTCTTACGCCCGACTGGACATTTCAATAAACAAAGTGAGATCTCCCAGCAGACTCATAAATCATTTCAAATGAATGGAGAAGATTAAGGAAGTCTGTCTCCAGCAAAGCAGAAAAAAACTGAAGCCGAAGGCATTCGTGCTCTCTCATGAAAATCTTATGTATATTATAAGAGAGAGCCAAATGAACTCTGTTATGCATTATTACTTAGGAAATGAAGGAAATTAATTGAATTATTTTCAAGTCGTAAGGGTAATTGTTTCTGAGTCAATGACTGTTTCCGACGGGGAGGCAGACAAGCCGAAAGACACAAACAAGCTCCCAGCTGGAGGGATACAGCCACAAAATCACAGAATCAAGCTAATTGCAAATAGTTTGAAACAAATCTGTACCTTGGCTGTATTAAAAATAAATAAATAAATAAATAAAATAAACACAGAGCTGAAGATATTCCTGTGCTTTTGACAAACGTGTTTTGATGAAAACCATTACTTATTATCACAGTCTCATATTGCTCACAGTGGAGCAGCAAGCCTAAGCCAGATACGAATACAAAAGAGTAGAAAAAAAGGAGTTATTACAACACCACTACTCATCGCCGAGGTGCAACATTGTGAGCATGTTTGTTCAGAACTGATTCGAGTCTCTTCTCAGGGCAAGCCACGGTCAGCTCTCAAAACACAAATATTAATCCATCCGCTTAAGGAAATTCGAACAGAGTTGGGGTCGAAATCGTGGCATTACATGCACTGCGAACACAAGATGATCGCCGTGTGCTTTTACAAAGGGCTCCAGTCAAATGTGGGGCTTATCACTCACTTGCAGCACATTGATTTAAGACTGCTGCTTATCCAGCTCATACAGAATCGCTATTAAAGCTAGACTAGACTATTTTTAACATACTGTTAGGGGCCTTTCACAGCTAGACCCTGAAATATTTGGGATTCTGTTATGTTGTATTTGAGCTTATCCATCTCTGCAGACTGTGTGCTACCCGCTTAACAAGGTGGAAATACTCAAAGGGAATGCACGACTGAGTGAGGACGTATGCAGCGCCTGTCAGATAACAAATATACCACAGCGATTGTGTATCATCTGTGTAAATCCAGAAACAGGAGACCTTTTTTTTTTCTTCTTACCTTCAGCTCAAAAAGCAAAATATGCCTTTTGTAGATTAGCATTTCTTGCTGAGAATCTTGCAGTACCTTTTTTTTTTAAAGCTAGGGGAATCTTTCAGTGATCAAATGGTTGGGGAGGCAGTGAGGGGTTTTGATGTAACTTTTAATGTGTGACGTTTTGTGGTGAAATGTGGACTGACTTTGTTGTCTTCTATCTGCTCTGGTCCCTCAATTTTGTATCTCCCTGCAACTGAAAGAGATTCAGAAGTATGGCTCGACTGGACTTTTTCGTAAAGTTTCTACCCTCTCCAGTTAGGAAGTGAACTTGATGAGAAATAAACTGTGCTTTTACAAAATAAGGAACTCATCTTTGTTCAGGATGTCTGTTAAGTTTTCATAAATTATAATGTTTTTGTTATTTATTGTTGTCAACCGGCATTGTGCTATGTAATACTTGGCAATGTTTGGTTCTCTTTGTACTCAGTAACATATTTCCAGTGACCAGTTGGAAAGTCAAGAGCAAGTTGAAATTACAACTTGGAAAGTTGGAACTCCCTGAATAGCCCTGATTTTTATTTATTTTTTCTCAAATAAGATTGCTATACTCAAGAACATAATATTTCCAGCTATTTATTGGCCCATTTGATGGTTTGTATTTCCAATAAACATTGTGCTGTAAAACACTAATTATATTTTTAAGTGACATCCTGTTGTTATCAGCTTGCATTTAACTTTTTGCACCAAAGGAAATTGCATATCCGACTGTTCACCAATCTGCAACTATAATATTTTACCTTCTGACATTGACTAGAGAATATATTAGCTGACTCAACAACTGGGTAGGAGAGTATGGATTTTAACTGCAAGCTTTTGCAAAAATATCACGTTTTTAGAAAACACACAATCCAACTCCAATGATTTAGCTTTGTGTGGGCTCTGATCAAGATGTCCAGCAAAGCTCAAATAAACAACTCCAGACAACAACGATCTACAGAGAATGTCGATTGGGAATGGTGATAAGCACCTGGTTTAAATATGACTATTATGTTTGAATAAACACAAAGGTTGACAAATAACATTTTGAATCTGTGTAAATCTGGTAACTTATTAAAATTTTCCACTTAACTGATTGGGGCCTGCCATGCAAAGCAATGGCAGGAACCTATTACTATTGTCGGAGAAAAGCGTCTCTTTAATTGGGGCCTGCCATGCAAAGCAATGGCAGGAACCTATTACTATTGTCGGAGAGAAGCGTCTCTTTAATCTTTATTTTTCTTCCGTAACCGTTAATGCGGCTCGTACCGCTGGGTGCACACCTACAAATGAGGTATCAAAACGTGCAGAAAATTCACGCCATTGGAGCTATTACTTCTGGTGGGATTTGGGCTTAACGTGGCGACATAATTCGCAAAAAACTACGAAAAAAACCCCATTATAACTCAATGGGAAAAATCCTAGAAATACCCTATTTTTGAGGATTTGCTGTGTCGTCACAAATTCACCTAGAAATGCCATTCAAATTTCATTTTGTAGATACGTCTGTGATCTCTTCGAAAGTGAAGACGGCTCGTCGATACCAGTTACGGTTTGTCCACAATTTGCCTCTAAGCGACCCAAACTTTCTCATTTTTGCTCAAATTACAGTGACAGCCGATCTCGGTTCAGATCTGGGCACAACATTTCTTTCTCTCATCGCTGTAAATGCTCTGAGTGAGGTACAGATATGAATCTCGGGACTATCGCAGAAGACACATTGACCTGTCATACGCTTAAAACGCTTTTCCAATATGTATTACGGTTCCCGAACAAGAAGGATTTGTTTCCAATGCTTTTTTTCAGTAAAGTGTGTTTGCTCAAACACACTTGTGTGTTTGAGAGCTCAGAGCTCACAGCTCACACCTGCTGAGACCATTATTTACCATAGCAACGGAACTCAAGAGGCTATTGGCTGCTGGTTAGGACTACGAATACGCATCACTGTAGTTCTATCTACCCTCAGTTGAAACAGATCAGGACTGAGAACTGGCCTTTAGAACTACCTGCTGCTATGGGCTGTATATAACTGATTTAACTCAGTAACTGTTACACATGGGATTAGTTTTAAACTTTAAAATGAAGCATACTGAAAATTTCAAAATAAAAGCCTTGAATATTTTACATGACGTAATTGCTCTTTTTGGCCGTATATGACTTTTTCATCCAAAGCAATGTTACACATGGGATTAGTTCGGAACTTTAAAATGGAGCATAATAATAATTTCAAAATAAAAGCCTTGAATATTTTTACATCAGGTAATTGCTGTTTTTGGCCGTATATGACTTTTTCATCCAAAGCACTGTTACACATGGGATTAGTTTGGAACTTTAAAATGGAGCATAATAATAATTTCAAAATAAAAGCCCTGAATATTTTTACATCATGTAATTGCTCTTTTTGGCTTTATCTGACTTTTCCATCCAAAGCACTGTTACACATGGGATTAGTTTGGAACTTTAAAATTAAGCATACTGAAAATTTCAAAATAAAAGCCTTGAATATTTTACATGACGTAATTGCTCTTTTTGGCCGTATATGACTTTTTCATCCAAAGCACTGTTACACGTGGTATTAGTTTGGCCCTCTGAAATGAAGCATACTGAAAATTTCAAAATAAAAGCCTTGAATATTTTTACATCATGTAATTGCTTTTTTTGGCCGTATATGACTTTTTCATCCAAAGCACTGTTACACATGGGATTAGTTTGGAACTTTAAAATGGAGCATAATAATAATTTCAAAATAAAAGCCTTGAATATTTTTACATCAGGTAATTGCGCTTTTTGGCTTTATGTGACTTTTTTATCCAAAGCACTGTTACACAATGGAATAGTTTGGCCCTCTGAAGTGAATCATACTGAAAATTTCAAAATAAAAGCCTTGAATATTTTTACATCATGTAATTGCTCTTTTTGGCCGTATATGACTTTTTCATCCAAAGCACTGTTACACATGGGATTAGGTCGGAACTTTAAAATGGAGCATAATAATAATTTCAAAATAAAAGCCTTGAATATTTTTACATCATGTAATTGCTCTTTTTGGCCGTATATGACTTTTTCATCCAAAGCACTGTTACACATGGTATTAGTTTGGCCCTTTGAAATGAAGCATACTGAAAATTTCAAAATAAAAGCCTTGAATATTTTTACATGACGTAATTGCTCTTTTTGGCTTTATTTGACTTTTTCATCCAAAGCACTGTTACACGTGGTATTAGTTCAGAACTTTAAAATGAAGCATACTGAAAATTTCAAAATAAAAGCCTTGAATATTTTTACATCATGTAATTGCTCTTTTTGGCTTTATTTGACTTTTTCATCCAAAGCACTGTTACACATGGTATTAGTTTGGCCCTTTGAAATGAAGCTTAACAAAAGTTTCAAAATAAAAGCCTTGAATATTTTTACATCATGTAATTGCTCTTTTTGGCTTTATTTGACTTTTTCATCCAAAGCACTCTTACACGTGGTATTAGTTCAGAACTTTAAAATGAAGCATACTGAAAATTTCAAAATAAAAGCCCTGAATATTTTTACATGACGTAATTGCTGTTTTTGGCTTTATGTGACTTTTTCATCCAAAGCACTGTTACACGTGGTATTAGTTTGGCCCTCTGAAATGAAGCATACTGAAAATTTCAAAATAAAAGCCTTGAATATTTTTACATCATGTAATTGCTTTTTTTGGCCGTATATGACTTTTTCATCCAAAGCACTGTTACACATGGGATTAGGTCGGAACTTTAAAATGGAGCATAATAATAATTTCAAAATAAAAGCCTTGAATATTTTTACATCATGTAATTGCTCTTTTTGGCCGTATATGACTTTTTCATCCAAAGCACTGTTACACATGGTATTAGTTTGGCCCTTTGAAATGAAGCATACTGAAAATTTCAAAATAAAAGCCTCGAATATTTTTACATGACGTAATTGCTCTTTTTGGCTTTATTTGACTTTTTCATCCAAAGCACTGTTACACGTGGTATTAGTTCAGAACTTTAAAATGAAGCATACTGAAAATTTCAAAATAAAAGCCTTGAATATTTTTACATCATGTAATTGCTCTTTTTGGCTTTATTTGACTTTTTCATCCAAAGCACTGTTACACATGGTATTAGTTTGGCCCTTTGAAATGAAGCTTAACAAAAGTTTCAAAATAAAAGCCTTGAATATTTTTACATGACGTAATTGCTCTTTTTGGCTTTATTTGACTTTTTCATCCAAAGCACTCTTACACGTGGTATTAGTTCAGAACTTTAAAATGAAGCATACTGAAAATTTCAAAATAAAAGCCTTGAATATTTTTACATCAGCTACTTGTGTTTTGAGCATTATATAACTATTTTAACCCAAGGACTATTACGCTTGGGATTAGTTTGGCCCTTTGAAATGAAGTTTAACAAAACTTCCAAAATAAAAGCCTTGACAACATTTTAAATCGTACCGAATGGTGCACGTCCGCCTCGCTTAACGTTCTTGCGGTTCTCCGCGTGCCACTGATTACGTCGCGGCGTTCTTTAGCGTCGACGCCGATTTGTAGCGTGACGACGCCGGGCCCATGCCCGACGGGCGCGCCTTGGCAGGCCCCGGCTAAATTTCTTCCGAAATTTTCTAGTTGGGGCCTGCCATGCAAAGCAATGGCAGGAACCTATTACTCTACACCCAACAAGCGTCTCTTTATTATAATTCTTTATTTTTCTTCCGTCACCGTTAATGCGGCTCATACCGCTGGGTGCACACCTACAAATGAGGTATCAAAACGTGCAGAAAATTCACGCCATTGGAGCTATTATTTTTGGTGGGATTTGGGGTTAACGTGGCGACATAATTCGCAAAAAACTACGAGAAAAACCCCATTATAAGTCAATGGGAAAAATCCTGGAAATACCCTATTTTTGAGGATTTTCTGTGTCATCACAAATTCACCTAGAAATGCCATTCAAATTTCATTTTGTAGATACGTCTGTGATCTCTTCGAAAGTGAAGACGGCTCGTCGATACCAGTTACGGTTTGTCCACAATTTGCCTCTAAGCGACCCAAAGTTTCTCATTTTTCCGAAAATTACAGTGCTTCTCTCGCTGATTAGAGTGAGATGAAGACAACTTTTTCAACCCAAATCATTTTTGAAATCGCCATCACGCCCACAAATATCGCACGATTAGTATCAAAATCGGTCCTGACATTGATACGCCTGTCTGCTCCGGTAAAATGTTTTCGAAATTTATCTAGACCGTACGGTTTTCTGTCACGGTGCTTCAGAGCAAAGTCATGCGACAGGATTTTCTGAGGCTGTCTGAGGCTCTCTCCCATGTATTTGAATAGAATTTCAGATCTGGGCACAACATTTCTTTCTCTCATCGCTGTAAATGTTCTGAGTGAGGTACAGATATGAATCTCGGGACTATCGCAGAAGACACATAGGCCTGTCATACGCTCCAAACGCTTTTCGAATATGTATTACGGTTCCCGAACAGGAAGGATTTGTTTCCAATGCTTCTTTTCAGTAAAATGTGTTTGCTCAAACACACAATTGTGTGTTTGACAGCTCAGAGCTCAGAGCTCACACCCTGCTGAGACCATTATTTGCCATAGCAACGGATCTCAAGAGGCTATTGGCTGCTGGTTTGGACTACAGATACGCATCATTGTAGTTCTATCTATAGTGGAACCCTCAGTTGAAACAGATCAGGACTGAACTGGCCTTTAGAACTATTTGCTGCTATGGGCTGTATATAACTGATTTAACTCAGGAACTGTTACACATGGGATTAGTGTGGCAATTTAAAATTAAGCTTGATGAAAATTTCAAAATAAAAGCCTTGAATATTTTTACATCAGGTAATTGCTGTTTTTGGCTTTATTTCACTTTTTCATCCAAAGCACTGTTACACATGGGATTAGTTTGGCCCTTTGAAATGAAGCTTAACAAAAATTTCAAAATAATAGCCTTGAATATTTTTACATCATGTAATTGCTCTTTTTGGCTTTATTTGACTTTTTCATCCAAAGCACTGTTACACATGGGATTAGTTTGGCCCTTTGAAATGAAGCATACTGAAAATTTCAAAATAAAAGCCTTGAATATTTTTACATCAACTACTTGCGTTTTCAGCATTATATAACTGATTTAACCCAATGACTATTACACATGGGATTAAAATAGACTGTTTTGCATGAGCAGCAGATAGATCCTCTATTGCACATGTGTCAAACTCAAGGCCCGCGGGCCACATGTGGCCGGCTACGTCATTTTATGTGGCCCTCTCCCCCCTACCACCGTTTTACAGCCCCATTGATTGACTTAAAATAGGTTTTGAGCACGAATTGACTGCAAACTACATATCCCATAATGCCTTCCGATTCTTACCAACCAACATTACGGCTTCTCGCCACTAGAGTGCAGCAGAGTCACCTCAAGCTGATTATTAATTTTCCCAGCGAATAAAACTGAAACATCGACAAGCTAACAAGCTAAAGAGCGAAGTTTAGCTGAGCAGTTTAAAAATACTGAGCATATTTTTAAACTGCTCAGTTTAAAAATACTGTAATTTTTAAACTGAGCAGTAATTTTACATCCATGCAAACTCAAATGTAATATTTAAAACTTGAATACATAAAATCAGTTATTTAACAATATGAGGTGTTGTTTAAAAATAAAAAAGATAGCAATTTCTTTTTATTGCAGAGACATTAGATTCTTAAATTTATGGTATTCTTTAAATGTTGTAATTTTGGTTCATTGTAAACTTTACCTGTAAAAAGTTTGTAGAAATCTTTAACATAAGGTCAATATATATTTTTAAACTGTGATATGTTTTGTGTGTGTGCATTATTGAAAATTTATATTTGTGACAATCATTAGGTAAATGCTAATGAACTGCCTTCCTGCAGTTTATGAGCATTGAACTGTTACTAAACAGTTCAATGCAAGGTTCATTAGCGTTAGCATTTTAGCTGCAATAAGCTATTAGCTATTTATTTTACTTTTTAGCAATGTTTAGTATACTGAATGGAGTAAATCAATTACAGAAAATATCCTAGTGATTTCCCACATACTGATGAAAGCAATGACGCTAACATTAGCGTTTCTGCTGATTTTAGCTGATATACTTACTTTATAATACTGAATGGTGCACGTCCGCCTCACTTAACGTTCTTGCGATTCTCCGCGTGCCACTGATTACGTTGCGGCGTTCTTTAGCGTCGACGCCGATTTGTGGCGTGACGACGCCGGGCCCATGCCCGACGGGCGCGCCTCGGCAGGCCCCGGCTAAATTTCTTCCGAAATTTTCTAGTATTATTATTATTGGGGCCTGCCATGCAAAGCAATGGCAGGAACCTATTACTCTACACCCAACAAGCGTCTCTTTATTAGGGGCCTGCCATGCAAAGCAATGGCAGGAACCTATTACTCTACACCCAACAAAGTGTCTCTTTAATATTATTATAATTGGGGCCTGCCATGCAAAGCAATGGCAGGAACCTATTACTCTACACCCAACAAGCGTCTCTTTATTATAATTCTTTATTTTTCTTCCGTCACCGTTAATGCGGCTCATACCGCTGGGTGCACACCTACAAATGAGGTATCAAAACGTGCAGAAAATTCACGCCATTGGAGCTATTATTTTTGGTGGGATTTGGGGTTAACGTGGCGACATAATTCGCAAAAAACTACGAGAAAAACCCCATTATAAGTCAATGGGAAAAATCCTGGAAATACCCTATTTTTGAGGATTTTCTGTGTCATCACAAATTCACCTAGAAATGCCATTCAAATTTCATTTTGTAGATACGTCTGTGATCTCTTCGAAAGTGAAGACGGCTCGTCGATACCAGTTACGGTTTGTCCACAATTTGCCTCTAAGCGACCCAAAGTTTCTCATTTTTCCGAAAATTACAGTGCTTCTCTCGCTGATTAGAGTGAGATGAAGACAACTTTTTCAACCCAAATCATTTTTGAAATCGCCATCACGCCCACAAATATCGCACGATTAGTATCAAAATCGGTCCTGACATTGATACGCCTGTCTGCTCCGGTAAAATGTTTTCGAAATTTATCTAGACCGTACGGTTTTCTGTCACGGTGCTTCAGAGCAAAGTCATGCGACAGGATTTTCTGAGGCTGTCTGAGGCTCTCTCCCATGTATTTGAATAGAATTTCAGATCTGGGCACAACATTTCTTTCTCTCATCGCTGTAAATGTTCTGAGTGAGGTACAGATATGAATCTCGGGACTATCGCAGAAGACACATAGGCCTGTCATACGCTCCAAACGCTTTTCGAATATGTATTACGGTTCCCGAACAGGAAGGATTTGTTTCCAATGCTTCTTTTCAGTAAAATGTGTTTGCTCAAACACACAATTGTGTGTTTGACAGCTCAGAGCTCAGAGCTCACACCCTGCTGAGACCATTATTTGCCATAGCAACGGATCTCAAGAGGCTATTGGCTGCTGGTTTGGACTACAGATACGCATCATTGTAGTTCTATCTATAGTGGAACCCTCAGTTGAAACAGATCAGGACTGAACTGGCCTTTAGAACTATTTGCTGCTATGGGCTGTATATAACTGATTTAACTCAGGAACTGTTACACATGGGATTAGTGTGGCAATTTAAAATTAAGCTTGATGAAAATTTCAAAATAAAAGCCTTGAATATTTTTACATCAGGTAATTGCTGTTTTTGGCTTTATTTCACTTTTTCATCCAAAGCACTGTTACACATGGGATTAGTTTGGCCCTTTGAAATGAAGCTTAACAAAAATTTCAAAATAATAGCCTTGAATATTTTTACATCATGTAATTGCTCTTTTTGGCTTTATTTGACTTTTTCATCCAAAGCACTGTTACACATGGGATTAGTTTGGCCCTTTGAAATGAAGCATACTGAAAATTTCAAAATAAAAGCCTTGAATATTTTTACATCAACTACTTGCGTTTTCAGCATTATATAACTGATTTAACCCAATGACTATTACACATGGGATTAAAATAGACTGTTTTGCATGAGCAGCAGATAGATCCTCTATTGCACATGTGTCAAACTCAAGGCCCGCGGGCCACATGTGGCCGGCTACGTCATTTTATGTGGCCCTCTCCCCCCTACCACCGTTTTACAGCCCCATTGATTGACTTAAAATAGGTTTTGAGCACGAATTGACTGCAAACTACATATCCCATAATGCCTTCCGATTCTTACCAACCAACATTACGGCTTCTCGCCACTAGAGTGCAGCAGAGTCACCTCAAGCTGATTATTAATTTTCCCAGCGAATAAAACTGAAACATCGACAAGCTAACAAGCTAAAGAGCGAAGTTTAGCTGAGCAGTTTAAAAATACTGAGCATATTTTTAAACTGCTCAGTTTAAAAATACTGTAATTTTTAAACTGAGCAGTAATTTTACATCCATGCAAACTCAAATGTAATATTTAAAACTTGAATACATAAAATCAGTTATTTAACAATATGAGGTGTTGTTTAAAAATAAAAAAGATAGCAATTTCTTTTTATTGCAGAGACATTAGATTCTTAAATTTATGGTATTCTTTAAATGTTGTAATTTTGGTTCATTGTAAACTTTACCTGTAAAAAGTTTGTAGAAATCTTTAACATAAGGTCAATATATATTTTTAAACTGTGATATGTTTTGTGTGTGTGCATTATTGAAAATTTATATTTGTGACAATCATTAGGTAAATGCTAATGAACTGCCTTCCTGCAGTTTATGAGCATTGAACTGTTACTAAACAGTTCAATGCAAGGTTCATTAGCGTTAGCATTTTAGCTGCAATAAGCTATTAGCTATTTATTTTACTTTTTAGCAATGTTTAGTATACTGAATGGAGTAAATCAATTACAGAAAATATCCTAGTGATTTCCCACATACTGATGAAAGCAATGACGCTAACATTAGCGTTTCTGCTGATTTTAGCTGATATACTTACTTTATAATACTGAATGGTGCACGTCCGCCTCACTTAACGTTCTTGCGATTCTCCGCGTGCCACTGATTACGTTGCGGCGTTCTTTAGCGTCGACGCCGATTTGTGGCGTGACGACGCCGGGCCCATGCCCGACGGGCGCGCCTCGGCAGGCCCCGGCTAAATTTCTTCCGAAATTTTCTAGTATTATTATTATTGGGGCCTGCCATGCAAAGCAATGGCAGGAACCTATTACTCTACACCCAACAAGCGTCTCTTTATTAGGGGCCTGCCATGCAAAGCAATGGCAGGAACCTATTACTCTACACCCAACAAAGTGTCTCTTTAATATTATTATAATTGGGGCCTGCCATGCAAAGCAATGGCAGGAACCTATTACTCTACACCCAACAAAGTGTCTCTTTAATATTATTGGGGCCTGCCATGCAAAGCAATGGCAGGAACCTATTACTCTACACCCAACAAAGTGTCTCTTTAATATTATTATAATTCTTTATTTTTCTTCCGTAACCGTTAATGCGGCTCATACCGCTGGGTGCACACCTACAAATGAGGTATCAAAACGTGCAGAAAATTCACGCCATTGGAGCTATTACTTCTGGTGGGATTTGGGCTTAACGTGGCGACATAATTCGCAAAAAACTACGAAAAAAACCCCATTATAACTCAATGGGAAAAATCCTAGAAATACCCTATTTTTGAGGATTTGCTGTGTCGTCACAAATTCACCTAGAAATGCCATTCAAATTTCATTTTGTAGATACGTCTGTGATCTCTTCGAAAGTGAAGACGGCTCGTCGATACCAGTTACGGTTTGTCCACAATTTGCCTCTAAGCGACCCAAAGTTTCTCATTTTTCCTAAAGTTAGAGGGCTTCTCTCGCTGATTAGAGTGAGAGATCAAGACAACTTTTTCAACCCAAATCATTTTTGAAATCGCCATCACGGCCACAAATATCGCACGATTAGTATCAAAATCGGTCCTGACATTGATACGCCTGTCTGCTCCGGTTAAATGTTTTCGAAATTTATCTAGACCGTACGGTTTTCTGTCACGGTGCTTCAGAGCAAAGTCATGCGACAGGATTTTCTGAGGCTCTCAGGCTGTCTCACTGACACTTCACACCTTGGTGTGAAACTTATTTAACATAGCAACGGATCTCAAGAGGCTATTGGCTGCTGATTTGGACTACAAATACGCATCATTGTAGTTCTATCTATCCTCAGTTGAAACAGATCAGGACTTAACTGGCCTTTATAACTACTTGCTGCTATGGGCTGTATATAACTGATTTAACTCAGTAACTGTTACACATGGGATTAGTTTGGCCCTTTGAAATGAAGCTTAACAAAAATTTCAAAATAAAAGCCTTGAATATTTTTACATCAGAAAATTGCTCTTTTGAGCTGTATATAACTGATTTAACCCAGCAATTGTTACACATGGGATTAGTGTGGCAATTTAAAATTAAGCTTGATGAAAATTTCAAAATAAAAGCCTTGAATATTTTTACATCAGGTCATTGCTCTTTTTGGCTTTATTTGACTTTTTCATCCAAAGCACTGTTACACATGGTATTAGTTTGGCCCTTTGAAATGAAGCATACTGAAAATTTCAAAATAAAAGCCTTGAATATTTTTACATGACGTAATTGCTCTTTTTGGCTTTATTTGACTTTTTCATCCAAAGCACTGTTACACATGGTATTAGTTTGGCCCTTTGAAATGAAGCATACTGAAAATTTCAAAATAAAAGCCTTGAATATTTTTACATGACGTAATTGCTCTTTTTGGCTTTATTTGACTTTTTCATCCAAAGCACTGTTACACATGGTATTAGTTTGGCCCTTTGAAATGAAGCATACTGAAAATTTCAAAATAAAAGCCTTGAATATTTTTACATGACGTAACTGCTCTTTTTGGCTTTATTTGACGTTTTCATCCAAAGCACTGATAAACATAGGATTAGTTTGGCGCTTTGAAATGAAGCTTAACAAACATTTCAAAATAAAAGCCTTGAATATTTTTACATCAGCTACTTGTGTTTTGAGCATTATATAACTATTTTAACCCAATGACTGTTACGCATGGGATTAGTTTGGCCCTTTGAAATGAAGTTTAACAAAACTTCCAAAATAAAAGCCTTGACAACATTTTAAATCGTACTGAATGGTGCACGTCCGCCTCGCTTAACGTTCTTGCGGTTCTCCGCGTGCCACTGATTACGTCGCGGCGTTCTTTAGCGTCGACGCCGATTTGTGGCGTGACGACGCCGGGCCCAAGCCCGACGGGCGCGCCTTGGCAGGCCCCGGCTAAATTTCTTCCGAAATTTTCTAGTCTTCTTCTTTATTTTTCTTCCGTCACCGTTAATGCGGCTCATACCGCTGGGTGCACACCTACAAATGAGGTATCAAAACGTGCAGAAAATTCACGCCATTGGAGCTATTATTTTTGGTGGGATTTGGGCTTAACGTGGCGACATAATTCGCAAAAAACTGCGAAAAAAACCCCATTATAAGTCAATGGGAAAAATCCTGGAAATACCCTATTTTTGAGGATTTGCTGTGTCGTCACAAATTCACCTACAAATGCCATTAAAATTTCATTTTGTAGATACGTCTGTGATCTCTTCGAAAGTGAAGACGGCTCGTCGATACCAGTTACGGTTTGTCCACAATTTGCCTCTAAGCGACCCAAAGTTTCTCATTTTTCCTAAAGTTAGAGTGCGTCTCTGGCTGCTTAGAGTGAGAGATGAAGACAACTTTTTCAACCCAAATCATTTTTGAAATCGCCATCACGCCCACAAATATCGCACGATTAGTATCAAAATCGGTCCTCACATTGATACGCCTGTCTGCTCCGGTAAAATGTTTTCGAAATTTATCTAGACCGTACGGTTTTCTGTCACGGTGCTTCAGAGCAAAGTCATGCGACAGGATTTTCTGAGGCTCTCAGGCTGTTTCACTAACACTTCACACCTTGGTGTGAAACTTATTTAACATAGCAACGGATCTCAAGAGGCTATTGGCTGCTGATTTGGACTACAAAGACGCATCATTGTAGTTCTATCTATCCTCAGTTGAAACAGATCAGGACTGAACTGGCCTTTAGAACTACGTGCTGCTATGGGCTGTATATAACTGATTTAACTCAGTAACTGTTACACATGGGATTAGTTTGGAACTTTAAAATTAAGCATATTGAAAATTTCAAAATAAAAGCCGAAATGAAGCATACTGAAAATTTCAAAATAAAAGCCTTGAATATTTTTACATCATGTAATTGCTGTTTTTGGCTTTGTATGACTTTTTCATCCAAAGCACTGTTACACATGGGATTAGTTTTGAACTTTAAAATGAAGCTTATCAAAAATTTCACAATAAAAGCCTTGAATATTTTTACATCATGTAATTGCTCTTTTTGGCTTTATTTGACTTTTTCATCCAAAGCACTGTTACACATGGTATTAGTTTGGCCCTTTGAAATGAAGCTTAACAAAAATTTCAAAATAAAAGCCTTGAATATTTTTACATCAGAAAATTGCTCTTTTGAGCTTTATATAACTGATTTAACCCAGCAATTGTTACACATGGGATTAGTGTGGCAATTTAAAATTAAGCTTGATGAAAATTTCAAAATAAAAGCCTTGAATATTTTTACATCAGGTAATTGCTGTTTTTGGCTTTATTTCACTTTTTCATCCAAAGCACTGTTACACATGGTATTAGTTTGGCCCTTTGAAATGAAGCTTAACAAAAATTTCACAATAAAAGCCTTGAATATTTTTACATCATGTAATTTCTCTTTTTGGCTTTATTTGACTTTTTCATCCAAAGCACTGTTACACATGGTATTAGTTTGGCCCTTTGAAATGAAGCTTAACAAAAATTTCAAAATAAAAGCCTTGAATATTTTTACATCAGAAAATTGCTCTTTTGAGCTTTATATAACTGATTTAACCCAGCAATTGTTACACATGGGATTAGTGTGGCAATTTAAAATTAAGCTTGATGAAAATTTCAAAATAAAAGCCTTGAATATTTTTACATCAGGTAATTGCTGTTTTTGGCTTTATGTGACTTTTTCATCCAAAGCACTGTTACACATGGGATTAGTTTTGAACTTTAAAATGAAGCTTATCAAAAATTTCACAATAAAAGCCTTGAATATTTTTACATCATGTAATTTCTCTTTTTGGCTTTATTTGACTTTTTCATCCAAAGCACTGTTACACATGGTATTAGTTTGGCCCTTTGAAATGAAGCTTAACAAAAATTTCAAAATAAAAGCCTTGAATATTTTTACATCAGAAAATTGCTCTTTTGAGCTTTATATAACTGATTTAACCCAGCAATTGTTACACATGGGATTAGTGTGGCAATTTAAAATTAAGCTTGATGAACATTTCAAAATAAAAGCCTTGAATATTTTTACATCAGGTAATTGCTGTTTTTGGCTTTATGTGACTTTTTCATCCAAAGCACTGTTACACGTGGTATTAGTTTGGCCCTCTGAAATGAAGCATACTGAACATTTCAAAATAAAAGCCTTGAATATTTTTACATCAACTACTTGCTTTTTCAGCATTATATAACTGATTTAACCCAATGACTATTACACATGGGATTAAAATAGACTGTTTTGCATGAGCAGCAGATAGATCCTCTATTGCACATGTGTCAAACTCAAGGCCCGCGGGCCACATGTGGCCGGCTACGTCATTTTATGTCGCCCTCTCCCCCCTACCACCGTTTTACAGCCCCATTGATTGACTTAAAATAGGTTTTGAGCACGAATTGACTACAACCTACATATCCCATAATGCCTTCCGATTCTTACCAACCAACATTACGGCTTCTCGCCACTAGAGTGCAGCAGAGTCACCTCAAGCTGATGATTAATTTTCCCAGCGAATAAAACTGAAAGATCGACAAGCTAACAAGCTAAAGAGCGAAGTCCCGTGATGTTTCAATCGAGGACTTTTACCGTCTACTGCCCCCTGATTTGATGCCACAGCTTCGACTCCATGCAGCTCGTGTTTTGTCCACGTTTGGAAGCACCTATCTGTGCGAACAGATGTTTTCAATAATGACTTTAAACAAGACCAAGCACAGATCGCGCATTACTGACGAAAACCTACACGCCGTTTTGCGGATTGCCACAGAATAGAACTAAAACCAGACATCGACGAACTGACCAGGGGAAAACGGTGCCAGACATCCGGCCAGAAAACATTGGTAAGCACGAACAAACTACATTTAAATAGAATGGATGTAAAACCAAAACGCAGTATACTGGAATATGCATATAGTTTATTGATTTTGCTTGTGTTTTGTTTATTTACAGAACACAACGCAATTTTTAAACTGAGCAGTAATTTTACATCCATGCAAACTCAAATGTAATATTTAAAACTTGAATACATAAAATCAGTTATTTAACAATATGAGGTGTTGTTTAAAAATAAAAAAGATAGCAATTTCTTTTTATTGCAGAGACATTAGATTCTTAAATTTATGGTATTCTTTAAATGTTGTAATTTTGGTTCATTGTAAACTTTACCTGTAAAAAGTTTGTAGAAATCTTTAACATAAGGTCAATATATATTTTTAAACTGTAATATGTTGTGTGTGTGTGCGTTATTGAAAATTTATATTTGTGACAATCATTAGGTAAATGCTAATGAACTGCCTTCCTGCAGTTTATGAGCATTGAACTGTTACTAAACAGTTCAATGCAAGGTTCATTAGCGTTAGCATTTTAGCTTCAATAAGCTATTAGCTATTTATTTTACTTTTTAGCAATGTTTAGTATACTGAATGGAGTAAATCAATTACAGAAAATATCCTAGTGATTTCCCACATACTGATGAAAGCAATGACGCTAACATTAGCGTTTCTGCTGATTTTAGCTGATATACTTACTTTATAATACTGAATGGTGCACGTCCGCCTCGCTTAACGTTCTTGCGATTCTCCGCGTGCCACTGATTACGTTGCGGCGTTCTTTAGCGTCGACGCCGATTTGTAGCGTGACGACGGAGGGCCCATGCCCGACGGGCGCGCCTTGGCAGGCCCCGGCTAAATTTCTTCCGAAATTTTCTAGTTTTTCTTGTTGTTTTCAATGGTTGTTGGCCTTTATGCAGTACCTTATTTTGATTCTATTGCCTGAATTACCTGTGGTCAACATAATTGCAATCCATTCAGTTTTGAAAGGCATGCTAAATGGCATACTGAACAAAATAAAATCACAAACATTCATAAACGATTGACTGACGCGGTAGGATTAGAGTAATTGAAAGTCAACATAGAGACTGGAAAACTACATAGGTTCTGGAAAGAAATGCAGATAATCATCTAAAATATCTAATCATTTCAGCATCTATTTTTTCTTTAATAAAAAATATTTAACAACTTCTTTCATGCCATCATCTTTTAAGTCTATTTTCATTTCAGAAATTAAGTGGAATATTATGTCTATCATACAGGAAAAGTCCAACGAAGGTTGAATAATAAATCATAAAATACTGAGAAAAATACAAATGGTTGAGCTATTTGTTATGAGATACCAAGAAATACATGTTTTCTGAAGGTCAGATGTTGTAATAATAAGACAATTTACAACCAAACATTTAAAAATATATATTGACAGTCCATTGCATTTTTTAACAATGAAAAAAGAAAGAAAAAGAATCAATGTGTTATCCTCGCAGACAGAAAACATGCCTTATAACTTATGGTGGCAAAGATTAGCTAAGTGTATCACCATGACAGACTTGGACAACATTGCATTCAAGAACCTTATACATTTTAGATGCGGTAAGCAGAGCAACAGAGCTGTTATTATATTCCATCTTTAGGTAGAGTTCCCATTTGGCAACATGAGATGCATATTTTCAAAAACTATATATAGTTTAGTATGCAGCAGTGAATGCAGCTGCATTGGATGTAAACTGCCCGAGCTGATGCCGGACAGTTGTCTTACTGTAGGGTGCCCTGAAGCTCAAACAGTGCAGTCATGGAAATATCAATGTGCTACAGTAAGTAAAAGAGGCTATAAATGCAACCCCCCTCCTCAGTCCAGCTGTGCTACCAAACTTCCCAGCAGCTGGAGCACAATATACAAAACATGACATCTCTGTTTCTTTGTCTCTTCTTTCTAAGTGACATTCAGTGATTTTGTTTTTTGTTTTTCGGGCAGTGGGTTTTTTAGAGATACACTACATTGTACTAGTCTGAAACTGAGACATTGACGTCCACTATTACTACGGTTTATCTACGAAGAAAAGGCTACAAATAAATTATCAAAGAAAAAAGATGTAATACTCTCATTTGATCAGGCCACTATGATCACAGCAGTTTTTTCTTCTTTTTTTTTTCAATGTACTTGAACAGTGCAACCTTGTGCAAGACTTCAAAGGGGGAATACAATAACATCTCACCATTTTGGATGCCAGTAAACCCTAATTGCACAGAAACATTATAGTTGGTGTAGTAGTAGCAACAAAGTCAGAAATAAAAAATGGACAGGCGCCTTAGGGAGCGCTCCAGAAAGGCCTGCATCCAAAAATGAGCCAGATGTCTGCAAAACCCATGATAGCTGCAAATAAATAAATGAACAGATGTGTTACCAAAAGCGTCTCCCAGCGATAAGTGAAGAAACGTTTCATGCAGATATTTTCATGGCTTTAAAATGACAGCTTAAAATTAAAATGTAAGCATCTGTTTTTGCAAATATTGTCTTCTAATCTTTTTTTCTTCGGTGGATTGCATTTATTAGCACGGCAGAGAATTACACAAATACACATTAAAAGGGAGGGTTTTTGAATATCTTAAAAAGGATAATGAAGAACTAATAGAAAACAGGAGGAGAAGCTGGCTTTGTGATGTTAACAGCATTCCTGGCCAGTGACAACAAAAAAAAGAATAAAATAATCAACTTGATAGTATTAGAAGGCTGCCAGTTATTCTGACCTCGAGACAGCACGGCTCACAATAATTCTTGTGGCAAATAATTAGTTTTATCACACAATGACATGGGTCACCCGTAAGGGCTTGATTAGAACAAGAGAACAATATAAGAAAATGTGCGGTTCAGTGAAGCTCTCAGTGGGGATTGCTTCTTCATATCTTGTCAAATTCCAGATGACATTTCATATGACTGCAAACCAGAAACAATCCTTTTCCAGTGCAAGCTGCCGCCGCTGACGCCTCGGAGAGTCATTATGTTGAGAGCTGAAATTCCACACTGCAGTGCTTTAGTCTTGACTCTAAGTGCTCTGTTTGTTCTGACACTTAGCAGAAAGCAGGAAGAGACAGAAATCTGATTTTTATAAATCAATGCTGTTTTGTGGGATTCGCTTGAGCGATGCACGCAAAAAAAAAATAAAGACGGGAAGACAAAATATGGAAATCCTATGAACACATTATGACTTGCCTCGTTTTCAATTAATCTTTGTCTCTAATTGATTGACAGGACTTATTTGAGGTTCTAATATTTCCCGCTCCCCCAGTGAGTCGTTTCCTTAATAGCTCGACAGACTGTGACTGCCAAAGAGAAAATGGTGTAGCAGACATGCACATTTTGCTGTTTTATTTACTCTGACTCCAACTGCACCATATTGACCGTATGTTGAATACTATACTCTACTATTTGTTATTCCAATTACATTCAGAGCACTGTATTTTTTAGCTCTGCCTGATGGATTTGCACTCATCTAATGTTTGCAGTGCACTGCTGCTTAAAGGACTAAGAATTTGCATTATAATGATTTAGAACACCAATGCATTTTTAATGTTCATAAACAGTGTGAGCTGTGTTCTTTTTTATTTCCTGCAGAATATGTTATTCACCATTTAACCGCAGCATTTGGAGCCACTGCTTAATATAATGTTGTTCTTATTTATATGAGGCCTATACAGATTTTTGTCCCCCTCTTCTTAAAAAATAAATAAATAAAAATGCTGGAAATACAAAGACAGATGTTTATCTAGAATTCGAGGCATCTTGGAGGTGAGGCGCCGCTGTAAATTACATTGATTTTGGTCAGAGGAGTGCAGAAAATATGTGTAAGCGTGCCTTTAAGAGAAACTTGTAGCTGTGTGTCAATTATCATGGCAAAGAAGGAGACTTGGTGTTCTTGTGGTGCTTAATTTTTCTTTGTAGGACTGTGAATTAAAAGTAAAATGCCATGATGCCTTAAAGGCTACCACCAAACTGTATCCCCGAGGTGTTTTTCCATTGAATGCAACACACTTGACCACTTTTATCTTAATGTACTTTTGGATCGTTTCTGCATTCAGTAGCTTTTGATCAGGAGAGCGCAACCTTTCGCCAACCTTTTGTTCTTTCTTATTTTTCTGAGCTCAGGGTATATTAACACTTGTCCCCAATTTTCTGCAGATTGCACACGATAGATTGGAACTCGTGTGGTGCGTTTATTTTGCAATTGTTTTGTATGCTTGCTCCATAAATAAATGTTTAGAATAGAATTTATGTCTGGTGCAGAGCGGGAAAACCAGCAGTGACAGAAACAATCAAACTATAATGGTATTGCTCCGGGATCGCAGCTGTAATATCCTGATTTATACATACAGTATTAGTATTTTTGTCAGTCTGCCAACTGAACAGACAACAACTGCTACAAAAACAAACCAAAGGGAAAATAAATCTATTATCTTTAAATATTAATTTATAAACTGGTCCATTGCCTGTTCTTTCATTACCCTGCAAAATCACATAACGTTTTGCATTTTCTCGTGTTACAACCACAAGCTTTGATGAAATATATTCAGATTTTATCTGATACAGCAACACCAAAGTGGCAGTTCATGCATGCGTAGTACCCTGAGCAAACTCCTCTTGCTGCATCGACCACCCAACCAATGAAAATCCAGGAAATCGTCTGAAGATGTCAGAAGGATGAAATGCTGTGCAGTTCTTCACAAATCACAAACTCTAGTCTCCCTTTTCTCAGCAGCAAGCAGAGATTACTCTCTCTGAAAGAAAGATGCAACTGAAAGATAATATGTATATTTTTATCAGTTATTGTGATGCCCCCACTCTACTGCTGCTCTGGGCAACTGCCCATGTGGACTTATCACAAACTCTCTTTACCAGAAACAGCAATAAGTCCTTGTATGATGATAAGAATATATCAAATCAAAATTTCTTGTCTACATTTAAAATGCTGCATATGACTGAAAAGTAACACTCTACACACCATTAGTAAATTGTGAGGTTGGTGGCATCACAGTGTTGGGATATCAAAATAAAGGGGGCTGAATCTAAATTTATACCACAACTATTGGAATTTTTTCCATCAACTCTGATGGTTGTGTATTCTTTTCCTTCGTCTTCACAATTATGCTCTACTTGGCGCTGGTCTGTCACAAAAAAATGTAGCAATAAAAAACATTTCAAAGGGCCTGAATAGTCTTGCAACTCAACAAATGCCTACATAAACAAATGCTTCAGATTTTTTAAAGTTTTCTATCTTAAGTAAAAGCCCACAAAGCAGTCAAATATCTGTAGTTACTTCCTGTTTACCTGAGCCGGACAGCAGAAGTCACACAATGGAGCCACAATGAAGTCAACGTAGTCAGACGAGTGTGTTCATGTATTAGGGTGGCCCTACGCCTGTATCTTATCAGGTTTCGGCCCAATGCACAGGGGATGAAGGCGGGTACAAAAGGAAGTCATGCAATTAATTGTCTTCTCTGCTTGGCATCTCATTTCAGCACTGCAGAAGGTCTATTACAGGAGCAAGTCAATGATTAAACCTTAACAATAATCACTGATGAGCTTATGCCTTCATCCTCTATGCTACTTCAGGGTCTCCTGGTTAATGGTGCCCAGCTACAACAATTCCACTCAAACGAAATAAAAAAAATGCGAGTACAACAAAAAGCAATTTATGATATTTAAACACCAGGTTTGTCCCCAATGGAGAAATAAAGCAAACGATTGAAGTAATTATATGTTTCAGGATGAATCTATCAATAAAAATGGACTACATAATCCCCTAACCAGACAGAATTATCTTTACCAAAAAAGAAAAAGGAAAAACAAAAAAGAACTGAGATACTTCTGAAGCTGCAGAGAGAAAAAAAATAGGGAAGGTAAAAGTCAAAGGCAAAGCAGTGGGCGTGCGCGTGTGTGTGCAATACAGGGAGAACAAAACAAAAAGTAAAAAATATGAAAGAGAAAACTCACTGAAAAAAAATGTGAGAGAGGTTGAGGGTGCTTGAGAAGAAAATGGCTAGGGAAGCACAGAGGAGACTAAGGGTGAAAAAGAAGTCTTAGAGGCACAAAAGTGGCAGTTGGAGAAGAGGAGATGGTTCATTTGTCACTGTCAGATCAGTCTGTTTCTCCTTCATAACTGCAAGGACGCGAACTGGCCCACAACCCAGCCCCAGATTTCTCTCCTTCCTGAGCCAACCGCCCATCGCAATGTAGGCTCCAACCTCTGCCAGCACCTGGCCTCGCTGGAGAGGAGGATGCACCCATGCAACAGTGCACATAATGTTATCTGCCTGTGTGGCCATGCTCACTGAGCTTAATCAAATGTATGTCCCACTAACAGTTGCAACCTATAGCCTCGAGTCAAAGACTTTGTCTACGGGCATGTCTAAATAATTCTTCTTTTATTTTTTTGTACCAAAATTTACAAGTCATGAACCTATTACATTGTCATTATTTCCAAAACTTACATTATGTATTCATTACATTAAAGAACGAATGAATTAGAGTGGGTATAATGCAAAAACTGAACAGCTGCTTACAGCTCAGCTTGACCGTGGGCCCTCTTCCATCTCTATATGGACCTCCTGCAATGAAACTGGAGGCAGCGTGCTGATATAGCACTCCTGGATGCATCACAGGCAGAATGCAACAAACTTTTATTGGCTGAGTGTCTACCCCAACCTGGGTCCTGTAATGAGTACCGTGGTGGTGCTTCCTCAGTAAAAAATCTCTCAGTTGGAGGTTAGAAAATACTTTCTTTGGCTCAGAAAAAGGCAGTGTGGTTGGCAGTCATATTGCATGTTTGGTCCCTTGTGGGTAATGTGCCTAAGCATCCTTCACCAAGTGTAATTAACCCAAACTGTTTGGGGTGTGTGTAGGTAAGGTAAGGCAATTACTGCACCTAACCGTGAGGTGTTTCTGCTGCTCCTGCAGTTATCTGAATTGTTTATACGAATGATAATCCCCATCATTGTGTTTGCTTCCATAAGGATTCCATTATTTCCTTTGGAATCTTTTTTTCTTTTTTTTTTTTTACTTTCTGCTTTGTTTGAAGGATTTTCCTTCCAGCTGTCTTCCTAAGAAAAACAGCCTCTATTGTTTTTGTGCTGCTCAATATTCTTTATAATGTACCATCCCTCAATGGTATATAAGTGGTATACAAATAAATATGTTTTTTCTGAAACAGTAAAAGCTACGGGGAAAAAAATACTTTAATTATATCAAATGCATAATTTAATTGCTTAAATTGTTAGAGGAGAAGAAAATCAACTTACACAACAGAAATGAATCTTGGAGGGTTTCAAATATTACCTGTTAGAATTACTTAGTTTTCATGCACACTTGTTTGCAAATTTGGAGTTTTGTAAAAGTTAGTCATATTACATTTTTTTATAAAAAGAAATCATGCCATTTCCATTTACTCTGTATGGTAAAACAACAGAGTATAGAAAATGCTACACTGCATTTATATTGTGGGAGTCTCAAAGACTGACACTCTGTTCACAGCAGCTGTTCTGTTATTCCATAAAAGTTTTAAACTCGGCATACTTAAGAACATAAGTACAACCAGTTAATGAATGTAAACTGAACTGAGCATAATTGCTTCATATCTTCTAGGTGATGTTAGACATGTCAAAATGTCCTCCAGAGACACAAACATTGAACTTGACCAAACTGTCATCCTGTGTTACAATTGTTGAGAGAAAGTCTTTGGTGTTCCTCTAATTAGATGAAACTTTGTGAGAAATTCCAATATTAGCTTCTGCTTCACATGCAAAGTATTGAGTGTGTAGGAATTAATGAGATTATTTCCTTTTGACAATTTCTTTTCTTTCTTTCATAAAAAAAAAAAACACCAGGGATAACAGCCCTGAAGTCATCGACATTTAAAATTTTCAATGATAACAGTAAGTTATTCATTCCCATAGTTGAAATGATAGAGTAAAATCAGGCCATTTTTACAAAACGATTACTTATTATAAATTCAGAAGCCACCAGAGGGACAATAATCAGGATTTCCATTTTGCAGATTCTTTCAAAAACCTCTTGAGTGGTGGCTCACAAGATGAGAAAAGGGTGCTAAAAAATAAGTCATGCAGACACATTTTTAAAAAGATTATTTTTGTGCTATTTTAAGTAACGTGATATGGCTCTGTTTACTCTCTCTGCCAGAATTACTATGATTCTATGTCTGTTTTAAAATTATGTTTTGCATATCTCTTTTTGGAATACTGACAATTACTCTAAGCATTGAACTCAAATAATAGGTGACAGGTGTAATAAAGCTAAATTTGCTCCTGGAGCTGGTGTATATGAATATATTTAGGGGAGTTTATCTTTCAGAGTTCAAAATTTGGAAGAACACAGGTGTTGCTAACAGAAGAGTCCAAAAATATTTTTGTCAAAACACATTTCTGACATGTAACGCATATCAAAACATTTATTAATTTCAGTTATCACAACCCGCAACTACCAGCACCCTTCCAGACTCCACTAGGGACAAAGGTGTTAGAAAATGGATGGATAACCCGCAACTTATAGAACAGCACCACAAAAAGCAGCACTAAATTTATCAATAAAAGAATCAGATTGTGAAACATTGGTATTGGAAGCAAATTAATTAAGGCATCTGGATCAAATTTGAGACTAATACACAGTTGAAGAAAATAATTCTTGACAGATGGGTTTTGTGATTTTACACACTAACAACTTTGGTGAATTTGAATTGCCCTGCTGCTTATTTTGATCAATTGATTGTATTCTAGAGATGTGACATTGACTTTGGGGAAAGAGGTACAAACAGTTGTATTATTTACAATTGCTTTAGAGAATGTTTCTATTAAATCTTCATCTTTTGGTGTTTATCATTTTGTCCCTGTGGCATTTGTTTCTTTGCAGTTTAGTCAATTTATATCCAACTCTTTTTGGGTACAACAGGAATAATTCTTATGTACTTAGGTAATTGAAAATAATTTTCTATGATCTACTGAGTCTACAATAACAAAACGTGGTTATTTGGTAAATAGTATTTGCCAGAAGGAAGTGGCTCGGAGTTCCTTCTGTTCTAATATGTCATATTTCATTAGAGTCAACTTTTTTTTAAACATGAATCAGAACAAATGTGAAATGGAAATATGGTGTAATACAAAACTACAAAAGAATAAAAAATGCATGATATTTGAATTTTTATGTGTCTATTTCACGAATAATAATGCTTAACTCCAGAGGCTATTGAACGAGCGTCTAATGGCTTAAGAACATGGGTATGCCCTGGAAGGAGGAAGGAATGAACTAGTAATGCATTTTTGACCCAAAATCTTTTGTGGGCTTTATATCAGGTTTGTTTGGTTCCGTAAAAAACAGCATTGACTGGTGTTGGAATGACATTTTGATCATTTTTCACTGAATCTGTCTCAAGATGCAGAAAAATACATAAAAGTTGCTGAACATCAACAATAAAGGTTTATCTCTCAGATGCCTCCTGTAATGAAAAACTGTTTGCAAGTGGCCCAGGGGTGAGCTCTGGACTCCAGAAATATATCATGCTTAGGTAGCCCTTTAGTTTAGTTCTTTTTTTTTTTTAATTCTCATCGCTAAATGTAGCCATGACTAGTATGAAGATTTTAATTTAAATATGTACTTTTCTTTTTATAAATAAATGTGGATTTTCCTAAATATTCAAACAGGTAACCTGGTTATTGTTTATAACGTATTCAGAGGCAAAACAAACAAAATGTGTGTCATTGGTCAATTAACATTGCACACACAACCTTCAATGTATTTAATGGGGATTTTATACGACAGGCAGACAAGCAGTACTGCACAACAGTTGAAGGAAGGAAAAGGTTTAATTGTTTCATCCTAAAAAATGTAAAAAGAAAAAGAAAAATCACGGTTGACATAGCAATATCCATCTGTGTGACAAATGACTGTTTAGATTTTAAATGTCAATGAGAGCATATTATTCCTATTAGAAGTATACTGCTAATAGGAATAGAAGTATACTGTGGTTTAGGCTAAAACATGTTATGGATTTTATTGACTGAGATAATGAAGTTTACAGTTGGGGGGGAGATGTCAAGATGACAGAGACAACAGAGATGAATGAGAGGAAAACTGTGCCAAATGCAACAGATTTTTTTCAGTTAATTATTCTTCAATGACATTTCAACCTTATGTTTGGTATTTGCTATAAAATAACACAGCCCTGCTGCAAATCCACCAAGAGAAACTGAAAACTGAAAGTCTGGGCAAGACATTAATTGTACATGCAGCCAAGAGCGCAACTGTGACACAGGAAGAGCTGCAGGGATCCACATCTCAGGTGGATCCAGAATCCTTTCTCTTCTGCAGTGTTCGACAATTATTGACTGAATCAAAAATTCAAAGTCAATCGCTACACTTACAATTGCTGCCATTGGAGGCACTCTCCAAGAGTTTTGTACGGATTTGTGAAATATGAAATGTCCTGGCATGAAATAACTTTGTTCTGGTTCTTCGCACCTCGAGTGAGACAGCAAAAGTATATGTTGTTGTGGAGTATGTGCAGGCCTTAACATATGGCATAAGCTTGAACATGCCTTTTTCACAGTGAAAAATGGCAGTAGCAGCATTATGCTATGGGTATAGTGTTGTTTTACAGGAACAGGAAAGCTGATAAGAGGCAAACTTAGATGGAGCTAAATACAAGATTTAGATTGCAAAAATTCTGTGACCTGGTTCGAGATACCTTACAGCACGTCTGCAACTCTAAATATACAGAAATAGCTACAGTGGGATGGTCTAGATCAAAGTATAATCATACTTTAAAACAGAAAATTGAGGGAGTGCTACAGCGGCAGAGGGGTAAAGCATAACCCATGTATGGAGGCCTGATGACCCTGGTCACATACTGTATCTTCCCTCTCTCATTACCCACTTTCCTGTCTGACCATTCTCAAACAAATTCCACTAGGGCCAATAAAGCCTTTTAAAAGCAGATCAGTCATAGTCCAGACCTACATCCAATTAAGAATCTGAGAGAGGATGACACTGGTGTTTACAGATAATATCCATCTGATCTGCCATATCCATAAGCTCTTTTGGTTGTGCAAATATTTCAGCACCCACACATGCAACCCTGGTAGAGACACACCCAAAACGACTTGCAGCTGTAATCGCAATTCCTAGTAGTTTAACATTTTTGAAAACCATCTATTATTTTAGTTCAACTTTACAATGTTTGGCGCTGGTCTATCACATAGAATAGAATGCTTAAGGGGTATAAATACTCTAGCACGGCACTGTATGTAGTAAAGCTGGGCTCTTTGAAGGGGAGAGGAGGGCACGGTTGGCAGCTTTACCCAGCTGTTAATCCAAACATGCCCCCAGCATACTTCACAGAGGGCTGCAGTCAGAGAGTAGAAAAACTACAGCAGGATGACAGCAACAACTTGCTCCTTTTACTTAATATTTCAAACTATTCTTTGGTCCAATTAAATAGCAGATGTACAAGTTATTAAAAGGTGCTTGTGAGAATTAATTTGCCGATAATGAGAATAAGTCAGCTGTTACCAAAGGCAAAAAAAAAAAACACACCAAAAACCCAGTTAAGAAATTAATTGTAGCTCCGCAAAAAGTTTGTTGCAATGAGAAACGCTGAAACAATGCTAATTAAAATCTTTTCATTAGGCAGTGCCTAATGTAAAAAAGAAAATAATAATAAATAATTGGTTTACAGATACATAGCACAGTGCCATCAAACGCACACGTCCGCAACAGCTGAACAAATATTAAAATCTTCAAAGAGAACAGTCTTCTTGAAAGTATGTCAAAGTATCCCCATTTTCACCAAGAGCCCCAGAAATAGCAGCCAAGTCGGTGATTCACCTTTGACATGATTTGGGATTTAAACGGGGGGAAAAAAAAAAAGTCTCCATGAAAAAAAAAAAAATGTGTCTGCCTTTAGAAGATTTGGGTCAGGCTCATCAAACATAATAAGCGGCACACTAATCACATGAGAGGCAGTGTGCGGAAGCCTCACAGCTGTATGCAATTGTTCCAATCGAAGGAGGGTGAACGAGCTCCCATTAGCTGGAGAACATGTTCAAGCGGTTACAAAAGCCCCGGAGAAACCTCAGCTGCGATCTGTTTATGCTCAATAATGCTTATGCTAATTTATATTTGTTGCCGTACTGCACGTTGTGGAATGGTTTTCTAACCAGAAAGTGCAACCATATAGCTGTACAGAACAGCTGTCAAAGTAAAAGCGTGGATTGATTTGAGGATCGGCAAACAAAAAAAGAACAGAAAAACGAGCATGCAGCATTGTGATGGGAAACGTTGCTTTTCGGACGACCGTGTTTGACGATGGTCATGTTTTGGAAGAAGCGCATGGCTTTTTAATGACAAATCAAATGGGTTTCACATCATATGTAACTGTGCACCTTTGTGGCTGAGTCGTCTTAAAGGTGTCTGTGGGCGAGAGCGCTACCCTAATGGATCTTAATGGGTTTTATGGTGCGCTGCAGGCTTCTAATGGGGTAGTATGTCTGATGGGGATGCAGCCCTCACTCCACCCCCTCCCCGGGGACCTGTCTAGGTTCCTAATGTCACCTGAAGAGAATAATACATAAGGTTCTGCTCTTTGCATAAGTAATTGCTAAAAAATAATAATAAAAAATACAAATAAAAGTGTCATTTTTTGGAAGGGTTGAGAAGTGGAGGGTGGGGGGAGTGGAGTTAGAATATGTTTGACTATAAAAGAAGCCCAGGAGTTAAACCAGTGGGGAAAGAAATGGCATATTATTGAGGGACACTTTGGTGCTAAGCTGCTTATTGATAAAAGCACTAATCTGCCTGGCAGAAGGTAAGGAGGCAGGGTGGTGTGGTGATATAATATCTTAGCTACAAGCAATATCATCAGGAACCTGAGCCTCCACACAGCCTTGCCTAAAGGAGTTATTTTATTTCATTTTACTTTATTTTTACATAAAAGGTGGAAAATGGCCGACTTGCTGGAAGCGTTGAGCCTGAGGAAAAAGTCGGAGTAGATGATTGTGTAAACCGCCGGCTTTTCATCTGACATTTCATCAGACGTGATCAATAGGCAGAGACAATTGTCTCTTTAATATGTGTATGGATCACTTGCATCACTTTAATTATTTTCCTTCTACATGAAAGAGCAAGTCAGCGCGGCTGAGCATTTTGATGACATTAAGAGTGCTCATGGTTGGCAGCCCCTCGACCTCTCTTTTTATGATCTAATATGCCTGAATTCAGCCAGAAAACTCACACTAATTTGTGGGTAAATGCTTTTCAGTGTGTTGCAGAGAAATCATACAACTTATAGCCATCAACAAGTACTTCAGATAATTCTGACTGGATATTTGACCACTCTTCCTCTACAATAGTAAAGCTCAGATTTTTTCTTTTTTGGCTTCCAGGTATGGACCAGACTTTCACACACAGTTCCTTTACCTTCAGTAAAAATTGAAAATCATGTTTTTTAATTTTTTTTTCATTCCAAAACTATTGTTGACTATTTTGACCACAATGAAAAGAAGATTGTTTGTAGAAGTTTAGGTGAGGCTTCCAGAACAATTCAACAGCTGCCAAATTTGACAATCAAAGCATTATGCTGACCGTTTGTTTCTTTCCTAGAGCAACAATGGAGGACTACAGTGGACGCCCACCTATTTGTAATTCGGTATTCACAGATTCGCCAGCTTGTAGATTGTTCTGTGAATTGTGATTCAAAACATTTTGCTGAAAATTTGCAGGATATTATTTCACAAAGCATATTTAAAATATTTGAACGTAAAACTGCAGGTTGGGAAGCTGAAATACCTAGCTGCAATGCTTCTTCAAACAACTGGCTAGAGTTTGAAAAGTAGCCAAACAGTGTCATTTGTTTTCTTTGGCATTGATTGGTTGTAACCCCAAGAGTGGAGAGAAGGAAGGCAAAGGATGTTAACTCCATAATTGGTGCTGAAACAGTTTCCGCAGTGCATATTAATGCATCTAGAAACATTTTGTTTTTAACTATTAAAATATGCAGTTATAGACCATTTCAGAGGTATTTTCAAGTGTTTGCATATTTTAACTATTTGCAGATGACTGTGGTTCCTAATAAAAAGTGGTGGCACATTGCTGTCTTGAATTGTTTAGCTTTATAAATACTCAATAACTGCGTCCTTGCCAGATAATCATTAAATTCTATTTAGCAAGAAGCATGTGGTTTCTGTACAACTCGATAAAGGCTATTTAATCAAATTAAATACAGGGTATGTGTGTGTATGTATGTATTTGAGCTTCCTTGTGAACAAGATGAAATTCAACATCATAAAAAAGAACATGAAAAACATGAAAACATTTTTTTTGCACAAAAAAACAATCAAATAAATTTTTAAAAGCCCTACATTATTGTCACATTTCTGCTCATCAGTAATTTATGTTAACTTCTAATGTAGTTGACAAGCCCTTTTCAGAATAAATATTCAAAATGTAATGTACGTGATGTATATGTGTGATTTTCATCAGCTATGAGGTGAAGACATTTGTCCTGGTGAGATGTCATTCCGCTGCTGAAATGTTAATCACGTTGTCGTGTTTCATCATTCCTCGGCTATGACTCCAGCAAATCCAGTTTAAACAACAGGCAAACTGGAAGTAACAAGTGTCACATCGTGTTAGCACACAACACTGGCACATCCTCCAATTCTTGTAAAAGCTTGCTTTAAAAAAAGAAGAAAAAAAAAAAACAGAACGCAGGAAGAAAACCACCTTCCGCCCCGCTGCAGAGAACAGTGTGATGGATTTTAGGTAGTGGCATAATAACTGCAAAAGAAAAGATAGCCTATTTCACACGCTGAAAAGCTTAAAGCTCTTATTGAGTAAATGTTTGTTTTTATCCATTATCCACAACTGTCAATTGTTTACCAAGGCCAGCTGATCCCAAAGGACCAACTGTGATCATTTGGTGTAAGAGTGAGGCACAAATGAAATCAATGGGTACGTCCTAGTTCAGCAGACCACTCCTTCATTAGAGAGGCTTGTTGATTGAAGACGTCCACATTTGTTCCATCTCCTTTCCTTTCTCTGTTTTGATTATTTCTCCATCATTCCGATGAAGGGTTTCATCTGTAACATCTAGAATCTATGCCGAGGGTCTCAAACTCTAATTCTTAAGTGGCGGTGTCCTTCATTCTTAAGATGTGTCCCTGATCTATCGTGCCTGAAACAAATGGCTGAATTAATTTGTCAGTATGTACAGCAAGTACCCCCTGATGCCTTCTCTTTTAGCAAGTCATTTTTTTCTTTTTGAATAATAATTTTATGAATTACCCAGGTTTCAATTTTAGGACAACTCCATAACTTAAACCAGAGATGCACTGATCAGACATTCAGTAACTAGTTCTGCTTTACTTGAGGTCTGAAGACCATAAGATTAGCTAATTTGTGCAAAGGTTCTTTTTAATTTAACCACTAAAACTAACAAATACTAACAATATAAGTACAACCAGATATACTGATGGATATAGTTTTGAATCCAACAGAAATTAAAGGCATGACAAGTTTATTTCCCATTGAAACATCAAAGCTCGGTCCAACTTTTTCCTTGATTTTCACTGAGAAACTGTCAGAAACCTTAGAATTAACCATGTATGAACACAGTCAGGTTGCACTGAGAGCCACACAGTCTGGTGTAAAAGGCTGTTACTGAATGAACAACACCGAGCTTGTATTGAAAAGAAAAAATAATTTCATACACCATTACACGGCACGTTTGCTGGGATTTTATGCTGTGAGAGAGTGCTAGAAGCTTTGCAGAAAACAGGAAGGCTAAACAAAGCACAATAACTTATTTTTTATCATTTTGACGAACATAATGGCTGGGACTTTATATGCTTCTTTGCTAACAGCAAGCTTAACATAACTGGTCATGAAAAATTGCAAAGAAACTTAGTGATCATTTTTTTAAAAATCACAATTTTATTTAGGATTTATTTGAAAATATTTTAAAGCCCTGTTTTTATTGCTCCCTCCACTCCCCTGCCCACACACAGCATGATGTTGCATCCACTCCAAATGTAAATAATTAATATTACACACAGCAGAGAGGCTACAACTAAACATTTTGAATCCTTTTGCTATGCTTTATATTTCTATAACAGAAGACGCAAATTAACAACACAGCTGGTGGTCAAAAACAAACAAAAAAAAAAAAGATCTGAAATCAACCATAGAAGTCCATCTGTAATTTTTATTAAGCTAGAATACACAACATAAAATACTATTCAATGCTTTTAAAATTGTGACTTTTCAATTTTTATGCATTTATTGAGCAGAAGAAAACTTTTGTCTATTCAGGGTTTGAACTACACAAAATAAGCTTATTTTGATCACACATTGGCTGAAGCAAAAAAAAGGACTTGTTTTAAGTTCTTGACATAATTTGGTGAGATGTAAATAAGCAGTAAGTATAGTTTATGTCTAACTATAAGCAATAAAATACTGCTGTAATTTTCTATTAAAATAGTCTTTTTTCTCTATCATAAGCACAAAACATTTTCCACGTAAAAGATGAATAATTTGTTTATTGTGTTAGAGATGCTGAGCAAGACTGTGTGGGGAATGTTCATTTCGAAACAGAAACTGTAACCCGAGTTCCAACAATGTGGGGGGGGGAAGTAATTCCTGCTTTTTCAAATTGGGTATTTTGTACTCAAAATACCCAATTTGAACTTGTCATTATAGTACATCACATTATTTAAACATGCTTTTTATACAAACCTGGCAGCTTTCTGCATTAGAGGCACTCTGTATGTACACCCCGACTGTCTTACTTACATCCTAATCCATGGATTCCGACTTTCAACCAACTAAACCCCACAGTAAGCCAGGCATTCCATTGGACTCGTTGTGTAAAGGCAGAATTATGAGCATTATTTAGATGAGCATCTTCTGCATTAAGTAGACTTACAGTCCAAATTAAAGAAACAGCCTCCCTCCAAGTTTTGACACTTGATTAGCCTTTAAATAATGAACACATCCTGGAACATGGCAATCTTTTAGGAGTGTACAAGGAACCGACAGCGACACACGGATCTCGCAGCTACTGCCAAGAACTTGTAATTGTGCTGAGTGTAGCAGGTGATGTATGCATACAGCGCTTCTGCATAAACCTTGATTATTGAGCCGTGCCATCTTTTATAATGTGCCGAGCCAGACTGCGAAGCTGACATCCATCTCCGTCTACTGTATCTCAAGGTAACGCACACACACCTCCTCTATCCTGGCATGATAGCCTACTTCAAAGGATATCTGCAGATGTTATGTGAATAATATTGGCCTCTCTTTCCACCTGCTTGGCACAATTTTTAATAGCAATGAACAGTTACAAGGATGAAGATATAAATGGGTGGAGTCCAAGGATGTAAGACAACAGCTTGCTATTTTTACCCGCTGATATGATTACTTAACCAGTGAAAATACAGCAATCATTCATATGATCAGTTTTGTGTGCCTGGAATAATCTTGGTGCTATAATTTCACTGACTTGCCAATTTGGGAAAATGTCCCGCGGAATAGGAAAGATTTTAATTTATTTAGCAACCACTAAAGCTGAACTTTTCCTCCCACCTAACACGCTTTACAGAAATTCAGCACCTATCGGTTTTTGGATGAGATGTTGCTGTTTCAGTCCCGCTTCGGGTGCTGTGATGTTGACTGACTATTTCTGTCAGCAAGCTAAATAACTTAAAAGATGCCTTCTAGTCTGCTCTGGACTTACACAGGCTTGGCTGCGGGAAACACACAGCGGCAGATCCAGCTGGAAGGTCAAGGACAAACTTTGATTCGAAAGAAGACTTGAAAAAAGTGAGTCAGAAAATCTCCCAGAGGCAACCTAAATACAGTATATGCTGCATGCCGAATTACTGCATGACTTTAAGTGTGGCTTACTAACTTCGTTACAACTGCGGCTTTTCTATAACTAATATCAAAACCCTGGGAAAAAAAAAATATCCCCAGAGCACATGGGGATTTGGTGAACGTACTGGTATGCCTGTTTCATGTTTTGACTTTGTTACACCCCTACCCTGGAAATTCAAATTAAATAAAGATATTATTATTATTATTACATTCTCTCGGTTTCTTGAGACTTGTGGATCAGCTTTTAACATTAAACTAGTACCAGCTTTAAATGTATTATGTACAAATGCTGTATTCAGTTTCCAACAACGGAGAGTAAACTTTAACTAGAGCATCCTTCGTGCTTAAAGCTGCGTCATGTCACTTTTATAAAAAATGTAAAAAATTATATATTAGTTGAAATTGTCACTATGTCGTGACAGTATGGTATGAAACAGATAATCTGTGACAAAATCAAGCTCTTCTGCCTCGTCCCAGTTCTAGCTAGAACAAACCAATCATAGCCAGAACGATAGTTTTAGAGATGTCAATCATCCCTGTGTACGCGGCACTCATTAAGACATGCTTAATTAGTAAACCATGACTTTTTAATGTGTAAATGAGAGTTTCATAAATATTAAATTTCTACTGGTCACTTCAACATGGGAAAGATAAGAGAATATACCAAAAGAGTTGACCTTTGTAAGCCAGAAAAAAGACTGCAACTTTCCCAGCTATAGAGTCACTAAATACAAATAAAGAATGTTATATCCAGTTTTTGAAATTTGCACTTAGTGTGGAACATTATTTCCAATGTAGAAAACATGTAGTGCTGTTTGGCTGCTTATCTAGCTGAAGCACAGGAAATGCATGGCGTCATGAACTATTTAAAATACCAGTACATTTTAAGGAAAAAGTATGGCAGTCTTTGCCGAAAAATTGAAAATGCATCAACATTAATTTTTCAGAAGGATCACCTGAGAAAAATCTGCATTTTTCCAGAGATATCTCAGTTCAGTGATCCTAAATATTGTAGAAAACCAATTTAGCTTCGGTGAGCTAAAGAGAAGAAAGCAAAGGAGAGAATCCAGGACTCTGAATGATTGATTTAATTATGTTAAGAGGAATACATTCACCTCCCTATATGCTACAAACTGATGAAATATAAATAAAACTAGGAGTAGTCTTTAAAAAACGATTGTTTGCATGATGTGCAATTATTTCCTCACTAAATTCAAACCAGGTTTTTCAGTGTGAGATTATACTACTGCAGTATTATTTTAAACTTCATCGTTAAAGGAGCAAATAAATGCAGGGAGCACTGAATATTACAGAAAAATACTGCAGCAAAACCAGCTGAAATTCAGTTTAGATATGAATAACAGATATTTGAATGTCTTAGATTGTTCCGTTCTGCTATTTTCTTTTAAATTAAAATTCACCTTCACTGGATGGGCTTGAAAAAAATACTAATTGCAGTCTTTATATAAACCTTTTATTGGTATGAGCTGGCTTTTAAACCATTTATAACTGTCTGAAATGTTCTCGTTAGGAAGAAACATGAAGTGTTTTTCTTATCACTTGTGCAATTTCTTGACAAATAAACAAAGAGAGAATTTTTTATTTATTTTTTTCCCCCCGCTGTTAAATATCCGCAAATCATTTTTAGGATGCATGAAGAATGTTTCGGGGATGCCTTGATGTAATTACTGTCTGCCGGGGAAAGTTGCCAGTTGAGTCTTTGTGTTCACCCATCCTAAACAAAACAAAATTAAAAGCATACAATGTTTAAATGCAAGGCTCTGGCACAAAATAATGAAAGAGCTCTGGGGTTGTTGGATTCACTTTTTTTTTTTTAATGGGAAACAAAGTGAGACAGCAACAAGGGAGCAGCTCAAACACTAACAACCCATAAGACCTGAGCAGCTCAGTGCTGCACTGCGTTACATTTAGCGTTTTCTGTTATCCAGCACATGACTGGTGACTGGCACTAAGCCCATTGTTGCACTGACAATTTGCATTGTTATCTATTTCTTTCTCTGGTTGTCTAGAGAATACTTGTTGCCAAGATCTTGTCAAAATTACACTGTATTTGACTCACAAATGCATCTACATATTCGAGTCTTCAATCAACTCCTCAGCTTTACACGCAGATTTATACAGTGTTTGTACCTCTTAGCTTTTCATTTTTTTGTCACGTTACAAAAACAAACTTCAACGTGTTTTATTGAGATGTCTTGCAATAAGCGAGTGGAATGAAAACGGTGGTGGATTATTATTATCTTCGTGCGTCGGCCAAAATATTCAGTTTTGACATAATTTGACCGGAGGGGAACACCTTCTTGCATGTTTGCTGTGTGTCATACATGCCTTTAAACAGGATCTTCTATGACTTTGCTACAACAATGGCTTTCATCAGACCACTTTTTCATATGAGGTAGATCTGTGTAGTTCATGACCAACAGCTGTGGTCTCAGGAGACTACTTATTACTTCTCAGGCGACAGGAAAGGCCTTATTTAAAAGAAGACAGAAACTTATAGGCATTTGTGTCATACTGTCTCCATTTTCAAACGATGAACTGAGAAATGTTGTTGGATTTTAGACAGTGGATACTAAAATCCAACTTTTGGGGCATCAGAGTAAAGAGGGCTGATGTGAATAGAACACTAATATGTTGTTTTTATTCGCCATCTATGATTATATCTACCCTTATTAACCAGCTGTTCCTTTTCTTTCAGTTAGCCAAAACACACAAATATCTGTAAGTTTACTCATTTAAATCCCACAGACACAAATTTAAATTTGTGCTTGTACAATGTGAAAGGGTTCACAGTGTATCGGTACTCTTGCAAGGCATTACACAGGAATAAAATCCACTGAAGCAAGACTTTTCTGTCCTATTTATCTCCACATAGTCCTTTTTCTTTCTCTCTCCCATTTGCCTGCCGTTGTTTGTCATTCCCCCTCTTGCCAATGTCTGCCCCTCACTGCATCCCACCTAACCCTATCACCTGTCTGCCGGCCCAATCCTCATCATCAATTAGTCCGAGCTTTTGTAGAGGGCAGCTCACTGCCAGGCTTTGCTGCTTTTCTGCAGGCCAGTCCTCTTGTTATATATTTGTCTGTGACAGTGCCTGCCCAGCATCTCTTTGGCTGACGTACCTGTTATCTATGTGTCAGCATCTCTCCTGACTACCACTTTTTTTTTTTTTTTGCCAGGTGGCCTGTCTGTAGCCCCTGTCTTTGCTGTATTCCTGATGTTCATGTTTTTTTGTTGTTTTTTTTTTAAGGTTTGTAAGACTGGAATTATTCCAACACATTTTAACCCAAGCTTCTAGTGACAGTTACCTGCGAGCCTAAAGTGTGATTTGGACGTTACTAAAGGACCAAGAGGAACCTGGTATTTATGGAAGCTCGTGGGAGGAAAGCAAGATGATGTAAGAGACGCCAAAAGGCAAACACGTCTCCTGTGTACATTATTTTAAACCTTCATGTTATGTGCTTTCTTCAGTAGTAGATTCCAAGTAAAAAAAAAAAAGTGACTCAGATCTATGAAGGGCTTTCTCCTTGAAATCTACTCATGCCATCTTTGGGACTATGTTTGATCTAGCCGTGCCCTGCAGGCTGGATCAAAGAAAAGCACATCTACTGCTCGTAACGCAGCATTCCAGAATCCATTTCAATGTCACAAACAAGCGATTGTGAGTCCATGGTATGTCTCTCCTGCCTTTTATAATATGGTATTTTAAATGTGCAGTCATATATGAAATATGTCATGCTTCTTTATTTCATCTGCTAGAAGGAATATATGGCAGCGAAAAAGGGCAGAGTATTAAGCAGTGGTATGGGAGGTTGGAGGTGGGTCTGCAGTTACCAACCTCAGCATTGTCTAAATAATAAGTAAATAATTAAAATACAATTAGCCATATAAATAATATATAATACAAACCTACATATTGACCCATGGAATGGAGCGCACTTGGTAATCTGAAATGCATAGTGTGAACGTAAGCATTTGAGAACAATGTAAAGATGTGAAATGGCAGCAGTATTGGAGGCTAAAACAATGCAGAGCTATTTTTCAATCTAATGTAGTGCCAGTGCAATGCACTGAATCACTCTTTGCCACCAGTAAGCAAAACATACAACACAGACAGAGTAAATTACTCCAGCATTACCTCACTTTCATTCCAGCTTCCCCTTTTCTGGGTAATCAGCTCGGGCAAATATGTGCAGTGCAAAGAACTGTGAATGTACGAGTGTCTGCATGCATATGCATGTGCGGGCGTGTGTGTGTGTGTGCGTGTGTGTGTGTCTCATCTGAGGAAAAAATACCGGAAGGCAGAGTGGAAACAGAGATAGGGCGAATAAGTCGGCTGCCCTCTGTGCTTACCTGCGAATGTGGATGACATATCGTCAATGGCTTTCTGGGTTCCGCAGGTCTTGAGTGCAAGTTAGAGTGAATAATGTCACATTCTTGTAGAACAAGTGCAAATTTTGCCTCTGGCTTTGTCTGAAATACACCTCTGCTGACTTCAAACAGCTGTATTGAAGTAAATTGGGCTAATCCCAGCTCAAAGGGATGCCTAAAGTTCACAAAGTGTGGGCCCTGCTTAACAAAGAAGCAGGTTAATTAAGACTCACACTGACTCATTCTGCCCGATTCCTGGCTCAAAGAACCCACTGCACTGGCTTAAGGTAACCGCAAACAGGAATAGAAATGAACGAATAGCCCCAAGGAAGACCACACTTATTCATTGTGGATGAATAAAACATTTTCAATTGTGTGTCTGTTAGTGTGTGTGTATATGGAGAGACTTCATTGCACATTTTCACAGAGACGTGATTGCTGTGCAACGGACGAACTTTGGCGCTTCACACTTTTGTTCAAATGCAGAATTCTCATTAAGTGTGGTGTGAAATAAAAGGTGTCAGCTCTCGGACCCAAAAGGGCTAATTATCAGCTCTAATGGCTAGAGTCACCGGTTTCTTGAGCAACCATCATGCAATATCACACATTCAAAGGTGATGAGGGGTAAACAAGCACAATGCACATTTCTAAAACCTTTTTCCTTGTGCTGATATCGCTATGCACTATGATTTCTACATGTTATGAATTATGATGGTGCTTCATTTTTAAGCTACCATCACTGCTGGATGCAAGGGGACACTAAATACTGTCAGTTAAACAAAGAACTACAAACATTGTGCTAATTGTGATGTTTATTTTTAAGGACTTGGCGACTTTTAAACTTATTTTGACTTTTTAAGTGGTATGAAAATTAAATTTTATAGAGAGAGAAAGGGAGAGACAGAACAAGTGCTAATATGTGCAATTTTATTATTATTTCAGGGAAATCTGTGCAGTAACATGATATATTAGCAATATTTTTGCAAAAATTCAAAGTTTTAATAACTTCAGTCAATGTGTCAAAACTGAACAAAAAAAAAAACTGTTTAACAAAATTTGATCACTGCTCCACAATCCAGTATATATGTTGTGTCTTTTATGCTTAAAATGTTGATTTAAAAAAAGAAAAATAATTCTCTATTCTTGTTTAAACAGAACAAATGTTTCAAGTATGAAACTCTTTTTGTGCAGAATTTTGTAGATTAATTTTAATAGGCAACATAAAATATACATTCTGATATTAGTAAATTGAGCGTAAATATGGGCTTTGTTGAACGCCTGCAGTTAGTTCTATGCAGACATACACCTTGTAGTTTACTAACGTTATTTCTGAAACAGCTTACTCCAGCATGTTTTCTCTTGCATAAGGAGGTCTTTGAATGGTTTAGTAAAAAATATTGGGAGAGATTTTGATGCTGTAACTGTCTAAAAGCTTTGGCATACTTGATTCCAGTAATTAGCCCACATGACAACTCCACTGACTGAAAAGTTACAAGTGATAGGTTGCTGTGGCTTGTATATTGTAAACAATGTACAATAATGTGCCATAGCTACACATTAGCTATGTTCATCAGTTCAAAGGTTGTAAGCACAACATTTTCATATGTTTTTGCTTTTGTGCAGCTTTAATTTTCATTTTAAGTAAAAAGAGATTGCTCCAAATCATTCTCACAATTGGAAGCAGAGTTACATCAATTAACACAAGTTGTCAGTTGCAACTGCCTGAAGTAGCAGCTTGTAAGTGTGAAATTTTAAGCAACTACCTTTTACCCAGTGATAGGTAAACATTTAGTCATGAGTGATGATTTATTTATGCAAATAAAGCATGATCTGGATATAACGCAAGGTGATTTTTCAATCATGGTAATAAAGGGGTAAATAATACCTTCCTGAGTCAACTTTGATTAGCTACACAGAACACAAATTGCCATGTGTTATATATTTATCCGGCGCAGGATATTTCCCAACATAATTATTCCTTTGAAATCCACATTTTCTGAGATGTGAATGTCTGCCCAGGCTCAATAACAAAATTGTGACACACACCTGAGAGCGGTTCAACTTGCCAAGACCGCAAGGAAAATTCCCAGTGTCCCGGCTTTAATTACAATATTACCCAAACAGGTGCAGGCAAATGTGAAAGCAACCGTAAGGGCCTCTGCTGAGATTTAGGAAAGCTACAGCATTATTCTAAATGAGACTAGTCTTTTTTTTTCATGATTTTCTAAGTGATTGAGGGTTTTCAACTTTGATTCTTTTCACCAAAGCATGTGTAGTTGTTTAAATGCATATTTCTTAGTATTATTATAACTTTTCAATGGTTTGAAAAATATCCCCCACATAGATATTTGTAGTAATACTTTTATTATGCTCCATTTGCAAAGAGGCTTTAGCTCAGTAGGCAGAAAATGAGCTGTCCATGGTCCTGAATTGCATTGGTTCCAGACATATACAGTGCATGAAAGCCATTGATTACAGCCATGGTAAAAAAAAAAAAAAAAAAAAAAAAAAGGTCTAGTCTACTTTTATATTCTATTTCCTACTTTCATGAAGTTTGCTTATTTTTCTGATAATATATTTATTGAAACAAATAATTAAAAGAAAATGTTTTACGCCATTTGTTTTACCATAAGGCTGTAGGTATACTGCACCCTGCAGTCTCATTTAGAGGGAAGTATGACTTTTGTATAACACTGTGCTATACTCCAGAAAATACATTTCAAGAAATCTTTGCTTAAGTGGGTTAATCTAAAGCAATTAGATGGTGGAAAATTTCTCCATGGAGTCTGATGAGATCAAATGTTTCAACATTTATGGCAGTACTACTTCCTAGTGTTCGGAAAGAAAACAAAGGGTTGCTTTTGCACATATAGCTGGCACATGCTTTGATAGTACTGTGATCTAATTAGGACATCTAACACATCTGTTGGGGCTTTGGCACCCTCAGCAAGCCTTTCTTGGCTATAAAGTATTTAAATATTCAGCCTCGGGCTGTTCTCGGAGCCAGTATTCAAAGGGGAGATGCAGCTCTTAAAATTTAGGAAATCCTCTGGGGAAAATAAAAAAAAAATAATAATAATAATACAAAAACAACAGTAGTATATTTTGCTTTGTAAAAGGAAGACTGCATGTTTAAGTAAAAGTGGATTTTCTTTTGGTATTCATATAAACTACCTGCAGCCTGTTGTTTATGTAGCCACCACATATTAGTATGAATGCATTATGGTATGCATGCTTTCACTTTAAAATATCTCATTATCATGAAGGATGTACATTATTACTGTTATACCTGGGACCTCGTTCACACATTCTTAAGTAAACCATTATAAACAACTGGTAAACAGTCATTAAATCAGTTGCTTAATAAGGCAGAAACATTATATCAATAATTAGATATACCAGTCTGATGAAAAAAAAAATAGCTATACTTTCTTGCCAAATAGTGCAGTGATCTTAGAGAAAAGTGTGGTCTATAACCAGTGTTATTTGATATTCATTCAAATAAGCATGTTTATCAGTGGAGTTCTTTTTTTTTTTTTTTTGCTCCTTTTAAATGGCAGTCTAACTGTAATAGAATAAAAGACTTAAACTAAAAGATTTTTTTAGGACAAATGTTGCATTCATCGTAAAAAGAGTTTTGACATTTTCTATTCAAGGTAAGAAGTCTGTGTACATGTTTTGCCAAGCTAAGTGTAGGTTTGGCTGTTATGCACATGTTTTCAAATCCCCCCACCTTCACCCTGTCATTTTAAACCTATAACAGACTAAAGGATAACACCTTAATGATCAGACCTGACAGATTATGAAGAGTTGTTTCTTGTCCCAGTTTTGCTCATACAGTACAGAACCTGCTGCAGGCAGTAAGTGCAGTTCTGACACGTCATGCCCCGATTTGATGAAATTAAAATTTAATAATTTACATTTCTCCACCACAGTGTAAAAGACACATTGTTTTTTTATGCCTGTTGTACCCACCGAAGGTGTCACAATGAGTTATAGGCTGATTTTGGATAGCTTTTTTTTTGCCCTTAACTGATTAAATTAATATTTCAACGCTGCATTTTGTAATTACGGAAATTATTGTTGTTGAATATTAAAATTTAGTTTGATCTAAAACATTTAAGTGTGACAGAAATGTAAAGACATAAAAAATCTGACTGGGATTTTTGATGTCTCAGTGAGATTGCAATACATGTAATTACTCATGTAATGTAGCGTGATTACTCTACATTACTCATGTAGAGTAATTTAGAGCACTCTACATGAGACGATAGTGTTATAAAGTGGCAAATCTACTGCTATGATTTTTAGTTTTGCAGTGTTATCCACTAAATTAAGCAACGACCCCCATTTGCTTGCCCTATTTGAATTTTTCTTTTTCTGTGCGTGCCTTGGTTCCGAAACTGGAATAAATTCTTTATTGTTAAATCAAGAGTGTCAAAAAATAAACACACCAAGATCATTGGTCAATAGTAGAAAGTAAGTTGAATTGTGCAAAAGTGGACTAGTACCTATTACACTATCCATCATTTTTAATATACTCTGTTTGACATCTCACTTTTACCAACTTTAGAAAATGCTCAATATTCAATCATATGCTAATAAAGATAACATGCACAAAGGCACACACAAATGTCCATGTCACAGCTTCTATAAACCTGGTATGTAAATACAAATACAACTATGAAACTGTACTCTGAGCTTTAGAGGAAGAATGAAAGGATTTTCAGCTTCAAATGGATTTAGAGTTAATAAAGTTAAATTCAAATCCTTTTGTGTTCATAATCTGCGAGCAAACAAGCAGTAATTTTTAGACATAATGTCAAGAAATGAACTGTGCCTCAAACCCAGATGCCTGATCACATTTCAAATGAAAAGCCATTGTTGAGAGCAGCACAGTTAATTAACGCAAGGGCACGACTCTACATCTGTCACATCACTTGGCAGCGACTTTAATTATATATTTTGGTCAATCTGTTCTTCCTGATGTGAGAGGGTACGCCATACACGAGACAACATCTGCTGAGGTATGTCACATGAGCTCCAGCATCTGCCTGTGTTTTCTTTTTTTATTTATTTTTGCGCTGACTGTCAATCACTTGAGCCATTCCTCATTCGTGTTTGTATTTATGAAGTTGAAAAACTTCATACGCAGCACTGTCAAGAGCTGAGAGCTTACAGCTGCGCCGCAGCCACAATTAGCGCTGCTCCAACTAAGCAGCGAGCCGACACACACAAGCCATTGAGATTGGCACTACACACAAAAAAACCAGACACACCCTGTGGCTTGCAGTCATTTTGGTCCCTTATGCTGTCCGTCAAGCAGACAGTGGTGACTCTTCTCCAAACTGACTCCACCCACCAAAAGGCTTGTGATCACCTAAACTGTCAGCAAGCATCTGCTGGAACCACCACCCAGTCAACTGTGAGGCTGGCACTGAAGATGTCTCCACAGAAAACGTGTCACCTGCACATGTTCAGAACTCAGTGTCGCGTTTTCGCCTTCTATTTTTGCTAATTTTCTTTTTCTTGTTTTTCTCTTTTCTCATGTGGCAAACATTATCTCCAAAGCCTCAGAGAGTGTCAAACTGTTTTGTACCTGTGACACTGCGACGTGGGAAGCGTCTTGAAAGCTTGTGTCATCTTGTATTGGGTGGAAACAAATCAGTGTCAAACATTTTCAAATAATGGCCATCCTTTAAAAAAAAAAAAAAAAAAAAAAAAAAACACTGTGGCAACATGAATACAACACTGTTAGATCTGGTTGTTGTGTGATTCTTAAATATATTGTTGGGTGTAGTTCAGAGATGTCAGTCATATTAGGTTTCTAATTACACTCTACTTGCAACTGTGGTTATTTATGCAAAAAAAGCCCTATGTTATGCGGTCTTTTGAACCAAGGCATCTTTGAAGAAATATGATTCTTTTTTGTCTTCTTTTATCATACTGCAGCAAAGTTCAGTGATTTATAAACTGGAAAAAATGGATGAGTTTCAAAAGCTCCAGTATGGTGTGTGAAATGGAAAGGATCAAGACATCTGAACATTTTACTACATTATATACCCCATTATACCATTCGAGGATAATAGTTGCCTGCATAATCCCCATCATGCACTGCAAACTCACATGTACACACGTGTACTTGTCTGGTCCAACACACAACATTCACACAGTTGCAAATGACACAGAAACCTAAAGACACACTAGCTTTCCATCCCTAGACAGTACTTTTTTTTACTGTTTGTAATCCCCTCTGAGTCTATTAATATTTTCTGTTACCATGGCAATTTGAATCTTGCCAAATGTTGTCGAGATAAGAGGAGATAAGAGCATAAGGAGCAGGGAGATAAGAGCAAGTGACCTGTAGAGATCCAGAGCACTGGAGGTCGGGTGCAGGAGCGGAATATGTAACAGAAAAAATGGACCTCGCCTGCTCAACTCTACTGCCAGTCTGATGGAGAAACTAAATATGACAGGCCACTGCAGTCCTCTGAAGGTACAGTAAATGGACAAATAGTCTCCATTTCCACTTTTGAACCCTCAAGGGAAAGTTGTATGGGAGCAAGGCACGATGTCCCTGCAGCTGATATCAAAAGAAACATTTTGACCAGCATGGGCACCCTGAATGGATATGCAGCCTTGGATGCAAAAAAAACTGCAATGTACTGTGTATTCTTACAAAACCAGTGCTAGCTTCTAAATCAAACTAAGCAACAGCAGCATGTCTGTTTGGTCAGACCAATGGACCAAGTTTCAATTCACTTTAATGAACTTCAGCCAGTCATTATCCTATTGCCAGTTCACCACAATACTCGCTAGCATGCCTCAAGTCCTTTCGTTTGTCCATGTTGCTGCTTCTAACATTTCAACCTCAAGACACAATGTCCAGCTGGTGCCTTCTATGTTACACTGATTAATGTGTACAATATTTAAGAGAAAATCAATGCTGTTTACTTCCTCTATCTGGGGGTCATAACATTATGACTAATCAGTGTTGAAGCATTATTCCTAAAACAAACCTCATTGCATTTATTCCACTGTCATGAGAAAGTTGGAACACATTTCATTTATCTATTCTAACTTGAGTTGTACATTAACTCTTTCATCAAATTACAACACTGAGATCTCAACTGAGTAATATTGAGAAAAACTGGAGGAAATGACGAGAACAAATCAGATGGATTTTTTTCTTTTACTATTTATAGCCCAGAATGATAGTAATAAAATATGTGCCATTAACATCTGTTAATATGTTGCTTTCCTTTAAGTAAATCATAATAATTGACAGGAGCTTACATCCATGCACAAATCATTCACTCCTCCAATGGCCCATCGTGTTCCAGCTGACCTTACCTGTTTGTTGTTATACTTGGGTTGGCTGGTCTTGTAGCTGTAATCTGAGTACTGGTCTGAGCCGGTGGAGTTGTCATCTCCTCCCGTTCCAACGAAGGTGTTGGCTGCAGGGAGGTCCTGCACGGCCTGGTGCTTCTGAGAAGCTGAAGGGGATTGGGCTTGCAGTTGGATAGAAGGTAAGGGAGAGTTGGATCGGTAATGCCTACCGATGTCGGGGCTTCCCGGGGAATATGTTAAGGGCAGGTGTATGCGTGGACTGTCGTTTACTCCATCAAGATTAAACTTTAGACTCTTTTGTAGGCTGACCTCCTCATCTTCCCCAAGTGGCTTTGGGGACTTCTGTGGCTTGCCTTTTCGCCCTCGTTTGCCTTTGGTGTTTTTTGGTGCTTGCTTGGGAGCATATAGGTCTTTTGTTTCTTTTTTACCCGCTTGATAGCCACTCTTTGTTTCTCTCTGGATGCGGTGGCGAATAAACACCACCACCAAGATCAACATAACAACTCCGGCCACACCGGCAAGGCTTCCAAACAAAATGTTACTGCGATGGGCAGCGAAACCACTGTCAGGATCACCGGCAATGTCCCTGTCTAGTGGAGTGTAAAGACTGTGTCCAACTAAGGCTTCCACTAAGCTGACATTTGAAATTGTTTCATTGACATAGATGTGAACCAGGGCAGTTGCATGACGTGGAGGCTTTCCCCTGTCACTCACCCGTACTACTAAACGATGCAGCCCCCCATGTTTGCGGGTCATCTCCTTTGCCAGAGTAATCTCTCCAGTAGTGGGGGAGATGCGGAATAATTGGTAAGGATTTCCTCCAGCAATATTGAAGACTAACTCTGCATTGGGTCCACTGTCCAGGTCTTCAGCCTCCACCACCTCAACATGGCTGTCTGGAGATGCGAGAGGTGATAAGCGCCTGAAGGAAGAGTTGGAGGGTTTGGTGATGACAGGGTCATTGTCATTTTCATCGAGTACATTGATAGTGACACCAACATAGGAGGACTTGGGTGGTTCTCCCCCATCCACTGCCTTTAGACGGAAAGTATAGCTGCTTTCTTTTTCTCTGTCAAAAGAGATGCTTGAGAGAATTGTACCTGTTCCATTCTGAACTACAAACTTCCCTCCATCTGGTTCTACGGAGAGGTGAACTCGGGCATTCTCACCTTTGTCCATATCTTGAACTGTTACCATGCCCACAGGACTTAGGGGAGGCATGTTTTCCAGTACTGAAAAGCTGTACCCACTAAGCATGAACTTTGGTTCATTGTCATTGCGGTCAAGAACTTTTACCACAACTGTTGCTGTTCCTTTATGGACAGGTGAACCTTTGTCTGCAGCTGTGACCCGAAACTCATACAGCTCTTTATGTTCACGATCCAGCGGGCTTCGAGCTCTTACTTCACCTGAGTTTGGGTCAATCTCAAACAAACCTTTGATGGTTGAATCTGCAACAATATCGTACAGCAGTTGGGCATTAGTGCCACTGTCAGCATCTGTAGCAGTGACATCCAAAATCCTCTCCCCAGGTTGGTTTTCTTCAGCAAAGTCAACTTCAAACAGTGTTGGGGAAAATATTGGAGAGTTGTCGTTCACATCAGTCACCTGAACTTTTAGGGAGTTTGTACTAGACAGTGCTGGGTTTCCAGAGTCCACTGCAACAATTTCTACTCTGTAGTCCCTGACTCTTTCAAAGTCAAGAGGTGTGGTTGTCTGAAGAAAATATTTTCTTTTGTTGTCAGTGGGAGAGTCGCTGGCAGGACGAAGCTGAAAGGGCACATCTCCTGCTACCACGCATGTGACGACAGCGTTCTCTCCTTCATCTTTGTCAGATACTTGTACTAAAGCAACAGCTGTCCCCACTGGCATGTCCTCCGAAATATTGGCCACTCCGTCACTGTGAGTCACCAGACCAATTCCACGAATCTCCACAGCAGGAGCATTGTCATTTTGATCAGTCACTTCAATTGTTACAAACGTCTTAGAGCTCTTAGGTTGAGGACCCTTATCCCTTGCCACCACATAGAAAGACAAGCTGCTGATTTCCTCCCTGTCCAGTGGTCCCTTCACATAGATAATGCCAGTAGACCGATCAATTCGTAAGAGTCTTGGTACTGGGTCCACTGCTTGGTGAATGGTGTATTCAATTTCTCCATTAGGGCCCATGTCAGAGTCATTTGCTTTGACCTATAATCAAAACAGAAGAAAATGGTTAAAAGCCTGGACGACATGCATCAAATCGGGGTCAAATCTGAAAGAAAGCAAATTATGGATTTTGTTTTTTTAATCACAAAAAATTTATGATTACAAAACTGAATGAATAGATCAAGGTGAAAGTGAAAACTATAAAACACACCACATACATTTCTTTATGGCCTTTCTACTTTGATCTTGATTGTTGTGTCACTTCATCTATTTTGTGTCTTTATTGCTTTTTCCAGATTAATAGGAAAACATATGGTATCATATTAAAATAATTTCATTTGACAGTCAGTAAAAATTTCACAGCAATATGCTCAGAGAAAGCTGCACAGAACATCTTACGCCTACATCAAGACACTGTGTTACTGTTATTTCAGGATTTTTTTTATAAGAAAACAGCACCACAGCAAGCAATGAGCAGCTTAATTACCTATGAAACCATACTGTGCTAAAGTTGTGTTGCGGAATGGTGGAATGAATAAAAGAGTTAAATGATGGTATTAAAGCTTATATAAAAGACTATCAGAAAAAAGTCACAATTAATTCAGAGCGCATTCCAAATTCCAAAAAAGTTGAAGAAATGCAAGGATTTGCAAAAAAAACTCAGAAATCACACAGTGGACATAGTAAAATGTTCAAATATTTAAACTAAGATATACATTATTTGAGGGGGAAGAGGGTATTTTTGAAATTTGAAGTCAGTGACACATCTAAATACACAGATTTAGACTGTAAACCATCCCCTCTTCATTTCAACATCTCCCATTAAAAGTTGAAACTAGTTGCTAGAGATTTTAAAGGTGAATGACTTTCCTATTCTTTCCTTGTGCCATAAGTGCCATAGCTAGAATCCCTGCAATGTCATATCACTACAAAATTTGTCGTTCAGCAGCATTTTGCTTTCTTTTCCTTTAGCAACCAATGCATCGCAGGAACCTTCATATGCGACTGTCTTGATATTGCTGGCTGTGTAAATGACTGTGTCTTCTAAGAAACATTGGACTCAAATCAAAGTAAGGCTTGCTGTCGGAGTAACTGGTGACTGCGCAGTGCCCAAAAATTAGACTAGCCAGATGAAACTGGCTGCAAAACAAATCTGAGAATATATTCTCCAAGATGAGTCAGACCTCTGATTACACCAAAGTATAGCTAAATAATTGAAATATTGTTTGTTTTATTTTGTTTTCAATGTTTTATTGTAATATGAAATGTTAACATTTACTGTTCAAAATATAAATTGTTCCAAAAGCTGAGCCAATTACCAGATGCTATCAGTGCAAGCTGAAGACTGGTGAAGAGTAACTTTGCTCCTCTGTGAGCTTATTAGTGAGATTATTCTAATTGTTCTGTGTTTTGATTTCCTTTTCTTTTATTAGCACAAAAATATATGACTGCAAAGTCCTTAGAAACTGGTAAAGACGGCATTTGTTTTCTTAGCTGCTAATGTTAAAGGCCTGCTGTTACTAACGCTAAAAACCCAGCCATAGCTAACTGTGTTACACCACTCTTGCTTTCACACTGCGATTGGCCATAGCATGCTGCCACCACTCACATTAGTATATTTTTTGTGGTACATAAAGGTACACGCAAGATTTAGAGAATCATTTATTCAAAATGTTATTGATTTCTAATTTAGTAAATAATTATTTAATCATGATTTTAAAAAAACAAAATTATTAGAGCTGGTGGTTTGAGCAGATACAAATCTTTCTTTGCTAGTTTTAAAGCTGATTTGGTCTAATTCCCAAATGCCTAAATTACTATCAGCTTTTATTTGTTGGTGTTACTCTATGAACGTAATAATAGCTAAATGTATAATATCTTGATCCATAAACCTATGAAAACAACTATAACTAAATTTAGCTGTTGTTCATTTGGTATCTTGCTTCAGTCTATGCACTAGTGTTAAAATTAATATAAAGCAAAAATGTATGGGCAACCTTATTATAACTTTAACAAAATATTTTCTATAAATTTATGCTTTAATTAAAAACTATTTGATCACAGCATTTACTTTTGATCAAAAGGTTTGTATGAAATTAATTAAGTTATACAAAAATCTTATACTGACCCATTGCTACATACCACTTGCTTTTACAGTCTTATGTTGCCTCCCCTTTCTTTTGAAATTGCAGAATTTGCAAGTTTAAACACTTAACATGTTCAACATTTTCCATTGTGGTTAAAATGTGTATTCTATGACATAAGAAAATTACTGCCTTCTATTTTTATTCACATATTATACAATGTCCCTTTTTTGGAATGGAGAATGAAAATTATATTGAGAGAGAATCTGGCAAATACATTTGTAGCTATTTATATTTTCTTGTCATTTAAAATCATAACATTACACAAATATAAATATTCTAAGGCAATCTCACCTGTAACACTGAGTGCCCGACTGGACTGTTTTCTAAAACTTCTGCATCATATGAAGTCTTTTCAAACTTAGGGGCGTTATCGTTGGCGTCGGTAACAACCACTCTGAGCAGAGCACTGCTGTAGCGCTGAGGGTTCCCTCCATCCACCGCCTTTATTGTGAGGTCATAAGAATCCTTTAACTCGCGGTCCAAATTGCCGAGGACGATGAGCTGTGGGAGTTTCCCTCCCCTGTCCTCCGCCACTTGTAAACCAAATAGAGTTGCTGCATCTGGGCCCGCAGTCAGCGCATAGTCAGCCACTCCATTCCTCTCAGAGTCCCTGTCAGTGGCTAGAGGTATGGAGAATAATGCCCCCATGATTGTGTTCTCAGGTACCGAGATGGCGAGCACAGAAGAGGGAAATTGCGGGGTGTTGTCATTGATGTCCTGTACTTCAATACGTCCTTCAATAAGTCGTGGGCTCTGGTTTTGTATCAGGTCTGTTACCGATACTTCAAATTCCAAGTAGCACGGCTTGCCCTTGGCCAGGGACCGGCAGTCCCGGAGGGTCTCTCTGTCTATTGGAATCTCTGTAGTGAAAATGTCTCCTGTCTTCCCATCAACTCGGAGATAAGGGGCGCCCACCTCAAGCTTGTAGAGGTGACCTGAGTCTGGCAGCCCCTGGTCCGCTGCCAGACTGCCTATGAGCGTGTTGGGGGGCTGCTCCTCCTGGACTCGGTAGAGGATACTGCCATCGACGGAGCCACCGTGCAGCACCACGACCCAAAACAGTACTACTCGTAAATTCAGTTCCATTAGGTCATCAGAAGATCTGCCTGTAAAAAGGAAGAGAAGAGAATTTGGGTCATGATGATGAGGATTTCTCTTAGAAAGCCCACTTCAGCATTCTCCTCTAGCCAGTTCCCAAATGGAGCAAGTTTCACAGGAAATAATTACATATTTTATCTTAAAGTGAAATCATAGGGCACACATCAGCAGCTCTCCAGAATTTAATATTTAGTCAGCAGGGAAGGGGAGAAAATCATTACATTGTGATCTGGTTGCTGTACGCTTGTAAAGTTATGTATTTTTTTGTTAATACTTTGTAGAAACCTAAGCAGACCTAGAGGCGATGGAAAAAAAAAAAAAAAGAAAGAAAGAGTTACTTTTTTTTCTGAAAAATGCAATAATAACCATATCCCACAATGGCTTTGTTTCTTTCCCAAAGCTTCAAGAGCTTCAATAAATATCTTGACTTTATGAATTCCATGCAGAAATTAATGTCAGAACATGAAATTAAATCTCGCAAGAACACACATAAAGCAAACTGGAAAGCCAGTGTGGATTGTTTCAGCTGAATAATCAAATAAAAATATAATACGAAATCTCACAACCAGAGAGACTCATTATTTCTGTATTATACCATTAGACATTGAGTGTGGGAGCTGTGTGAGCTATGTGTGTGTTTGAGTTTGTGTGTTATGGGTAATTGAAACAGGAGCAAATCATTGAGGTTAAGCATCATGGTCTGGTGCTTTGGAAAACTTAATGGTGGAAACATTTTTTAACCGCTTTGCATGTGCAGTGCATCAGGGGAGTGTACCACCAACAATCATCACGTGTTGTTCAGGTTGACGCCTTCAGTGCCTGCTGTGAGTAATACAGTGGGTTCATGTTAGTGATGCACTGTTTGAATATACAGATCAATACTCGCTCTTACAGCCGAGGGATTAGTCAGGCTAGACCAATCCATAGTCAATACTGTTGCTTCGCCAGTATCTTAACAAAATCATTTAATTTCCTTGTTTTTACTTGAGCTGATAAAATAAAGGAAAATTAAAGGCTGCATAGCCCATTAAAGGCTCTAGGCTATCATATTTTAGCAAGAAAATCAAAAGGTTTTAAAAGGGTAAAACATGAATACATTACAATTAACCTTTTAATTGTTTTCTGAGCAGATAAGTGATTTTAAAGCAATGTTTTCGAAAGCAAAAAGAGCCTCTTAATGCAAAGATTTATTGCAGTAAACAGATTGGATTATTTCTTGACAAGAAAAAAATACTTTTTTACAACAATTTGTCAAGTAGATTTGTGATGGCTTATTTGTGATACATAAAGAGAATTTAGTGAGCACTTTTGCTACCAGGAACATCTGTGCAGAAAATGTGGTTTTCGTTTTTGGATATGAATGACCATGATTTTGCAGTCTTGCAAGTAGCAAGTGTCTTAAGAAAAGGCACACAATAAAGAAGCAAGAAAGTGTGTAGGTACGGTCAATGTTTTGTCGGAGATATAGTTTGTGCCGGCCAGTATGAAACTCCAGAGGTAAATGATTTTAGTGTGGTGTGATGCACATTTTATTCTTTTTTTTGTCGTTTTCTTTTAAAGAAAGTTCATGTCTGGATATTGTTTTCCAATTTTTGACTGTATTTCATTATCTTTGGGTAAGCAATAAATTTCTTTGAGGCAAAATGAATCCATCAAAATCATAACGTTGAGATTTTCCATTGATGAGTGTTGCTGCCAACATCAACCACATCTCTGCCATGCTCACAATCTGCCCACTTTCAGGCCTATATTCATAACAATGAGGAGCCAACTGTAATGGATACAGACCATTAACTGGTTGTAGTGAGACTTGACAATGGAGAAGCAGCTACAGTTCCTACAGCGCTTCCTAGGTCTTCCTCTGGCTCGCCTCCTGATAGGACAAACCTGGGACACCTCACCAGGGAGGCATCCAGGGGGCATTCTAACTAGATGTCTGAACCACCTTAACTGGTTCCTCTCAATGTGGAGAAGCAGTGGATCTGCTCTGAGTCCCTCCCATATGGCCAAGCTTCACATCCTATCTATAAGGGAGAGATCAGACACCCTAAAAGGCCCTGAATTACTTAAATTCCTCCACATGGGCAGGACTTCTTCTCTGGCCCAAAGATACTTCTCTACCCTTTTCTGGCTCGTGACTATGGCCTCGGATTTGGATACACTGATTTTCATCCTGGTCGCTTCACACCCGGCTGCGAACTGCTATAGCAAAAGCTGGAAATCATGATCTGATGAAGCCAGTAGGACCAAATCATCATTAAAAGCAGAAACGGATGCCCTCAACACCTTGGCTGTGTCAAAAAATTCTGTCCATAAAGGTTATAAATAGATCAGTGACAAAGAGGAGCCTTGGTGGACTTTCAATGGCAATGAGCCAAACCTATTGCTGGCAATGCAAACCAAGCTCTGGAACCGAACAGCCCTTACCAAGGGGCCTGGTACCCCATACTCCAAGAGCTCTCACCACAGAACTATTGGAGTATGGGGTACTCCAACACAGGACTCCTGTGTTTCCCCTCAGGACTCATGAGTGAAAACATTTACTGAATATGTGCAGAAAAGGGAGAGCTGTGTAATCAGTGCATGTCTTATGTGTTAACACAGTAGTTTTCAAACTACGACCAGTTTTGGATGCACTATTAGATGTCTTGTTTTTGCTTCTTTTTAAAATGCTTTTTACACATTTCCTAATTCCAGTCATGGATTTCAATTCAACTGTTGTGAGCTACACCTTCTTTACATAATTAGAAAAACTGCAGTGTTAAATTCTTTTTAACACTGCAGTCATGCCTTCTTCCCCACTTTCCAATTTACATTAAGCCAAATGAGTATCAAAGCAGTCGTGAGTTAGGTGATCTTTTATGGACTAATATGCAGGTACATGTGAAAAAACAGAATACTGTGACAAAGTTAAAGGTTTTTCTATCTCACATTCTCTTTAGAAAATGAAACTCATATTTGATTCATAACACATACTGTTAAACATTTCAAGCATTAATTTCTTGTAATTTTAATGATCATGGCTCAAAGATAATGAAAATTGACAATTCAGTATCCTAGAAAATTAAAATATTGTGAAAAGATTAAATACTGGAAACTCACAGGACTACATTTATATTACCTAATTAACTCAAAACACCTGCAAAGATTTCTGAAGTCTTTAAATGATCTCTCGGTCTGGGTCAGTAGGCTCTGTAATCATGGGTAGGACTGCTGACATGACAGATATCCAGAAGACAATCATTGACACAGAGTAAGCCACAACAAGTCAATGTTAAAGAAGCTAGTTATTCACAGAGTGCTGTATCTAAGTTACCAGAGCAACGTCAACTTGCATTACGCCTCAACACTACCATGGACTAATCCCCTCCATGCTGCATGGATGCAGTAATTTATGTACATGGAAGCTCAACCAAGTATTGAGTGCTTTAAAATAATACTTCTTAAAACCTTGACATTTCTGTTTAAAATATCCTATGCTATTTTTATTGATCTTATGTAATATTCCAATTTTCTGTGGTACTGAATTTGGGTTTTTATTGTCTGTATGCCATAATCATCAAAAATACATCAAATAAAGACTTGAAATATTTTTTTCTCATCACACATGTAATGAATCTCTGTAATGTATAGGTTTCACATACTGAAAAAAAATTATAAAACTGATTATTATTCTTCTCTGGGATGTACCTGTAAATATGTGTATACTGTACAACCACTTGAAGCAGACTAAGTAAAATTCATTTCTCCATTTACATGAAATGAAAAGCTAGAGAAGAATAAAATGTTTATTATTAGACACCAAAGCCCAAATACAGAGAAATCCGATGAGAAATCCCATTTTCTTTTGAATACATTGAAATTGGAAGTGCTGGTATTGATGCACTAATTGCTCGTGTATTGATGTGTAAGCTTTTACATTTGTGGGGGGAGACCTCTAGTCAATGTTGTGTGAATGGTGAGGGCTGTGAGGGTGTGTGTGCGTGGGTGTGTGTGTGTGTTCATGAGTGCATGAGGAACAGACAGGCAAAATGACAAACACAGCAAAGACACTGTGGAAAAACAGTTCCTGTAGTTTAGACTAACATTATTATTGACACTGTAACACTCGTGACACCATTTTAGAAATTGTCACAGTTGGTAGAGTGAAGTGTTGCTTATATCTGTATGTACCTCCCAACAAAATTAAAAGCAATAATTTCCTAAACTTATTTTGAAATAAAAGGCCTTATGTAAACAAAACGTTTTTAGAGCTGCTGTTTCTTTTGAACTGAATTAGACTTAGTCAAAATATACTTTATGCCTTGCTTGTTTAGCTTTAGGAAGAATCTGCAAGAGATGTTTGACTTGAGTGTTCTTCTGAGTTTTTCCAGGTTTGGACGTCAGAGGTTCTGCTTTTAATTTTAAAAACATCTTTGCATTTGAAGATGTATTTGCAGCTGAGATGGTGTTGCTCATGCTCATGCTACTGTCAGTGTCGACAACTTTACTTCAACAGAGTTTGCAAATGACGAATCGTTGGATTAGTATCTGAGCTTCTAAAACCGCGGGATCGTCTGTGAGGTGAAAGTTCAGCAGCTTCCACCTCACAAAGTTAAATGCGGCGCTCGAATCCAAGTGAAATGTTGTAATTCCCAAAGCTCCAGTATTTAACTTTTTTTTTTTTTTTTTTTACATACTTGTTGAATCTGTTATTATGTCTTGGCAATATCGTACGAGACAGATAATCTGAGACAAATATCAAGCTCCTCTGCTTTCTCCAAATGCTCCCAGGGCTAACTAGAAACAACCAATCAGAGACATTCGGCAGGTCTTAGCTGCTCCTTCTTCCCTTGCCCTCTCTAATATCACTACAGTTTTTCCCTGTCAACAGATCCTGTTGTGAATGCTTGGGCTAGTTAGCATAGCCACCACTGATAAATGGTTTTGCTGTAACGCTAAGTTGTTTCTCCAGTATTAGCACTTTTAGCAGTGAGTACATGAGGATGAGTGACAGCGTTAAGACCATTCTCCTGGCTCTGATTGGTTATTTTTGGTCAAGAGTGATGCATTTCTTCAGATGGCAATACCCACACAGGGAGGAGTTGGACAAGATCGCTTTTTCACATTTTACCTCATATCATAATGTCATGACATGGTGATGGTTTTAACAAATATGTGAATAACATGTTCTTTATAAAAGTTACACACTGCAGCTTTAAAATATCTCTTCCTCAGTTTCTATTTTTTATTTAATATTGACTATTGAGGTTAGTTCTTTACAAAATGGCCATTTAGACATAAAACCCCTAATTGATTTCATTATGTTTTGTTTAGCTGGAACTGTCCCTCAGCTATTACAGCCACTTCTAACATGAGCAGGCATGCTTTGATAGTGACATGATTGTTATGGTTGATGACACTCATGACTTAATGCCTTCCAGTTGGCCTCATGCCTGTCTTCCAGATGGCTCTGTGCCTGGCAGCCCAGTGAATTGGTGTTTTCTTTTTCTTTGTTTACATTGACGCTAAAATTAATGTTGTTAGTGAAACATGCTACCACATAGCAAGAGTTTCTTACAGTAGAGTTTCACTGAAACTATGTCTTTGACATTTTATTTCAGGTTTTATACCTATGAACATTAGACCAAAAGCTTCAAAAGTATCACATTCTTCTTTTCCCCAAAGCACTCGGAGAGTAAAGAGAATTTCTATTGAGGCTGGTTTCTGCCGAATCGTGTCAGACTTCTAGACCTGCTATATGTCTCACAAAAGTTCGCTACATGAGCAAAAACAATTCAGAAGTTAGAAGTGCTGAATACGACCAGGAGTGGCGTTTCCTGCTTCTCAGCGCTTTTTCCCTTAGAAAAGCTTGGTTATCATCTGCCAGCCCAGATGGTGTGGAGACCCATAAGACTTACAAGCTGATTCGGGCCGATCACAAATCAGCATAAAATCAAAAAGAGGACCAAGAGGTTAGTTATTCCATGGACCGCAAATGTGTTTGTCTTTTTAGAACCCCGACAACTCCCCTTAAATCAAATGTTTCATAGTGAATTTCGAAGTAAAGGTCTTAGCTTCTACTTGAATAAAATGTATAATAATGGGCACAATGCCTGCCATGCAAGGCAAAATATTTAAAAATATTCAGGAGGAGTAAGACGGAGAAAGGAGAACATTTTAAGGCTTTCAAAACTCAACCTGAAAATGCCCAGAAGCAGTGGTAAGAAAAAAAAACACTTTTTTGCCATCAGTGAACAGCCCATTGTGAGTTGAAAATTCTACCAAAACTTTTTTTGTTGCTGCACCACAGGGAAACCTTGATCTGAGTAATATTTTTTTTAAAAACAACAAAACTGAATGCAAATGCAGTAAAAGTGATGCATTTTCTGTTAACAGTGTGTTGTCTTTTTGGAAAGCTTTTATGGTTCCAGAAAGCCAGTATTAATTGTTTTTCCATCACTATTTACCATTCTGCTAATGCTGTTATTTCCTTTATAATGCTGAAAATGCCAAGAAATGTACTTATCGAAACACCTCATTTAATGTGACCAGGAGATGGAGGAATATCTCAGGAAGTAGCACTTCTAATACAATCGAGCAATGTACAGTTTGAGCAGGGATATTAATTTAACTCTAGCTCTGAAGCAGCACTCAGCAAACAGCCACATGGTGTGATCAGCCAACAGTCCAGATGGTTTCAACATAGAGGGAAAACCGAAGGCATCCCACAACACTGTATGAAAGTAGGCCTTCAAAAACAGCATCAAACTCCATGATGGGATTGTTGCCTTCAGAGAGGAAAGAAGTATATAAGAAGGGACTTAAAGCTGACTATAACTGCCAAGATTCAAGAACGTCACCTGTTAAAATCCAGATTATTGAAACTATTGCAAGGCCACTCCATAGAGAAACATCTTTGTGACTCATTCTTAGCGTAGCTGCTGATAAACAAACATGCCTTCACAATTTTAAGATAAATGAAAAAATATATATTTTACTGTTTCTTACGAAACCATTGTGTGGTCATACATTCAAGCTTTAGGAGAGTGTAATGTAGAAGTGAGGCATGGGCCAGTTACTAATATCAAGGTTGAAGATGTTATCATTTTAAAACCTTGAAAAAGTACTGTTATATTGTTTCGACATTTCAAAGAAATTCTAAAGGCATGTCAGAGAAAGTGCCGGAGTGATGAGACTGTGCTATGCCCGTGAATTGGGTGAAAGACATCCGCTAAATGCTTACAAGAAAGACAAAGATTGCTGTACGAAAATATTTTCAGTTGAAAAATCTCAGACAGTCGTGGCGGAGAAAGTAAAGGAGCACCAGGCATTACGTGCTAAGATAAAAGTGGTTTAGAGTTAATTATGGCAAGCTATGGGCAGCTTGTCTGTTAAAGAAGCATCTGCATTCAGAAGCCGCTTAGTCTATATTTGTTTTTTAGTCTGGTAAGCTAAAACTTAGATGACAGTACCATGACTAGAAAGGCATCCTTTAGGATTTAGAATGCCACATTTTTATTAAGCTTTTCTCTTTTTTGGTTGATTTTGATCTCTCTTTAGAAACTATAATATAAGAAGACGCAAAAATATATTTTTTAATGGCCTTCCAGCTGTGAGAGGTCACTAGTTAGTTTTAGTCGCAGAGTTTCAAACTACTTGTGAGAAAACAATGAGCACAGCATTTACAATTTAAAATGTAAATAAATATTTTCAATCATCATTTATTTTACATAGAGACAAACACCAAGTTCAGAAAATACTTAAATGCCTTAATCCACAGCAAATCCTCAATTCTCCAGCAGAGAAAGAGCTTTGTGCAAAAACATTTTTGTGTGTGTGTGTGACTAAAGATTTCACTGGTTAAATAAAAAGGGAGAGAAGATTTTGAGAAAGTTGTAATGATTTAAAGAGAAACTGCGCAAACAATGATGCACTTTTCTGTATCCCATTCTATTGTCTCTTCTGCTGAGCTCTTCCTTAGCTTGCAGATCTACCAGTTTCCGTCACTGCTTTTCAAAGACAGCATAATCAGCAACCACTCCTTTTCCATAAAGGCTCAGCCAGTACTGATGTTGCTTTTTTTTTTTTTGTCACTGTAAAGGAGGTGAAAGACTTACCCTGCCCCAGATGAAATCTACACACCGTACGCCACCCGGCTGACCCTAACTGTTCACGAGAACACGTCAAACGCCGGGACGTTCTGAGTCAACGTCCCTGCGCCGCCTCTAAGTGTGTGGCTGTTCTCGGGAGAGCCTGCTTCTCTGCACAAATGAAGCTCAAGTTACCAAGCTCTGCCATGGCAATGACCTGTGAAAAACTTACTACATGCTAAACTTACTCCTACACTAGCCACAGGAAAACAGAAATATTTTTAGCCCTGCTGAGGATCAGCTCCTGCTCATTCATCCTGACTCTGGGTCGACTTTCCTAAAACACCTCCACATGCGTGTTGCTACAAAAACCTTTTCACTACAGGCAGCTGTCAAAAAGTGTTTGGAAATGATGTTTTCCAGGCAAAGCTAATCATCTCACCATGAGAAGAAAAAAAAAAAGAAACGTCGTTTTGCTATTATTAGTACTGATTATTACATTCAGATGTGTAATCTGATTCAACCAATGGAGTTCCAACTAAATCACAGAGGGACAAAGTAAGGGCCTTCATGTATTTCATCAGCTAGTACATTTGAAAATGAAACACATCATCAGTCAAGTGTAATTCCCATCATTTTTTTATTTCATTTAAGCGGCATAAAGACTTAGGCTGTGACGCTAAATGTTTTGCATTATTTTAAAGAGTTGTTGAAGATCTAAAGCACTTTTCCAGATTGAGAAGCAAAAAAGCAAGTTAGTGGCTTATTAAATGTGTGTTATACTACTAAATATGCAAAATGGAGATAGTTAACACGGAGGAATAATGTAATTGTGTTGCTGCGCATGTCTGCTCTGGTTGCCATAGAGACCGACAGTGTACATCCTGAGTCAACCCAGTGACTGACTGGGTGACATTTGCTCTTTAAGTCGGTTCCTCGGGTCCAGCAGGAATAACAACCAAAACAAAAAAGAAAAAAACTCCAATGCAGAATGAACTGAGGCGTCACCGTAGATGATGTAGCATGCGAGAAGGAAAATAATAAAAGGCAGCCTTTAATAAATAGATTACTTTGATCTCATTGCCTTGCCCTGTTTTGCAACAACAGCAAGAGGGGATTCTAATCCCACAGCAAAGCCGAACCCCCTGGCTCAACCTGCGTCTTCACCTGTTACATGCAACAAATCAAGGCCGCGAATTCTCCCTGTAGGATGTGCTCATCGCTGCTTAGCCAGCATGGAGAGATAACGGGTGATTTAATGATTTTCTCCACTGATGTGGTTTGATGTATCGGCTGACTCTGCGCCTTTAGCTAGTATAACAGGTAAAATCCATTACCCTCCCACCTGCATGATTTATGACGGGTAGTATCAGAAGCTATGGGTCCCCCTTAAACAGCTGATCCGTCCAATAGAATTTACTGCAAAATGTTATGGCTGCACATTTGGACTGAGAGCAGAACCTCCCCCTGGCCCCCTCAGCCCTGTAGTAATGAGAAAGTGATGGCCTTTGGTTGGAGAATATTTGCTAGGTGCATTGCCATTTCGTTCAGTTAGATGTAATCTGAGCCACACAAAAAAGCATTGATGGAGGGGCGCTGCAATCAAATGCAAAAAAATCCTATTAACTACATTGAGATCAAAGAGGCTGCAATCAGACATTACATGATTCTGTGAAGAGAAGAATGTGCATAATGACAGTTCATGGTATTCATATTCCTGCTTCCTTACACAGACCAGATCAGAACAGAGTCGGACTGAGGCAGAAGCAAACTAAGCCACTGCTTAGGACCCCAAAACCGTCAGAGCCCCTCAAAACAACGGATAGTCGCCGGCTTGGTTGCTTGTACAGCTGTCCAATTAAATGTGGGCTCTTTTTCCTGATTAAAACAAATCTGTACTTTATAGCTGCTAAAGATGGGCTGATGAGAAGATAGATAGATAGATAGATAGATAGATAGATAGATAGATAGATAGATAGATAGATAGATAGATAGATAGATAAGGATAATAGCCTTATTCTTGTAGCTAGCTCAACTCAGTGCTAGCTAAGTCCAACGTTTATGCTTTCACCAAGCATTTGGTCATAAAGTCAATATGGACAGATAATAAAGTACATTGGTAAATATTGAATATTAACTTTAATATCCCCGGAAAATATGTGTGTTCTCTCTATGCATATTCAAATTCTTTTTCTGTGTTCACTGGCTTTTCCCCCAAGATTTAAAACAAGCCCTCGGGTAAGAGAAGGAATTCCTTCATTTATAACATTAGCCTTTTTCTTTGCTTAGCGGTTAACTCAAGCTAGTGTCTTCAGTAGTCACGTTTTGATCAAAGGTTTGGTCAAACAGTCATTACGGACAAGCTACGCTCTATAAGGAGTTTTAAAATTGGGGTCTATTTGCTGTCCAAATGCAATTGCTTGTCAATAAAAGTCTTTTTTAAGCAAGTTAGGCTGTTTTGCTGTTGGTGTTACTGTTGTGCACTTGTTAGCTCTGTATCTTTGCACCAAGAAGGTCCTGGGTTTGACAAGAACTTAACATATTATTGGTAAATTATTGTAAAATTTTGCAATGACACCAATTGCAACAAATGCACATGTTTGCTACAACTCAAATTATTTTCCATCATAACTATGTTTTTAACACACCCTTTATGATTTGGGTCACTAAGATCTGTAAGGAGCACTAAAGAATACCTAATAATATTGACAAGCATGGTACCTGAAATGATTGATAGATAGATAGATAGATAGATAGATAGATAGATAGATAGATAGATAGATAGATAGATAGATAGATAGATAGATAGATAGATAGATAGATAGATAGATAGATAGATAGATACTTTGAGGCAATCGGGGGTGAAAGTGGGTTACTGTCCTGGTTTGATCTGCTCTGTTCTCTGTTTGAACGGCTTTGAAGACTCGCCTACAGTCCATATGGGAACTTGAACCGCTATCACTATGTGGCTCACAGACTATTAAAATGTGCCTGGTGGTCGGTGGAGTGGCGAGGAAAGAACAACACCCCTGACTCTCAGCAGCGAGGATGCGCTGATCAAAGATCTGTTCTTCCCAATTACGAGCGCGATGCCTACCCCCTCCGTAGGAAAACTACACTCGACTCTATTTATCACGCGGCTTTTTATTAATATGCGCAGAAAACTGCCTTGCACGGGGAAAGAGCGCCAGATTAAGATCCCCTCCAACCCCCCATCACTAATGATGGCGATTAGTGTGGTGTTTGCGCCTAGATCGGAGCAAAAAAAATAAATAAATAAATGAAAATCACAGGAGAGAGGGGAGATACAATTGGATCGCATTTTCTGCTTCACAGAACCGTAATGGTATTATAAAAATGCAATCAGCCCATCGGATTGAAGACTGAAGCGCATGCACTCGTAATGTCGCTCAAGTGCGCTGATACGCAGACTTAATGACTTCATGCCATCACTCACTGGAGGCTGGAAGTTGGATCTCCTCGGATGTGTCTTAATTGAAATGCATCGTCTAATCAATCATGCGGCGGATGCTGAATGTGGGTGACATATCTGGACTGCTGCCTCTCTCCATCAGCACAGCATCTTATCAACCTGTAACACCAACCAGCTGCAGCTCATTTCACTGCACGGTGGACAACTTGTGGCACTTACTAGAAGCGTATCGAACGGCTCGAAAGCAAATGCGAAACCTCGCCAGGGGAACTTCATTTGGAAAATAAAAACTTAAAAGGAAAAAAAAACGTATGTTTTGTTATATTATAAATACCTGAGCCAGAGACTTGTGCGTACGCGTTTGTGGCAGCTCGTCGGCAGCCTGTATGTCCACAGAGGCAGGTCTCCAACCCTCAAACCTCCGTCAAGGAATCACTTAAAAAAAAATCCACCGAGCTGCAAATCAGAACTTTCTTCATCAAATTGAGGGGATCCTGCGCCCAGCCCGTCGTCTGATGGATCTCGCAGAACGGACAGCTCTTCCTTCTATGGGGAAGTTAAAGTGCAGCAGTTCGTCTGAAAGCTGGGGCTGTCTTTTTTTTTTCTCTCTCTCTCTCAAAACAAACCTAAATGAAGATTCTCACTCCGTCTGGCCATCTTCATTCCTCAAAATAAATGTAGGAAAAGAAGAAGACGAAGAAAATAAAAGCATGTTCCCTGCCAAAATACGCACATTCCTTTTGGTCCAAGTTTCTCCGGAGCTCAACACGCACTCTTAAGGACGCACAGGATGTCTGAACGGCAGCGGCAGGAATTGCATTTCTGCAACGTTTTCTTTCTCTTTTTTTTTGCAGCTACTATAAGAAGCCCATCTGAAGCATTTCCAAAGAGCAAGTGATGAGATACTGTGGGTATGTTAGTTGCTCCCCAGCTCTCTTCTCCTCCCGTCTCTCTCTGCCGCCTCTCTCTACTCATCGGAGCGTGGGAGGAGGTGGGGCTCCCACATCCACCACAGCACACACAGCAACTTCACACTCAACATCACATTATGAGCCACGGCTGTGTGCCCGGAGTAAAAGGAAGAAGAAGAAAGAAAAAAAAATCCCAGCGATTCCATACAGTTTAAGAATATCTCATCAAAGTGGGTCACATCGGAATAGGGGCGGGAATGCACCTTATTAAATGAGTGCATCGTAGAATCAGTGCGTGAGCTCTTTATTATTTTCCTTTCTGCAACAAGGAAATGCACCGTGGTGTAACAGGTAGGCCGCGCACTGACAGTTTACTTGTTGATATGCATTACATGTAGGAATGAGTGGTCTAACATGGGAGCTGCTTGGACACTGTTTATTCATTTGGCGCCACCCTCAGGCGCTTACGATAAGAAAGACAGGAAGTATCTGGTGGGGGAAATTAGAGGAATGGAATGGAGGTGTTGCTATACTAATGCACGCATTACAGCATAGTGTCAGGGGTGTGATCAAACGGAAATGACCTGAGCCCGGTGCCAAAGATTAATTTAGCCTTTCAAAATAAACATTAATTTTCCTTCAAATCAAAAACTTCAATATTTATTATAGTTATCTATATTTATGTAAAAATTATTGCAAGTGTAGAATTTGATTGAATTAAGACAGTACCGAAAGCCAAACTGCGGAGCGGAACTTCCCTGACTGTCCCACACTGGGGTAATTTCTGTGCAACAGCAACAGAACTGACAGGAAATTAACACAAGTAGATTCACACAGAGATAGAACATGGAATTTATTAAAACGGAACAAACAATAAAAAAAATACTGTACAGTAAGATCAACATTTCAACACAAACACTTTGCAGTTATTAAAAAAAAGATTCTGCAGTCCAAAGGTTGCTCGAAATGTTCAATGCTCTTACAATTTTAATTAACTGTTCAATAGTGTCAATATTTGCAAAAGTAGAATTTGCAAGTTTAAGACTATTTTAAAGCATGGTTTGCACCACTAATTAATAAAACTGAGAATATTTACTGTTGATGACTGTAAATATACAGTCACTATATGGTTAGTGAAAGCAGTGATGAAAAAAGTATGTTGGCCTTTCAAAATAAAGTTTAAAAATACTGTTCAAAATTAAAAACCTCAATATTTCATGTTTTCCATTGTTGCAGAGGTATTTTTAGATGTACTGAACTAGCGTTGAAAATTGAGTTTTTTTGGTATTTTGTTCTTCAAAATGAAAGTTTCAAAATTGCAATGTTTCAATAGCAATGACTGAAATGGTGATAAAAAGAAGTTTTGCCTTTCAAAATAGAGCTTAAAGATATTTACTCAACCATCTACATACTTCCCCACCTTTAAATGAAGTGTCCTCTCTTTAAAGTAAGATAGAACTAAAAAATAAATAACCTTACACTCAAAAATAAAAACCTTCATATGGCATGAAGTGGATTCCTGCAAAAGCAGGTTCAACATTACCCAAGGCTAAACCAGCCTTTCAAAATAAAGCTTAATGGTACTATTTTAAAATATTGAGATTTACAACATTTTCTGGAGGCACCCATTGCACACTATAATGAACGCTTCTCAGTGATGACAAATTGGGAATACGCTAAATGTTAAAGTTACATGTTAGTTTGAAATACCAGTCATGCCTGACATTATGAGTTAAAACTGCAGAAGTGTGTAAAATAATAACAAAACAGAGGAAAACAAAAACACTGCTTTGCCCAGGGCTAAATATTAACATGGCTCAGCGGGGAGTAAAATCCATTCTATGCAACAGTAACTCTTCCTTCCCTCCCATAAACACTGACGTTTGTGATCATATCTGTTTAAGCATAAAGCAGCGGACCAGGAGCATTGTGGGGTGTGGCACCAAGGAAAGCCTTAAGCAATGCACTCCGGAGAAAACTTGATTTTCTGTCTTCCCGCAGCTATGTTCTGCTGCAGCGAGAGTTTATCACAGTGCTTCCAGTCTGTGATCCTTTACACTCCTCCCCCATCTCTCATTAGCAGCAAACACACAGCTGTTGGGTTACCTCTCCAGGGCTCCCATTAAGGGCTGCCACTCAGGCTTACAGTGTCCCTGAGCCAATCATATTAGAGCTCCCGCCCACGCATCCCCCGCTGCCATGCTCCCATTCAACAGTCATTTTAATAACATTTAGGTGCTTTCACAGGTGGGCCCAGAGTGGTCTGAGAAGAGTGCAGAAACAGAGCAGAAGTATTAGGAGGAAAAAGTAACTCAACCCAGAAAATAATAATACAAAAAAAAAAGTCAACTAATGTCTATAAAAGTGTAAATAAGTAAAAAGTAATTTGATGTGCTAATAATATTTTAAATCAATAGCTATATTAATAATAGTTTTAAAAAAATCATTATTAATTCATAAGCTGTTCAAAATAATGCATAATTGTCTCATGGCATCTGCAAGCAAAAAAAAGAGGAAAATCTATAGTTTTTTTTTACATGTACTTAATTTATTATTTTATTTAATTATTCATTCATTTAGTTAGTTCCCCTTAGCAAAAAGTCATAGGCTGGTCTGCAGTTTAAAACATGGCACTGTGGATCTTTGCTCAGGAACAATGACATGTTTAAAGAAATATAGCAAATAAATATTTATAATTTCACTTACAATTATAATTTATGACTCAAAGATTGAATTATTTCATGATTTATTCAATAAATTATAGACACATTTAAATAATTTATACATTTAGCTATGTTCCTTTCAATGCATTCATTTTCATTTTTATGCAAATGGCTCCACCGCTCACAACATATTAACTTATTGACCTATTGATTCGATTGTGTCACGTATGTCTCTTGTAAAAGGAAAAGGTGGGGCTATTTCTATATCATGTAAACAAATAAAACCCAATGAGGGAATAATTAGGATACGTAGAGCATTGCAACAGAGTGACCAATAGGCCAGAGTGGAATTAGCAGCATCATCTGTGTGGTTCACATGTCCTGGCTTTTGACAGAAACAATGATGGATGTCTAATTAACTATCCATGCCTCTTAAATTCAACAGATGTATCTCCATCCCAGTGATGTCAGCCAGAGGATCTCTGTCGAGTCCATTCACATTTAATCAATAAAGCATACAAGGCATAGAAGGGAGCCGTAAGGCTGCGAATCAACAGCGGGTTTGTCCACTTAAGGAGCGAGTGTGGACCTGGATGCTGTAGCATGCAATACCTGTATTAGCCAGCCTAAAGAGCACAGTCTGAGGTGATTCGCCCTCCCTCTCTTTCTCGTGGTCATCTTTTGAAAAAAGAGGGGTCGAAAACTGGAAAATGCATGGGTAAAAGGGAAAAGAAGATCAGAAGAATAGCCTAAAATCACCTCAGACTCTCTCATATTCTCCCAAAAGCGTTCATACCTTCCATGGAGTATTCAGCCTTGAAATCACAGCCTCACACTTTTACTCTTTTTTTTTTTTCTTTTCCAAAACTTACTTAGGCCATCCAATACATTCAATAAGCATCAAGTTTTCTAAAAAAAAAAATATATATATATATATATTTATTTTATGTCTCACGGACATTTCTGCCTATTGAAGCTGAAACTTCAGAGTTCGGCAGACGAGAACACTCTCTGGAAAGACTGAGTTTGAGAATTCTAAGGTCATGGTTTGTTTGCTTTTACAGCACAAAGCACAAAAAATGTGATCGATATACATTCACATCCATTTTCTCATGACGTACCCCACCCTGAGGACCTTTCATTTTCCTATACTTATTTTACACATGATATATTCCCAGAGAAAATTCAGGCATAAAGTGAGATCTGAAGCAGAGCAATATACTGCAAAAGTTTGAAAAGCAAGTCCAAAGCAAACTGAAGTTGGTAAAAGAAACAGAAGTAACATTTTTCACTGTTAGAATGTGGTTCAAGGTGTATTCAAGCACCATAACATAACATAATTACTCAAGATAATCAAACTCAATAATACAATTGCAGTGGTAAACTAATAATCACTAGGAGTAGTTATGAAACAAATAGAACAAAGAAAATCCACATCAAGAACAAATTTCTCATTAACATATAAATGTAACAGATCCCATAAAATGTAATTTTGCTAAAGCATTCACGATTCTTTTGTCTGTTTGTCTCATTAAACACACAGCTAATCTTTTGGTTTAGCTTTTCATTTAAGCAACATTTATGACAAAAATATGTTGACTACAGCAAGCATCCCTAAAGATTTCCCTGTATGTTTTCAACTATGCACTTAAAACACACAAGTTCACTTTGACAAGCTTGGATATCCCATGTGCAACAATTTCAGACGAAAATACCTACTATGACGCCATGGAGTTTGGTCTGAAACATTCAGGCCCGCAGGCTTTAGTGGAGCAGCAGTTCTCTGCCACAAGGAATCTGGTGCAGATCTACTCTTTAAATGTCACCGGGGGGAAAAAGTAAGCAAATAAATAATAAAGTGACATATTTCTGCAGCGGAGCAAAAAAATAAAAATAAAAAAAAAATACAAAAAGAAAAAAAACGATCTTTATCTTCCCTGAACTTTCTATCTGTGCTGACAATGAAGAATGAAGAATGAAGAATGTGTTGTTTTACTGATGTGTAGCAAATCAACTCGTATAGAGTTGAAGCTGTAACAAGTGTTACACCGGCGAAAGTGATGAAACTTTGATACCAGGACATGTAGGTGCCCTTATTTTCATCACAGTCATTGGCAAACGTAGATAAATAAAACATGTAGTGCTTTGAAAAATGTACACACCCCTTGAAATATTTCACATCTGGACATGTTACAAGTAAAGAATAATTACGAAGTGGACTGGAAACAATACATAGCCATCAAAATTATTTACAAATAAAATAATTTAGCACAAATTCATGTTCAATAGCAGCCTCCTATGCAATTACAGCTGAACATTTTTAAATGTACGTTCATACTGGCTTTTCACATCTTGATACTGAAATTTGATTCGTCACTGTATTATCTTGGACTGCATTGTGACAATCATGTGTGCACTGAAAAGAAACTTAAAGAATATGTAACTGATCCTCATTATTCAATTGGAGGGACATGTATAAAAGCTACACCACCTGAGCAGCATCCAGGTAAGTTATGTTGTCATGCAGAGCACCGTGACACATTTACTGAAATATCTGGGTTGAGCAAACACAAAGCTGGCACAAACTACTTTGGCATATTGACTCCTATTACAAACAGAAGCCATCGGGAATATGTACAAATTGAGCAATTGATGTCATTTCTGAACATAAACCATTTTATGCGGTCACAATAAAATATATTGTTATAGCAGAATATTTACATTACATGAGGTTGCATTACATTGTTATGTAATATCCATTGTTATTATAAAAGACGTGGTAAATGGAGTAAATGGCCCACCATTTAGATATGCGGGACACCCAAGACAGATTAAAATGGGGATATGTCCCTGCACTTTTTATTTCGAAGTTAACATGCCATAACGTGTTTTTTTGTTTTCCAGAGTCATATTAAAAGCACAATAAGCATAGCAGCGCTAATGTCAGTTTAACAGTTGTGGGTGAGCGAGGGCAGTGATATACGCCGGTGTGTGTTAGGAGTCATGGCAGCAACTAGCTATGCAGTGGGATGAAAGTAATGTTAGCTAAATGATGACTAGTTGATCATGTTTAGCTTGCAAACAAGAATACTAATGTTGTTGCCTATGTTCAGAGGCGAGCTGTAACTAGAAGCATAACTTGAGTCACTTTTTTTTTTTTAAGTACTTTTACTTCTGTGTGCTTTTAACTTTTACTTGAGTAACATAATAATGAACTATTGCTGCTCTTACTTGAGAAAATGCCTGGATGCTCTAACCAGTACACTTGACTTCAATAAAGAAAGAACAAACACATTTTAACCAGAAATGTATGAGACACAGACACACACCTACAAACCTGTTTCTCTTTACACAAGATTTGTTGTTCTAATATTATTCTCTATCTGCTTAGCCTATTGTACCATTGGGAAATTAATAAAATGCAGTACACACTATATATTGTCACTGGAAGTACATTAGTCTGTTCTGAGTTAGATAATACTGTAAATATAAATTTTATATAAAATTCAGTACTAAAAAAATGAGTGAGTGATTTTTTTGTTATTCATTTGTACAGGGGATCTGAAGTTTGCCCCAGCTATTGCTGGGCAGGAAGTGGGTCAAACCCTGAATTGATGACCAGCCAAGCATAGAGAACAACTCTGCATCCATGCAGTAGCTCCAACATTCAGTTAGTGTCACAAATTAATAGAACATATATGATTTATTGATTATGAAAATGAACTGGAGTATCCAGAGAAAAATAGAGCCACATTTAAACCAGAAATCTTGTGTAGCAACAGTCCAAACCTGTGTCAAAAAAAAAAAACCTAGCAAGTAATTTTGATATTTTCCATGTAAGTGAGACAAAAAAAAAATAGGAAAAAAACTATTATTTTGAAAAGGTTGAGGTAATCTTGCAAATGAAATGTGCAAAGTGATCTAACTGCCGGAAATGTGTTGACGGACAACAGATTTCCTGCTGGCAGACTGGCATCTGAGGAGATTTAAAAGAAGTGCGCTCATAAAGCTGTCAGCAGCGCATGAGCATTCACCATCACTCCTTCCATGATTTAGCTCAGCGTATGTGGGCGTGTGCAATTACAAAGGCTCAATGATTTACACTCATATTTTCCTCCAGCAAATGTCACGTTTGTTATCGTTTAACACCGTTTGCACTTATCTTTTCCATACAACATACTTCAAGAAAGGCTTAGCTGATCTGTACAAAGAAATAAATAGATAAAACTGCATATGGCAAAATATAGCAAAAACAATATTTGCATGCACTGTTTCAACAGATATGTGACCTTTTTGTTCTCAAGTTCTGGCTCTGCATGAGACAAACGATTCTTATTTTAGGTTCTGTCATAATTATAAAAGTCATTTTATGTTTAAATGCATGAAAATGACTTTATATATATATACATGCTGTATATATAGACTAGTGTCTCCTTAAACAATTTGGAAGAGCCCAGATGATGATGCCATGGCTTTGTTAGCTTCTGATTCTGATGCAAGTTAAACAGATGCACCTCTGTGTCAAAAGAAATTCCACTGGATACAAGGATGACAACTATTGAGCTCCACAAGTCTGGTCCATCCTTGGGTACATTGTAAAGATACTTGAAAGTGCACCATTCATCAGTTTTGACCAATATTCAATAAAAATAACTGCATTAGAAAGTTCAGCCATCATAGCGTTCAGGAAAAAGATGAGTTTATTATCCCAGAAATAAACACGTTAGGAACGAAATTTGTGAATGAACCCCAAAACAAAAACACAAGGCAATTGGAAGGAGCCGGTAAGTTACCATTATTAATGTCCACAGTGAAACAAGTCCTATAATGATATGGGTTGAAAGGCCAATCAACAAGGAAGAAGCCACTAGTCCAAAAAAAATGGATCAATGTAATAAAGCAAGAATTATTACAGTTTGCAATCCACTCAAAGACTAGCATCTTTATTTTTTGAGACGTTTCATATCGTCTGATGAAATGAGACATTAAATAATTGGCCCTCATGACCATCATTACATATGGAGGAAAAAGTGGGAAGCTTGCAAGCTATGATCCCCATCCCAGCTGTAAAATATTAGATTTGATGTGGGGATGTAGCAAAATAACAAAACAAATACTATCATGATGAAAAAGCAATAAGTGAAAATGTTGAAGAGATAGACAGAATGCCAGGAAACTACTGAAAGATGCTTACAGGAAAATATCACAATTACCCATTTGAGCCAAATCATACAAATACGACTACCAAATACTGAATAAATAATGTTCTGAATTTATTTATTTTAATTAATGTCATGCTTCTGACATTTAGCAAATGTTGACTATAGTGAATAAAGGCTGATGTCATCTTACAGAATCTATTTAAATATCTGGCTTCAGCTGGAAGTTGTGGCTGAATTTCTTTTTGCGCGTTTACTCCAAAAGTATTTGATCTGACCTCTCTTCCAAATACAGTATGTGTTGCAGTATATCTCTCCAGTGGATCCTCTGATGCCTTTTATTTATTAGCTGGAATGTACTGTGAACTTCAATCAAAACAAGAGAGAGCATTTGGACTTATGTTTGGCCCCATGTGGTTTGGTTAATTAACAGAATGGGCTCTCTAGCAAGTGGAGTATTAGGAGGTGGGAGGATCCATGTTTCTCTTCCCACTTGTAGAAAATGCACAGTCTGAATTTAAGAAAACATGGTGGAAAATTTGCCTTCATCTTGAGGAACGAACGTTTTAGTAAGTACACACAGTTTATTGCTTTGTGTGAGAAAGTAATCTTATTAGTGACATGTAAATACGTCTGCGTGTTATCTTAGACATTCCCATTTTGCGCAGCTCATTTATTCCTGGTTGTGTGTAAATGGGTTAGGATATTGGTATTTTCATCACTGCGAATGGGTGTTCAGACATGCCAGGAGCCACTGTTGTTTGCATTTCTTTCTTCTTGCGTATTGTCTACATCTGCCACTGGGTCAGGATTATGTATTCACACAAACATGACAGTTAGGGATGCAATAGCAGCAACAATAACATTTCTCTTTGAGAAACAGTACGCTTCAAACACTCCTGCTGTCATTTGCTCCAGAACACAGCTTCTAACCCCAACCAGGGAAGAGGGAAAAAAAGGAGAGAGAAAAAAAAAAAAAGCGATTTAGCCTTTTAGTCTTGCTAAAAGATCAAATTATGCTGAAAGTCATAAATAAATGGTATACATTTGAATGGATTAGCAAATGGTAGCATTCATCTAATGCTGCATTCAGGGAAGCACTAATTGAATTATGAAAAATATCCAAACCTATCTTTTTTTGTATCTTTTTTTATTTTAGTTTTTTTTTTTTTTTACTTTTAATTGTCAGCCAAGCCATTCAGCTGATTACAGAAAAAGCTCTAATGGCTGTAAAAAAGATTATAAAGTTTTAATCTTCTAATGTAGTTCATTTCAGGTTTTCTAAGCTCTCGTTTGTGAGTCTTAACGGAAAATACTTTCAAGTGTGCGATTGCATGGTTTGACTACAGCGCTTTGAAAAAGTATGCAAACTCCTCAAGCCTTTTCAAGTGTCATTTTACTTAAATTTAAATGGATTTGAATTGGATTACAGTGTGATAAAGTAACACAAAGTGGTGCATGGCTTTAAAGTGAACATAAATGAATATCAAAATAAAAATCAAGGACAAACAACCCCATTAAAATGCCAAAGAAAGAGCAAACAGAGTCCTCCTGCCTGCAATTTTGTATTGCAGGCATGAAATTGCCTGCAGTTTAATTCCAACTATTCTCTTGAAGGGCTCAGAGATTTCACAAGCACTCTTTAGTCCATTGTTTGAAAATGGAAAATGTGTGCTAGCACTGCAAACAACCACAACATAACTGTCAATCTAAATTGTCAATCCGGGAGAGAATTAATCAGAGAAACAACCAAGGACCTCTTTGGAGGAGTTGTAAATACCAATATCTCAAGCTGAAGAATCTGTCCACGGGTCTCTTGCTACATAATCCACAAATCTGATCTGTGTGGTGGTTTGAAAGATGATAAATGCAATATTTAGGTGTCAAAATATGAAATTATTTTTGTGTTCTGCATAATGGAATAGTTACACTGCTAAATGTTGTAAGAATGTCTATTTTAAGGTTAATTTTTATTAGGCAATATTTTCAGGCTTTCTACTGTCTGAAATGATAGATCTACAGCTCCAAATGTTGTGACTTTTCCAATAGTCTACATAACCAGTTATTAATCAATATGTAATATATAATCAGTTAATGCAATCTTAATAAATACCACAAAGTACTTCGCCATGGGAAAACACAAGATTTTATTAAATGCAGTTCGAGACTTCGTGTCAGAAATACATTTTGCTAGTATAGACTAAACCTGAATGAAAGCAATGTCAGGAAAAATATGAAAAGGCTCATTTTTGTAAGACAACAGAACAACACATAAGATAAATGATACAAGCACATCATAGAGACTTGAGCAAATTCTAATAAATTAATCTTTGCTATTGCTGTGCAGTAATTTTTCTGCCTAGATAGTTATTGTGTTTTATCTTTTCTTCTACGTGTTTCACAGACACCGGATCAATACATCATCAAGGTATAGCATAAAGTCATATATATTTTCATGAAAATAAAGCAACTTTTGAAACAGAAATGGCAGGAAAAACATAGAAAATGTCTGACAAGAGATTGTTTTTAAGACAACAGAAATTCACTTTGGAACAACCTGCTTTCTGACAAGTTCTTAACTCCTCTCTTAGGTCAAAACATTGTTGTGTTTCGCTGATCGAGAGGCCTCTGAGAATCGCCTGACAAATGATACTGACTGCTAATAATAATTCTACTAACGCCCACTTTTAACAATTATCCCTTTTCAATACTGTAAGTGGCTAGATATTTGCCCTAGGTGTCACTGTAGAGAATGCTGAATCAAGTTCAAAAGAACTCAGAGTCAACCTAATTTGTTCTTACCTAGAAAAAATACTCAATTATGCTTTTCCCATATTTGATTCCCATTGAATTATGACATGATAAAATCTCTACATAACACATATAAATACTGGCTCAGATTTCGCTCATGTTCTGCAGTTGTTTCTGGTTGCAATGTTTTTATCTTGTCGCTTGCTCTCTGTGCTGGATTTTCACTGGGAAGAGCTCAGGGAGTTCTGTAAATCTACACACATTGGCACATGTTCATACAGTAGCAACAACAGCCACCAGGGTGAACTAAAGGTAACATCTTATTTTTTTCTTTTATATTATCTGCAGAAGAGTAGGTAGTTGATAATGTAGAAAGTTTAGAATAAGGATAGGCAATACGGTATGCAAATTCAAGGACTTTAAATTAAAATAAAACATTCACTCAATACTGCCAGAAGGCACTAAAGTAAGTTGTCAGGAAGAAAGCGGGAAGTTTTTCAAGGATAACAATTGGCATCACTGTTATAACAAGGTGGAGGTTCTCAGTCTTGAGTGATTCTGTTGCCAAGAAGAACAGAAAGTTGTTTTGCAAAGTCTCTTGAATGTCAGTGTTCAGTAGTAACATCCAACGTGAGTGTATTCTGGTTGCAAATCTGAAAACCAGTGGGGATTTTCTGTTTTGTGTGCCAATAACTGCTTCTGGCTAAACACACTGATAGCAATGTACTTTTCTCAAATTCATGCATTCAAACGCTAACACCTGTTTAACTCTAAGGTCGGTTCGACAGAAATCTGTGTGACGTAACTGTTATTGTCTGTGCCCGGCCACTAGGGACGGTTTGTGATCTCCCCCAGACGTCTGTGTGCATCCCAGGCTTTGTGACCACATAGGCTGTGCGTGCCAAGTGAAACAATACTCCCAGTTAGAGGGTGGCATAAAACAAAAGAAACAAAGATAATGCAAGGTCTAACCATGAGCAACAGCACAGTGTTGAAAGATATTCTTTTTCTAGGGAAAATAATTTAGGTCTCACAGACGATAAGGATACAAAACTTGCATTGCTGTGGTGGTGAGAAACCACAGTGCATTATCTGCCCCCAAAGGGCAATGGTGAAAACTATACAATGCATTAAAGCAGTAGTAGTAGGAGTGTTTAGTTTTTGTTGAGGTCCAAACAGTTTGCATACATAAGCCTCTTTCCAAAACTCAGCCTTCAGAACATAACCACAATATTCATCCATTATGGCATTTACAACCGTTCATAGCAGCGTTGGACTAAGAACTAGTTTGTATGATAACTTCAGCGGACTAGCAGTTCCACCAGGTGTTTGTTAATTCTTGCTGCCACTACTCTTGTGGAGCTGAGTAGATGGGAAGGGTGAGCTGACAGGCAGAAGCTCGGCTGGAGACTATAGCTCCAAGGAGGGGCTTTCTGTGAATAGGAAGCGCTTTGTGAGAGCAAGTGTTTAGGCACCCCCAAAAGATTGCCACGGGAGATTCAAGAATTCCTCAAACATGCATGAAAGAATCAAAGCAACACTCCAGGTATGACTTTGATGAGAGAGTAACATTATAACCTGATATGAAGCTAAAAAATAAGTCGACAGTACCTCTTCCTTTAACACACACTGTGAGAAGAGGCACATAATCTTTTACCTCACATTAAATAGGAATAAAATGTTCCTGTTTTTAGGTGGGGTTACATTTATCAAAATTATTTCTATTCACTAAATGGTACAATATCAGGAGGATTGCTTGGGAAAAGCCCACATGATACCGTTATTATTTTTGTTAAATTTTGATCATTAGGGTAATACACAACATTTCAGTTGACTGGAGGTAAGTTTTTAACACTTCATACATGGAATCTTATTTTTAAAAAGTATTTATAAAAAGAACTCGCCCTTTCCATCGGGAAGAAAACTGTGGTCCTATCTTTACCCAGAGTAAAAGAAGTCCACGACTGAAAATACCACTCAGAGGAAAACCCCAACACACTGAATGCAACTTAAAAGCCACAGTAGTTTGCAAATTTACAGCTAACACTTTGTTTGTGGAAACACATTCTGTGGTCTAATGAAACTAAACTTGAAATGCTTGGCAATAATAGTCTTTCTTACATTTAGAGGAAACACCATCCCAGCTGTGATATATGGGAGTGGTATTGTCATGGTGTATGGGAGTTTTGCTGCAGGAGGAACTGGTGTGCTTCACAAAACAGATGGGATCAAAAGGAAAGAACCTAATGTGGAAATGCTGAAAACTCATCTCAAGATATCAGGTAGGAGATTAAAGCTTGATCACAGGTTGATCTTACAAATGGGTCCTAAGCATACTTACAAATTTGTTAAAAGTGGTAAATGTCAAAGTGTTGGAAGTGGCTTCACAAATTCCTGACCTCAGTGCCATAGACATTTAGTGAGCAGAGCTGAAAATGTTTGTTTGAGTAAGGCAGTCTAACTTCCACAACGCCAGATCTGCAGGGACAAATGGGCCAAAATTCCACAAAACTAAAAATATTGCGGATGGATGTCTAAAATGATTGTCCCAAATAATAGAGTTTTAGAAATGATTCAAACTATTGTCTCTCACTCTCTTGATATTTTGGTATTGAAGAAATATAAATCATTTTGCAAATGCAAACTTATGTAAATGAAGGAGAGTTTAGCCTAATTGAAAGATAATGAAAAATATTGCAATTTTTTGTTCAGTATTTGTAAACATTTAATTTTAACTTGGTCCTACAATTATAATTTAAGTTTTCTTGTTTTTTTATTTATTTAAACTTTTTTATGTACAAAATCTGACTGAAATATACTGGGTAAAAGCTATAGCTTTGCATTATTTTAAAAATATTTTCACCAAATAAATAAATAAATAAATAAATATATATTTAATAACAAAATGTATGAAGCTGAAAAAGGAACTATGACCACCCATTGGGATGCTTAACAAAAAGATATGATATGTGCTCACTTGTGCACAGCCATTCTTTCACTAAAGCTATCATAAAACCCCTAATTTCAAGTTCAAATATATGATGAAGCAGCCATATATGAGGCACGTCTTTGAGAAGAGTGGTTTTTAGATATGAGCCCCAAATAAAAAAATTTAAAAAAACTTGACTCAATTAATGTTTCATTGGGTTTATAAATGTTTCAGCCGCTAATTGCTGAAACTGGCAGTAGATATTGGCTGAAGAAAGAATAAATTATCTGCTGATTCCCTCCCACACAAAGTCATACAAAGACACTGGAGACAGAAAGAGATACAAACTTCTTTGTACTTTGGTAAAGTTTTCAAATGGCTTCTTTTGACCTTCAAAGCCACCAACTTTCTTCACTTAGGCCGAAAAAAAAAATGTATAGCCTTTTACAGTATCAAAAAACTCAGAGGAATGCATTCATTCAATCTATACTTTTCTCCACCCATTCTCAACACTTTCAAGCCATTAAAGATCCTCAAACTACATATAGTTCACAAACTCTGCATCACAAATTTTACCATGTTATGTCTTCAACCAAGTGAGAAATGTATTTACAAATTGCAGTCAACCAGAGGAGATACAAGTAGTAAATAAATACACAAATGAAAAGATCTTGCAATATTATTCATTAATTACTTCAGATGAATATAAAGCACAGTCAGAACCAAGTATTGTCAAGTAGGAAAAGAGAAATCAGAAGAATTGTTGCCCAAAAGAGTTCTGTGGTCCAAGGTGTGTGTCATAATGTCAGAATGAAACCTTGGGGAAGTGAGGTTAAACACCTCTCAATACGACAGGAGCCTGGTTGTGTATTACATGGGAATACTGAACTTTTTTTCAACATAGTTTCATGGTTACAGTTTTTCTCAGTGGCTTTAGGGACATTTCTCAGAACAGAACTGAGATTCTCAGAACTCCTTCTCGAATCTTCAAATTGTTGTGCCGCTTGTGTACATCCAGAAAGCAGCCTCTGATTCCTATGAGCACGTTGCAAATGGGTGAACTACAGCATGAAATCCTGGCCATAGCAATGCAATGCAACACTATTATGGCTTTATATCCTTGTGGCTTGAGAGAGTGAGTTGCATTACAAAAGGCAGCAATGACAAGATTAAAAAGACATCGGGTTAGCAAAAGAGTGGACTGATGTTTTTTGTGCATTAACAAACCTTAAAAAAAAATACAGTCTTCAGGCTCCAGTATAGGGAAAAGATCAATGGAAAATAATAATAATAATTTTAAAAAAAACACCTGGACTGTAAATGTTATTTTTATAAAATGGTGGGATTTTGTGTTTGTTTCTGATTCTGTATTTTACAGTTCTGCCATTAGGGCTACAATAGGGGCCTGCTGTTTGTGTGGATGTCAAGGAGTGAAGGCATCGGCATTGCTTTGAGCCAATTGCTTCTAACCATCAGTGCACAAACGGCTAAAAGGCAATTTCAAAGATAATATGGAGTCTATCATTCTTCAGTGAGAAAAATAATTCAAGTGTAAAATGTTCAAGATGGTTAACAATTTTTTACTAGAGTGAATGTGCCGGTAAGATGGACCTTGACTTGTCAAGAGACAAGCCAAGGTCGCTTGACAGCGGTAAACTGTCAAAACCATTTAAAGTTTACCAGTTTAAATGGTGAAGTTTATGACCATACACATGTTATACATATTGTGTCAGAAAGCATAACGGCAAAAAAGTTGAACATAACTCTTGCAGCTGCTCACGACTGACTGATAGACATATAGACAGACAGTGACAGACAGAAGCGTGCTCTAAATGGGTTAGGGTTAGAATTTAGGTGCATCTCTGCAATTTTTCATTACCGCTGTGTTGCCAAACTAAACAGACCTCCCTTTGCAGCTGCTTAAGAGGCTATTTCTTTCACTTTAAAATGGTTTTCTCATTCAGGCTAAGATGAGCAGCTCAGCAGAGTGGACTTCTGAATGTTTTTTTTTTCTGTCTTTTAATGCTGACCATGCTTTCATAAAAGGGAAGAAAATCCTTCATCTTCTCTGTGTCTGGTCATTTGACAACCCCTGTGACTGTGGATAATAGAGCAGTACTTATGAAACCAAAAAAAAAAAATCTTTGAAAAATGAATGCATCAGCTTTTATGGACTTGGGTTTTAGGCTTTTAAAAAATAAACTAATGAATGATATAATGTTCGTACTGTTAGTGTTTATTTTGACATGAAGTCAGAAAGGGTGGTGAATATCTTAAAAGCCCAGAGTTAGTGTTGTATCTCTGCAAACTCTGTTTGCTTTTCTGGAGATCAATCAGTTGAAGAACTGACATGGATAGTACATTGCTACAGTATTAGTGAGAGTCTTACATAGACTCAATTCCAATGAAATTTAAATCATTTAAATGATTTGAAGAGTGAGACATTTATGCTGATTATGAATTTATGTAAACTTCTGACTGGGACTGCAGCTCCATGTATGATTTAAGTTCTTTGTGGTATGGATGATGTAAAAACAAAAAGCTGAAATTTCAGAACAGTAAAGAGTTCTGTCTGATAATTTGCTCTCACCACAAGATCCACATTTTACTCTAGCTGCTGTTGGGGCAAAATGTAGTAAAGTGCAACTGGAAAACACATCTTATATATATTTCTGTGCTTTATATCGAGAATATCTCATGAGGGGAAATGGGTTACATCATCAGTGTTTGACAGCATGCAGGACCACTACACAAAAATGGGGTTAGTGATATTCGATTAACTGGAGCACAAACTCCCAGGGATTATCAGCACTGAGCGAATCCACCCAAATATATCCAGAACAATGTTTTTTTTTCTTCTTCTTTTTGTGTGGAAAGGGGAGCAAAACCATTTAGATAAGTACCTCGGAGGTTGACAGATCAGAAAACTATGTTCCTGTTTTCATGGAAAACCCTCTGTATTCGGGGGGGGGGGAGGAGTAAACCACTCTTGCACTTTAATAAGCTTAATTATTTAAACACTATCAGAGCCTTGGGACAGTAACAAGCAGGTTATCTTTTTTTTTCTTTCCCCCCGCCAGATCCCAGCAGTGTGCTGGAGCATTTTAAATAAAAAAAAGTATTAAAATATACCCACGGACCGCTGAATACTTTATTAAAATTGCCGAGCTGTTTCTGGAAATAAAACGGGGTAAATATTTTAATAAATATTGGTTCCGTAATAAAGCTGGTAAAAAAAAGGAGTCATGCGGTGCCACATTGACATGCTTTAACTTCACAAAAGAGGCTCTGCAGGAAAGCTATTTGGCTTTGGTTTAACGTTTATCCTCTGCTTGCATCCCTCCTCAGTCACAAATATCTTAAATCATCGGCACAGATTCATTTCATCACCTCCCAACATGGACTGCAAAATACTGTTAAGGAAAGCAAGTTCCATACCAATGGATCACAATTTCTAATCAGTTATATAAAGAAGTGTGAGATGAAAATCTGGTTGGTCTATAACAATAATTTAAAGAAGTTTAAAACATGGTTTAATAAAGACATAATCAATATAATAAATCAAGCGCCACAAAAACAAAGAATTAGTTGCATCTGTTCACATTGTACTTTTCTTTTTAGTCAATTCTTTAAAGGTTCACTTTGACCTCTACTATTAAATTAACTTTGTGTTTTTAACTTCAAGTGCAATATAGCACATAAGAATGACACCAAATACTAACAACAACTGTAAGCAATAAATTAAAGTCGTCAATCATTAGGAATGATTTAAAACTTTCATCCAGTTCAGTCGTTACAAAGAGGAGAGATTGAGATCATAGTAACCGTTCTTGTCCAAAATTATGTTAGTAATTTCTCTTCACATCTCCGCTGCCAGTCCAAACTTGAATGCTGCTTGAACAAAAGTGCTGTATTTAAATTCATTCAATGGAAGCAATCAAGCTCCGTCTGGAGAGTTATCTGCTAAGTGTTAAAAAAAAAAAAAAACAAACAAAAAAAACGTTTTAAAACCTGAGTTTTAATACACCTAGCTGAAGGAAATGCTCAGATACATGAAACAATTTCAGTCTATACGATATTTGATGTACAGCTTAATTGTTTTGTCACTCATTTCTCCTTGTTCTTTGCTATCTTGTTTGCTTGGTCATTACCTACGTATATTCCCAAATATATAAGTACACCATGTTGTTCTGCTGCATTGTATTAAGTCAATTTATATAGACTCATAACCAGGATCTATGAATACTGATTCCTACTTATATATACAAATGTTTTCTTTTCTACATTTAAGCTTTTTCATTCACATTTCTACTGTGTATCACAATTATCTAAAGTCTGAAATTAAGAATCAAATTAAGGCACAATATAGATATCAATGAATAAAAAAATAAAAAAATAACATAAAACTTTTTCTGTTGCTATGACATGCTGTCCTTGTAGTTATTTTGTTTCTTGAAAAAAAACATATCAAGGGAGCTATGTAATATCAAATTTAAATAAAACAATTCAGTTAACTTATTATACAACACAAACATCAGTGTTTTGAGTTTTTCTACACAGCATTGAATCAAAAATAAATTAAATAAAACTTTTTTTTAACTATTCTTTTACATCATGAGCAATAGTGTGTGCAACACACCTACTAATTAAACAACCTGCTCTTGCACAATTTTACTTTCTTCCCTTCTTCCTCCACTTGTCAAGCATCTCACCAATTAGGATATACAGAATTTTGTTAATTGGTTACGTTGCAGATTCCTGTTTTATTTCAAAAGTGAACTTCAAAAGTGGGTGACTAAATTAAAGCTACTGCTTTGCATTTAAATTGCTTGTTAAAGGAAGCAACTTGGGCTTCAGAGCTGCTATCAAGCCATATTTCCACATATGAAGGAGCTCAGAATGGAACTGCCAACAATGAGCCACCCCGGCATAACACCTGATTTATTTTTAATGAGGCAAATTAACAAGCGAAGAAACATTTGAAACCAAGGTTAGCTCCGCTTTTGACTGAGGGAGAATAACAGGGGCTTTCAGAACTTTTCCGTGGTGAACCCGAGGGCCGCAGATCAGCAGTTTTGTTAAGCCGGTGGCCTTTGAAATCCATTGCGGGGGTCTTCAATTACCCATTGTGGACCCAAAAATGTTTTAAAATCGAAAACCTGTGGCACGGGGTCACTTTCAGGGAGAGGGTCGTGTGGCTCCTTTGAAAATTTAAATGTGAAAACGCCAACTTTACAAAGATGTGTTTGCAGGAATTCTCTGGTACTGAAATAGACGGGCCTTAAAAGGTTCTGAAACAAGATCGTGACTGAGATTTCCATTACTGTGAGGATTGTCACATGCTGTTTTGAAGTAGACGCCATGATATGGAGGAAATGAGAGGCTTTTAATGTTTAATTAATAATGCTAATGAAACCTAATTAGAGCATCTTATGAAAAATGCATTCAAATGAGAGATGAGCTTTATCCTTAAATAACAAGCCTCCTGTGCAGGATTTGGTGTCCTATTACATGCTAATTAGACAGCACTGGGGACTGTTAATGAGCAGAGATCATTTCATCTTTACTACTTCATGGTCTTACCAATTGCTTGTGACCATGTTTAATTGCCTTGCAAAAGTATTCATACCCAATTTATATTTCTCACATTTTGTCCACTCAAACGTCAGCGTATTTTGGGAGGAGGGGGGGTTTGTGTGGCAGACCGACGCTAATTGGTGCTTAATTGTGAAGTGGAAAATGAACGATGCATGGTTTTTAAGCATTATATATAGCAAATTAAAGACCTAAAAAGTGTGGTGTGTTTTTGAATTCAATCCGGCTCTGATATCCTAAATAAATGAACCTACATGACATAAAAATCCACTTAAAACAAATCTGGCTTTAATGGAAGACTGAAAAGACTGTTGAATTTCTGAAGGAAAGCTGTTTGATTTCCCCTTGAAGTAGCAACATTTTCTAGTTTTGCTCAGCTAGAGACTTTTGAGATTTGATAAAAACTGTCTGAAAATGTCTTCTTGTTTTCAAATCTTGACACAGATTCTAAATTTGTTTTATATCTTTAACTGGGCCTGTGTGACACAAGAACAAACACTATCTTGCTTACAATATTCAGTCATCTGCCTGAGTATACATATACAAACCTGAGTGATGTTCCTTTCTCAAACCATAGGATTTAATGTAGTATCAGCCCCAGTCTTACAATCTCTTAGTTGTGAGGTCAGACTGTGATCTTGGACAAAAAGACGTGGCTCATCATCTCCACTTTAATTCATTCATATGGTGTTTTACTGACGTGAGGTGCAGGACAATTAAGTTCTTCCACATGAAACATACTGTATGTGTTTATTTCTTTATAGCTCTTGCTTTGTGCACTGCTGTGCAGCCATGTTGGAACAGGAAGGAGCCATTCTCAAATTGTTCCCACAAAGTTAAAAAAATGAACTCTGGAATACCGGTAAATCTCTGTTAATTGGAGAAAACAATCATAAAATGTCTTTTCATCCTTAATAATCGACATTTACACATTTCTAGCACTGAGAACAAGTAGCCTCAGAGTATTTGGGCATGCTACAATCCTCTGGGATTGCATCTTGAGACAAAATCCTTTTTTTTTTTTTTTTTTTTTTGCTTCAGGCTATTCACTCACAGTTTAAAATTCTAGAGTAAAAAAAGTACATTCAAATAAACTTATACTATTTTTTTTCCCTTCTTCAGAGCTACATTCCAGATGTGTTTTTGCATGCAATCTTTTATGTTTCTCATGTAAAGTTTCAGCATCGCGTGTTCGGCAAATAAATGTCAAAATGTCAAACATAATAGATTTCTAATGCAAAAGAGCACACCTTTTGATGCACGCTGTGCGCAGTAAGTACATGTAGGGTCTTTATGTAGGGAGACGCTGGTGAACTGACAGAGTGTGTGCAATCTTCGGCTTTATAACAGCTTACTAACATCCCAGCTCAATTGCTGAAAATGTCTGTATACCCTGCAGGTAAGGGTCTATTAAATCCTCCTACACTGTGATCCTGCACCCACGCCTGATTCTATCTCAACCTGGAAGGCTTTTGGTCACTAACACCGATTGCAATTTGCTTCCCTTGAATTCCTCCAAATTAACCCTTGCAAAAAAAAAAAAAAGAGAGACAAAGTAATCATTGATTTAAGGTCAACACGTGACTGTTCAGGATCTGCTAAATCTGCTGTAAGATGTGTACACATGGGCTAATTAACTATATAAGCAGTGTCGTCTTGGTGCTACAGAAAGAGAGGGGGCTGGATGAATGGGTGGATGTGTGTGCTCTGTTTTACACTGTCAATTTGGCAGACGCCTGCAGGGGCTGGTGTGTTGCCATGGTGATATGAGCAAGGCATGAAAGAGCAGAAAGGTTTGCCTAACAGTACCAGTCTTATAAGGACTGATAAAACGAGGACCTTTCTTTAAGCGCCTCACATAAACTACATGCCTATCCAAGACAAACTAGAGTTTCACTTCTAACCACTCAAAGAATGTGACAAATATGATGAAGACCGGCTCATTTCCTGGTGGCGCAGAAGTAGCTTTAACTACAAAAGAAATTTTCTGATTTTAAACTTTTCATACTATAGAATAAAGGTTTTTCTTATTGGTAATCAACTAGCATTTGGAAGAGAATAGTGGCTAAAATAACCAAACCGCAGATTTTACTTTCAGTCTTTCCTGTTTTTTCAGTTAGAAACATAACAGCAACAGAGGGAAGCATGTATTGGACAATACATATACTGTATATATATATATACACAGTATATACCGGTATATATATTTCCACGAGCTTCACACATCCAGACTTTGTCCTGTGGGTTAATCTTCACTCCAGACATTAACTTTTTTTCCACAAATATTCTTCTTTCTTTAGGTCTATTACCCATTTCATCAGTAAAACCTGTTTCCTTAATCCTGGTAAAGAAAACTTAAGTGGTGTCCTCAGGGTACTGCATGTTCCTCCTCACATAAACCATCCGAAGGCATAAAGGTTCTGATTTGGATTTGTCTGACAAAAAAAAAAAAAAACTTCTTCCACATTTTTGCCCTGTTCGCTACACCAAACATTTCCATCTACTTATTTGTTCAGTACCAGGTCAAAGAGAAATAGTAAGAACATTGATTAATTTCTGTGCTATTGACAATCAATCTGTGAGAAATATTTTATTCTGAAAACTGGATCTATCCTTTATTTCTTATCTGCTAAGTTTTGCCATTCTGCAACCGGTAAAAGGTTGGGGGCCAGCGCCCTATGTGGCTTGTGGAAAACTAAATGGGACTACTTATGACTTTAAAATCCCCAGAGCTTTGTATTTGTGATGCGTTTTGCTCATATTCTCTAACAAATCTACCACATCTTAATCATAGTGAAGCTATGTGCAAGTTAATGACGAAATGTGATTTTCTGCAGTGTTTTGCAGACAAAAGCCCCGGTGATCTTAATGACATATTGTCCCCATCTTGTGTACAAAAACAGTTGAACGTCTCGTGTTTGTTGCTCCGCATTCGCAAAATGAGCAAATTAAATTCTCAGCGACTAAAACAGATAAAACACATCACAGCAGAGAATGGAATAGAATTTGGTCATTTTCAGAGTGTGCCTTCAGGCATTTCTGTGAAGAGACCTGATTTATTAATGCAGAGTGACCAACATGACAGAGGAAATTGCGCCTGACATCTTGTGTCGGGGAAAAAGCAGGTGTGAAATCCGAAGCACTGTTGTATCAAACACTTGGAATGAGAGACAAGTGAGATTGAAAGTTTGCCTGAGAAAGAGCGACAATGGAGACACACACAAAAGGTGCGACATCTTGTTTTCTTTGATTTAGGGGACCAATTCTATTCGAACAGAAGCATAAACATAGTAGTGAAATGATAATTAGTTGCTTATCCAAACTGATTTCATTTTAATTTAACATAATTAGTTTGTTAATTCATCCGATTGTCCTCTCATCATGGTATTGTACACATTTCTATTTTGATATGCTTTTTTCTTGCTAATCTTAACATTTGTCTTGATAAGGCATAATCAAAAATCTTCTAAAGTGTTTGACAAATGCATAAACAGCGATATAATATGAGGTGTTGATGTATGTCTTCAGTATAACTGAAGGGTCTGAACCACTCAGATCATTTTACAGTGTTTTGGACCTTCCTTTCATTCTTATTGGCAGGATCGTTTAAGCTTGGTCAGGCTGCATGGGGACTGTCAGTGCTAAGCCATTTTCTGCTCCACAGAAATGCTCTCATGCGTTTAGGTTCACACTCTGGCTGGGTCACACTTGATCTCAGTATTGTGTTTTCTTGGCAGAATGTTTTTGAATCACTGTCCAATTAAAAAAAAAAAAGAAGAAGAAAAAAAAGCTCTAAGTTTTGAACTTTGAACTCATTGGAAAAGGCTTTTATCAAAACGTCCCAAGAATTTTTAGTATGTAGCCTGCCCTGCCGCTCTATTAGGTACACTTCTTCAGTTGCTTGTTAAACCTTAGCAACTGGGCCCACCGTAGTGGATCCAGATGTACGATTTGCTGAAGTTCAAGCCAAGCATTAGGAAGGTGGAGAACAATGTATAAAATATGTTGCCTTTGTTAATTATCCTCAGTGTTAGGTAAAATGCAGTTAAGATTTTTTTTAAAAATGTAACTAGACCAAATGCGATTAATCATGATCAAATATCTTAATCGATTGTCACCACTGATGGAAAAATACTTCACTATATGATTTGCTTCTGCTAACTGACCCAATGGGCTGCCATGTGCATTTCAGTGAGAGATGACCACTCTACTATAAAACTCAGAGTTGTTCCTCTGTAATTCTCTCTCATTTACCTGAATGATCTCAGAATTAACTTCATAATATATTTGACTTCTTGGACTCTAACATACTCTAATGTAGCCAGAGGTACAAAATATATTTAAATTTTATTTGTGAAAATGATAAACATGCTTATGTTAATTTTTGGTGCCTTTCCTCAGATTACAGTATATCAACCTGAATACAATGCCTTGCATCTCATGCCATTTTTTTCTTCAATCTAACATACTATACACAGATTATGGTTTTTCTCTCTACCTTCAGAGCTCTTTTGCCTTTAAATCATGGCAGGATATTTGTTTCTTGTGCTTTTTATGGGAGCCCTTGGGCAAAAATTTCTTACTACCTCCAAATTATTAGAGGTCATAAGAGTTATCCAACAAATGACTGCAGACACATTTCAGATTCAGATATTTACACATCGGTTGTGTATACTGTCCTGAAGCAATAGGTTGTAAGGATAATTCAGTCTTTCACAAAATGTTTCATCTTGCTTCACAGCTAGTTTATCATGTTCAGCGTCAGGCGGGTTTTTGAGAATTTGATGGAAGTAAATTGATAGGGAGTGTTTATCAGCTGGTAGACCTAAAAAATCTAAGAAAATGTATTTTTCTTATTGGACTTATTTATGTACTTATTGGACCTACATCAGATTGGATGAATACTCTCTTTCATTATCTAAACCATTGCATGTAATTTTGGTGGTATGTATGAAGATTAGCTGCAGTCTCAGATCTTTTGCATCTCTTTAATATGCAAAACAACAGTTGTTTTGGAGTTTTTATTATTTGATTCTTGCTCCATTTTCATTGTGTTCCTTGGTTTCTTATTTTGCCTTGTTTCTATTTTACTTTATAGCAAAATAAGAGAGCATTAGTAAAGATCTCTGAAACCCTTTTAATGGAAATTGTACACTAATGAGTCTAAACATTTGCTCTTCTGTTTGCTGGAAGATTTACGCTATCTTTCTAGGTATTCCACCAGGACTAAATATTCAGCAATGTTTTACCCACACAAAGCTGCTTTGAGCCAAACATGCTGGGATGTCAACAATGTCACTGCCATCTGAGGCAACCTAAAAACAAGCAAACACTTTGCAACTGTCCAAGTCGTTCCAGACACCCTGGCACAATCCCAGAAAGAATGCCATCTGAGTTGGCCAGACACCCTCTCCAAATACAACTGAAATTATATTCAGACATAAATTTAGCAAAGGATCGGAGCCTCTGCACTGCACTCGAGGCCCCCGCTGGTTGAACAGAACGGGATTTTTAAGGAGTGAATAATGTGCAGTGGACATTTGGAGCTCAAGTCAAGCTGTCAGTGCCTCTGTCATGTGAAAAGATGCAGATGATGTAACTCCATGCTTATGTGCCAGGCTCACACCTCTACATGCAAACACAGGGAGTAGCCTGCAAGCATGAACATATGGCTCACTGAGTAAGCCGTTACCTATGGGGATAGAAGAAAAACATATATATATATATTTATATATATATATATAAATAAATGAATTGACATACACTTCTTAAGTACATATAAAGTAAAATGTATACACAAAATGAGGATGAGGCAAAATGCATGAGCACAGCTTTAATAAAGCAAAACCTAAAGACATTGCAAATGCATTTATCAACATTGTGCCCAACTGTTATTTTATACTAAAAAGAAAAAATATATAAACAAAAAAAAACAGTCACATACTATAATCTCTACTTAATAATGCAATAATTCTATGTAGTTACTGCAACCTTTTTATTTTTTTTTGAAAGACCAGAGTAATAGAAATAGAGATGATGCTTTGGCAGAACAGATCAAAAAAGTAACTTCATTCATCACTGCATTTAAAAATATACAACGATAGATAATTACATTTTCAGCATCAGCAGGATACATTTATCCAGCAACACATGGGAGGGAAGTGGCACCTCTCAAATCTTTTAATACCGAGGCAGCAGGGGGGCTTTCCTGATAAATATTTGTGATTCTTTAATCAGCAATGACTCTCCGCCAACACATGTTTGATCTCTATGGTAACCAGTTGCTGTGCTAGCCGATGAATGGAGGCAATCTCCACTACTTCCATTAATGCTTTTATTTTTCACACAGTTTTCATCACAGCATCACGATAAAGGTTTCTGAGCAGACCGTTGTCATCTATACGTGCAATTTAGCTGCCAGTCAGCTAGCACACTTGGTTGGTTTCAGAGATGTTGCTATGGAAACAGAAGGAAAAAAAAGCACAGCAGACTCTGGAAGGCATGAATGCTGCGTGTGTGATTGCAGCTGTAGATATCTCTCCATTTTCAACTGATGAATATTAGCTGGGCAAAATTTAGAGCTGGCCTGCATGGAACCACACCACTGCTGTTCCTTGCTAACGGTTTCTGCTACTACAGTGTTGCACTGTAGCGTACAAACTGAAAAATAAATTGACCGTACGTGGATGTGGCCATTCTTGAATCAATAAGCGTGTGCCTTATTTATTTATTTTTTTCTCTTTAGATGTCACTTCATAAAGAGCTTCCTGAAGAAGATTTGTTTTTTCCATCATATTGTGTTTGTATTTGATTGTGCGTGCTGCTATGCAATATAATGGAATTTTATTTAACACATTGTTATTCTTTTTATTTTAATTCTCTTGTTCCATCTACCGTGCACACTGTCTAACAAAGAAAATTATAAGAATGTCCGGTTCTGTTTTGCTTTTTTTTTAACCTCTTTTAAAAGAATAAATCATGGTTTCTTTTCTCTTTTAGCCTCACAGTAATAGAGAACTTACAATTCTCATTAGTAATTTGCCCCATTCAAGTCATTTTTCCAAATGACAGGACAGTGTACCCCTTGGGTGAGCCTAATCCTGTTTTTTTTATGCTTGAGTTCAATCACTGTTTTAACAAATGGACATGGCCTTCAGCTAAAACCATACACTCCCTTATAGCAACCTCAGAAATCCATAAGTAAGGATTTCCATCCAGGACAAACACCGCAGAGAACCGCAAACTCACTAACAACCCCTGATAAAGTCTCTGATATCATGACTGAATCAGGCTTTTATAAGCTTGCGGAATGGTCTCCTAGTGTAAAAGACTCTCATACAATCAAACACATGAAAAGGTCTAAATTGGATGTTCCTAGGGTTCAGAAAATATTGATAGAAAAGGGCAGCTAGAATGCTGGATCAATCACGCTTGGTGCATGCAGTAATGACTAATACAGCCAAGGATTCAGAGCTAAGACTTTTCTGGAATTGCCAGCTCTTCATTGGTCATATGATCTGTGAATACTCCAGGCTCCAGGAAGCTCCAGAAGGCATCACGCTCAGCCACCTCCTTGTGTCTGCTATTTTCAGCTGTGTTTATCTAATCAAACCAACTGTCACAGAAGAAGAGGAGATAGTCTGGACCAACAAAAAAGCTCCAAAATGTTTTGATTTTTTTCTCCATTTTATGAAATTACTACATCAAATTAAGAAAACTGTGACAGTGTTTGAGCTCAAAGCCTTCTCTAATTATCACTTACGAGAACAAAATGTACCTTAAATGTTGAGTGCAAAAGTTTTCATATCCACTTAACTTTTCCACAATGTGTCTCATTGTACCCATAAACCTCAAAGTATTTCACTGAGACTTTATCAGACAGACCCACAAACTAGTTGTGAAGTATAAGATTCCTACGTTTTAAAATGTTTCTGTGATAAAAATCTGAAATGTTTGACAGAAACACTGAATAATCATAATCAGCTTTATTTCATTAAGTTTGTCTAGCCAAACAAGTCCATGACTATCCTTACAGGGTCATTAGGGGGATTGTACCATCGCCAGCCAGTTATGTGTACTAAGCACAAATAGTTTCATTTGGAGGAGTTTATTACAGTTTATTTTTTTTGTAAATTGCTTAGATGCATTTTTATGATCACATGTGCTCATTGTAGTAGCATTTTCTCATTCTTTCTAACAAATTGCAGATCATTTAGGACTTGCATAAATTGCTTCCGTGTAATTACCTGCTGCTTTATATCGTTATCGTTTGCTCATATCATGTCAGACAAAACGAAACAATACTTATGGATTTTGAGTAGTCATTCCCTCTGGAACTACGTAGTAGTCCTCATTTCATTGCTTAAGGACAAACATAAATAGTAAACCAGTTTTCAATACCCGTCAGCTTTATGCATTTCTTTATCATTCTTACCCGATAATGTCTCCCAGATTGAGCAATTTCTCTCAGGTGGACCTTGGCTTTAAGTGCTGCTGTTTACAGTTGTGCAGTAAAACTGCAGGCAACAGCCCGTCCTCCACACAGTGCATTTTGTGCCTTTCTCTTTCGTATTTTGACAAAAGAGAAAGACCTGGTTGAACGTGTGCAAATGTGAATGGTTTGGAGATGACCGGTATCTATACACAGCAGCCTCTTTCTGGTCCACTTTGCAAAAGTGTTGCAAAGGGCTTACATTTACCATTAATGCAGCACTATGTGAAGTTGTTTGGTTGAAAATAGAGACAGGCGGCTGGATAATTCTACTCTGAGCTGATGCTGTGACGTAAGATTAAGCTGTAAATCTGAACGGCGCAGTGAGTGGCGTGTGTGTCAGGTTTGTGTTGTGATGTAAGACTTTATAAGAAATTTCTTTAAAAGTCTAATCAGTAGTGCAAGTTCAAAATACACAAGAACTTGGTCAAAGATCAGCATGCAGCCTTTTGTGTAAACCTCTACATTCATTTATTTCTTACTATAATGTTGAACAGTAATGCAGTGCAAATGTATTCCCACACTTTGAACCCTTTCTTTTTTTACATACTGCAAAAAACTTTGGAAACCACATTTCCATTTTCTTCCACCTCAGAATAATGAGCTACTATGTTGTGTTCTATCACATAAAATCCTGGTTTCCTGGTTAGTGACGTGACAAAATGTGAAAAAACATCAAGGTGTGTGAATCCGTGTGCAAGGCACTGCATGTGTGTTCAAAGGTTACTTTCTTCTGACAAAGAGAAACAATCCCAGTCAAGCAGTTCTGCTTCTCACATTTTCTATTTTTTTTTTCTTTTTTCCATTTGCAGACAATGAAATGTGAAGTGGAAAGTTTTCCCCTCAGGAATGTGTGTTTTAGACAGAATGCCCACCGAAAAGGAAAAGCAAAAACGCAGATAAATTAAAGACAACCCTGTTCTATAAGCTAGAAAAGGTTTGGTCCTCTTTGCAAGAGTTATGAATAAAATGAGGCAGAGAAATCGCAAAAATATCAAGAACCCAACAGAACACATGATACAGTCCGATAAGTTATCAGCAGGTCATTTTAAGCAGTCTGACCGTAGCTCAGTGGATTGAGTAGTTGTCTTTATCCATTTGTTGTAGGTTCGATTCCAGTTTCCTTCTATGTTATGTCAATGTGCCCCTGGGCAAGGCACTGAACTCCAGGTTGCCTACTGATCTACACATGGGTGTTAGTAAGTGCAAATGTATTGACAGTGTAAAGCACCTTAAGTGGTCAGTATGATTGAAAAACACTACATCAGTTAACCTTTGCATTTTTTTCTTTATATTACACATAATTTGGTTAAATAACATTTATTCTTTATGGTTTCTGTTTTTCTTTATGAATCTCAGCTCCTCTTCATTTTTTAATTTGTTTTTTTTAGCTCTAAGTGGTCATCTTTCTGTCCTCTTTTATTCCTCCTGATGTGTCTTGCTCTTTGCCTGCTCTTGTGGTAGCTCTCCTCGCAATCCTATCTCACTCGTGCTTCTCTACTCCTCTTATTTATTCCAGTCCTCCAGCTGTCTTTGTGTTCATTACTGTGTGCCTAATCCTGTGCTCCCATTTGACCATCTCTTCTTTATGTCTCCTTTTTTCCCAGCTGTACACTCTCCCACACTTAAATTAACATGAGATGCGATTACCAAGCAGAGAAACAATTGGGGAGGCTGCTGAATAAATGTGTTTCTTTTTTTTTTAAGAGTTAAGGTAGAAACTGCCTGAAAAATTAACAAACAGAACAGATACATTTGTGATGGCGGTTATACTTTTTCTAAATCCGAGAGTTCAAAAAGATATTTTTGTTAAGACGAGGACAAGGAGGTGTCAATGGGGAACACAGAGCAAACACCGACTTGTCGGTTTCTTTTTCATTTACAATTTGCTGGGGTTGTGACCGGCAAAGCTGGGGAAACATCGAGAAAGAGATTACGCACATTAAAACACCGGTGAATTACTCTGCTGTGTAAAAATCATTGGATTCATTGGGTTTTAACTCTGCACTCAGTCAAGAGTATGCACATGTAGGTAGGGGTGGAGGACGCACACCACGCAATCTGCAGCTTTGAAGATAACTGCTGCAAAAAAAGGTAGGATTTCTTCTGAAGAAAGCCTATATATCCTACTGCTGTTTGAATCAATCAACCAGCAGTACGTGTTGAGGTTACACTCTCAAACGTCTTTAATTGTTAATCAAAAATGTTATCAATGCAAAGGGTTCTTTCATACAGTCCAAGCCGAATTTCATGCTGTGTTGATACTGTTGGTTTAGAAAGTGAATAGCTTTAAACAAACATTACATAAAAAAATGTGACCCAGTTTGTCAATTCAGAGCAGACTGGAAGGATCCTCATTATTCCTCACAGACTACCCTATTGAACCACACACAACGCCATGACTAGATTTAACTGAACCTATAGTTGCCACTTTTCAAGCAGAAAAAATAAACAATGCTTCACAGGGCTGAGGGATGTTTCACAAAAGTAGAATCAAAAAATCCAGGATAAGAGATAAAACCAGCCTTGACATAGCACCACCACTTCATCCTGGTTTTATCCGTTTCACAAAGAACAAAAATATTGTCCCATTAATACAGCTTGAGGCCTTATAAAGAAAAACTCAAGACCATTGCATAGTATTTGACTGACAACTGTAAATTATTGACATTTAGCTAACCTACTACTATACTTTACAAAACCTGGCCTGTCTTATTGAGCTTCTGTTAAAAGAAAACTGGCTTCATGCAGTCAACTTTTATGGGAGTTATAATTCAAAATTATACATGGAGTATGGAGGATTTGACATTTTTGTGCAAATGTGTTGAGTTCTGTATTATTTAGGCTCGGTGCAGGTCCCTTTAGTCAAACGATGCCAAGCAGTTGAATTTGAATTGTTGCTTAAAACAACACGTCACACGGTACAGTTTTTTGTTACACAGCCCTGGGTTCGAGTGTTAAAGCGCCTCACTCTAGTCTCACGGCCCCACCTGGTGGTGAGTCAGGATTTTGAATAACGATCGTGGCTGCGGTGAGCGGTGATCGATAATGTTACTAAGCTAAGTTGCTTTGTCCATTGGCGACGGCATGCTGCAGGAGTGGAAGGGTGGGGGGACTCGGCTCACAGCAGCGTTGTTGCCATAAAAGTCTCTAACAACACAGAAAGAAGTGGCTGGACTTGTCACAAGTTGATACTCTAGCGCAGTGTTTCCCCAACACTGGTCCTCAAGGCACACTGCCCTGCATATTTTATATGTGCCCTTGATTCAAGACACCTCATTCAGATGACTGCAGTTCAACAAAACCCTGTAAATCAGGCATCTATTGAAATTATGTGTGTTTGAAACAGAGAAACATTTAAAACATGCAGGGCAGAATGTCTTTAGGACCAAATCTCAATCTCGTTGTAATCTGTTGATGACAATGACAATAAATCTTATCATCTTATCTTATCTTTAGGACCAGGGTGGAAAACTGCTCTAGGGGAGTCTGCGAAGTTGCTAAACATAGTGGCAAAGTTTAAAAGTTCACCACAATACTGCTTTTGTCCTGACCACAGGAACAATTTTGTGTATCAAAGTGGTTATTTGTAGGTATTCCCTGAAATTTGGTTCATTACCCTGTTTATTGTTCTTTATTCACTCAATGTTGACTTTTTTTGCATCTGTATTAGGGTTTTTCAAAGTCTGATGAAAGTAATAACTGCATAATTTGTGAATAATTTAATATGAAAACCTTGTGTATTCCTTGACAAGCTTGGATGTTCAATATCAGCTAGCATTATACTTGCCATAATCACAGAGGTGTCAGCTAACGCACATCTGCTGTGGCACTTGTAATAATAGAGTCCCTTTACACCCTGTCCGCACTAACGTGAATATTTCGCAAACGTGATATTTTCTGTAATGTTTACACCTCTTGTCAACTTGCAAACAGATTTTTTTTGTCTGAACAGATTTATAAAACCCTGTTGTGTAAATGGAAGCAAAAAAATCTTTTGTCATAAATTGTGAGAGTCGCTATCTTTTGATGAGATATTTCTTGTGTCTTCTTGTTTAATCTGGTGATAATGAGAAAATTATTATATCCTCTGTAATCACAAGAGCTCTTACCAAATGACTCCAGTGAAGTTTTCTGTTGACAATAGCCAGTGCAGATAAATTGCGTCATTTTCAAACTATTCAAGTCATATTTAGAATAAGCAGGAAATTGTTGTCCTAAAATAGAGAAAGTCATTATCTCTTGATAAGATTTTTATCTTGTCATAACATGAAAATTATCCCACTATCACAAGATAAAGCACAACAATAGCAGTCTTTAAGCAAGACCAGAGTAAAGATTCCAGCTACTATAGGTGAGCCATTTATGGTCATTCTAGAATGATTCAGGTAGGTTTATCATCTATATGTATATGTGATGTATACTGTATGTGTGTAAACGAGAATATTGTCACAAAAATGAAGAGTTACAAAGTTTACACTTTGTATTATTTTATAGTTTTGGCATTTTATCTTGTGTTAACGGTTACAGCTGAAGCCTTTATAGCTAATTTTAAAAAACAAACAGCCAGCATATTTAACCATATACTAGGCATTTAATAAATATTAATAAATAAGTCCATCATAAGAAAAATGTTCTTGTTATCACATGAGAACAGTAAGATAACGCTACCCTTTGAGCAGGACTGCAATACGTAGCTGTAGCTGTGGGGATTTTTGCACCCAACTTCCTAACTCAATATCTGTATCACATTCAGTTAAATGCTGGAGGATGTGGGGCTCAACAAATTTGTCAGGGAGGGTCTGATAACGCAACAGCAGATAATCGGCTGTATTTGTATCAAAGGTATAAGCATCACAGTATGTCTGCGGGGAAGGTAAGCATAGCAGTTGGGGCGCAGCCTAACAAGCCTAGAAGTAATTAGGAGCAGTGCTCTGGAAGCAACTGCACACACAACAGCAAACAATGAGATAACACAACCTGAATTTATTTATTTATTTCCTTACCTCTCTGCGGTTTCTTATCAGAAAGTAAACTTTTATTCAGTGCAACAAAGAGATGTCCAGTATGATCCATTAAACCACTGCTTTCGATTTCTAAAGGGACGATACATTGTGACTTCAAAGGTAGTGGAGGCTACTGTTCTTTTTTATATCTGAAACAATTTCATTTTCAGAGGTGGCAACAGGTTTTCCACAAAAAAAGAAGAAAAAAAAAAGGGCGATAACCGCATCCTAAAACTGCACTTTGAAAAGTGGCTTTTTTTTTTTTTCTTGGCCATTCCCATTAGTTACAGAATCACCATATGTTACCAAAAGTGCATGTTCGGTTGAGGATTAGGGGTTAGGGTACTCTTCTAATGCTTGTGGCATAAGTATTAAAGTAAGCATACTTTCAAAACCAGCGCATGAAGCTGTGCTCATTTGTCACATTTGCTGTGAAATGAAGAAAACATGAGTAAACAAAGAAAAATGTAGACACAAGTCAGTAAATACCATTGGCTGTACCAATCTATCAATTGTACTAACACAAAGATTTAATGTTACCTTGCAGGTATGTTCCAATTTGCTTTATTTTAACAAAAAACTACCAGAACAAGAAAATGTCACATTCACAAACCACAATCTCATGTGGGGACAAAAAGACCCAACTGAACATTATTGTGGTTGAGAGAAGAAGTGGGCCAAAGATGACACAATGTGTCTGCTGTTAAATGAGATGCAGCAAGTATCCCTAAATCCACCTTATATGTTGGAGAAAAGCAAGAAATTTGTGATGCTACGGAGATGTTTCCACAGGTACTATGATTATTATTATTTTGCAATCAGACCAGGTCTATGATCAGCATTAGCTGCAGTGCCCTAAAGATCTCACAGAAAAAAATATATATATATTTAAAAAAAAACATGTTTCTTCATGTTCTAAAGACAAGCAGCCAATGGAATATTTGTACTTTTTTTTCATGGATATTTTATTGAAATACGCTTTTGTTATTCCTTTATTTTTGGATCCACTCAGAGACCTCTCTGAGTTCTTTCAAGGCCCTGAACATTTCTACCTAATTATACCAGGCCCCCAGGTGCATGCACCACTAAAACTGCAGATTGCAGAGGAACAGTTAGTGCGCCGTAGAGTCGCTCAAGGCTTGTTTGTCCAGCTCCAGCCCATTATGCTCTTCTGTAATCTTGTGCTAAAAGCCAGAGGCAGGTTCAGGTTACCTGCTGATCAACAGACAAATCAAAGGTGGAGTTTGAAAGCACGAGCTTTCAGAACAGGTGGCATTCAGAGTAAGCGTTCAATAATCCCAAGGTTAAACCTGTTTGTCTTGTATGTGGTGCTGATGTGGCTGTGATTAATGAACATAACCTCAATGGAGACTATGAAATAACAGAAAGGACAAGAGTACGGACACAAACAAGAAACATGTTGAAGTAAAATAGTAGAAATGAAGCAGGTAGACAGTAGATGGATGGAAGTCTGGTTTCAGAGAACACCGCACTTACATTAGCAGTACCTTAAAGTGACCCTGATCTTACAGTGCACCTGGGGAATATTCACAGTGCTTCACTTGTTCCACATTGTATTAAATTAATCTCTTTCATCAAAGTGTTGCACACAAATACTCCATTGTGACATTTTTGCAAACTTATTAAAAATAGAAAAAACAAGAAATCACATTTAAGTAATGGCAGTCTTTGCCACAAAATGGAATTGTTTCCACTTTTCATCCTTGATATGCTCCTACAACTTAAATGGGGTCCACCTGTGGTAAATTCAGTTGACTTGAGAAATGCACACAGCTGTCTAAGGTCCTACAGTTGGCATTACATGTCAGAGTGCAAACACTAAGAATGAAATCAAAGAAACTAGCAGGGTAGTCAGGATAGAGGGAATAATGAGGCAACAAGTTGGAGAGATAACTCCCATTCTTTGTATATGGAGTCTCTTCCCTCCAAACACTTTTCTTAACAGTAAGAGCTCAAAACAGCAATCCAAAAATATATTTATTCCTGCTGCTGTAAATTAGATAAATCCATTATATTTTAACCTCCTTGCACTATTTTACTTTTTACTAAGAATTAAGGTACCAATAGTGGAATGCTCTGTTTTGTTGCAGGAGAAATTAATCTGAGTATAATCTGAATTATATGTTGGACACTATTTATCTGCTGTACTATATAATATATTTTTTTATGACATTTTAGTTTCTGACACCATTTTTATTTATTTTTGTATTTTTTGGATCTAGACAACAGAGCAGACTTTGTAAAGAAAAAAATGGGGCCCAATATTTAATTTATTTACGTTCTTTAACTAGAAAAGTCCCATTGAAATGAAAAACCTCTTTTTCAGTCTTTTGACAGTTTTACAAAAACTGCACAACAATTGCACTAAACAAAAAATGTTCATACAAAAATGATGAAAAACTGTCCCGATTTAAGTAGTTCATCTGTGGCACTCCCAATTTGGACTTAAAAGTGCTCAAGGACATAAGTTACTTTTTTTTTTTTCGGTTTGCTCCATGTAGACAGAGCTGAGTAAAAACCAGCCCAATGTCAATTAAAATACTTTTAAAAGGTTGTAATGCGTTATAAATTGTTCCGCTTTCCCTTCCCATAGTGGTTAGTCACTTCCTGTTCCACTTTAGCCTTCCAAACAAGCCTCAAATAGCCTACAGACAATGTAGCCATGTTCTTTGGATATATTTATTTCCTCTATAATTGTTTCTCCAACACAATAAGAATGCACAGACCAAATATGTGCTTCTCCATGTCAGATGAAGCACGGGACATGGTTTCTTATTCCTTTAACTTGGTTCTTGATGTGCTCCTTTTGCTTCCTGTAAAAATTTTCCAAACACTAGAAAGGAGAGAACTTTATGTTCCTTTCTCTACTCTAATGAGTCCCTGAATATCATATTTGGTGGAAATATAACAAAGTTTTGGCACAACCTACCCTTTTATATGCAAAAAACTAACTAGAGCCATTTTCACATCAGAGCTACAAATAAGGATTGACTGTCAAGTGCCTACTTGTGGGCGAGTTAGATTTTAAATTAAGTAAAATCTGTAAATCTGAAAAACAAAACAAACAAAAAAAACACCTGAAGGCACCTTTCTTTATTTTGTGCTTTTTTCAGCTATCATAATGTTACCTGTGGCAGGTTCACTGAACAGCAACTTATCTGTTTTAAAACACTTTTGCTGGTGAAGATTTGGATCCTGGCATTATTACTATTATGAATATTTTGGAGGCAAAATCAAACCCCCACATGGCAACAGACCGCCTCCACAGTAGGAGTGCCACCATCAACACACCAGCACGGCGCCCAATTGAAACTGCTTCTCAGCAACTCCAAAATTACAGCAGAGTCTGAGGTGTAGACCTATCTTCAAATCCCCATTATGTACCACTTTGAGAAGATATGAGTGTCTCTATGTTAAACAAGGCCAATCTACAGAATCACCAACCGGAACTCAACAAGGTTTCTTTTACACCAACATCCCATTGTCTGATCGCTCTTGTCCTTCTCATGACTGGTTGTATTATGTATATTTAATGTATAAAAAATAAATCTAATATGTGATGAATGTTTATAATGTTAAGCATAACCAGTGCACAGTTGCTCTGAGAACTACACACACTCTCAAAGGGATTGTTTTTTTTTTTTATGATGAGATCATGATGTCGATTGTCTCATGATCTTTTTTCCCCCCATACAAATAAGTTAACAAAATCCATTCCTACATCCGAAAGTCTGTATCCTGGATGTCATAGATGTATTCATCATTCAACACTGCTGAACTAATGCACACTTTTGATGACTATATCAGGAATGATCTGCTCATTCCTGGTATAGTTATTCATCAAGGAAATATACCATGCAACACTTTTTCCTAAATTCTTGTTGTATGAGAATATTTTAGAAATAAATGTTGTGCAAGATCAGTATTAAAAATGGAGTTGAATTTCTTAGATATCCATAAACATCCAGTCACTGCTAGGTTGCTGGTGGGTATTCCAGTGGTTATTGGGTGAGAACATATACCAAAGACAGGTCAACAATCCATCACAGGGCAACACAGAGATACACAAGACAAACAAAACTATGCATTACCGCCCTCAAACCTAATGACATTTATATTTATCGGTTGACCTAACAGTTGTGTTCATGGACAGTGAGAGGATGAAGGAGAACCTGGAAAGAACTCACGGTTGAACATAAACTATATGGAGCCAAGCATTGAGACAATTAAACGGAAATAACAGCTTTTCCAATGGTTTGACACAAGAAGCATTGTCACAGTAAAGAAATAAATCAGCCAAACACAAATGTTCTATTTGTGCTACGTTTCTGTCAATATCTTTCAAAACCCACTTGTCCTCCGGTTGTGTTTAATGTCAGCTAACATGCTAAATCTTTTTCCCCCATACAAATACAAAATCCATTCCTCCATCCAAAAGTCTGTATCCTAGATGTCAGATGTATTCATCATCCACTTCAGATTTCATCAGCCCAAATACAAACAAAGCAGAATCAGAAGATTTTAAATTCAATGCATCTTTTTAGTGTGCTTTGTAAAGTCCTGCAGTTTACATTTGAACTGCTTCACCCAACCCTGCCTTTATAGTTGGCATACTTTTTGCAGTAATAAAAATAAACAACCACAATATTGTCTTTAACTTACAGCCTGAAGGTTCTGTACAAGTATTTCTGGAGGTCCACAATAGAAACTTTAACCAACACATTAACATGGTTATGCATGCCAAGATATCAGAGTGAAGAAGACACAAAGATCCCAAGCTCTGGAAGAATCTTTAGTGTGTTAAAGTTTCCACTCCCTGTGAATCCTGAAACTAAGTAGAGAAAAGCATCATCTGCCACCTGCTGAATGTTTCTTGGTTGCCTTTTTTTTCTTTTTTTTAAAGGATTGCCAACTGAATCTGCGTGCCATTTTCTAAAAATGTCCTTCTTCACACTTACACAGTTTTACATTCACACCTGCCACTTGCCAAGTACAGCTGCACTGTGCTGACTGATGACTGCTCAAAAGAGAGAAAAAAAGGATATTTCACATGGACTACAAAAAGAAGGAATACGGAAATATTACAGAAATACCCTACATGCATTGTTTTAATACAATTTTGATTGTTTTACAGAAATCAGCTTTCTGAATACTTGGCTAAGACTGTATGAATTGTTTTTTGTGAACAGGAATTTATTTGTGTTTAAAAGATACATAAAATACAAATATAAAAACATTTTTAAATCCTGCCAAACTTTCTCCATGGACATTCTGGTATACAGTATGTGTTCATTTTCCTCCAGACCAAACTGCTGTACTGTTAAAGCTTTAACCCTTGCTGAGCTGCTCACCATTGCAAAATCTCACTCTAAAGTTTCTCACATAGATAATACTGTTATTTGTTTTTGGGTATGGAAAGTTGTAAAAAATTTTAAAGTTTAAATTACAAAAATTATTATTGTTATTATTATTATTAGTATTCTGCGCCTGCATGACCCAGAGCATGTAAACATGACTTGGTGGAGCAACATTAAGCTACTTTAAGCTATAGTAATGTTTATAGAACAATCTGTCTCAATACCTATGATGTCAGCCCCAGGTTATTAAATCAAATAGACCCTTTAACAGGTTGTCATTCATTTCTAAGTAAGCCTCTGTAGCTTACTGTAAGTGCTTGTTCAATATTTAAGTAAAACAGACAAACTAGGAGGGCTGCACAGTGGCTCAGTTGGTAGCACTGTTGCCTTGCAGCAAGAAGGTCCTGCAAGGAGTTTGCATGTTCTCCCTGTGCATGCGTGGGTTCTCTACGGGTACTCCGGCTTCCTCCCACAGTCCAAAAACACGACTGTTAGGTTAATTGGTCTTAAGTAATTACATGTGAGTGTGTGTGCATGGTCGTTTGTCCTATCTGTCTCTGTGTTGCCCTGCGACACAGATAGGGCAACACAGACTGGCGACCTGTCCAGGGACAGGTCTCACCCAGAACGTTAGCTGGAGATGGGCACCAGCAACCCTCCCGACCCCTCTAGGGACAAGGGTATACAGAAAATGGGTGAATTAATAACTAAACCCTTCTTAAGTAAACTAAACTAGTCACTATTATTACAAAACATCACATGACAACCAGACATTTCTATACTCTTTAGTATAGAAATGTATTAGAGCATACGTCTGATGTCCTTGTTGTTTTGACTTGCGTGCAAACTGTTTTAATATGTGTGTATTAAGTTCATTAAGTAACCATGAAAATAATATTGGAGTACTGTGCTATGTGTTTAGCAAATCCTCTTTAAAGGTCTCTGCAAATCCTTTTGCTTATATTGTAGAGCTGCATGCAGTGTAAGCCTCCAGCTCCCCTCTCTATTACAGTCTGGCATATTATGTTGGACCCTGCCCTCTTAATGCATAAATACACACAATCAATACACAGTTGCACAGAGGAAGAACGTATGTTCGATTACATTATCGCCAACTTGTGGTTGTTGCACCAAGATTTTCCCTCTGTGTATAAGCCCTGCTGCTGGACTAATTTTGCACTTTGCAACAGTGTTTTCATCCGACTTGCTCAATTTTCCAATCTAACTTAACATGACAATAAAGGGCTTCTTATTCTGCGAAACAAAAGGGGAAAGCGAGTGGATTAAAAAAAGAATAGATAACCAGTAAATAACCTGTAGAACCGACACAGTTCAGTGAGCGTCACAGGAAGCAGATATCCCCTGTGTATTGGCTAAAACTAATATTAAATCTCTGTATTTATCATAGTAATGACAGTAATGCAAAATCCATATCATGGTGGAACATGATACCAGTGACTCTGCACAAGCCTGAGCACCATCAATCTCTAATGTATATTTATATGTAAATGGATATGTGGAAGTCCATAGAATCACCAACTCCAAGCAGGTCCGTTCCTCTTCTTTTTCTCTCCTTCCAACACACACTCATCATTACAAAGTTGAATGAGAAAATGAGTGTTAATGACTCTGGTGTATTTGTCAATCAGGCCTAACGGTGATTATGAACGTGGCTCTACATATACTCCCCACGGGAGTATCACACAGGGCCATATATTGTGTTTATTTGCACAGTGTGGGCCTCTGTGCTCTCACTGGTGGGTATATGTCTGTTACCACATCTCTGGAGGCTGTATCAGAGAGGAGACCATCTGTTTGTTTTGTCCTGACATCACCCCTGCTTACAATACCCCAGAGGCCTGTATTTTTTCTTTCCTTTTCTATTTTTAGAAAAAGTAAAACATAATTTAAAGAATATGAAAAACTGATTCATTCAAAGTGTGTCGTGTTGTTTTTATGTGTAATCCTAAATGGCCTGTGTATGTTTTAGATGCAGATTCCTTTATGTTCTTTTTGAATGATACCACTTCAAAATATGTAGCAACAGTTATAATAAAATACATTTCTCATGATTCCTGTCTGTGCTAATTTTTGGGAGAATAGCTCTCTCCAGCTTCGATCTGAAAGGGGGACTGGGAATTTGGGGGAGTGAAACAGTCTTGACCAAAAGTTTTTATACCCTTTAACTATTTTTGTCTTTGTGCTAAGAAATGTTAAAACTCCAGACATCATTAGATTTTGCTCTCGAGAATGACCATGGACCTCGTGGCTGATACTGGGATTAAGAGTCCCCCTGTCTGAACTGTTAGCTTAGCTGGTTTACAGTGTGTTGGTAGGTTCACAGTTGTGCCAGGCTCTTCCTAATTTTGAATGATGGATTGAACTTTGGTCCAAAAGTTCAATCCATCATTGAACTTTTGGACCAAAAAGTCCAAAAGGTGCAGCGCTGTGGAAAAAGCACTTACAAATTTCTTCTATTTCTGTATTGTTGTACTTTTGTCACTAGATAACCAAAGTAAATACAAAATGCCATTTTAAAGATGGTTTCTTTTACTGGTGTCAAAAACTGTTTTCACACTGACAGCCACCATGCAGAAATGGAGAAATCACAGAACAGTAATGAACCTTCCCAGGAGTAACTGACTGACTTATCAACATTGTCTCATCAATGAGATCTCTTGATATATGTGATGGTAACATGAAATATGCACTTAGCCAGAAAGTTCTGAATGAAACAAAAACACCTAAATGAGAGTTTTGGAGTGGTCTAGTGAGAGTCAGCATTTAAATCAGGGATGAGAAAAATCCTCTAATGTGGCTGAACTAAAACAATTCCTTTATAGCAATGTCTCTTAGATTGAATACCAGATATTGCAGTTGTTTTATGGCAGTTGCTGCTAAGTGTGGGGCTATCTCTAACATTACTTTGTTTACAAATTATTGTCTGAAAAACCAAATGTTGTCATATCCAACAAAATCAATTAGAGGAACTCTTTAATGTTCGAATATCTTTTTAGAGCACCGTAAAACTTTGCAGTGCTGCAAAACCTTATTCCTGACCTGCCTACATTTTGTATATTTTTAAAAAAGCAATAAATAAAATGTATCTGTTTAGATTTTATCTAAACAGATAAAATGTATCTGTTTAGATACATTTTATTTATGTATAAAATGTATCTAAATACTCATTTAGATAGTATTTAGATACTCATTCTTTATTACTCCATCCAACTTGTGAAATGTACCAGTATCTATTTTCATAAAAACATCAGCTTAATCCTACCATCACCATTTATTTTTCAATTTGAAATCATTGTCAATGTTCCTCCAAACATTCTTCCTTTAATAGAATCCAAGGTATTTTGTTTGCCAATGTGGTAACAGCAACATTAAGTTGAGCTTAAGTATGTTTTGATGCAACTGCTATATGTCTTGGTCAGTCAACGCAGAAATGTCAGTAAAACTGGTCTTCCAACAGTTTCCAGGTCATGTCAGACATGAGTTTCATTGGTTCCATGGTTGTTCGTGAAAATCCCGACCAACTACCTTTTATCTTAATGTGACAGATTGGGTTACATAGTTCAAACTTGGGTGTTCCAACAACAAACCAAAAGAAGTTTTTCAGTTCCATCTTGGAAAAACTGACCACTTTACAGCTAATTCAGCAATAGTGATGCCTCCATGATTAAGTGCCACATGCAGATAGCATTCATTGCCCCTATCCTATCACATATCCAGTGCTTTTGAACTGTGTATCATTAGGAAACTGGACAGTTCCTTTCATGTATACCTCTGAGGAGATTGTGGCAACGATTAACCCAGAAGAATTTCAAATCTTCATTCATCAAGATACAGAACAGTTTTCAAATTTGCCTCAATCCCCATTAAATTGTCTTGGACTCTTTATGTTCTACAAGGAACCAACCGTGAAGAACTCTTTCTTGGCGGCTTCAAAAAGCCATCCTCATTAGTGAGATTACAGAAGTCTAACTTATTTTCTGAGTTGGCATGCTTTAAATTAATTTTCAACTTTATGTAAAACACTGCAACATGAGTCTTTTGCCATTTTTAACTTATTATTGCCATTTATGTATCATAATGTTACAGATATTTTCAGCCAGTAATTAAAGAACTCATACAAAGTAAACACAAGTCTTCTGCTGAAGAAAATACACTCCCTCTGCCATCTATAGTATAATTTCCATATGTGAGAAAAGTGGTTACCATGAGAATTTGAAATGGATGATGTTCCTGCTCTTAAAAGTCCACTATTAGCCTGCCAAAAAGTGCAAAGATTGCCAGCCATGATGGAAAATTAATATTAAGTGCAATACATCATTCCTGTCTGGCTGGTGATATGGCAGTCCTGGGTGGAAAATTAATTTGGTTTCCACTACAGCCTGACATTGTAAAATGAGGAGCAGTTACACTCTCTGTATTTTCTGCTTGTACCAATCATCACAGTGTCAGGAGTTGCAGATTTCTGTTTTGTATGTTTTTTTTTTGTGTGCGTGTTGGTTGAATTTTACTCATTGTTTTATCTGGTGTTCAAACTCAGTAATTTTACATGCCTAAAAATAAAAGATACATTTCACAAAGTTAGTTTTTTTTCTCTGAACATTTTTAAATGATTTAATGCTTGCTGTTATCTCAAGTATATGTTTTGTGCTATATATTGGAATTTAATTACCGTAATCAACTAACACAAAGGCGTGCATAGTTGGGAAGCTGAAGAAAAATTACAGATTGAAAGACTGGTGTAACCACTACTTAATTTAGTTAGCAATAAATTCAGTAGGAAAGTTACTTTTGTTCTAGGGTCACACAGGAGGATGATAAGCATACAAGTTTTAACAACTCAAGTTTATTTTTCTTTCCCCACAAAAAAATAATAATCCAGGTAACACTAATTACCTTAATAAAATTAAGGTATAAAACTTAAATTGTCCACCCTTATATAAAAATATCAAATTAATATATAGAAAATTGAGGGTAGTTTTTGAAACAGTAGCTTTAAAGCTTATTTCAACAAAAGAAATTACATATTCCAGTTAGTCCTTCAATATAACAGTTCAGTCAATGTGCACATAAGTTGTCCGTTATGAAAATGTTCATGAACAAATAGTTTGTGGAATAAAAAAAAAAAGATTTGGGGGCCCCCTTTTTGTTCAATAAGCTTATCTGTTGTCCACGCAAAATATCCAGCTCCAGCAGCACCAGGCCCTCCGTCTTTCCAGGCTTCAGTCCGAGTCACAAAGATGGCGGCGGAACCCTCCTGGTTCTGGAACTCCACTGGCTCGTTCAGATATCGGTCGTCCAAAAAAAAAAAAAAAACAACCTGCATGCAGAGCGTTAACCGATCATGCAGGTATACGGAAATCATAGAAATCTTTCAATTACTTCTCAGTGAAAATCAAATTAGCGTTTAAAATAAACCAAAAACGCTCAGTAATAAAGAAATTACTTAATAAACATCACTTCATCATAAACAGTCTCATTTCACAGAGCTATGCTACTTACAGAGCGACACTTTATACTCCGGTTGGGTTTTTTTCCAGTTCGAAAAAAAACTGAGCAACGTTAGCTCCAGCTAGGTAGCCATTCTGCGTAAGTGAGCAGCTGAAAATAAAACAGACTCACCGGAGAACTCTCAAAACAGAATGTACATTATCCAGTTCAAAATAAACAGATTTCTCTCATATCACAGCAGCACCTATGCGTAGTAACTTCTCTATTTCTGCTGAAATGTGCTTAGTCTGCATAGTCTGCCATTTCTTTTTTCTTCTTCCCTCTTCTGTAGTCTTCTTCTCGTACCGACACAGGAGAAATGTGGGTCTAGTGCCCTCTACAGGACATTCTAAGAACTAACAAACACATTAAACATACAGACGGATCAGCATAGTTTATGGGGGTTACACTGGGAAGAAGAAAAACATTATTGATGGGTTTCAATTGCAAACTGCAACAAGAAAAGTTAGAAGCACAGAAAAATAGATCCCAAGATTTCATATTTCCTTGAACATACCACCCAGATGGTGAAACATAGAAACAATATCATGCCATGTTGGAATGCCTTTCTTCACCAGGGACAGTGAAGTTGAACTGAATAGTAGATGGTAGAGCTAAATGCAGGTCAATCGTGGCAGAAAAGCTGTTAGAGGTTGCAACAGATCTCAGACTAGAGCGATAATTTGCTTTCCAGCATGACAATGGCCCTAATCACATGGCCTAAGTACCAATGGAAAAGGTTTACAGATGTGTTAGAATGTCCCTGTCCATGTAGATTCAATAGAGAACTAGTCTCAATTGCTGTTGCCACCAGTTCTTAATTATTGAAAGTAGCTTTTCACACATGCTCTACATCCAGACGAATAGCTCAAGCTATGTTGCAAAAAGCAATGGTCAATTTCCATCTCTGAAAACTCAAAGCTGGTGTTGAGATATGTCCATGCTGGGGTAACAGAAGGTGTTTACACTGGAGGCGCTGAATAAAATGCACATCTCTGATTTCACATTTTTCTTTGTTTACTTTTTCCTTCAATTTCACAATTTTGCACTACTTCCAGAAAATGCTTTAATATGTGTGGTTGTAAATGTTGTAAAACATGAGCAAGTTAAAGGGATTTCTTGCTAGTTAATATATATATATGCTTTCTCTGAGTTTCCTATTGAAACCCTGTTTGGCAAGCAAATGTGCAACAGTGCAATAGCCCCTGCTGTTTCAGCTAAATCCTCTTGCCTTTCCTTTACAATCACAAAGGGGTTAGCTTCCCCTTTTAGCCCACAAAGACTTGCAGCTTTCACTGAAAGCTTTCTTAGTTTTTCAAGTCTTGTTTTGACACAGTTCCCTTAAGTAGCATTTCTTTAGCATTTAGCCCTATGAAAACGGTAAGCTGGTACCTTTGTACTCTTTTTCTTCTTTGTATGTGCTGCTGGGTTTACCTTTATGTCACTCTCTAAAAACCTATAATTGTATTTCTGATTTCAGAATGTTGTCTTTGCTGTCAAAACATTGCTTTCTAAACTTACATTTCCAAGATTCCTATCATTATTGCACAGGCAAATATTAGTCAGTCCTAAAGGACATAGAACCATCCTTTATTATAACCCAGAGGACATTTAAGTGACACATTTATTGAAAAATCAAAATGTCCAAAATCAAGCTTACTCAAAGAGCATTTCAGTAGTACGTGCCACACAGCTCTCTGTCAAACAGAGCACTCCTTCAGCTTCACAAGAGTGCATAAAATGTTTTCCTGTGCCTAGTGCTGACCAAGTATCAATAAACCAGTGAAATTGCATGTGTGCAACTTCACTGGCTTTAATTCACTCAGTGTTGTGATAATCAATTTTAGCACCATAATCCAATATATTTTGCTATAACAAGCGCAAAACATACTTTTCTTCTGTGAATTACTACAACATGTGTTAAGACATTTAAAACTGAAAAGGTAGTGCAACGGATGAACTAAATATAGCGCTTGTGGCGTAGCGTTTGAAAAAAATCTTACTTCAGTGTCTTGGTAGCATAAGCTCAGAGCCTTTATGCCTTGAGTGACCCACCAGGAACTTGAATGTGCTCACAGTCCAGAACTGCACACTACCATAAATGGAGCAAAATAGAGACACTGCTTGAAGACTAAACATTCACAAGTAGTTGTTAAACATAATGATTTAAAATATGGTACGCTGTTTGTGTGCTGTCTGTAAACTATAAAGTGACACAGTGACTGTAGCTCTGGGGAAAATTGGGAAGTAGATACGCATGGCAACTGGGAAACATCGGGAAATATTTGGAAACTTCGGTAAAAAATAAAGTCTGCTTTGAATTCCACCAGATCGTTTGCACTGGTCTGTAAAGATGGGTTTGTTTTGTATAAAAAAACCATTTTCATTCATCAAGAAGGCAAAGAAAACAGAGCAGCATTTTGAATGCAACTTAAGAGAAAAATACAACATGAGGCTGGCTTTTCAAATGCAAGTAGAAAAAAGAGAATTTTTAAAGTAATATATCCACAACTGTATCGTTTTGATTTGCTTTCTTTGAATGTCTTGTGTTATATAGGTTCAATGTGCAGATTCTCTGTTACTGTTTAGACAAAACCTACAAAGACTCATTCCAAGACATTCCCAAAACATAGCAACTGTGAGCAGCACAAAATAATTTTGTTACAAAAGAACAGCTCTGTGTTTATCATTCATTCATATTCTGTAGTAGAACTAAACAAACTAATAAATATTCTTATTTTTAGATCACTGGTTCCACTAAGAAAACCAAGCTGCTTTGACATCTGACTCTCCAGGAGTAAATATTTCGATTTATAACCATGAACTTAATTAAATTGCTTGAATTTGTCCTGATCTCAGCAAAGTCATCGAGTCTGGGATGTCCTTACCTGCCTTTAATTTCACGGTACATGTCTTTCCTTCATCTCCTGATAGCATCGTTTTTGTCAGATCTATTGACTTACCGACTACAATGTCACCACAAGCATTTCCCCCTCTCCACTCCAAGTTATGATTCCTATCTGCAGTGTGACTTGACATTATGAGGTTCGCCATGAACTCGGGTATCACTGTTGTTTGTTTATGAATATTACAAGAAAGAGTTAGTCATCTTTAGAAAGCTTCTGTATGGAATTCCCTCTTATCATTCCATCAGAATGAGATGTTTGACACTGAATGAGAAGTGAATGCTGTGTGCTCACACAAACACACTTCACACACTTTTTTTTTGTTTTTTTCCTTTGCTTTCCATATGAACAGACACCACATAACATTCAGAACCAAATTATTTCTCAATGCTTTGGGCGACATGTAGTGTACAGTAGCGGTACAGCGGGGACCCCATATGAAGGTGTTGATGTTCTTATCCCTCAGTGCAGCCGTGCGGAGTTCAATTCCTGACCTTGGGACTTTTTCTGCATCCACTAAAAGAAACGTCTCAAAAATCTTAGAAAATGAAAAATATGTATATTTAAATATCCTTCAACACGGTTTTTTTTTTTCTCATTAAATTACTGTCTGTCTTCCAAGAAATTATCCTGTTGTTGTTTTTTTGTGAGCCTGGAATGAGTGTGTTTTGGCCATGATGTCCTATAATTATGTTTCAAAGTCTAAGACTCTTCCAAAAGCAGTGGATCCTTCTTCAGTGGATCTGCAGTCAAATGTTGGCTAGAGTTCTAGCCAACGCTGTCTATGCTACAACTAATTTGCTTATAACTTCAAAATATGAATCTCAAACATAGATACACCAGGGTGTCTATTTGTCTGTACCGTATAAGGTCCACTTCTCATATCTGGAGTCCAGAATGTAGAGAAACTTCTGTTACGCAAAGTTAATTTATGTGTTTACAAATATGCTGAAAATCTTCATAGGGAAACATGAAAAATAATTTGTCCAAACACACACCCTTACCACTGCCAACCCATGCACTTAAGTGATTGCTTTTTTTTTTGCAAGTTAATTATCTATACTATATTATAACAACTAATAGCACTGAACAGTCAAATCAAGGTGAAACATTAAATAACAAACAGTTTCTCTGGGACAATTAACCCACTATTTGACATCAATAATCTTCAAATCTAGGCCTCGAGGGCCTGTATCCTTTTAGAAGTCTTTCTGCTTCAACACGTCCATGTCAAATAATTATGTCATTAGCAGTACTCTGGAGAACTGACTAGATAATTTGAGCCATTTGATTCAGGTGTGTTGGACCTGAGCAACCCCCCCCCCCCCCCCCCCCCCTTTTTTTTTTTTGGGAGGGGTGCCCAGGGCACCAAAAAGAGTAGGACCGCCTCTGCCAGGGACACATCTCAAAGTTGCAGGAGGCCTGAATTTGAAGACCCTGGTTATAGAGATCAGAGAGATGGGCTTTTCTTTTATTATTAACTAAATCTAGAATTTTTAAAAGTGTTTGTTTTATACATAGTTTCTGAATGACAAAAATTATACTATGACTTACAGAAAGCTAGTGCAACAATTCAAAATTTCCATCACTGCTTTACCACACCTACCTACTGCCTAAAAGAGCTGACACAAATAGCCTCTCTATGCTTGGAGTGAAAAAGAAATCAAGTCCACATGCACTTCAGAATGTTGGGTAAAAGTTAGATCGCTCTCCTATTGTACAGAGATTTGCTTCGTGAGACAGATTTGTTTATGTGATGCCGCGTACAGAAGCCTCACACGTTTTCAGCCATTGCACACACATCTGTGACGGCTTTGGAAGTTAGCAGCTCTACTGTTGGCTGCTCGGTGTGCCAGGCAGAGAAGAAACATTACAAGAGAAAGAGCACATATGTAGTCTCCGAGTGCGAAGTAAAACATAACATTTTTTATATAGCACTTTTCAATATATAGATCACAGAGTGCTGTATACCAAAAGAAACTACATAAGTGATCACCAAGATCCTTAAATGTACTCTGGAGTGGTCCAGACATGCTTTGTTTACATGGATGAATAATGAATTACAGTAATCCAGTCTCAAAAGAGAAAATGCGTGAATAACGTTACGTCCCGCTACCCTCACCCTGGCTCGTTCTTATTATTATTTTTTTAAGGCTGATTACGGGAGAGAAGGGGCCGCAACAAAATGTGTAATAGCCTAATTTACACAAAAAAGGAACAAAGTAAAGAAAACAGAACTGGGCACCTGACGGAACACACACTGTGGCGGGGGCTTTACCTTAGATGTCCGATCAGTAGATCATATTCCTTGACCAGCTGGCATCCATTGAGAAGGGGCGAGCCCTCGCGATCCCTCATTCATCAGCCGCTCCGTTTAATAGTTTTTTTTTCTTTATCTTAAAGAATATATAGTTTTTTCTCTTTTCCTAAAAACCGCGCCTCTGGTGATTTCGTCGGTGGTTGATCTTGGCAGGCGTGTAACTCCCCGGTGCTAAAATGCTTTAGCGTCCAGCCGGTTTTCCCAAAACAAATCCAAACAAAATAAAAGAAACTTCATCCCGGCCAAAACTTCCGACGCTCCCCTCTGGGTGGATCCGTCCCGACGTGAAGGCACTCTTTTTTTTTTTCCGTCCAGAGCCTCCCCGCACCGTATTCTTAATTAATTTTTTCTTCGCCCGAAACTCCGCTGCTGCTGCAGCTTCGTACACGCCACCATCACTCATCCCTCTCAGGTGCGCCACCAGCCCAGCTAAAACACCTGGGCTGGCTGTGCCCCGCCCCCACCAGTGAACCGTCAAAGGTGCCAACAATAAAAACAAAAATAAACAATCAGGAGGCGGAAGCAAAGTGCGAGCATGTAACAGTAATAATTTCCATTTCGGATCCTGAGATGAGATTACTTAGCTTGCCAATACTTTATAAATGATGGAAACATGAGCAAACCACTGAACATGACCGTCTAAGGTAAAATCAGAGTCAAAATTTACCAAAAGATTCCTGATGGAAGAGGCGAAAGCACCGAGAGTTTCCATTGATAGTGATAACTGGAGCATAACAAGGAATTTCAGTTTTGTCTTCATTTAGTTGGAGAATGTTTTGCCAATCCAGCTTTTTACACAATCTAAGCACTTCTGTTAGAAGTTCAGTTTCAATACCTCCTGATCTTTGAAGGAAACATGACTCCCCCCTGTAATACAATAATTTCAATAGTATGTCAGCAAACTTCCTGCCTGCTACTCTGTAGAACATACAGAACAGATGTTGAAGTGACGTGCTGATGGGGCTTTTTGTTTGTGTTCTGTTGCATTTACATTTCTATTCTGCTGTAAACTGTGAAAATCAAAGACAAAAAGATTAGAAAGGCTTTTATTGTTTAAGCCCCATCACACAATTTAACAACATAGTCGATACCAATGGCCACATCTCTTTGGATCACTACATCTCAGGAAATGTCTGCCGCTGTCCGTCTCCCTAGAGGAAAAGTTGTTTATTGCTTTATTTCTATCTGTTTATTTTTAGGACACAAGCAGCTGGGTGCATTTTACATTAAAGCTTGCTGCAGTGTAAGTTGCATACGAGTTGCAAATTTTCAACTGTGTTAAAAACTTGAAAGAGAAACCTTTTACAGTAGATAAAAAAAAAACAGAGAAAAAACGCATGATTATTTCTTGTGTAGGTAGAAGTGAATTTGTTTTGTACTTCACTCACAGTAGCAAGTAGCCCTTCATGTTGGTGTATCCTGTGCACCAACATGAACACAATAATTGGCACTTTGCTTAGTGCCAATAATGGCGCTAAGTGCCTGTAAAATACATAATACTGCCCCTTTAAACATGGCTGGTCTCGCAAAGCCTCCATAGACACATGCAGACATTTTGAAAATCAATATTCTAGTTAATGTGAAAATATTATTAGAAAATACAAAGTTAAAACAACTGTATGGTACTGGTGTATATTTACAGTATGACATAGCTTTGTGCGATGTGTTTTATTAAAAGACAATGTTTTTATTAGCAAGCTGTCTGGGATTATCTTTGTCAAATGAATGTGGAAAGACTTATTCTGTATGTGGTGATTAGAACAGTAAGTGTTTCTCTAAACAGAGGTAACCCTCTTTAGAAATTTAAGAACAAAAAAGACAAACCATCAGAGATGGTAAATGCAAGATATATGTATGGATTTTACAGTTATATTACCAGCTGTTGAAAGTAAATGCTTGTTAGCTCTAGAGTAAAACAGAATCTTCATTTTCCACCATTTATGGAACCATATAAAAAGCAGTTAAATTACTGACGGTTACTGTATGTTTCTTCTAATGTGAGGACGATAACGGTAGCACGAAGGACGGACGAATAAAACACGGAAAGTTCGTCTTGAGCCGGCGCCAGTGGCTGAACAAGTGGGAAGTGGCCAGCTGAAATCACATTGAAAAAGACAATTAGCGCTTACACAATCATAGAGAAACATATCAGCGGGCCCAAAAGAGCAGAGACCGGCTGAAGAATTTATTTTTGTCATTAGCGGCTGGCAAATTAAATTAGTCTTTTAGACTGGTCCTCCTGAGCACCTCGCAAACCCATTTCCCATTCAGGAGACAACATCTACAGGTCTAATCATGCACGGCCCACAGCCTGCAGTGAGGGAGCCACTCCATTCACATGCTTCTTAAACTGCATCAGTGACACTAGAATCCCGAGGGTGTGCTCTCCACAGCTGCTGCTGCCAGACCTGCTCTACTGTCTACACTCCCTATTTGGAAGGGAGAGATATGCAAGGGGAAAAAAAAAAAAAAAAAGCACGGCCTTCTTCATATCTTTGACAGCTCATTACCACAGAAACAACCCTGGGCTGGCATCGCTGGCCAGCCCTCCTACCCTCACTGGAGGATACAGACAATAAAAAAAAATAAAAAAAATGAAATGTTGAGCAGAAATTCCAAGCTCATATTACTGGACCTTTAATTAAAAGAAGCTGAGAGAGTCAAGGTATGATATTTTAAGTTGGAAGCTTAGAAAAGGTCAGAACCAACTGGCAGATCTGGCATCTAGGATAAACATGACAAATTTTGGCTGAGCACTATCACTTGCTTTATTTTGCGTGGGTTAGTGGACTCATCATTTTAAATTGTGAGGTTGTTTTTTTTTTTTTCTCTCTCTCTCTCTCTCTCCTGTGGATTTGAAGTAGGGAGGAGGATAGAGAATATGAATAAAAGTGGGAAAGCATGTGCGGGATTCATTGCTATTCAAGTGGGAGAACGCGGGGAACTTTAACCTTGAATGTGTGTGAGCAAACAATGAAAATTTGCTTTAATTATCCATATTCAACTCAAATCCATAAGTATACTGAACGTCAGTGGGAATTGGGCTTTCCGTTCAAGGTCCTCTGCCAAAAACTGCGTTAGCATGAAATGGGGTCACATTCTTGAAAAAAAAAGAAAAAAACCCCCCCGAAAACAATAAGAAGGGCTCTGAACTTCACATAGGCTACATGTGAACAAAATAAAATATTCGACAATGTAGAAGGCCACCAGCAAACTACAGAAGCATTCATGTTTGCACTAATGGATTTTTTTTTTCGACGTTTATTCCTTTTGAAGTGGCTTGTGTTATATGTGTAGAATATTTCCTCTGGCCTCATTACCTATTCAGCCAGTACAGCTTGAATGATGGTGAAGTGCCCTTCAAAGTTTTATGGTGCACAAAATCATGACGCGGACTTCTTTTATCCGTCACACTTTTCAATGAATTCGGAATAAAATTTGCGGCGCTGTAGAAATAAAGAAACCAACTAACCAGCCAGCAAGAGGAGTTGGAAATGCAACACAGAAGACAAATAGCAGCAAACATCTGCATGGAAGGGTCACAACAAAAGTGCTCAAATTAATCTGCTTCATACCACAAAACACTGACACACGCATGAATTGTCACCCAGTTTGAAGAGAAGCCTCATCAATCTTCACAGACAACAGTTTTGATCTCTCCAAGGACCTGATCAGGCTTTAATGAACCTCTTCGACAAGATGAAAAAACATAAGTCCGAGAAAAGTTAAGATAGTCAAATGATACTGTGTAATACCAAAAATATTAGTGGGTTGTGTTAATGATTTTAGTTCATAGTAAAGAACAAGTTTATTCACTTAGGAGCAGCATAGTTAGATAACGCCAAATAAAGTTTTAGTGTGTCAGACTGAAAAAGGACTCTTATATCTAGTAAGTCCTTTACCTACAAACAACAGAATAGATATAAGAACATTCTTAAAGTGAGGGAAAATGTCTTCTTTTGAGAGCAACAAAGAAAATCATGTTGTGTAATCCAGGTTATAGATTGTTTTGTAAGCCTTTAACATTTATAATTAGTCACTTGGGCGCGGTGGTGGTGTAAAGCAAGAGGCCTCAGACCTCTATGTGGCCATCACAGGTTCGAGTCCCGGTCTGTTGAGTTTTGTCTCCCCCCTCTCTCACACCCACTTTCTTGTCAATTCACTATTAAAAGGTAACCAGAGCCAAAAAACTGCTTAAAAATGTAATTAGTCACTTTAACCCATACTGTATTGAAAACCTACCTCAGCATGGTGCCAAACCCAGAACGTGACCCTGTTTTACTAAAAATACTGAGATGAATTTGTCTATGTAAAAAAATGCTGGTCACTTGTTTGAAACAAACAGTCTTGTTTTTGTAACTGCATAGTTCCTATTTTACGATGGTTCCAAAGAGCAAACCACTTCGACAAATCGCTAAACACAACTACATATTAAAAAACACAACATGATAAAAGCACAATCACAAATTAAAAAAGCACAGTGACATTAATCAGGCACAGTTAATTTGTAGTTGTGCTTAGTCAATGTTGTTGTGTCTTTGAATATTTGATATAATAACCTTTATCATGTGAAATGTAAAAACTGACAGTAGTGAGTAATAAAAATCCATTTCCCTGGAATTTATTAGTCTGTTGGTGACTTATGCACAACACAAATCTGTCCTTTATGGAAACGTAGCAAATAGAAGCCCCATGCTGAAAGAAAGCCACAAGAAGTCCTAATTAAGGTTTGTTACATTCGACCAGAAAAAAATATATGTGTTTGTAGTGCTACATTCAAAATGCAAACGCGATGTCTTGGCAAACGATGCGTGTAAATTACTCTGCATACAAGTCACAGGTGAGTTGAACTGCTACTCCCAGAAATGTTTTACATAACTGAAAGCTGTCTTCTCCTCATGGGCTGCATGGGTTATTGTCTCAAGGAACCCGAAAAAGAATCCCATGCATTTCCAAATAAATGAGCATATACAGTACTTTGTTTAGACTAACTGCCTTTCAGCAGCTCTCTAAACCGAATCAGAGGACCTTTCAGATGAAACTTATAAATCCTTGATTAATCTTTAATATTAATATGTGTTCCATTTGATTATTTCACAATGAGAAAAAGGAAAGTACAATTTGAACTACATATGTTTGTCTAAAGATTAGAACTCAATAAATCATAGTTAATGTTATTCAAATGCATGTTGACCCTTGTTCAGTTCAATAAACTCATACCAGGTCCTATATTTGTCAACCTGGCAACCATATGCACGCTACACTTACAGCTTCATATACTGTTAGGGGTAATTAATGTTGACCTTTACAATAAACATGCTCCGAACTATTTGGTTGCCTCTTCTCCTCCCTGCGCTTGCTGCCGTGAGTCACACAGCTCCACATGCTTGCAGAGAGCCAAATTACTAGAAATCAAAAGAAGTTCAACCCCTGATGGTAAACCGTGTCACTTAATTAGCATGACTTTGAAGCACTTTCGTTATAATTTGCAGCTATCATAACGAGCAGCTGCTATAAGTGGAAAAATATTCAGCCTATACAGAACGGGCAGCGGGCTGACTGAGAGGGCAGCGTTGAAGACGACCCGCTTCTCTGACCTGAACTTTATGGGTCGTTCAACAGGTGTTGCATAAATTGCTAGGTGAGCTTCTCTCGGTAGCAGAAGTTGATTCACTTTCAGATATAACGAGCACAATGAACATTAACTTGAGCAATAATCTCAAGTCCTTGGCTTGAGTGTATGTGTGTGTGCGTGTTCACACTCTGCCATTTTTAATAGGAGAGAAGAGCAGGAGGCAAGAATCGCCCCTCTCAGCCAGACGAGCAGGTTTTCAGTAATCCAAGTTCGCTGCACAGTCCAGTAATGTGTCTCCTGCTTTGTATTGTGAATAGCTGACTCAAACCCCACTAGCTGAATATTTAATATGCCAGAAGGGTTGAAAAATGAAAAGTATTAAATGGTTGGAGTTTTATTTCTGCCATGTTACTATTGTAACTAAAATACATATTGCTAAAAAGAACAAAAGAAAAAAGAAAACAGTCGTGGTATTAGTGAGTCCTTTCTGTTTGTGAGTTTAGATTTTTATTTATTTATTTTTTTTTACATTTGCTTCCAGTGGCTTTTCACCTACATCGTTGCAGATGTTACACACCCCCGCATAGCGCTTCGGCTGGCTTTCAGGGAATCAACCGAAAAGTGAGAAAAGAGGATTCTTAAGGTAGGTGAGCAGGAAACAAAACGACACTGAGAACTCAAGGCTAGGCACAGAGCACAGAGGAATTATGAAAAGAAAAAAAATAAAAGGACTGTTCATCTCCAAGCAATGAGTAAGAAACAGCCAGGCTTAGTCTAGCATCCTTTTCTTCTCTGATTCAATTTGATTGCTAATGTAGAGCAATATGAGTCACCGGAGAGAGAAATAGATCTAAAAGCAGGAAATTATGACACTTTGCCAAAATGACAAAATGTGCAGTGCCTTGCAAAAGGATTCATTTCCCTTAGATGTTTACCCCTTGATCTCTTATTAAAATCGTAATTGTAAATATATGTTTGTATATATAAAACAAACACCTGAAAAGTGTGGGCTGCATCTGGATTCAAGCTCCAAATACGGTTGCAAGTTTTCATATTGGGATATATGCTTATTCCTGCTTTGCACATCTAAATATTGAAGATTTTGTCCATTTTTCACAACATTGCCTTTTGTCTTCAAGCTTCTGGAAACACTTTGCAGAGTTTTTTTGGGGGGAAAAAGTTAAATCTGTGGAATGTCTATGATGATTATCCTGTCCTTCTACATCAACAGGCAACATCCTGAGTATGATTACTTAAGGATGTCTGGATTTATATAGACTTTTTTTTGTTGTTGTTGCTTGTTGTCACTTGTTCAACTACTGAGAGTGCTGCCGCGGGCTAACACACACACTGCAAGCTGCGTTCATGCCTGCCTTCACTCTTCATATTTCAAAAAATGCCTCCCATATTTGTGAAGCAAATGTCATGACGCGATGTCTTAATTTGGCAGCGAAAATGTCTAATGTTGGCAGGAAGCTTGAACTGCCAAAGGGATGTGCTTAGTAAATAACAGCAGCAAACATCTGGCCCCCTAATTTTAATTAGTCTCGGATTACAACTGGGCCACGCTCTCTGTTGTGAGTCAACTCACTTTCCGTCTGAATTTTCATTTCCAAAAGGTCAAAATGCCTAAAAAATCGTTAAGAGATGAAAAAATGAAATCATATCTTGAGCTTTGATTAAAACGTTTTTTTTTTTCTTTGTCCAACCTGCACACCTGAAATAGCCATGGCAAATAATCTGTGAGTGAGTTAGGCAATAAAATTTAATTAACAACAAAAGACACAAAATTGCTGAACATCTGTTTTATGTCTCCGTTGCCTCTTTTGGAATAATTATTCATCAATCTGTCTCCAGCGCATGCTTTGTATTTACAAAAATCTGCTTCGACTAAATACATGTCTGCATGCAATCAAAAGAATTGTTCCACTGAATTTATATGGCACAGTTACCTGCACTGAAAAAAAAATCTATGCCTTAATCAGAGGTTGTTGCTGATTATATCGAAATAGGAAATTATGGGCAGACTTAATCAGCTGACTGAATAATCAAGCCAAGAGGGGACATTTACTTTCAAAAAACAGATGTGCTGTGCCGTTGTTGGTGGTGGTTTCTAATTTTAGCTTGTGAAAAAAAAAAAAAAAAAAAGTTCAACCAGCAAAACTGCTGTTTGGCCTCACCCTGTGTCAGATGTAAGTCTCAACTCCAGATAAAGTGAATAGGAGAAGGGCACAGACAGATAAAGCTTTGTCAAGCATGCAATTCAAACAAATGTCTGCTCTGTCTTTGCTTTGTATTCACATTGTCTCTTGAAGTGTCAAGGGTGTAGCCTCCAAAGTCAGCTGGGAGAGAATCTGGGCTAATTATCTATGCACAACATTATACTAAAATCTACATTTAGCGTTGCACAAGAGGTCAAAAATGCTTTCACGACAAGCTCCCTTACTATTGTTAGACATCCTCAGATGTTTAAGGAAATAAACTAATAGGGAAAGGATTTAGTTTTTATACTTACAAGCTGTTGCCTATCTGTCTCACACATTAGTGGTGTAACAAGATTTATTTTCTAGCGTAAATCACACTCCTGCATTTTTCATGTTCGATGCTGTAGCACGAGCAATTTGATCACTAGCCAAGTCAAGAAAATCTGAAATCTGAGGCACTGTACTAAGGATCTTTTCAGATGGAAGTCATAAGGCTTGATTCCAGTTTTTAATTTTTTTTATTTTCGCTAGTACTAAATTATTCTATTGCATCACATTTCAAAAGCCATGTCAGATTTTTATTGCTTAGTTGTCAGGAAAAAAATATGCTTATTAATATTCTGTCAGTTTCAAGTCAATCCAATGACCGCAGTGGGTTATTTGGTCATTAACAGTGGGGTACCAACAATTTTGTCCAGTCACCACCAATCCAAGGATTTATTTGGTTCTCTACAAACACAATAATGGCCTTCCATTAATAGCACAAGATTCTAAACCTATCCCTTTAAGCACCATCCCTTCCAAAAAAAAAAAATTAAAAATGTTCAAAAATCAGCTGAAGCCTGTCTGACGGGATTGGGCAGCATCTCATGAGTTCGTTCTCTGGTTTTCACCAATAACCAAAAAAAAAAGAAAAAGAAAAACGCTGACATTAAGTTAACTTCAACTTGCTCTTACGTGAGAGTATGTTTGTCCGTGGACGTCTCTGTCCTCTCTGTGTTGGCCCTGTAGCATACCCAGCGTATATCCTGTCTAGAATGCATTGCACCATCAGGTGATGAGGAACAAGATTAAGTCTATGCAGGTAATGACTGCATGATGCAATGAAGATACTCCTGGAGGTTTTCACAGTGAAATCATAAAATGCTCTTATTTCTCTAAGTGGCCACTGCCTTCCACAACAAAATTCTTGTGCCAAAATGTTTTTTCTTCTCATGTATTTCTCCTTATTTCGACCTTAACTTTGGGCTTTCACATAATTATTCCCCCTCCTTTCTGAAAGACTGGCTTTGTTGATAGGTACCTACTAAACTGTTCAAATGGTCCTTATATGGCATCCTCAGGAGCATCAACCTTTGGCACCCAACAACTATCAGGCTGTATGAAGTCTGTATAGCTGTCAGATTTTATTGCTCCTTGCAGGCTAAACACAGCAAACTGTCATTATTTGTTCTGAACGTGTGGAGTGTTCTGCCATCAGTTTGCCTCCTAAGGGACATGGTATTAAAGAATGGAAAAGGAGAAGGCAAGGTGAGATGGATTTACTTTATTTTTAGCTGTCTGAAAAAGTACCAAAAAAAAAGGCAAAACAAATGTTACAGCCACAAGTCACTTATTCTGTAAGCTCTTAAAAATTGATTTCTGCTTATTAGATTTTGAAGAAAGACTTTTCAGACTTAATTTCTGTCTACGTCAAGCCACCCACATTTCTTTGGAGAGCTGAATAAATTTTAGGAAAATAAAGAGCATACTTTTGGATGGTGCCAATCAATTTCTTAAGCAGGAACTTTGGAAAGCGTGAACGTAGGCTTTGTTCAGTGGACTGCTGCTTAAACAGAACATGGGTGACCTTTACAGACAGCACAGCAATAGCTTGCATTCTGCAATTTGTCAGTCTAATTTTTTACTTTACCTTGTTATAAAACTCCAGGCCTTTTTCTGTAAGCAGTCTCTAGGGTGCACCAAATAGTTTAAAATAAATCCCCCTGTATAATTGCTCACCTTATCTGGCAATCATCTGCTAATCTGCTTAGAATAAAATTGATTGACAGCTCACAAAGTATGCTTTCTTTTCCTTTACCTCTACAGATTAATAGCATTATTTTTTTCTTCTTCTCAGTAACATCATGCCTCAATTAAATGTGATGTTGCACTGCTTAACACAAAGGCTTTTAAACATGAAAACCAATCATCAGAAAACAAGTCATCCAGACCATCAAATCGAGGTCTCAGAGGAAATGCAGTGGCACAAAATTACAAGTAGTCAGTGATGATTTGCGGTGTCCAAAGTCAGTGTAACTGTCAATCAGAGAGATGCTTTAATTTTCCAGTATATAGCACCTGTTAAAACTTCCAAAAGCACAAATACTTAAGATCACTGTGCTTTGCTGGCCTGCAGACTGGTCTGATTTAGATTGTAAAGAATAAGATGAGACACCAGAAGCAACAATGCCAAAATTAACTGATGGCCGCTGTAAAAGTAACCTGGACTTCATTAACACCTCAGAAGAGCCACAAGCTGATCACCTCCATGCCACGCTGCATTGACGGAGTAATTTACCCAAAAAGGCGTCCAACCCAGTTTTGAGATCATGTACTGTATACAAGTCAAAAAGGTTAAGGTTAGTCAAAATGACCAATTGAATCAACATATGTCAATATTTCATATTAATTTAAATGTACATCCTGTTCGGAAACTTTTTAAGGACAATAGTGTGCCTAGTCTTTCTATAACATGACTTTAACAAAAATCACCCCCCTTGTTTTACAATATATCCAGTATTTCAGTAATCAATTTTGTAAGTGTGAAAGTGTGTGTATTACTCCACCTACATACATAGCTTCACCTCTTATCTGCTTCTACCAATTTTTTTTTAAAAACGCCTGCCTTCGTTTGACTGTCTGCCTCCATCTTTCCTAACTGTCACATAGCTGCTCAGTGCGCACGCACCAAAAAGATAAAAAAGTCAAAATCCCCTCTCCCACTATCACTTAATAATTATCAGCCTTTCTCTCTCTAGGACTCAAGACAGCAGCCTTGCAAGATAAATGCTGTTTTTTTCTTTTCTATTTAGTTTTGCTTGCATACCTCTGGATTCTATGGCAAAAAAACCGAGGGGACCTAATCTGTAAAATGTTACACAAACCAATGTGTACCAGTTTGTAAGGATTTTGTAATTCTTTGCGTTTGACATTCCAAAGCGGTACATTTTAGAATTACTATTCCATTTGTGGTGAAATTCAAACATGCCCATTAAGTGACACCTGAAATTAATTACCTTTTTATAGCTGAAAAGTTACATTTTGACAAAAAAAAAAAGAAGAAAAAAATATATTGGTCAGAGTAGAAACGTGTTTTAAATTCAACTTGCACACTTGAAAATATTTTTTAAAAATGGTCATAAAACTTTATTTTTTGGGGGGATTTCAAAACAAAAAAAGTCCAAGTCTATCGGTTGGCAGCTTTGGACTACATCACCTAAAACCAATAGGTTGCACTCAGAAAAATAATAGTGTCCGAATGTAATTACATTTATATATAGAGAGCAAAAATAATCAGCTGTTCTGATTCTTTATCCTTATGTTTGGGCCAGCAATGAATTTACAAGACAAAATGAAATATCTAAATTTATTTGAGTCCATCAGAAGCAGAACTTGAGTTTTTTTAATTCCTGAGTGTCGCTGCAAAGAAGCAGTTGGTTGCTGCGCGCTCATATCTCGTCCACAGTAATTCTACCAATTTCTAAATGAATATATGCAAGTTGACTTTGAAGAAAAAAAAAGAAAAAAAAACTAAAAAAATATCTGTTCATTTTTCTGGCACTTAGCTAGTAGAAGTCTGGTGCGAGTCACTCTTTTCAGCTTTTTATTTGTAAAAAAGTTGTTTTTAAATCTAATAATGTATGGCTTCTTTCCACTTCACGATAATGCACTGCTTTGTGTTGGCCTATCACTTGGTTGTTCAAGGTGCTTTAATGCTTTTCATGACATTGTGGTGCCTTTGTGCTGCTGTAATACCCTTTAAAAACAAGCTAAGCAGAGAAGCAGCTTATTCATTCATTTTCCATCCATGTTTTATTCTGTTGAGGGTCGTGGGAGGGCTGCGGGCTTTTCTAGTTCTCACTGGTAAAAAAAAACCCAGAAGTGCAGAGTTTATTGTTCTTATTCCTAATCTGTTATTTTCATGTTTGAATATGCCAATGTCTTAAGAGCAATATTACCTCTTTTTTTAATTTTTACTAACCACTAAGCAGCAATACCCTGTGAAAGTTCTTTTTCAACAATATTTTACTTTATATATACTGTATATATACTGTATGTATGTATGGGATATTGGCTGTTAAACTGTCATTGGAATTACCTTTCCATGTTAGGTAAAAGTGCCAAAAATGTTCAAATATGAAAGTCAGCGCTAACAGTGAGCATTTTCAAAGGGCATAATCAGAGTAGAGAATTGAGGAGGTGAATGATTCAGATGCTTTAATCTCCGGCGCACACCCGATGTAGGGATGCCTTACCTTATCCTGCCTTTGTGCTGCCGGTGTATACCTCAGACAAGAGTTAACAAGAGGAGCAGCTCATTCATTCGTTTCTCATGCATATTTTATCTTGCTCGGGGTCGAGAGGGGGCCGCAGCCTTTTCTAGTTGTCGCAGGCTAAAAGTCGAGTTACACCCTGAACGGGTCATGGGGGTCAATCGTAACGCCAACACAGAGAAAAACAAAAAGCAATGTAGATTCACACCTACGCCCACAATTAATTTAAAATCAAAAATGTTCCTGGGTTGGTAGGAAGCTGTAGTACTCAGAGAAACCCACGCAGGCTCATGAAGAAGGCCAGGGCATATGCATATTTTGTGGCTTTTAGCACCGTTTGGTCTTGATAAATATCGATTGCTCGTCTATTTCAAATGGTGGTCATTAGTACGTCCTTTCACAGAATATGCCATACAGATAACTAACATGTTATTAAAAGGACAGGGCTTACAGTATATTTTTGAGTTTACTGTACGTAAAATGAGTAAGTTGTGCTTATTTGAAAGTAATTTTCAATTAATGCTTAAATGTCAGTGGAGACATTTGTGCCTCCACTATATTTGAAATGACTATATTTATCTGGTAGAAATAATAGTAACTCTGGAACAAAGTAAAAAAAAAAAAAAGATAAAAATTAAGGTTCTTTCCCACACAAATGTAAGTAGGTTTGGAATAGGATACGTGTTAACTTCCACACATATAGTTTTATTTTATTTCTTTTCTTGGCTTGCTATTTTTTTTTTTTTTTGAGATATGCCAAAATTCATGTGCTTCGTGGGAATACTGAATGTTGTTATGAATATTCACATTTATCCCATATGTAAATATAATTATTTAACCAAATATTGATTTCTGAACTCTTCCTGAGTTGAAACAGCCTTGTTGTTTCTAAATGAATATGAACTTGTTTTCTTTGCATTATTTGAGGTCTGAAAGCACTGCATCTTTCACCATTTCTCATTTTCTGCAAATAAATACAAAATGTTTGCTTGGAATAAATGAGACATATTGCCAGAAGTTCATAGAATAAAAGAACAATGTTCATTTTGCTCAAAAATATACCCATAAACAGTACAATAAGAGAAACTCATAATTTAAAGTGGTATCTTAATTTTTCCCAGAGCTGTATTCTTTTTATGCTGACAAATATGTAAAATATTTTTTATAAGTAAAAAACATTGTTAATAAATACAAGCTCCATAATCAGTTATCAGGCAATAGCCAATGTAGATTGTTCTCCTCTTTTTGAAGCTTTATTTTGCTACTTTTTATAGATGATCTTTGAGTGTTCAGTAAGTATGCAAATACATGAGAGGGAGTAAATTATGTGCACTAAAGTCCTTAAAATTTCTTTACTACACATTTTTTCTAAATGAATATGCTACCGCACAGACTTCAATAGTGATAACAATAAATAATTCTAAAATTTCTAAAGTGTGACAGCACTTAATTTGATATTGGAGAGAAATACAGATGTTTAGGAAGATGGAGTGGATAGTAGATATGCTCTGTAATGACAGCAGCTTGGCTTGGCGGCAAGCACAGGTGCAGCAATTCATCTACTGTGGTTTGTTAGAGAGGTTATATTGCAGCATTTTTCATGTCATTCTGTGTTTTTCTTTGCTCAGACGGAAGATGCTGCTCCTGATGTGCCCAAACTGCCACATTTTACAGTTAAAACTTTCTTCCGTCTGTTGGTGACATCACTGTCCACACCACAGAAATATACCAACTTTTCACTGCCTCCTGTCCAGGAACAGCGTCTGCCATTTTTTATGTCAAGTATCAAGATAGTGACCATTTTATGTTTTGTTTATGACCTTTTCCTCCATCTCAAATTCGTAACAGTAGTTTGACGCTGTTGTATTTGTTCCTTTAGAAGCTCTACCTGACTGAATTGATTCTGGTCTAGCAACTGTTGCTGCACACCTTGGAGAATGTTCCCACCCTCTCTTGCACATTTCGTGTACTTGGCTCAGAGAGCTTTGCCCGCAGGCACTACTGCAGGCAGGAGAGCAGCTTGAACTGATGCAGGTTCGGGACCACCCTGGTCCTTCGCCACACTAATGTTGGCTTCGAGGGACTTTAGAGAGTAGCTCTGTGACATGGGTGGCCTGCATCTCCTCATTTTCTGAGCAACTCTTGCTTCACATTTCCACCCAAACAGCCCACCCCCGTACCCCTGTGCCATATATCAACTTCTGGTATTTTTATAAAATGAGTAGTTAAAGTTAGAGGTTTAGTTACATGTTTTAGTTTAATAGCACGCCAATCAGTGTCAATGGTCAATACTTTTTGAAGGATACACTAAAAGGGCTTCATTCGTTAAAAAAAAAAATCCAATTTGAAAACATTTTAGAATCTTAAATAATCAAATTTCAAAATCCGCATGATCGCTACTGCACATTCCACACGTTTATGCTTTCACAAATCCTCAAGCCAATGGTACAGCGGTTTTTAGATATTGCCCTTTTGAGCAATTTGAGACACCTGACTCCTCCAGACCTCTTCATTTTCAGGTAATAAAGGAAAAAGTGGAGTTCTTGTTTCATTTTTTTTTTTACTTCTTTGCCAGAGTTTTACTGGTTTTAAACAGAATTGACCCAAAGTTTACTGTACAGCCAGAGCTACAATCTACAACTTGAACAGATCTCCATTTTTACTTAAATTTTTACTTACTAAATGCCAACAGTGACTTGAAATAACCTGCAAAACTGGATGAACTGATTTTAGACATGTTTTATTTTGATATTAAATGAAAAAACCTTGTCACTGCGATGGCTTAATATGAGAAAAAGCAGGAGTCTGATTATTTTGTTTCCCCATGTGATTGATTTAAGCTTTGACACAATAAATGGGAAGATTAAACCATGCCTATGTCAGAACATTTGCAACTTTGAATCTAAGCATGACATGAGTTATAATAATTTTCAGACGATAAAAGTACTACTTCAACAGAGAGTAAAAAATCGACTTAAATGTCACACAAAAATGCTTAGTTAAAACCACACATGCTCCGGCATGTCAACATTTACAAGTATAAAATGTGTTTATTGAAATTTATTGTGTCTGACAACTGAGTACTGAATAAGGTTTTGTGTGTGACATTTGTAACTCAAGTGCTATTTGCTGAACTAGTTGGGAGTTTGTTTTATATACCATATACATATCCTGACAGAGCTAGATATTTTTATAAACATATGCACAAAATCTATTAAAATAAGATCTGATAGGCAGACCAATTATTAACTATTAATTAATTATTTCTGAGCAACAGGCAGAACTCTATGATTCTTATTCCTCTCCGTGGGATTAATTTCAGCTTTAAAATAATAAATTGGAAAAATGAACCATCTCTGTGTCAACGCGTTTGCAAGCACGAATGCGAGCGTGACATATTGTTACGCTGAATTTTGACAGAGATCTGTTTCTGTCAGTCGTTTCACAGCCCTTAGTCGATGACAGTTACTGTGATCAATGCATTGTCATGCCGTTGTTTGTATCAGAGTGTCTAAAAATATCCTGAAACCTGCAAGTGCCAAATTAAAATCCAACTATTTCTGATGGCCTCTCTTCACTTTGCAGTGTCTAATTACAGTAGCTTACCAAAGTAGTCTTATCCCTTCAACTTTTTTTTTGATTTTTTTGTATTACAATTTTAAGTGTTGTTTGTATTTTTTCTGGATATTGTTTATGTCTGTCTCCACCAGCTTAGCACATCAAAAAACACGTTCCACTTCTGTCTTTACATCACAATAATCGACTATATGAAATTGACTTAAAATACAGCCAGATTCAAGTAGTTTGAAGACTTTTAGTAAGCTCTTTTCCTTTATCCAATGTCACAATGGAAAAACTACAAGTCAAGCATACTTATTAACCGACTAAAACTTGACTTTAGTCGACATAAATATTAGCAGCACGTTTTGAATAGTAACCCCTGTTGATTTTCACTTTTACCAGTAAACACTTACTTTATTTTCAAACTACAAATCTAGATGCATACATGAATCAATAACAGTTCATTTCTTTGATTAAACTCTCATTAAAGCAGGGTTTTTCATCTCTGAGTGAAATTACATGCTTTGGTAAATTTGATCAACTTCTCTGATTACCATGTTGCTCTCGACAGTTAGTTCAAGGAAATCTTTTTTTGGTTGCCAATATATATTTCATAAACCCCAATCAGAAGGGGTCCAAATTCATTCTCAAAATATTCTTTCTCACGATTGCATATGGTTAAATATGTTAGATACTATCGATCGCTATGTTCAGCAATTTCTCGTCATTATGGAAATAATTAGGTTCACTGCATTATATATGGATTTAAAAAATATCCCCTACCTTCCAATGTGACACTGGGGACCCTAACTAATGCATTGGCTCCCAGACAATAGACGCAAATGTCTTTTGGCACATAAGGGTTTTAGGGAAATCAATTCTTTTGCAATAACTTGCCTGGGCAAGAATAGGGCCTACACAATGAAGGAAAGCATACTTCTAATGCAAACCCTATTATCAAAGACAGAGATTCATCCATTATTTACCAAATGCCAATTTCACAAGGCTGGTTCAAAAACAATTCTGAATTATTCATTAATACACAGGCTTTCATGGCTTTTGGATGTAATTAATACTAAGAACAATCAGGCCATCGCAAATCAAGACTATCACTTTTTGTCTCGGATCGCAGGATTTCTGGAGGAGAGGGCGGCGATAGAGTTTCCTGACCGTATGGTTAAATGGGTGCCCAGTGGTGGTGCTCATTTCACAACTAAGGTGAAGTCCTGCAGGTTTATTGATTCCTGTCTATGGTAAAGGTTTAGCTATTATTCTGCAGCTGAAAGGAGATCACCCCTTTAGCCCCAAGAAATCAATGCAGAGCCTGCAGCTATAATTACCATCCACTTGATGATGTTAGTATTACGTTTGCATGCGCTGGAAAAATTGATTATAAATTCCATCAAATACATGTCAGCACACCCTAATCACAGTATCACATGATTAATCATATACTCACAGTAACATTAAAAAAAATAAAAATAATAAATGAAAATAGTTGGAAGTTTTCCCTGATAAAAGTGTTGCTTTACTTTTTAAGTAACTTGTTTTATGTCCCACATTCTGACTTTTTTTTTTTCTTACTTTCGACATCTGTCAAAACAAACACAAAAAGAAGGATTTATAGCCACTACTGGTTTTCTAGTGGCCAACTGATATTGTGCCAACTGTTGTCTAAATGTCACAGGCCGCAATCCAGATGCGGACTGTTTCACACGAGGCCTGGAGGCAGCATGATAAAGGTTGCAAATGTCAGTTATGTCTGATAAAGTTTGGAATGGTACAGTTCTGTTATCTTTGCACTCTTATTTCTCTCGTCAGACGCGCACACACACAAGTAAAGAGCTTAAACAAATTGACAACAACAATGATATTGGCTGAAACAATGGAATATTATTATTAGAGCTGTAACAAGAGGTTGAGTATAAAATCATGGCAGGCAAGTGATTCTTATATTGGTGCCTCTTATGTCTTGGGGACGCTGTTGAGCTTTTGCAAAACCCTTAAAATACCTATGTTTGTGGCATGGCTGACATTTGTGCAACGTTTGGTGAGTTTTCTTTTATTCTTTCATTCCACAAAGTCAATTTATTTCCCAACAGATTAATAAACACTACAGATACATTAGAGTTTCGCAGTGCTTTTGCTGCCCAGGCCTAATTATTTGCAAGAGTGCTTGCATAACTGTTGCTAATCAAACTGCTTGCAATTTTATATGCCGAGGGTAAAATATGACTCTGAATTCATTATTTTGATTTCATGGCTCTAACAGGGACAACTGTGAACAGTTGAAGTGGTGCGGTCAGTGTTCAAATTAGTATCCCACCTATAGAGGACTAAAGGGACACACTCAAAACCTAAAATTGTCCAGAAATCTCCACTACACACATGGGCACTTTACATAATAAAGCAAATGCCATTAAAATGACATAACCAGGACAATAACCCGAGCTTGGCTATAAAAAGGACTCTTACCACATTCTTCATTATACCTGTAGTTCAGTCATTAAAGGTCAACTACGCTGCAAACAAGAGAAACAGACCATGAGTTCAACATGCTGATCACAGAGTTTTAGGGTACTTATTCTATAGAATCAGTACCTAACACAACGTTAAAAAGTGCTTAAAGTTAATGTAAAGAAGAGGGTCACTATGCATCAATAGAGACTTGCTGCTAAAGAGCAGTCCAAGCAAAACAGCACAGCATATTTTGGATGACAAAACTGACTTTTACTGTTACTGGTTTGAAAGGAGTCAAATTGTAAAGAATTATAAGGAGGTATTTTTACAAATGCATCTCAAATTCCAGATTTCCTAGCATTTGGAGAATGCAATTTGTGAACATCTTTTTTTTTTTTCCATTTTTCTGAACAATAACCTTTTTAGTGCCAAGAGGGTGGCATATGTGTCTTTTTCCTGATGAGTCACTTAGGTATGCCTAGTTGCGGTTTAGTCATGTATGGTTAAACAGATTTAGAGTCATATTTAAATATAACATATCTTTCAACTTATAACAATTCCATGTATAGTGGATCCCTGCTTTTGTGGTTCACTATCTGGATATTCAACTTTTTACAGATTTTTCTGCAGAAAGTAACTTTAAAATATTGATAGGAAATCTGCTTATGTTGGATTTTTTTAAAGCAAATCTAAAACAATTTGACACTTACGCACTGAAACACCCAAGCACATTACTACTGAACATGATATTGGTTGCCTGTTTGAAAAAGCAGCCAATCCAGAAGCGCTATTAATTTTTCTTTATTGGCTGAAGCCATAAGAGCAAATCTTATATAATGACCTTCTTCAAAATTATTTCCACTACGTGTTAATACCAATTAATGTATATTTGACATTTTAAATTGTTATAAATGTTAATTTAACCTATTCTGTGTGGTCTCGTAAAATCTGGAGGTCCATGTTTCAACCACAAAGTTTCACAACACACGCTAAGGCTAGATTTTATTTCTATGTTACATTTTTAAAAGAAAATATCAGCAAATAAAGAGGTACAAAATTGCCCAGTTGCCTCATGCAAACAGAATTTACACTATATACTATACCTTAGCACTTTAGCCGTCATAGTTTACTGAATTACAAGATAATGAAATTCATTATTGTGGAACATTGGTACGTTGACAACTTTTAACACTTTTTTTTAGTACACAAAATCAAAGTTAGTTGCCAGTGAGTAACAAACATTTGCAGATAATATAAAAATAACAGTGGAACTGAGAGAATTGTTTGAAAGCAAAAAACGGAACATAATGCACTGTAGGGAGGAGCGTAATCACAGTCTTCAACTTGATATTCTCACGGTTTGCGATAGAGAGGTGGTGAGGCAGACGCAGAGGACCCAGGTTGGTGTGAAGGAAATGATGATTTAATGAAGAAATTATGTCAGAAATACAAAGTCCAAAAATCCAGGCAGTACAGAATGAGCAGAAGGCTAAAGCTCAAATCTGGTAGCAACTGGCAACCAAAAGACATCTGACAACAGACTAGACAAGACAGATAAGACAAGGACCTGACAAGGAACAAGGAACACAGGTGGGTTTAAATACACAGGGATACAATCAGGAGAAACAAGGAACATGTGTAACTAATCAAGGGGTAGACGGGACAACACAGAGACTCTACAGAACACAGAAACCTAAATAAACACAAAAAACAACCAAATCCTTACAGATCAGATGAATTTCTCAGATGAATTTCTGTCAAAAACAAGTTTGTTTTTGAAACAAATTTGCTGGGGTTTTGCATCCATGCCAGGTCCTACTGTGTTTTCCTTCCTGCTGTGAACGCCTTCCTTTCCCCAAGAGCTATGGACAGTCTGTGTGTCCCTCTTCGATCCTCCTTCTTTGGTTGAAAAAACTAAATTGAAAAAAGGACTACACTTAAACCGTTAAGACCGTACCTTTAATAGTCATGAGCAAAATCCTTTTGCCAACATTAACAAGAGTGTTGGAAGAGGGAGTAATGATGACCTCCTGTTTTCATATAGACTAACCTCACATATTGAGTGAGACATCTTAAAGTCTGTTGCACAGGGGGAAAAAAATGTTACAAGAAAATATAAAGTACTGAGACAAGGCTCAAAGTCAAGTCTTAAATTGCTTTCTGATTGAAGAAATGTGCTGCAGCTTCTAAAGCCATATGGCAGTGCCTCTTCCAACAGGTTAAATGAAGCAAGTTGATTGCTAGGCACAGTAAAGAAGGCAACACATCTCATTATTCAGCTGGCGTTAGGCAGTTGGTACATGTTTTTGTACTGCATCTGAAGTGATGTCTGGGAACCAGCTTGTCTGATTTGGTAAACATGTAACAGGTTACAAACTGAAGGGATAGATCACAAGTTGTTTCCTGAGAGAAAATGTGCTGTAGACAAGTTTGAGCAAAAGTAAATCTGCTTTTAAAAGTGGGACAGAGAATAAATTTGATTAAAATACAATGAATCTCTGTCATGAAGGATCCTGCTGGAGGATAGCAGAAGGAATGTGACATTAATCAAGACTTGAAAATCCTGGAAAGGCTTCTTTTTTTAAATTTTTTTATTATTGGGTCAGAATCTGTTTAAACCCTTCTTTGAATTCCACGTTTTTGTTTTTACACGTAACGCAGTTGTGGTTTTGCCGCTGATAATATATTCTCTTTCATGATTTTACATGAGAGAAAGGCCTTGATCACATGAAACGTTAATAGGGAGATACTCCTTGTTTATGTGCATATAAGGCTGGGGCATGAATAACTATGTGCTATTTTGATTTTTTTTTTTCCATCTTTGTATTTGTGGGTAAGCAATTAAAATAAGTGGGTCGCTGATAAGAGAGCTGGTGCTCACATACAGACAAAAGTTAATACAGTACAATATTGTTATTTTTTTCTGTGCAGAAGGTTTCTGCTTGCTTTATATTAGGATATGAGATTTAAAAAAGACTAGGAATGCATATGATCTTCCATTTATGGTTGTTCTTATCATTATGCAGCATGAATAAAAGATACAGAGCAGGTAGTTGGCCTGTTGCCCTATAAATAGTATCTACAAGCAGGCAATATTAAAAATGTTTGCTCTTGTAACAATGCTCTCGTATTGTGTAATACTTAAGCAGAGGTTGGTTCAAAGACAAGCAGAGCTAAAAAATACAGTACACAATGGAAGTATTCATACCCCCCAAAACGTTTTAACACTTGTTAGAGATCAAAAATGTTAATGAATTTTTGTTTTTATTATATGTGGCATGTCAATGAAAGTAGTGCATAACTGATGTTAGGGTGACAACTGTGAGCCAAAATATTGTGCAGCTATTCCAGGCTGCTGGCATAGATAAGGGACAAAAGGAAAGGCAATGCAGAAAGAAAATCTATGAGAAGTCGTTATTGCAGTATGCCACTGACTAAGCACAAAACTTTCTGGTCTGTATGTCAATCCACCATGTATGAAATCTAAATCTGTACAACTCTTATAACACACCATTTCTCTATTGGTAATCACCTTGGGAGCTGCTTTATGTTGTTGGAATGCCTTTCTTCAGACCTGGAAAGATTTGATGAAAAGATGGAAGAACCTACATAACGTAGATGACATGAGCCTGGAAATACAGGTTACAAGTTACAAATGGAGGGGTGTCGAACAAATCATAATGTGTTAGAATCAAAGTCCGGGTCTAAATTCAATTGGGTATCTGTGGCAAGGCTTGAAATAGATGTATATAGAGACTATTCATTCTTCAGTCTCTGTCCAGGGTGTACAATTACAAGGCAAGTGATTTTGACCATGTATCATTAACATATGCATATTTTCAAGCTGCATAAACCCAAATTATTATTGCACACATATCAGGTAATGAGGTGTTGCTGTAATGAGGGAGGGTGTGGCCTAAAGATTTTAAAATGTGTGTAATTATTAGGAAGCTTTAAAAGCAAATTGGGCACACCAAGATTTAAATGACTCTTCAACATGTTAGAACTTAATAGTCTTTGAAAAGTTAAAAGTCTTTAAGAATGTAGCATTCTTCAAATTACTCTATACTATTACATAGCAAACTCTTAAAATGGTTGCAATAAACATGTGAAAAAAACGTATTGCCAAAGGTTGGTTTACAGTTACCTTGCTTCTCCATTCTTCTGCAGTACTTACCTGGAGCGGGCAAGGTTTTGAGTGGCCAGAGACATGGCTAGGGTAAGGCATTCTAAAACCTCTAAACCCAAAAACAAGATGCATTAGTTGACAGGTAAAAACTGGGCCGAGATATATTTGAAGACTGTTTTTTCCTCCATAGTCTGGGCGTTCTCCTCTTGGCTCGGATTGGCTAAGGTAGATTTTCTGTGATATGGAATGTCAGCTTGGTTTTATGGGTTCAGATACGAGTACTTGATACTGGTATCAGGCTCAATACTGATATTGGTTTCAGGGCACCAGTAGTTTGTAGCCAGTACAGCATGCAGTTGTACTGGACCACTGCATGGTGAGCCAGTGAAGGCCGTAAACTTGAAAGTAAGGCAAGGCAAGGTAAGGCAATTTTATTTATATAGCACCTTTCAGCCAAAGACAATTCCAAGACACAGAGGTGTTTACTGTCTCCTTTGTTTTCACCATTTCATTTATAAAAAAGGTGGCAAATTTGTCACAGGCCTTAGAGGAGAAAAAATCATGGTTAGCAGAAGAAGGTGGATTTGTCAATCTGTCAACAATCAAGAATAGAGCACGAGAGTTGTTAAACTTGAAAGTATAATTGCAAGACTCCCTTCCTTACCTTAAACTAAACTTGTTGTACAATTTTAAATTTCAAGATTTACAGTGATGGAAAAACAGAACATGTCCTTGAACAGTGAAGCTGTTATATACACAGTTTACCATCAACAGATCCAGAAACTGACAGACTATGAATAGGAGGCCTCAGACTGATATTGAAGAAAGGGCAGATAATTGAAATATATGCCAGACTTTTCACATTTCTATTTATTAACAAAGTGTCCACTGCTTGGTGTTATTGCTCAAATAGTAACACCCTTATCAAAAAGTAGCACTGGGCCTCCCAGATAGTGACTGTGGTTTGAGAAGACTGACAGCTGGTTGGACCTGTACAACATCCCAAGGCAAACTGATTACCACCCTCCATCAGTACATGGGCTGTCACTGTTATTGAGGGACTGTCAGACTCATTCTCAAGGCCATCAATATCAAATGTGAGCATCAGTCCATGTAAGGCAGCTGGGAGCATCAAACACCCTCTTTCATTAACCCATTAACCTTGTTGTTAAATGCTCAATAATTAAGGTCTTTGATCTCAATGGAATCACTCAGAACTTTCTACTTCCTAAAAATAGTCCTGATATGTTGTTTTCTACACTTTTGTGTAGAACTGTGGGCAGGTGTATTAAAATACAAATGGGCAAACTGTGGACAAAGAGAAGGGCATTTTCCTGCATGTTTAAGATCGTCAAGTTAACAGCCCATCCTCTCGACGCCTGGAGTACAGGCAGCTTCTTCGCTCTTAACCAAACAAACAGGGGCTTACATCTTCTCCCGGCTTCCTGTCTCACAGCTCTGTTTCCTAGGTAACCGTGTCAGATGAATTGAGAGGGGGACTGACGCCCTCCAGAGAGCCAATCCTCTCTCATCCAAAGTTTGTCTCACTTTAGGTCATGTGACATTTGTTCCCATGACAACCAGGTTGGAGGGCAGTCTGGGTATCTCTTTGATCAACGAAAGGGAAAAAAAAAAAAGAACACAGACATGCCAGGGAGCAACCTTGAAATCAAGGAGGAGATGCAGATACACAACGGCTCTTCATCAATATATATAATAGGCTCATGTAAGATCAGTCACCAAAGCTTTCATGGAGATGAATGAAGAGGTTTGTGCCATGAAAAAGACTAGATGTGAAGTTTGTTATATAAAGAATTGAACATAGCAAAAAATTTGTTCTAACAAGAAATAATTGGTGTAAGATTTTGTTCAATCTCAACAGCTTGAAAAAGTCTCACAGCCAAAACATAATAAAAGGAACGCACCTAAGAGCAAATTATAAAGACTGACTGGATGTCTTTCTTGTCCACTCACAGCAGCATTACTCACCAGCTACAAAATCACAAAACAGATTTTATTTTGTGAGCAGGTGGCCTTAAAGGTCTTTTGGTCTATGATAAGCATTTGGCCTTTCTAAGCCTTTGAGCTCCACACAAACAAAGCCCCATCCCAAACCTCTGGGCCGAGGTAAATGGTTGACTTTTCCAAGCCTTTTAGTCGGCACAAAGCTGTTGGAAAGCGTCCATCAGATAAGAGTTTCCCACGGGCATCCCTTCAATAAAATATGTGACGGGCGACAAATTGGCTTCAGATATCTGTCGTAACGCAGGGAAAGGTTGGTAATTTCACTGCTTCCACGTTCATCTTAGACGGCTGGTAATAGCTGTACATTATTAATAATCAAGAGTCGAAGAAGTAGTCGGGAGCAAGAGCAATATTCATATGCAATATTGTCTCCCCTCAGGTCATATATGCATCAACTAAAGAATGTTTTGTTGCCAACAGAGGCAGCTGAAGCGGAATTACAGCTGCCGTGTTGCCTGCAAACACTGAAAAGGCAATGCACTCTTTGATTCCTCACACAGCCTTGCCAGGGAAAAAAAAGGAGGCTAAGTAAAAAGTATCTAGCTGGGCCACAGTGTAAATCTTAATCAAAGTCAGACCAAAACAGACTCCCACTGAAGGTCTCTGAGAAATTTCATTTTACAGTACTCTCCATTTAGGGGTGATGGACCATATAAGTAGATGTGAGCCAAGATTTAGTTAAATGTTTTAGCCTTTTCTGCCACACATTTCATCTGGTGATGTGCCAGAACTTTCAGGAAAAAAAAAAAAAAATGTTATTTTTTCATTCCTCATGTAGAAACTGTTATTAGCATTAATATACTGATCAGAACAATATTATGCTTGATGTAAGGTCCAACGTGAAAAGCAGGTGAATCACTATTTTTGGTAACCAACAGACCCTCACTGAATCATTAATTGAAAGGGACATGTTCAAAATAGCAAGAGTGTAGAGTAACATTGATTGTGTACTATTAGGCCTAGTTTAGCTTACCTGTGAAACACCAACCAGCTTTTAAACCTCAACTTGCTCCTGTGGCTCATAATGGCAAGCAGCCACTATTACATCTGGTTTACTCTTGTGCAAATCCTCCTGCCACTGTTCATTCAACATGTGTCAGTTTTCCTTTAAAGCAGTACTATATAATTTTTTTTTTTTTTTTTTACAAATTTGTTAAAACTGTCACTATGCCATGACAATACAGTATGAAACAGATAATATGAGATATTGTGAAATAACTCAATAAAAACACAAAACATCACTAAGCAGCTGCAGGTGGCAGGAATAAAGGACACCTGTGGCCAAAAGCATTAGCCTTTGTATAGTTCATGCCTAATGTTGTGTGCATCCATAGAGAGAGAACTGTGTTTGCATTTTTTGTGTCAGATTTATAAAAGCTGTGCATAATCCAGATAATTTAACACATGAACAAATCTGATTTGAATGTTTCTGAGGGATTGCTTAATATTCTTATGCTCAGACAGTCTAAAATGGTTTTGATTGATTTTTTTTTAAGTCAACACTGCAGAATAGATGCTGTTCTGAGATTTAGTTTGTATCCAAGGCTACAAAGAGAACGGGAAAGGCTTTCACCACACAGGCTGTGTTTAATGTCAGTCAAACTGTGTGCATGAGGTGAAGGTGTACGTTAACCTGTCACCATCTTTGCTGCCTTGCTTTTCCAAAATTGGGAGATGTAGAAAAATCACAGAACTAGATCTCAAATGGCAAAGATTTCAGTAAAAATATGTTGTGGGGAATGAAATTACAGCAACATATTTTAAATTTCTGCCAGGCAGATAGTCAGAATTTATCAAACTGGCCACCACATTGTGGTTTGTCTGTCTCTGAAAACATGGACTTCTAAGGATGATGAGAGGACATAAGCAATTATCTTGCTTGACAGAGCTTGCATAATAATGGTGGACAGAATGGAGGTGGAAACGGTGGTACGACGCTCAATGAAAACACCAGGCACCAAACAAGCAGTCCTGCAATGGGTGGGTTGTTGGTTTGATTCCCTCTGTTTCTGTCGTATCAAGCAACAGGCAAGACACTTCACCCTCTTTGGTGGTGGTCAAAAGTCAGAGCAGCTGTGGCTACTGTTCAGTAGCTTCTGTGTGAGAAGGGGTGAATGACTGAATGTAGCGTGAAGCTCTTTGGGGTCCTCTGCACTTGATAAAGAAGCTAAAGGTCTTAAAGAAACCAAGTTGAAGTGAACTTCTACTTTCTACCAGTTTGGGTGCTGTCACTCATATCTGTGCATACAAAAAAAAAAGAGCATGTAAAGTGAAGAAGTATAAAAATCAATAAAATAGTTTTCAAGACAAGAAGGAAAATCATTGGCCTATAGGACATACAGTAACTGCTTAATGGAAATGTAACAACCCCTTAAAGGTTTGTAAAGCAGCATTTCCATGAACTGCTATGGCATTTTCTGATATTAAAGTTGCTTTAGGAAAGACAAGGAACAATTCAGTCTTGGTCCCTTGGTTTCAGACTGACCATTAGCTTCAGCACCTAGAAACAGCAAATCTGAATGTATACCAAATTAAGATACCAAACTAGTCCCCGTACTGCTGAAATAAGATGCTGTTTATAACTTTCTGACTGAATTTCACTTCAAAATTCTTGAAGTGAAAGGTCAAATATAATCTTTGTGTATCATGCCTTCCTTTGTCCCACAAATACACACTTTTTACCAATCTTTTTTATATATATATATATATATATATATATATATATATATATATATAGAGAGAGAGAGAGAGAGAGAGAGAGAGAGAGAGGTGGGGTGGGTCCTGTCACACCATCAAAGACTATAGCAGATAGTGATTTGAAAATGAAAGAAATATGTTTGGCAAGATAATAAACATTTCAAAAGAAGTACTGTTTTATTGAAAACGACCTTGGGTAAATTAAAAGAAAAACAACATGTTGCTGTTTTCCATCTTTGTTTTTAAATCATCAACAGAAGAAAAAATTATGGTACTTCTTGAAAAGCAAGCTTGTAATAAGTGAGTTTGCCTTTTTAACGGGTGACAAGTATTGTTCTGTTTGGTGACAACCACACTAAACATTTACCACATGTTTAGTGTGGTAGCAAAAGAGAGTATTGTCCTAGGTAACTAGAAGGAAAATAATAGACAAATATGCTAAAGCTGAAGCTAAATTAGACCATCTCCAAGCAGCTTGATGCTCCTGTTACTGCGTTTGCACAAATTTTTCAGAAGTTTAAAGTCAACAGAACTGTGGCCAATCTCACTGGTAACAAGAGGAAAAATGATGACAAATTGAAGAGAAAAATAATATCAATAATAGCAAATGGCCCAGAATGACCCCCAAAGAAATTATAGGTCATGGTTGTATTGAGGTTCTACGTTAACACTGCTAAACTTGTTTAGTTTCAACTAGAGTGGCTTAAGGCAATGGGTTTCCATGCGATTTTCTAGTAAAGTTAACTAATTTATGTTAACAGAGCACCTTTGTACAACTCTGTCCAGCCTTCCTCTTATCCATGCAAAATCTTACTCTCTCTCCCACCAAACTGCATGGTATGACCATCATACCATGTTTGTGAGATTGTCCTCTTTTGTATTGGAACAATACTGACAATACAGCAAGAAAAATAAATCACACACAATGTATACCAGTAGCTTCTGTTTGGATATATCCATCTCAACTGCTTGTTTGGTGCCTGGCTTCCATCTTGTTGATGACAGCTTTATTTTTAAACTGGTAGGGATTTTCTGTTAGATTCATCCAATCTACTATTGCTTGTTCTTAAATTGACCTCCTCCTCCTCACAAGATTACTTAAAAAATAAAAAAACAAAAATTTAAACAAAAAAAAAAAATCAAAATAATTTGAACTTGTATTTTAGCTGGGGTCCACACTATATGGCTACTTTCTATGTGGCTGTATGTTATTTATCGACACCAGATATTGGAGTTTCCTATGGAATGGGCTGAGTACTTATCAACTACAGACTGCCTCCTCTCTTATTTTTGAAAATAAATATTGCTATTGTAAGTAACAAGCTCAGACAAGACGAAATTTCTTCAAGATCCAAATAAACCCTTAAAAAGCCAGAAAATAATGACCATCATACCATGTTTGTGAGATTGTCCTCTTTAGCAGTTATTAACCTTCTAAATCACATCCAAGAATGGTGGACATTATAATTAACAACCGCTAATACCAAGAATAACGTTGGCAATTAGCAACTGAACACTATCCACTCTCACTTTTGAAGAAGAATTGAAGTCGCTGCCGAGTAAAAAGTGACTCACCTCAAACAACTTCCAGAGTTGAAAGACGTAGAAGCAAGGTGTCTGAAGTAGTCTGAAGGTCACAGCCTGAGATTTCTTTTCCAACCTTTTACCACATTAAACAAGGAAGGAAAACTGGCTTACCTAAAATTACTGCCACACGCTTGCATGCCTCTGATTGACAGATTTCAATGTTTGCCTCCTTTTGGCCTATTATCGGGCTCCTCTTTCTCACAGCTTGAGGTTATGTAAAGCATTTGTCGTTGAACATTTTTGAATCTTGTATTTCACCTTAAACATGAGTCAATCCACAGCTTCTATAAACTTACTAGTTAAACATATATAAACTACACATTGCCTGACATGAATCTTGTTTGGAGCATCTTACTTATTTTATGAAATCCCTTCACAATTGCTATTTCACTAATTGTTTTTCTTTTTTTTTCCATTTGTAGATTTGTATCCAAACCCTTAAAAGATAGTAAATAAGACTATAATACTACAACTAGTGCCATTCAATAGCTTGTATCATTGTACTTTTTTTTTTTATGAACTTCAAACTTTTTCAACATCTTGGATAAATTCGAGCCACAGTCTCGTGTAACAACTTCAACAACAGCTGCGTTAAGGTCCCACACCTGAGGCCGTGAGACCCTTAACTGCAGAGGTCAACTTATCTTCTGCCTTTTGCTCTCTCCTTTGTATCACTGAGAAAATCTGAAACATAAATTTTTCTTAGGCAGAGAAAATAATCCTATTTAAGCAAATCAGGCTACAACGGTAAAAAAAAAAAAAAATACTTGTACAACTTTCGTGTTTACATTGTATCATCTTTTCTTTCTTTTGCATCATCTTTTATTCTGGTCTTCAGTTGCTCCAATAAAGAATGGGCCTGCCTCCCCTGACCACACGTCACTGCTCCTGAAATGTTCGTTGTAACTATATAACAGATTAGTTTTTCTTAAAAATCTAAATATATCTATTCCCAAAAGGATTTATTTTCTGAGATTTGAAGACAATCCATCACGACTGGAGGTAGAGAGTTCCAGATTCCAGAGACAGAGGGAACAGTGAGGTAGATACAACATGAAGAAAGGAGAGAGTGCGAATGAGTTCCGATATGCAGGAGATTGGACAGATAGGGAGGGGAGTTGTTATAGTTGGCCTTGAATGTGTACAACAGTATTTCATATTGGATTCTGAACATGACTAGAAGCCAGCAAAGTTGTTGCAAGACTGGGGTGATGTGATAAAACAAGTAGGGGGTTTAGTAATGTTATGGGCAGCCGAACTCTGGACCATTTGACGTTTTCAGAGGGATTTGTGAGGCAGACCAATGGGAAGAGAGTTGCAATTATTAGTTTGAGAAATTACAAGGCAGGACCAGAATGGAAGCAGAATATGGGGAAAGGGAAGAAGGTAGTCGGCTGATGTCACAAAAGAAAGGTGTGTGCAGACCTGGTATTGGTATTGATATGAGAGTGAAATGGCAGAGTTCTGTCAAGGATAACTCTTAACCCAAGGGAGTTCTTAATACATAACAAGGAGGAAGGAGATGAATAACATAGTTGCTGACTAAGCTTTTTGAATTGATCATTAGATAGAACATACAGGTATCACAAGTTTCAGTCAAATAAGAGGGGGAAGTATCAGTGGGATGGAAAATATAGTTTAATAATGAAAACAACATCTTAGCGTTGTCTTCATTTCAGGAGATGTTAAGCAGATTTAGTTTAAGAAATACAAAAAAAATGTAATGTGATATAAAAGAACTGTCTAGGTCACTATGGATGGTGAGACCAGATTTTTTTTAGAGTTGCTCCAGTTGACAACATTTATCTTTAATCGACTGGAGTTCCAAAATAAACCAGGGAGTAGCATTAGCAAAGGTAAGAAACCGTGTGAAAGACTGTGTTTTAACAGAAGCAAGAGAATTGAGGATATGATTCAGAACAAGACATGCGCAGTGGGTCTTCTGAGTGGGAGAAGATGTCTGTCTAATCATCAGTAATAGAATTTCGTTACATGATCTCCTGATCTTTACTAAGTCCTATAGGACTGAAGCCTCACTGAGTGCTGTTCTTTGCTCTTGTGATGCTCTGCATACACTGCAGTCACTACTATTATTTTATTTAATTAAAAAAAAAAGATTTATTTAATTGGCGAATAAACAAAACAAGAACGTAAGAACGCAGAGCATGCTCATTGCTCTTTGATTGTTTTCGTCACCTGTCATGATGGCAGACAGGGTGAGAACAGTCACGGAGCTGCTTCAGCTTGGTTACATATTGCTTGTTGCGCCTTGTACAGTGTTCATAGTTGAGGGTTGGTTACCATTAATGCATTGCCTTAATTGCTATGTTTAATTGTGCAGACAGTTGTGGTTTCTGACACGGGCAATATGGGCAACCGCCCAGGGCGTTATCTTTTTAGGGAAGGCAGGAGACCTCTGCGGATTGTGACACAGAGATGAAAGCAAAGCAGAACGAAGAAGAGTTTGAATTGATAAGGATACTGGTTAAATTTATTTCAGGTCTAAGTATTTAATATCTAGGTGTTTTTATGGGAATGTGGATTTTTCAGATCAATTTGAGAAGCAATTTTGATAGGTGCACTTAATTTTATTGTGTCATGTAGTGCGGGGCGCTGGCCTTGATCTTGACTTGGTCACGGGTTAGGTAGTATTGTCTGCAACACTGCTACGTGGCTCCTTGGTTACATGTCCTCCCTCCCCCATCTTTCCATTATCTTTCTCTTGGATTTCTTTCAAAATAAATGCCGTTAGTGGCAAAATAGTGAAATTCATGCTATGTTAGGACAGGAGACAAGATGTTTCCATTCCTGAAATTACGATACGTAGAATCACATACAGTATCTAAGTCTAAACTGTCACAGAGAGTAAACACAATAAAAATCTGTGGCATTGTTCATTAAAATGGCACATTTCTGAATTAAATATGATAGGTATATTGTATAAGCGATTAGGTAATGCATTCAGCAAGTACTTTTACTTTTAATATTTAAGTATTTTTAAAAGCCAGTACTTTTTTACTTTTACTCAAGCAAAAATGTTCATGTACTTTTACTTGAGTACATTTTTGTTTGTGTATTTGTACTTTTACTTAAGTACATGTTTTGAGTACTTTCTCCACCACTGCACAAGACATACTAGTATGGTATGTTTTTCCATTCCATTAGTATGACGTAACGTTAGACATTTGAGTTTATCCTCCCTTAATCAGACCATAAAATCCCTTACCGAACCGCACCGACCCTGGCAGAACAACTCACTGGAAATGAGGCTTTAAAGGGAAGCTGGCAGCAGTTTGTGGAGACTGATCACATTTCCAAAAATTTATGGTATTTGCTAATATATCATAAACAGAATAATACAGTGGTAAGAGAAAAGTAGGCTTGGCTGTGTTTTCAGTGTTAAATTACAAGTGTGACTTAGTGACTTTTTTTTAGTTGTATGCATTTATTAATAAAAGACAGCTATACATTTGCCCTTTCTGACCCAATATTCTTTGTACCTGCCTCTGTTATCCATATGCATGATCAGACATACTATTATAGCCACTGACAGATGAAGTGACTAACATTGCTCATTTCTTCATCACAGCATTTGGGGTGATCATATTTGAAAGCAAGTGAACATTTTGTTCTCAAAGTTGCTTTGTTAGAAGTGTGAGAGAAAAATGGGCAAGGCATCAGGTGCATAATGGGAAAAAGGCAAACCGGAAAAGGCAGTCAGAAGTGTTCTGCTGGGAAAACGTGCATCATCCTATGTTGATGTTACTTTTGACGTTTTGAAGATGATGTGTGCCACTCCATGGAAGCAGTATTCCCTGATGACGACTGTATCTTTGAGACTAGATCCCACATAGTGACATAAAATCAAATTAGTCCAGATATAGTTTATAGAGTTCGACAACTATCTTAAGGTGTTGACTTGACTTCCAGATTTGAGTCCCACTGAGCATCCATGAAGTAAAGTCTGTCAAAACAGTATTAGCCATCTTATCTTTTGCCATTTGTTTTAAGACCCTGATATCTTTATTTAGTTGAAAAATGTCAGTGTTATGAGTCATATTTAGCTACTTTTTCCATCAAACACAGGGAGGTGGGCTCACAAGGTAACTGGCCTTAACTTAATTCCTGCACTTTCTGGCTTTGACAAACCATTAAAAAGTTGGAGCTTCTGGGATAGTATGATGATAAATTTGGGGGATTTTGAAACCGTGACCTTTTCAAACTGTGGCATATCTTTAGACCAGCCCATGATTGCTCTGCACCAAACACAGAAAGAAACATGAGGTTCCAGCACAATTAAAGAAACTGCTATTAAAGTGAGGCAAATGTGCAAGTGATCACTTGTTCATCTCATTACAAATGCCCTAAGCACAACCACCAAAGAGGGAAGGGAGGATTTAATCATTAGAAAGGTGGTCCAGCAGCCCGAGGCCCTAGATTGAAGCCTCTCTGTTGTCCAATATCCACTCAGCCGAAATGTCAATGAGCAAGGTGCTGACTCCTTACAACTTCCTGAGTTGCTGCTCTATCTGTAGATAGATTGGATCGACTCTAATTTGTGACTGGTGTTTTTTTTTGCAGATGCTCAGTTTAAAAAAAAAAAAAAAGACTCACTGGTAGAGAGACTGAAGTTTGACCTTTCCATAATTTTGCCAGTGTTGGCAGCTGTTCTTTCATATTTCTTGGATTCTATTCTACTTGGGTCCTGCAAATTGCTTAAAAAAAGAAACAAACATTAATTTTTAATGTCTTTGTTTCATCGCCCAAAGGCTAGATCATAAAACAGAAATGTATCAATTTTCATACTATTTAGAAAAAAATAAATAATAATAATGACTAAAAATTAAATAAATTAAACCAGCATTTCCAACAGCCACCATTGGCCAAATACACATCAGTTAACGTTTTGGTGAGTATGGCATCATTAATTCCTGATTCCTGATACCAGGACATCAGCAGACGCATGTAAAGAGAGTTTATTTTGAATAAACTGAAATAATAATCACCTCCAAGGGAAATACAGGGACCAATATTGAAGACAGACAAAGAGCAACAGATGGTCAGGCAACAAGTGAGCAGAAAACACAGACCTGAATAGAACGGGGGATTAACAGTCAACTGAAAACAGTTGACTGCAATCAAGAAAAACACAAACAGATGTGGATCATGACAACCAAGGTAATCACTGATGTTTTGATAAATACATTCAAATATACGAGTGCAAACACCAGTGGAGATGAATATGTGTTTAAACGTACTAGTCATAATAGTGACTTTGAGCAACAGTGACTGAGTCCAAATTCCATCCTATTTTTGCATTTGTTTCCCACTAATACCATTTCATGGATATTTCACATGTACCAAGATCTACACTGAAGGTACTTTACAGCTGTCTGGTGATTAGTTGTGCTTAACAGTAACTGTATCTGATTTTATATCACAATGAGTTTGTAGAAAAGCAAAGAAATTCTCAAAGCATCTCAAATCACTGGAAATCTCATTTGAGAATCAACTGCCTGATCAGTTGATCATGAATTCATGCAACAACTGAAAGTCTTGAAAAAATTCAGCAAAGTCATTTTTAATAACTTTGTGCAACTGTCAGCTTGTTGCAAAATCTAAAACTTTTCTCAGTTATTGGCTGACTGATCAGACAGTTTGATATAGCAAAAAAATTGTCAACAACATGGCTAAAGCATCCTTCGCCAAAACCATTAGCCACAAACAAGAAAAAATGTAGGAAACCTTGAGGAAAAACTCACAATGGATTTTGAAATGAGTTCATGTGCTTGAAAACCAAATGCAAGCGTCAAAATCGAGCACGCAGCTGGGTTCCTTTCAGTTGAACACTATCATTGTGTGATTGCTTTTCCCCACAATGAGAACACATAACTGTATCCACTTAGCAGAGAAATACGCCCAAAAACTTGTACATACACACCGCATGCATAGATGTGGACCTGTGAGCACTGTGCTTTAATGAGCATTGTCTTGACCCTACGAGCTCAGAGCGAGTCAACCCGTTTACTCCACTTCTTTACTTGTGACACTTTAGGGGTCACAAGTCAAGGACACTTTCGTCTATCCTGTTAATTCTGATACCTAGAAACCTCAGGACCCATTCACTACCTGGCATGTTTTAGCATAAAGCCCCTTTGAACACCTGATGCATTCTCTTCTGCCATTCGATGATTGTGGCTTACTGCAAAACAAAGCAAAAAAAATCAGGTTCAGGAAACATTTGAACATTGAATGAGCGAAGTAAAAATAAAAATACAGAAATGTGATTCTACTTAATATCTGTGCAATGTACTCTTCATGCAAATCAATTAACAGATTTAGATATTTTCTGTATGTTGTCAGTCAAATGATAGCATTCTTTTGCGAAACAAGAAAAAGTATTTAGATATGAAAGGTTATTCCAGCCTTTAAACAGTTTTATAAAGGGGTAAAATAGGATTTTCAAAGCAAACGAAAATATTACATTCCACACCAACGCCACCTCAAGTTTTAAATACTTGTCCAGTGAATCGTGTGAAGACCATCAAGAAATGCAAGATAAAAAAATTTCCATGAGTAAAAGGGAAGAAATTACCCTTCAGCATCTCTAATGTATGTAGCATACTATATATAACTTATTTCACAGTTCTGAATACAAACAATGATATGGTAAAAAAAAAAAAAAAGGTAGATACAACAATATCTTTGAGAACAAGCTTGATGAAACAATATTAGGCAAAGCACTTAATGCTTTTTTTTGTGGAAAATATAATTTCCTCAGTTGTAGTTTTTGAGCTTCAGAGTCACATCCCAGCAAGGCTCTTGGCGTAGTCAGATTCTCATTAAAGCAACGTCTGCTTTTCCCCAAGTGCTTATAGAATTTTTATTGTGTTTTCTCAACTCTGGAATGTTTGTAAATGAGGTCAAAGAAAAGTGATTATGTAAAAGCTATCATCACATACATAACATATCAATAAAGGCCTAGATGGAGGTGTGGAGGGCAGGAGGGGGTTGTCTAATAGCGGTGTCCTCCAGCTCATGCGCGTTCTCCAAAATTTTGTAGGGATTGTGGAAAGCTGGATCAATTCGGCTTCCAAAATGCAACACACATTTTGATCTATTTTATGACATAATAGTTGTTAAATTGTGTTTCCCATCTCCAGAGGTTATCAATAATATACAGTATCTTCCTTCTGATGTGGTTATTAAAAAACTCTGAGGAAGAGAGAGGCACCTGTTACCTCTATTGATGTGAAGGCAACAGAGGTAGTTTCACAATGCTTTATCATAGTATTGATGAAGCATGTTTTTCAATAGTGTAAGTAGATGTGCGATTTTAAACAAGTTGAGAAGTCTAAGAGTGAGAATCAATCAAACTTATGGAACATATATTTCATCATGTATAAAACAAAATGTTACAGTTTTACAAGTGACTTGGAAATATATACAAAGTTGAGAAGAATGAACAATTGCTAAGAAGAGCAACTCAACTCAGTGTACAACGTGTGTTTTTAATTATTAGTTGTTCTTTGGGAGGAATTTACCAGTACAATTCATTTGAAGAAAAATCCTTAACCATATATTGAAAACACTGAAATGTTACTGGATTATTTGGCAGTAAAAATATTTGGAAGTGGATCACAAAGATATGCCCCGAAGAAACTTACCACTGAAGACACTCTGTCATAAAGCAGTAACACAAAGAGGATTCTCCGTAATTGACTAAATTCTGTGAAGAATTCTGCTTGCACCAAAATCTCCAGTGGTTCCACAGCAGCCACCAAAGCAGAACCAAGCTTTCTGTATCAGGCTGTTGAGCTATTTTAACAAGAAGATTGAATTATTTTTGTTAATAAACTGCTATTTTGGAGATAGATTGTCTGTTATTCGGAAATGTCAGAGCTGAACTCAAATCCTTCATCTATTGGTTTAATACCTAAGCTTTATCAGGCTATTTGGCTATTATTTCTTGATAATCTTGAGGTGATCATAGTTACAAATTTTGTTAAAAAATGACTTTGAAATTTATAGCCAAGCCAAATCCTTTGTTGGTTTGGCCTGCATTGCTATGGCAGGCCCCAATTACAGGATAAAGAGTGAAATGCACACACAGGGAACAATTCAGTTATGCACAAATCACAAAGGTTGTTTTGAAAAAAAAAAATCAGTAGAGGTGTCATAGCAACACAGTGGATAAGTTGACAACAGTGCCTCACTAATCCCCGCACTTGACCGTGTGTCATGGCTACGCCCACTTTGCTGGATTTTTTTTTTTTTTAAATTTCCGAGGATGGGATTTAGCTTTCAGAGTAGGGTTAGTTACACTTTAAGTTTTCTTGAAATACAGTTGCAGACAGTTAAGTAAGATGAGGGTTGATTTGTTGTAACTTTAGCCCACGAGCAGTGCTGAACGGACTCCAAGTGCTCCAACAAATGATTGGAGGTAATTGAATTTCCATGATATTTGAGCCCGTAGAGAGATATCAACACATACGACGCCTCTAAGACAGACTGTCGTAAAATGCTTTCAATTCCTTTATTGAGTCTCCTTAACGGGTAAAAAAAAAAAAAAAAAATATATATATATATATATATATATATATATATATATATTGCTTCTTTTTGTCCTTAAATGTGCACCTTCTACATAATCTCTCTTGTTGTTCCTGATGCCAGTGGATGACTCATGTAGACAATCAGTAATCTTAGAATGTATTGCAAATGGTTTAAGGACAAAAATACAGGAAAATGGACCTGTGAATATGTAAATGAAATAAGCGCTGTACATGTCCATCTGAAAGTGAAAAGGTTGGCTATTACATTCACAATTACAGTCCTATATTCTCCAGCTTGCTTATGTAACCGTATGAATCATATGGCTGCGAAGAGATGAGCCCAGAAAAAGACTGATGAAAATAAAGATGTTAAAAGGCAAAGATTCTACATAGTTTCTCTGAAATGGCAAAAATGGCATGTCTTTGGAGAGGTTCTCAGAGGTTAGTTGTCTGTTTTTGATGAGCACCACTTTTCTCCAATTGTCTTAATTTCAATTCTCAGAGAAAATGTTGAGGGCATCCTGCAACTAGGATGTAGTTCATAGTAGCAAATATGCTGTTCTCATAACTGCCAATTCAGCATGGAGATTATAACAACTATGGCAGAGCAGATCTTAAAATTGCTTAATCACTCTAGCTAAATGCAGTTAGACTTTAACTGAATTTCTGTTTAAACATTTCTCATTAAGAGAAAACTCAGAAGATTTAGCCACATTCATTTGTGAGAATTTAAATAAAATATATGGTAATGCCTTCTAGGTTGCTTACTGATTGTATAAGTGTGCGTAAGGTTTTTTCAGTGATTTTGTTACAATTTTACAAAGCTGAACACCTCCCAGATGAAGATCTATGTATACACTTTTGCAACTTTAAAGCCAGGTTTCTAAATCTTTGTGATTCACAGAACTTTTTGTAATCGTCTTTTTTTTTTTCTTCAGTTTTGTCAGTTTTTTGTTTTTTTGGCATTCCCAGCCTTACTCAGAAACTGTGCAATTAAATGTTTTTTGTTGTTGTTGTTTTTAACTTTGATCAACTAATCAATGAGATACAGCATTTGCAATCATTATGAGCTCTAAGTTTTTATTTTGGTCTGTGGAGGCACTATATAGGGAGACTGGTTTCAAAGCATGTCAGTCTAACATGATTCTGTCTACTCAACTCAAAACATCTAAAGTACATGAAAAGCTATTGTACGATCAATGAAAAATATATGATATGATATTATATGATATGATATTATATTATAACAGTATGGATTCAAAAATGACAGTCTGCCATCTTTAGTAAAGTTTAGTTTGATGAGTGCGGATTCTGTCCACTAAATCACACTATTGCTAGGCGAGGCGAGCTGAAATTAAAAATGGTCATAGTCCTCATTTCTTACCCAATTTCTCTAAAATATGGCTCAAGATAAAGCTGAGAAAATTGCTGATGTTTTGATATGTAAAATATGTATTCTCCCTCTGTCAGTTCTGTCAAGATCAAAGAGGACTAATCGAATTTCTCTTCTATATTGGTCATATATTAGTCAATAATTTTATTTTACATAATTGCCACTGTTAAAATTAGTTTGTTAAAATTTAACTAACTATGGCTCCTGTACTTTATGGAATATTTCATCCTATTTGATGATTGTTATGACTATAGCCAAGTTCTACAAACAAACGAGGCAATTAGTCCAGTGTCAGTTGTTTACTGAAGGTTTAAAAATCTCAGTGACTGCAGTGGGCCACAGCAAAAGGAAAATAATGCTGGTAAACAGGTGTAAAAAAACAACAACCCTTAAACCACTTATATTCTATTTTTCTTTTCTCTCTGTGCAAGCTCTACACTACATTGCCATGGCATCCAACAACAGCTCCTCTAACCCACAGAGCAGTTGGTAATATATTGACCAGAATGCCCCACGCTATATTTTGCTTCTTGCTTTTGGAGCAGTCTCTGGTCTACTTGCAGTCGAACCGCGTTCATTTGAACCGATCCGAGGCCGAGGTTCTTAGACAGACCAGAGTTTGCTTTGTTGGCATTCGAGTTCAATTGCTTGTTCCCCTAACGAACCGGATCTTCTAGGCCAGGGGTGTCAAACTCCAGTCCTCAAGGGCCGCTGTCCTGCAACTTTTAAATGTGCCTCTGCTGCACCACACCTGAGTAGAATAATTAGGTCATTAGCAAGGCTCTGGAGAACTGATCTACACAAGGAAGAGGCAATTAAGCCATTTCATTCCAGTGTTTTGTACCTGTGGCACATCTAAAAACTGCAGGATAGCGGCCCTTGAGGACTTGAGTTTGACACCTGTGTTCTAGGCAAACGAAGTAGAGTTCGATTGAAGCGGACTAAACAGGGCTGGTGTAAATGCACACTTAGAAAAAAAGTTGAGCTATTTTTTTAAATGTCTTTTAAATAACAAAAAACTGATGAAATCTACCGAAATTATAACCTTCTCTATTACATCTCCAGTGAAAAACGATAACCCAGATCACAGAAAATTGGTGATACTAGATCAGACACAGAGAGGAACTTCCACAAAACAAATTTTGCATTCAGCTCAGAGTCGCCCATTGAATCTGCAGACAAGTTTGCTATCTGACACCAAAGGACACTTTGAAAGGTCTTTGGGAGGCCTGGCTTAGAAGGTCAAAGCCAAATTACCTTGTCAATACAAGATGGATCCACACCACTGGTGAATTAAACTGTAGCTACTTAGTTCATATCAAATTTTCCAATACATTGTGAATAATGTGAAAGATTTGAAAGGCCTCAACAGTCAATGAAAGTGAGACCTCACCAGTTAAAGAGCTTGTCATGTTGAATTGAAGCTTTCCAGGCTTGTTGCTTGCATGATCATCATTGCCCGCCGGCCTTCAGCAGAAATGTAAAACAACACATGTTTTCTTCTGTTTTGAAACTAACTATGAATATGCATGAGCTAACAATAACAGAAGTTATGGTACAAAAAGACACTTGTTTCAGAGGCTCTAAGAGCCATGCTCAACAAATCCCCTAGCAACTGGATTCCCCCTGGCAGCCACTATAATGGTGGTCTTAACAAGCAACTTCTGATTGCCAGTTTGCTTCAGATATTGATATTGTCAGCCTATAGTTGAGCTCTGCAAGGAAAATCATGGTGGAGGAAGACATTTAGATTAAGTAATCCACTTTAGAAACAATTTCCCAGATACTAAAAATATCTACAATTAGAAAATATGATAGATTGTCCCTTTTTTCCCCACTTTCTTTTAAAGGAAGCTGTCTTATAATATGGAATAATACAGCAATTTCCATGAGTTTTATGGAAACCTTAGTACATTTTCCGTCTTTCACTGATGTAATTTTAAGAAGGACATTCTGCAGAGTGATGAAAAATGAGGAGCTATGCTGATTTCCCTTTTAACATCATACAAATGTCCGTGTGCAGAAGTGGTGAATACACTTACAGCAACCATGAGTTAATGCTGAGTTCACCAAAGAGCCGGGGGGTCGTTGGACGTTGTTAAAATGCTCTAATTTGATTTAACGGCCTCAAGTTTGTTCAGTTGCCAATAGAAAAGGGCTTGCCTGGCAGTGAGTTTACAGCAGTGTGAGATTAGTGCACAGAAGTAATTTGGCTCAGAGGGATGGTCGAAATGTGGGAGCGATGTACTGGGAAGAAGGATTGCCCAGGCTCAGGTAAATGGTGCACTTAAGGACAAGGCAAAACAAATTGGCATGAGATTAGGGAGATTTGGAACAGAGGAGAGGTAAAGATGTTATTTTAATTTGGCTTGTTTCTGTGATGTAGGAGTAAGTGGTGGAGGGGCCGAATTAAGGGGTAATGTAATGCAAAATCATCAGGGGAGAGCAATGATTTAGCTTCAGGACATTAAATAGACATAAATATATATCAATATTTAATTTTGCATCAAATTTAAAGAGATTTATGTGTATATGTAGCTAAAAGAAAAAAGTTTTGATACCAATTGATTCACTTTATATCACACAATAACCATAAAATAATGCATAGTTGTGAAGTGGACAGAAAACCATATTTGATTTTCTAGGATAACGACCAGTGGTAACTCTGGAGAAGCTGCAGAGGCCCACAGCTCAGGTGGATCAATCCTTTCACAAGATGACAACTAGCTGAGCAGTTCAAAACACGGACCTATAAGTGACAAGAAGTCTGTTATAAAATTTGCCACAGGCATGTAAGGGGCACAACAAACATGTGGCAGAAGTTGCTTTGGGCTGATGAGATCAAAATATAAAAATTAATAAACTACGTGTAAAATTACATATGCAAGAAAAACTAAAACTGCATATAACTTTGAATACATCATGTCCAGTTTTAAAAATGGTGGTCGCATCATGTTGGGGAGGTACTTTTCACCAGCAGGATTATTAGGAAGACGGATAAAGCTAAATCCGGTGCAATACTGGTAGGAAAGCTTTCAAAATACTTTTGACTGAGGTCAAAGGTCACATTTTAAAAGGGTAATGTCTCTAAAACATACGATGGATGAGATTTAACTGTTTTGGAAATCAAAAATGAGCAAAAAAAATATATATCTCAAAGCTGATAGAGATATATCTCCGAAAAAAGATGACTTTACAAAGTATTGACTCGGGATGTCTTAATACTTTAGTACGTCACTCGTTTCTCATTTTCATTTGTTACAGAAAATAAACAATGTATTTTTGTTAATCACTTTAAACACCCAAGAAAAATGTTGAATTGTGTGGTTGTAAAAAATATTGTAAGGTTCAAGAGGTAATAATACTCCTTCAAAGCACTGTAGTTCTCTATTCTTATACTCCAGCACTGCGTACTTCCCTGTAGACCACTGTGGCTCCAACATGTCACCTTAACAACTGAACAGAACACTTTCTGTCCGATGCCCCCGATCAACGGACAGGAAGGAATGATGTCTGAGTGAGAAAAGGGTCAGAAAGAACTGTCACCTTCTTCCATCCACCCCAGATACTATCTGTGCCAAAGATTTTCCTCTGGGATCGAGGTCACGCATCACCTCAACAGTTCATTCCCATGGGATGTCACACTTCCTAAAAATCACCAATAAACCCTTGCAATCTCCTGCTTCTCTCATTGCCATCCAAGTCTGTCTTAAAAAAAAAAAATCTCTTTTTTTACATAATGTTTTGGAGCTTTTTAGCACAGTGTTACAGTATTTACACATTTTCACATTCTTCAAGCATTACTGTCAGAATTCTGATCGTATGACCTAAGACATTAAAACCTGAGGACATATTTTGAATAATCTGCTGTACTACAGGTGCAGATTTATTGTAGTGTGTTTCTGCATTGCATGGTGATATATTGTAATGAAATCCCAACCCCCCTGTCTGTAAATTAATATGCTTGAACACTGATATGTGAATATAAGGAAGCACACCACTTCTGAGGAAACCCCACAAGCAGAAATCCACTCAATAAGCAAATATGATTTAGTAAAATCTAATCTTCCGCAACAATGGCTTAAAGCAATTTAGTGACTCATCTTTGATTAAATTTTTGTATTTTGAGCAAAATTACAAAAAAGCAGTAACTGGATATTTAACTTATTAACACACAGGGCCTTCTCTGTAGGTCTATCAGAATCCCTAACATGTATTTACAACCTAGATTATAATTTGTGGTCAATTAAATTATATTAATTTACTTCCAGTGGTCTATTCTCTTTTTAATAACTCTCTTGGCTGTGCTGCTTCTCATGGATTATCGGTGTTCCGGCCAATCAGATTCCAGTATCTCTGTGTTGCTAGGGGCAGCCTAATCTGCCCAGGGGCTTAAGAATCAGTAGAGCAGGCCGAAATTCAGTAAATGATATAGTAACGGTACAGTTCTTTTAATCAATCAGCTTACAGATTTGCCTCCCAACGCCTTCTGGAAGGCTTTCAGTGATGTCAAATATTTTCTGCCCTCTGATTGTAAAAAAATATATATAAACAAATAATAAATGTAATACCTTCCTTAGAGTACATAAATTTAACATCTTCATTTTGTGTATATCCAGTATAGCTGATCCCAAAGGCTCATGATTTCAATTAGCTTGAGAGGTTGACAAACCAAAGTGGACCTCTACCATCCCAAGATAACTAAATCTCAAAAGGTGCCAAAGTAGTTTTTGCAGACACCATTTTATGAACCTGCAAAAGTCAGGTTTGTATTGGATGTTTAATTTTCAGAGTATTGCAACTACCTTAAAAGAAAGGTATGGCCGATATATTTAAATGAAGTTGAAGAGGTTAACTGAAGTGACTAAAAATGGTCTTTACGCAGACAGAAATAATCAGGTCTACTTTAGTACTCACTTCCATCTTTAAAGAATTATTATTACAGTGGACCCCCAGTCTATTCACAGTTCATTAATCATAGTTTAACCCATTCACAATTCTTTGTGAATGGGTATCAGTGTTTGTGAAGGTAGTTTTAAGTATTTGTTGATTTTAGCTGTTCAAATACGCTTGTGGTCCCTAAACCCCGTCAAAACACCGTACAAACAACCTCATCGCTGAAATCAACTATTGCTGAAGGGGTTACATTGCAAACCTGGGTCTTAACATAACATGAACATGTTGTCATAAATATATCACAAGAAAAGGATTGTATGACCTTGGATAAGGCTCTGAGGCCTACCATCTGTAAGCAAAAGTGTTTCCATTTCTACTGCATAGCCCCAAGCGATCAGTATGCAGTTTAACATGCCTCACACATGTCTCACAGCTCTTCTGTGCCATAATTGGAGGACTGAATTTACTTAAAACCTGCCTCAAAACACATTTTGCCTACGATCCGCGATAGAATATTTCAGTTTTTGCTATCCAGAATTACAGATAGAATTTGGTAACAAAAGATTGCATTTTATCACAAAATATGTTTGTGTTATGTAAAGGAACAAGAAAAATGTATCATCATCTCAAAAGAGCAAAAATTAGGGAGCAGTTTTGAAATTAGGTACCATAAATCTCTGAATAAAATGTTTCCATTAGCTGCATTTCTTGAGTTGTAGATGTAAATCTAAGCCTTTTAAAAACTGCTGCCTGAATTTTTCAATTATTTGAAGGAATGCATTTTATTTCAAATTGAATAGCTTCACACCTGGGGAGAGATATTTTGTGATGTGGGAGTTTAAATAAATTCCTGTGGCAAATTACTGGGGACAGAAGAATTTCTGAATTATTGTAGTGCAGCAAGTCCTACATGCAAAACTTGTAAAGACTTTGCTGGACTTCACATATGTCAGTCTGGTATGAAAAAAACCCATCTATTTTATCTGTATTCAAATCATTTTTCTTTGAAAGAATCTTTTAGATTTTTGTCAACAGGGGACAAATGTCAGAGAGATTGAGGCTGCCGTAAACTAGGTATGATGGCCCCAGGGTGGCTAAACAGCAGAACCTGTTTTCAGCCACAATTACAGGAGAAAATGGAAAAAAAAAGGGCATGTCTCCAGTTTCAAATTCAGCAGGGATGAAAGGTCTGAAGTAAAAATTGCTCATTTGCATTTGAATCAGAGTACTTCACTGTATGCTGTTTAAGTTCTTTTGCACAATGTACACCTAAAAATGCAATCTCCAGGGCTCAACTCTCCAAAGGTTTTGATGATTATTCCTTTTAAAATAGAACAAAGCTTAATTTTTACTTGATGTGTCCATTTTTCTGTCTTTGGGCCAAGTGGGCAGAAACAGATTTTAAAGTTGACATTCAGAATAACATACATAAAGTTAGGTGTTTTTTTTCATATAAACAGTGTAATCAAAGGCATTGAAATGTATTGTCTGTGCCTTTTTTTGTCATTAACACTGAAAAACTACAGTATTCCCCAAAGTAGAACAAAACCTGACCATGGATGATAACCTCAGGCACATGTTGTGTCTCAGCACCTTTGGCATCCAGTAAACAATGTGGGCTTCACAGATAATTGGAACATCTTTTTTTTTTTTTTTTTTTTTAGGGAAACACATGCTCTGATTGGGGGAGTTGACATTGTCTCATTTTGTATGGGACAGGCATCGTCTCCATGGACAGAAATTTCATTTCAGCGTTGGGGTGGAACAAGAAAGCGAAGAAGAAAACGAGAGCAAATGTTGAGCTGGAGACTGCCTGAAAAAGCCCCACCATCATCTGCTGTGCTCCTGTCCCTTTTTGCTGCTATTTGAAGTCTCAGGTTTTTCTGCCTGACTCTGGACCCTTCCATCTGTCTGCTTCAATTTGAACAGCGGCTCCCACACACCGAAATAGAAAATCACAACTCAGCACAACAACGAAAGTGCTGTCTTCTGTGTTTTAACAATTCAAAACATGAAAGGGCTCCATTTTTCAGAACACTAATACAACATCAACAACCTAACCTTACTCTGTCTTGCATCGCTGCTGCCTTTCCACTGATTTTTTTTTTTTTTTTTACATAGCCCACCTTAGTTCTCTCTACTTCTTTATCCTAATGGCACTATCAATAAAGATTTTAAAATAAATTCACCTATTTCTTAGGAAGGTAGTGAAAAAATACCCCTTGTAGTGGTGCAGACATTCAATTACTAAGCATTTGTGGTGCACTGAAAAAGATCAAATGTCTCTTTCACTTGTTTGGTGATAAATTTACACTAAGTCTGCCATTATTTGTAACAGTTAAAATGCAACACAATATAAAGCAATAAATTCAGATTTGTTTTTTTTTAATTATTATTTTTCATTTAACATATCTCTGTTTTTGAATATTTTAGTAAAATGTTAGAATTGTAACACAAAACAAATTTGTCAAATGACATGAATCTGTTTGTTTCTGCAGAATGGAAGTACACTTATTAAAAAAAACTGGTCAGTTTATGAAGCTGCTGGTGGATGTTAAATAGGATTCCTAGCTCCAAGTGTTAAGGAAACCACTTGAGGTGGGTTTTTTGTGATCATTATAATAACAATGATGGAGGAGCTGCTGAAACTTTGACACATGTGGCTCAACGGCAATGAAGGACAGATGTGCATCGAAACATTGAACAAATGACTGGATTTTATGGGAAACAAATGTCCATCACATTTCTTTAACCAAGCCTTAACAGAACAGATAGAACTGGATATGCAGTAAAATAAATAACTTTTATGGAGCACCAGTACTAAAGAAGTCTGTGCCTGTCTGTGATAAGGAGGGAATGAGAGCAGAGGCTGCTGGAGAGAACAAGGCCATGAATCAGAAAAAGAAGATTTTAAACTTCCCAAACTTTGTCAAGTGAAAACCTTGAGAAAGTTTGGGAATGTGCGATTCAAAAGGAAGGCTGGCAATATATTCAGTTTACAATCCAAGCCATGTTTATTTTTTACAGGTGCTCAATGGTCAGATTTTCCAGATTTACATGTCCTGACTTTCTGCCAAGTTATGATGTGATAAACTAATTACACTTGGTGATTTTGTTGACAACTAGAAATAGGATTTTTAATTATTGTTAGATTTTATTATTATTATTTAGTACTGAAGCACAATGTAATATTGGAAAACCTGATATAGCGAGACATATTTTAACCATACTTTAAATTGATTGTTCCTCATCACAATATTGGATGTGTATAACTGTGTTTATGGGGGATAATTGGGTCAGGCTGGCTTACTTTTCAGTTATATTTATATTCACCTTCCATGTTATTACATAGGCAACAGAATGCCTTCATGTTTCCCTTCTCATTCACATTCAAATCTTTGTCAGCTCCTGGGCTGCTGCACATACTCGGGAGGTAACAGTCAAGTCCACTGAAACCTCTGCTTGGTAAAATTGGCTGCATCTATTTTTGAAGCACACTCGTATATTTATCACAATGGTAATGGGATACTCTGAGCTCTTCCTTCTCTCTGCCTAAAGCAGGAACAGGCAATCTGGAGCTCAAACACATTTAGGTGTTTTTTTTTTGTTTTCTTTTAAAATGAGAAACAAAAAGTTCCATCAATGGTCTGAGAAGATGTTAAATATTATGACAAAAGCACTCGGGTTGCAACAATGTGCCAGATGAGATTGCTTTCTGCTTGTGTTTTACTTTAGAAAAGATTGGCTGATGTAACATGGGAGTAGCTGAAGCTGAAGACAACCCTGTCACTACAGTCTGAGTAGATTGGCGTTACTGCTTTTAACTGCAAAGCATTATTAAAAAGAAGTTGGGCGAACATTATTTTTACAACTATTTCTTTTTTGCTTTTTTTTTTCAAACGTGTATGCTCCCAAAGAATGTTTGGAAAGTTCTCTTTGCTTTCTTGTTCAAGATTTAAAATTGCGCAAACAAGTGTAAGTGCACAGAATGCAGCTCCAACTTAAATTAGTTGGATTAATTGATCACAGGGGTAACTACGTTTATCCAGCTAAATTTATTTACATTCAGTGCAGAAGAAAGTCATGAGAAATATAGTCTGAGCAGCAACTTGGAGACCTAACAGACTGACCATCTACCTGCAAAATAAAAAGTTCTCCGTGATGAGTTTAGTCTGCGTGTAAATCACTATAGTGGCACAAACTACTTTTAAAATTAACTTTAATTAAAAAGAAAATTCTGGCAGGACGCAGGTAGATTACCGCTCTGATTTGGATTAGGCTGTTTCTCCCACCAACTGAGTAACCTGAGGAGCCTTTTATGCACTGGTTGTATAAAATATAGTAGCCATGAGTGTCAATTAAGTGTCACTTATCTACACACAATCCAGACAGACGAAGAAGACGCAGAGTGGTATCAGGATGATCTGGCGGCATGTTTTTTTTAAAGTCTTATCATGTGAACAAGCTTAGTTACGTTTGGTTTTAATTGGATTTATTTTTTTAATGGAATCACTGCAATTGTGTTTTTTAGATTTTAGCTGAATGTCAGCAAGGTTTTGCGCATATTTCTAACGGAAATGCAGGTGGTGTCGTCAAACAGAAGGCGTTACCTTCCTGACCCAGAACTTATCAGGATCAAAGTTGTCCTTTGTAACATGAAACAGAAATTATTCTTAACAAAATGCAAATGGTAAAAAAATCTGTGCTTAACTCCACAACATCCTTGTTGCATAACAATTCAAAACTTCACACCTATAGTCCAAATCAACCTCCTCTAACCTTTGGTGTGAAACACACAGAAACAGTGACAACCTGCTGTCACAAGATCTACTGACCAGAACCTACAAAAGACACCTACAGTAAACTGTTGGGTAGAACAGACTTGACAGACTCCTTTGACTCTTTATTATTGTTCTCATCTTGCAAGGTTTTAATAAATCTTCTCATCCAGACTCTTAACATATATTTTTTTCCACAATAACAGGTACTAGCCTCCCTCCAATTCTGTGCATGATGGGTGGATGGTATAATGACCAAAATTTGAATTTTGATCGTTTGAATTTATGTGTGTAAAAAGATCTGTTGCAGAACTGACTTTGGAGGTAGAAAAAAAACCTGCCTTTTGAATCATTTTGTAGGTCTTTCGGTTTTCAGTTGTTTTAAATTTTAAAAAGCTTCCCCACTTTCGTACAAGCTGGATGCAATATGACATCTTACTCCTACTGGTAAAAGAGCTATTAATGATAAGTAGATAAATTCAAATAATCTCACTTCAAAATCGCAGAATTACCCTGTTAAAGGTATCTAAAAATGAACTTTGTTCATGTGAAACTTAGAATAATGATTGAACTTCAAATTCATGTTATTGTCACAAAGAATTGCCATAAAAGGCCTTAAAAATATAGTAACAAATCTTAAAGGAAAAAAGAAAGTCTAACTTTTACTGCAGTGTGCATATAAGGACAGGGGCTGGCTTTAGATCTTTTCTTTCTAATTGACAGCTGCTTTGGCGAACAAATATCTGTTTTGTACAGTCCTAATTAGACTTTGCAGGGACAACTTCTTAAACAGCACCACCATGGTACCCCTGATCAATCTGTCTTTGTTGGTAGGCTGAGCACCACAGGTAGTAGAGACTGCTGTAAATAAACCTTGAGATAAAAAGTCATCTCTTGACTGAGGTGTTTTGATCAATTATAGGCATATTTTCAACCTCTTCGTGATTCCTTAAACCACCTGAATTCCTCAAAATTTGGTCCAACACAGTCATATCTTCTCCGAATAGATCTAGACTGAGCACATTATGGAAGAGAAGCCTGCCAAGTTAATGTTTGTTAGGACTTTTATATGACCTAAGTCGATGCACTATTTTCTAAGCTTGTCCAATGAGGTCCTGACACAGCCTATGATTTTTTGAGTGTCAGGAAAAAACTTTGCCAAAGACTGTTGGTGAATTTGTGCATCATTTCTTTTAGGACTGAGGCTTTTCACCACTTTTGGTTTTGGCTACATATGGAGACAGTGAAGGTAGTATCTTGAAAATTACAAGCAAAATGAAATATTACATTTAGAATCCTTGCTCTACAACTACTGCTATCAAAGAATATTCTCCCCTTACAGATTTATTCATCTATAATTTTTTTTGCTCCTTTGTCTCTCAAATATTTCAGCTTAATAATCAAGTGTTAATATTGCAAAAAGATAACCCTTATAAATAAAAATAATAGGAAATTCTTTGTTTAGAAAGCAAAAAAATAAAAGCTTGCCAACTATCCTGGCCCCATGTTAAATGTAACTTCTGATAACTGGCTTTAGAATCAGTTTGACTAATAACACATCTTAAAACTGCCAGACCTCAAGAAATCACTCATACAAACCCTGCCTGACAACAGAAATTAAGTGAAAAGGTCTCAAAAAGCAAACCAAAAAGAAAGAGAAACAAAGTCACTGACATTTAACGGCCTGAAAAGAGCTTAGGCATTTCTAAAGTCAATGCACATCGTAAATGATGCGTCAACTGATGCCTGTATCACGTACTGGAGGCGTCATACGGAAGTGCACTGAAACATGACAGATCTCTCTCCCTGGATTTTTGCCAAATTCAGTTATTTATGCCAGCAGGTGGCATATCCTACCAAAAGAAACCTGAATAATTTATATGCTGAAGCCATTATAATCAAACGGAGAAAACATGGAACGGTGGTGATCCTTCAAAGAAGCTTAAACTTTTGGGGCTACTTTTCAAGTTATGTTCACCACACACACACACCCACACACCCACACACACACACACACGCCTACACCTATTCTAAACACACCCCCACTCAACTCACTGTCTTCACTGGGTCCCCTATCCTTATATTGTCTGTATGTTGCTTTATGGGCTGAGGTTTTTTTGCAACCTGACATTGTGTCTACTTGGACACAATGTGACATTTTTTTTTCCTCATCCTATCCTACCTAATGTCATTTTCATCTAATGAAAGTGTGGTGACCCTCCATGTCCCCTTTCAGGGCTGCAGCCTCAGACACCTGTCTTCCCTGTCTCTTTGGACGGGCTGCACTGAAATGAAATTCTGTTGTGCTTCTGTACAATGGCAATAAAGGCATTCTGATTCTGATATAGCTTGTGACAAACAGTAGTTCTTCTGTCTTTCTTTCCATGGTCGCTTTATTCTTGATGCTCTAACCAAAAAGGGGGGTTTGTAGCAAGCACAACTAGGGGGATATGTCTTTAAGGAGCAGCTTTAAAACTGTCTACTCCAGGAAGAAGTCTAATTATTTGCAAATATTAATAAATGTCCACAGGTAAAGTACAGGTTGGTAAGAAGTTCTGCAGATAACTGAAGGCTTTCGACAACTTATTGAAAGCAGAAGATGCTCCCAGACAATGACAAGGCCTTTTATCTCAAACACAGAAATGGGAGAGGACTTTTTGGCACTACACCTCCAGATGATGTCCTGCTGGGAAGAGAGGACCTATCCGAGCAAAAGCAGATTAGAAAGAAGGAATGACATGGTGGGACTTCATTCCTTGGAGATGTAAAGTACCATAGAAGCAAGTGGATTCACAGTAAACGTCAATACTTCAGAGCCAAGAGAGTCAGAACTGATTGTTCTGGGTATCAAAAAAGGGCTTTGAATAAAAGCATTTTAGGGTTTTATTTGTGGTAAACAACAGAGAAAACCCTGGTCAAATTTTGTTCCTCTGTATGTACTTCCTTCCAATTGTCTCTCTCGTGAAGTTCAAATAAAATGCATGTGTAATGTTTTAAATGGTATGACTATATTGGACGAGAGCCAGGGTATGCCCAGAACAAATCCTTCAACAAATCTTTGGTAAAATTGGTTAGATTTACCAAATTAAAATTGAAGATTGCACTGAGAAGGCAAAGAAATTTACCAGCTCTCACATGCTGCCCTTTATTCTTTTATGTTCACAAAAAGGAAATAATAACACAGCTCTAAAAAGATCATTGGCTTGGAAAATATGCAACTCCAGTCACAAGAAATGCAGCAGAAAGTGCAGAACACCTTGACTTTACTTCAGTGTAGCCTGCAGACACCCTGCAGGCTCAAGTTTATTATTCTGTTAGAGCCAAATATGTCAAAATTTCATTCATCAGTCAAAAGCACCTGCTTCCATTTATCTTCAGCCCAACTCCTGTGTTCTGTTTCTTTTTTTAAGTTGTTCGTCTTTGCTTACAGACTGAAGACATAAGCATTGTGTTCCAGTAAACTTCAGGATGAAGGGCTTTTGGATGTTCTTGCTTCCTGCTGATTTCTACCAATCCTTAAGTATTGGCACAGCTGGACACCTTCCAGTTTCAAAGGAAAAGGTAGTTGGTTGCGTTTTGACTCTTTTGCACCCCACTAACTTGGGCAACCAAAGTGTTCCAATTCATCAGCCTTGCTTATTTCTTTTTGCCTGTGCTTAACAGAGCTCAAGCTTAGGCAGCACATCTGGCAACAGATGCCTTATAAGAAAAATGCCGTCTGTGAGAAACTGTGTCGATGAAATTTGAACAGCTACTATGTTGTTGCTTTGTTCAGTATGATCATGGTAAATTACTTTAAAATGAAGCTGTCTACAAAAACATGTCTTTTGGTTTGGCACTTTATCTGGTTTCATACATCTGACAGCTTTGTTATGAGAGGAATTTTGGGTAATTATGAGGATTTTCATGCACTGTGAAGCTGAGTTGGATCAATCAGGCTTTTATTGAATGACACCGATTTTGCTTTTAATTATGTTTTTAAATTCTGAACTGCCCATTAAGAATTAGTTAGATTTTAGACCACTTAAAATGATCAGCTTCTCTGATTTTACTGTTTATAAGTCTATGTTTGAGTAAAATGAACATTGTTCTTTTATTCTATGAACTACTGACAACATGTCTCTGAAATTCCAAGCAAAATGTTTCTATTTATTTGCAGAAAATGAGAAATGGTCAAAATAACAAAAAAGATGCAGTGCTTTCAGATCTCAAACAATACAAAGAAAACAAGCTCACATTCATTTAGGGGGAAAAAAGTGCCTTAAGATAATAAATATACCTAGTTTGTGCTTTCTAGCAAAGTCTGTCATCTAATATTAAACCAAAAATGATTTTTCCATTGACGAAAGATGCATCTGTGAGCCTGCTCTTCGCTGGCTCTCATTTCATTTTATCTTTAAGTTCTCATCTTCCCATTCCAATTTTGATCGACTAATTTGTCTAAGAATTATAAAAACTTATGGGGAAAAATAATTTCTGAATCTTCCATGCCCCTTACATTTAGCAGATTTTTTAAAGAACTCAATAGATTGTCAAAATACATGATGTTGGTTTATGCAATTATAGATTAGAAACTGTGGAAAGTAAGAGTTTTCATGCATTTAATGAAGTGGAAAAAATTTTTCCGATTTCTTGGTGCTTGACCTGCCGATTACAGATAAGACCTCAACAGGGAAAAATTCAGATATGTAGATCTAATTCACTGATACTTTCAATATCAATGCTATTTACTTGAAATGAGATGAAAATATAGTTTTATTAAAATTTTACTTCTTCAGTTTGTTTACTTCAACAGTTTCTCATTTAATAAGTCCAGCAAAACATTAGTGGATTATAAATTATTAATATCTAATCAAAACGTAACAGCTTCAGTAGTTTGGATATGTTGTATACGAGATTGGTGTCAGAAAAACAATTTCCATTAAATGTTGGGTCACTGTTTGGCTTAATATAAAATATGATCAAACTTCCACTGACATGTTGTTTTTGAGCTCAAAGTCATACTACATCATGGCAGACTGAGTACAAAACAAACAATAATAATAATTTAAAGTAAATAAAAAGGGATGGATTTCTTTTGAAACAACTTTTTCAGCTGGTTTTTAATGAATATAATTTCATGTGCAGGAGTTCACTAAAATCTAATGTCTTTAAAATGTTTCCCTGATAGTGAAAACTTGGGTCACCTGATGTGACAAGAGAATCATAAGAAATTACAAAGGCAACTGTAGATGGCCAAAAAAGTAATTTAAATGTGATTTTACTTTTTATATCTTCCTTCTTCTGTAATGAACACTTTGATGGTTGGCATGCTGATCAACTTCATCGTGACAAACGTTTTCGAGGCAGATGGCTCCTTTTCATACATAGAAAGCCCCTGCTAGTACCGGACTATAGAAAAAAAGAATCTACTGCAAAGAAAGAATCAAAAACAGGACAACCGGTCCCACCAGGCCAAAATCACAGCGAACAACGGCAAACAAACAAAGGCTAACAAAAATACCTCATGGCAGGCTGGAGACGTCAGCTGCGGCCGACAGCTACTGGGGACGTTCGCGCACCACGTCAGGATGCATCCTCTGTAGTGGTGGTGGTGGAGTGAGCGGAATGGCGGTAGGGCCGACTCCAAACATGTCGAAACCCAGCCTATTTATAGGCGGTCCAACAGAGCCACAAATTAACGAGACCAAGTTAATTACAAAAAGGAATTATCAAAACTCCAAAGTATATTAAACAAAAAGTCATTCAACTAAAGTCAATACAAAACAATCTAGAAGAAAAAAATAAACAAAAATACTTATAATGTGCCCAAAGCACATAACATTGGCACACAGATGTTTCTCCAAAAGAGGCTCTTGCGTCATACGCCTATGGAAGACAAAAACAGCACAGGACAAAAATGACGTGATCAACTGACACGATTAATATGTCACAAAGACATATTAATCAAATAACTACCATTAATCAGTAACTCAATCAGATATCGCACCTATTTTAAGAGCCTGGCAATCACAACAACTGTCAGGTTGGTGGAAAATCAATAAAATATGAAACAATATATTCTCATCTCGGACAACTGTATGGGGCAACCCTGACTCCACTGAAAATAAATTACCCCTCACTGGCATTAAATGGAAAGAAAAGACATCACACCCCACCACCACAATGCATTAACATTTCAACAGCTTGTTGACATAGACAGCATCAACAAGAAACAATTCCTCCTATGTATCCATCTAAAAGATAGCAAAAAAATATGTCTGAATAACACTTACTTGGGACTTAGAACAAAGCGTGGAATAAGATTTTTACCATATCCAACGATACTAACATATAGCTAACATAATACAAAATCATCCACAGAACAAACCTCACACAGAACAACATGCACTTCCAGGACTGCCTGAATCAGATATTTGCACACACAACGACAGCTTTTACCACCTCCACATGCATTCTGATTCTGCCACAATACACAAGTTCTAAAAAAAAAAAAAAAAAAAAACCCACTATAGTATCCTGACTCCCTGGCCACAACATCCCGCTATCCCCCTGTCTGTCTTCTCACTAAGCAATCTGGAATAACTGAACATTAACTCAAAACAAATCACAACTGGAAAAAACAAGAAAGAGATCACCACATCGTAATGGCTGGACCTCCTAACACAGCAGAAGTCAGTGGAGCAACAATCTGCAGAATATAGAAATCCACTTTTATGCTTCATTGGAATATATTTCACACTTATAAACATTATTTCAATACAGTCAAGTTAATGCCATTACATACATAGTGAAAAAGTGATGGTGAAAAAGGTGGAACAAAACAAGGGAGGCTAAACGATATCAAAATAGGCTCTTAGTTGGTCATGCTTTTTTAAATTTTTGTTTGTTGCACTTCCAGCAAAAAATTCAATTATTTTTTTAAAGCAAGGAAAATATAAATCACTGCCTAATATGTATACTTTGAAATATATAATTTTGTTGTGACTGTTCTGCAGTGCCTGTGGTCGTCTTAGTACTTCATTTGTTCCTATTTGTATGGGGCTCTTGATACTTGTTTATTATGTAAACCAACATCTCAGGTTATCATGCTGTTATATATATATATAAATATATATATATAAAATAACTGGTGAATTCATTAAAACAGCCCATATAGTTAAGGTTGTAAATATATATTTCTGATCTTGTGTGGATTAGAAAAACCACCCTCACACAGTGTGTATACTTTCTAGAGCTCCCTGATTTCCATTTAATTTGTCCTAACTAATTAAAGTGCACACATCCATCGGAACAAGATAATTGTCCTCTTACACTCTTAAGCAGAAACGACGCATCCTCACAAAGCTGTTTACTCCAGTGCAGCAGCAGATTTAGTGGCGAGCAACGCGAGTGGTATAATCAGTACTTTTAGAACCAACTCTGTAAATGCACTGAGATAATTATAAATTTCTTGTTATAACCTTGCCAGCGCACAGCGGAGGGCTTGCTCCTGAATGTGAAAATTAAGTCTTAATAGTTATTGATCCGCTAAACAAAGGCACACAGCATCAGTATGGTGATATTTAAAATTGATTCGTGGCATCAGGAAATAATGTAATGTGTGTTTGTATGACAGTGAGCTTTCCGCAGACTTGTCAATATATTTTCTTTGCCATGCAGAGGATATGTTTGCTTCTTTAAATCATCTTGGCAATATCCTTCATACATCCTACAAAAAAAGGTATTTATCCCTTTACAAATTTCTTTTGTTTTTGCTTTTTTTGACACATTTGATGTGACAATTTGGACATCAATCAAATTTGAGCCAAGTTTTAAAATTACGATGTATTTTAGTAAACCTTATAACTGCTTGTATACCGTACAACTGTCATGAAGTGTTTAATATAAGTGTAATCACTATTTTTATCACTGTTGAGGAATTTTGGCTTACTCTTCTTTTAAGTCAGGTACATAGCAGGGTTTTAAGTTTATGCCATGGCATCTCAATGTGATTTAGGTTGAGATTTTGGCAAATCCCCTCCAACGCCTGAGTTTTGTTGTTTTTCAGCATTTTGGAGGTGGACTCACAGCAGTGCTTTGCATCATTCCTAAGCTGTGTAGGTTATGTGTGTGTGTTTGAGTTAAAGGTCAAATGTCTCAAGTTCTAAATTAAGTATTTTCTAAAAGCAGTTGTTTGCATATATATATATATATATATAGAAAGTCAACCAGGTGCATAAGCAAAAGCTGCCCTAGATCACCACACTACCTCTACCATGTCTGACAGCATGATGTTCTTTGTGTTAATACATAAGATGCAACAAGACATCCACCTACCATATTTCACTGTTGTCTCATCAACCGACAGAATATTTTCCCAGAAGTGTTGAAGATTATTAAGGTGTTTTGGGGAAAACATGAGACAGACTTATTTTTTGTCAGCTATGGTTTTTGCCAAGATAGGTTTTCTAGTAGGCTAGCTTTTCCTAGGAAGGTTCCCCATTGCGCTGTGTTTTGTCCATTTGTGGATTGCAAGTCACTGCAGTTCACTCCAGGGTCAAAGCCTTAGAAATGACTTGACAGACAGACAGATCGATAGATCTTCATTAATTCCTTTGGAAGGTTCAGATAAGTGTGGCATCCATTGGATACATACTATACACACAATGTCTCTGAGGGAGAAAGACTAAATAAAAGGCAAAAAAAGTGGTTGAAAAATATGACGTTAGAGAGCCTTTTCAAGGTTTCTTGTCTGTTCTTCTATTTACTAAGACCAGGACAAGGAAAAGATTTTTTTTTTTTGTGATACTTTAACTCCAGTTATCCTTTGTCTAAAATTAAAACTTGTTTGATAAAATTTCAGAGTGACAAAACAAAATCTGCCTTAAAAAAAGAATCAACAAGGAAGAGAATGCTTTTTCACATCACTGTATATTCTTTACCACATAGGAAGGGTAAACGGTTGCTTTTTTTTAAAACACTCGGTGGCAGTGACTCTGTGAGCGTATACTCACAATTCAGCCCGCACATGGACAGAAATGTGATTCCCGCCGTTAAAAATCGCTTGTATAATGAGGAAGTCATGAATAATACAGTAACAGAGTAATACGTTTCTCATTATTAAGCAGTAATGGCCATTAGGACGGCTCTTTTGTTCCCTCGATACGCAATGCAGCTAATGCTGACCATAAAGGCTCTCTAACAGCAAGGCTCTGTCCTGACCTGCTTTGTTCCGTCATTGCAGCATTTTCTTGGTATATCCAATTCTTTCCTGTTCTTTTTTTGATTGATGGGCTTTTATATCTCTTATATTCACAGACAGTTATTTGACATTTCATTGTTCCCAGATATTCAATGATAAATGACATGCCTGCATCGCCCTTTTCCTTAATCCTACTTTATCAATCTAAGATAATGCAGTCCAGCCATAAATTATACACAAATCCACACAGCAGCTGTACATAAAAGGGAGACCATCTGATAGTCTAAAGAAGACAAGCTTCTTGGTTTAATGGAAATCTTTCTTTTCTTTTTTTTGCCTCAGAAACAGGAGCAACTCCTAAGAGGGCAGGGGAGTGATTGTTGTTGACAAATGTAGCTTTTGACCTATTGGTGAGAAGACAGGGGCTTCACGGCGCTCAGTCCTGCTGCCATGGATACCCAGAATCAATATGATTCATTTTTTCAGCAACAAGTCAGTCATTAATCTTAACATCAAACATGTCAGTTCCTCCACAGCCGCAGAACGACATTACCTAATCAGGCACAGCCTAATAAACACAGATGTAATGACAGAGATAGGGAGCAGACAGATATCCCTCCCACATTCTTATGTAAGGCTTATTTCAATCACAGCCAGGCTTTCATATACACCATGCCAGCAGAGCTATTGAAACTTGTTTGACTGCAGCACCGCATATATTACAATGAGTTGCTTAGGCAAATGCAAGCTGATGAAATTACAGATCTGAGAAGTTTCAAATAATCAGATTCATCGAGGAAAAAAAAAATAAGAAGCAACAACCCACAATAATCTGGTGGAAGAAACTGTCTGTGCATATGAACTACAAGAGGCACCAGATCATTTTTTACAAACTTTGACAGACAAGAAGAACAACAGTCACAGGTAAAAACAGCTATCGTTTTAGATTTCTCTGGTTGTACACGGTGAATTTAGAACGTCTTCTGAGTAGGGCTGATCCGATTTATCGGACAAATTGCGATGAATAGATTATTGGAATGATCATCAACTAAATTAGAACAGCACAGTCAGAGCACCAATTAACACAAAACTGTGCAAACAATACACATTTTGAATTAATATTTTTAAAAAACATTGTTTGTCTTTAAATTTATATCACCTAAAGTGTTAACTTCACCCAGTTCAAATATAGAAAAATATATATAAAAAATTAATTAATTAAAATATATATCTATATATGTATAGATATATATTTTTGCTATCTTAATTATTAATTGGTTAGTCCAAAAATAAACAAACATATTAGCCCTACAATGTTTTAATGTCAATTGAAACAGAAAGTTTTGAACAGATGCATTTTTTGCTAAAAATGAGCATACACAAAAAAGAATGTTGTGCTATTGCCTTTTAGGCAACTTTCTTACTTAAAAAAAAAGGAACTTAATCATTTATCTGAATTTTTTTATCTATTTCTAATATTGTATAAAAAGTTTCAAATGAACAATCTGTCAAATGTGCCATATTTTTCTAATTATCAGAAAAATCAATTATCAGATTGATTTTTCTGATCATTTATTTTAGTAAATAATCATTTACTAAAACAATCGTTGCTTGCAGCCCTACTTCTGATGGATTTAACTTTTATCAAAGAGTGCACATGCTAACTAGCTTGGTCTTCTTAAAAGTCACAGCTTGCAAGCCAAGCCTATAGTTCTAAACTCCTCCAGGTCACAATTCAATATGCAACACATAGAAGTGAGAAACAACTTGCATAGAACACAATTTTTCCAGCATGAACTTTATTTATTTTTTTTGTACCACAATAGCATCATTTGCCAAAATAGTTCTGCTTTGAAATTACTGCATCAGTCATTAGTGTCTAAATTTGATAAAATACTTTTCAAGAGCCTGACAGCTTTTTAACCAGCTAGCATCAGTTACTCATGATGTCTTTCTAGGACAAACTTTAAGCTTCTATAGCTACTGTACATAAAGTGTGTTGTATGGAAAGAGTCAATCTTTTGTGTTCAATGTTCCTTCCAATGGAAGGAAAAAGTAAAGCATATACACTTAATGGAATTGGCTATGAAATCTGAAAATAGTTTTTCAAACCTTTGATTTATTTGTCCACATCTCTTCAGGCTTGTGGTATGCTAATATAAATTCTCATACCTTTTCCACACTGGATAACAACCTTGATGAACTAGGTCTTTAATAAAGCATCGACACATGAGCCGCGAACAACATGCCATTTTTTACAGTGTTCACAAATCACGGGCCTTGTCTATTTCAGTGCTTATTTTACTGGACAAAGGCGTGCTGACAGCAACTGGATAAGGCTTGGAGACAGCACACTTCACCAAGAAATATTGTTGCATTTTAATATCATAAGCTGTCAAGATCATCTCAGATCTTGTCACATCCCTACAAGATGCCATACAATACAAACCCTGTGTTAGTCCAAAGATAATCTAATGGAGCTCTCAAACCAAACATGGTAATGGTGCCTCTGTGCATCCAAACCATCTATGATGTACTGCATTCACCACTTAAGGGTGCTTAAACCTTCAACTCCTTTGGTCTTGATATATATTGTCAAAACAAAGATGTAACATCTGCCTCACCAGAGCTAGTGTTGGTTGTACCACAAATCATAAGCACCGTCAAGGCTTTTCACCAATAGCATCCCCTTATTATTTTGAAAACTTTGCCTTGTACTCGGCTTTAGAGAACTGTGTTTGCTGCTAAGCTTATACATACATACATACATGCATGCATGCATGCATGCATGCATGCATACATACATACATACATACATACATACATACATACATACATACATACATACATACATACATACATACATACATACATACATACATACATACATACATACATACATACATACATACATACATACATACATACATACATACATACATACATACATACATACATACATACATACATACATACATACATACATACATACATACATACATACATACATACATACATACATACATACATACATACATACATACAGTACATGGTTGCTTCAAACTTTATGGTTTGAAGCAACCATAAAGTATTCATTTAGAAAGAGCATCATGGTACTTATTAGCCACTTGGTACCTTGTACTTGTACAGCACTTGTTAGCCTAGATTTGACTTAATGAGAGAAATTGTTTTTCATATATTTTTTTCTACACTCTGAGCAAGTACTGCTGGAAAAGTTATTTTTCCTCCTGGCAGCAGTCTAGCACTTCATGCTGCATTGGTCTGCAGTATTTAAAGCACACTTACATAACAGTAACCTTTTAACATCTTCTTTGATACTTTTCCAGCACTTTCCCTCAAAATTGGCATCTTTTTGATTCGGCTTAATCTTAAATTCTACCTTGCATTTCTTTAAGATATTCAGCCCAACCTTTTTTATTATTTGTCCAATGTCCCCACATTCAAGACTGTCTTCCATAGTCAAGTGAACTTCTGTTTCTTCTGGTTGTTGATTATTTTAGAGAAAGTTTTCATTTTTAGCTAAAAATCTAAATGCTGTTAGTGTCCAAAAATATTCACGAATCAACATAGTTGCTCCCTATTTGATATATATATATATTTATATTTTTTTGTTGTTGTTTAGAAAAACAACATTTAAGAAAATGTATTCACTTTATGAAACAATGTTTTTAGAAAATTCCTAGTTTTTATAAATTTTTGCATCCCTTGTGGATACTACAAAATAAATGTAACCAAAAAAAAAATATTTTACTTTCACTTAAGTAGATGTTTAAAAACTTTTAATTTTTAGTTTATTCCTCAGGATGTAAATGTGACCTGACATGTCTTAGCAACTATGCAAAATAGCAAAAGACAAAAAAAGTTAATTCAATAAATGAAAATACAGTAATTCACTACACAATACCTAGTGAATTATAGAATATAGAAATGAACCCCCCCCAAAAAAAAAACAACTATTACGAATAGGACCGGTAGAAGTAATAATTTAGTGCTAGTTCATTCAATCTTTTTTCCATCAGTGTATGCATCCGACATATCAGACATAAGTGCTACCAGGACTAAATTCAGAATGAACAAAATGTTTAGAAATGAAGTCAGAGGAGCACAATAGGTGCAAGAAGCTCCTAGAAAGGAAAGTCTGTTTTTCTACAGACGTATGTCGGCTGTTCACTCAGGCTGTCACCCGGGTTGCGGGACTTCAGTAAATAACTGGAAACTGGTTGCATTGTAGCAAGGTTCTCTGTTTCATCCATTAAAAGACTGTGTGATAGAACAAGCTGTTTTACTGAATGCTGACATGCTTTAGGAAAGCACAGTTAGCACAAGGGCCTACTAAATCCACTGGGAATACACAGGGGTGCTGCTAGAAATGCTAACAATTTTAACAATGCTTATCATGCTAAGTGCTAATTAGAGGGGTTCAATATTGACAAAAACATGAGAAAAATCTGACTCTTTGATGAATGTTTGACCTTTTCAGGTGTTGCGAATAAATGTTAATAACTGGCCTCTAACAGACAATGAGTATTTCATTAAAATGTTGCATTTGTTACTGCTGACCTTTTTTTTAATCCTAAAAAATAGTGAGACACATTGTGCCTTCCTTTTTATAGTAAATATTACTGATCATTTATGAAATTAATAAAATATTATTTTAGATTCAGACGGAAACTGGACATTAAGTATCTGTTAAGGTATCAGTTTGTTTTTGTTGCACAGTGGAATCTTTGAATACATATTTGATGCTGAAAATGCAATTTGTATGTCGAAAATTTGCATGTGGAAAGATGTTTTCCCACTGAAAATACAATTATAATGATTTGTTCCAACTGCCCACCTACAGTGTACATCCCCTGTGAAATAGTCACAACACTCAAAAGCATAGTAATTCTCAGTACAATACAGTCATTAATCTTATACAACAAGATATTTATCTTTGCATAGTAAAAAAAACTTATGTAATATGTAATAAAGGTAAGGAACGCAGTTTCTCTGACACACCCGACATCATAATACAGAAGAGATTACTGAGAGGTATTTTTTTGTGGTAGAGAAACAACTTTTATTATGTTATGTGTGTATACTCTCCTTCTTCTGGTATTTTCAACAAGACCCATAAACCAGCAAAATGGCTACAATTTTTGGCAGTACTGACATTCCACTACCCTTGCACCACCATCCCTATGGCTGCCAATTCGAAATGTCTATACACTTCATGCTGAATGAAACAATAATTTTGCTTGAATTATATGGCACACAGAAGTTCAGCAGTTTTTATAACACTGCAGACCTCTTGATGGTCTGTGCAGACTATTGATGGCGATGGAAGTAAATCTCCACCATCAGTTTCTTCTAAGGACAGTCAAATAGAAAACATGCGACACAACTCAGAAAAAAAGAACATTTGCATCAGTAATGCTGTGGCGCATACTGGCAAAACAAAGCCGGGGATTGTAAGAGGCAAGCAGTATTGATCATAGTTACTAGACACCTGTCTACTTGTATGCTCTTGAGTTCAATTACATCACAAGCATGACAGCGTTAGGTTCTGAATGGGAATTCTTGAACCTGGGAACCACAACACAAAGTCTGAAAGCTGTTTTTGAGGGGACGGTGAACCCATTACATTTATTACCAATCAAAAGGTTAGAACACACACGACACATGCAGCCTCACTGATAGACACATGCCTACTCACGCTGATCCAGACTGCATTTACTGTATCAGGCCCCTGTTTGTTGTCATGGAAACATGCTGACTTCTTGTAGTGACTGCTAGGTTAACCTTTTATTCAAGCCTAATACTATATCAGACTGTTTGTCTGGACAACAGGGTTTCTGCAAACAGTTCCACTGTCTTTCACGGTGTCCGCTATTCCAAAATGGCAGTCAAATTAAATTCCTGAAATAAATGAATTTTCCAATAATATTCTAATGTTTTGAGTATATACTATACAGAGCTATGGAACTAGGGAAGCCACATATCTAAGCCAAGTATCGGACTGGTTTTACTTTGTTTACAATGTGAGAATTTACTGGTGCTAAGGAGCATAAATTAAACAACACTTGTCAGGTCTGATCCATGAAGAGGGGATGAATATTTCATATCAATCCATATTCTTCAATATTTCATAGTTTGTGTACAGCTTCAGAGACACTTATGTTGGTATTTTTCCCTACATTTCCCTTAATTAAAAGTAATTAACATTAATAAAAGCTTAATTCTGATGTTAATCAATACAGACTTCCATGATAACTATTAAACACATGTTGTGCATCTGAAGACTTTGTTGACTTGCTATTACTTCAGTGCAAGCATAGTAAAAAAAAACATCTCCAGTGTATCATTGATACCTTGTCAGATTGAAAAACAAAAATAGTTGTTTCTTCTAACTTTTTTCTTTACCAACATTTGTCCTTGTATATGTGGGTTAAATTTCTCTGAGGTCATGGGAGAATCTAATACATCCTGTTCTGTATTTAGGGGAGCTGTGTAAGCGCCTTTGCTTTGGCGTAGTTTTCCTAACAAATGTAAACACCTGCATAACTGCTGTGTCCCCACTAATTAAAACTATGTCTGTCTAATGAGAGCCGTGCCTGTCAGGCCCCTCCACTCACTCAATAAATCACAGCTCTAAAGCCTGCCTTATCCCACCATACGGAGGTGGCTGCATGCCTCTCTGATATATGCAACACAGACGGTCTGTCCTGATCTCTTGATTCTTCTCGGCATTCTCTGTGAGAATTCATTGTCTTCTCTTGCTGACTCATGGCAGCACCAATGCAGAGTGGCAGCCCAAACTAAATCTTCTCAGGTGGTGCCGTTAATAAGTGAGACTCTCCGTGACAGCAGACACCATCAGAATGATCATTTAGCCGAACCGCATCTCTGTGCCCCCCCGTGACTTCTGGGAAATAATAACCCTTTGTTTTTATTTACACATAATGAATTCTAAACAACGGAAACAACAATATTCTCTTTCCTGTTAGCCAGCTCTGCATATGGCAAATGCTCAGACAGATATCAACCCCTAAACACCTTTTCTGCAGTTAAATTATTTACCAAACTAAACACAAAAAACATGAATTCCATCAAACATGTGTTTACATGTATTTGTTAATGACATAGTTCATTGTAATCTGTATATTCCATGGGGATGTGCAGTACATTTTAAGTAAGACCTAATTGTCCCTAATGTATAGTTTTTCTTAGCAGCTTAATTTTAACGTTATCTTGATCTTGTTTTCCAGGATTCAACGATCTTTTGAGATGAGTTTTTCCTGCTTTTCCCCTCATTTTCCCTCCCATCCTTGTCTCTGACTAGGACAGTAGTTTGTGCAATGCATTCAAAAGACAAGAGAAAAAGAATTGTGAGTGTGATTGAATAGTAAGGATTCAATGTCAAACCATATTTTGAACAAATAGGAAAGTATCCATTTCTCCAATGTTAGCACTTAGTCTGCTGGTCAATCTTCATCTCTTGACATTTGATGTCTACAATAGTTAACCTCATCTATTGAGTTTAACATATTGTGGTTTGTCATTGTCTGTGCCTAAAATTGTTTGCCAACCATCGGTATCAAGCACCTTTTACTCCCGTTTGTAATTCATAACATACATATATTTATTTTTAAACTCTCTGGTACTAGACTAAATATGCTTAAAAGGGGGCAAATGTGCAAATAAATAGATGTTCCAAAAGCTTTGTTGAAATGACTAATTGTCTGGTCCATGGAAGCTGCAGCTGCAGAGGGTTAAGCACTAAGAGCTCCCATATTGTGTGCATGTAAAATTTTCTAAAACATTTTAGTGGGCGTTGTCACCAAGCTATCATTCTCATTGTCTAATTTTACTTCTTAGCAGTTCACACTTTTCCTCTGATCAGCAGGTAGGTGCAAAGAAACAGAGTTTGCTATTTTTCCTTGCAGTGACCTGTGAAACCCTTCCAAAGTCCTATCTATTGGACAGAAAGACTTTGACAAATGGCGTGCAAACTGATCTTGGCCCAGATCAACTAGAAATCAGAATGTCTGTTGGCTTTTAATCCTTCGGTGTCGTGGACCATGCTTCTGTGGAGGCAGTTATGCCTGCTTACTCTATCTCCTCTTCGTCTGTTTGTGCTTGATTGCAGAGGCAGCGCCTTGAGGCCAGGCCAGCTGCTCTCATTATCTACCTACTCCATAAATACAGGGTTGCTGCATCCGCTTTTCGCCAGATCATAGTGGTGCACTCACAGTGAACCTTGGTCACTTCTCATCAAGGCATGCTTGCTTCCCAAAAAGAAAGGTACACTAGAGAGTGCCATGCCAAACCTTTCCATGCCACCAAGCAAAAGCAAAATCTGCTATTCTGTGATTGCCAGAAGCAAGCAGGAATGTCAGTTAATAACCAACAAATCTTTGTAGAGTTCCTGGTAATGATGAAAAAATAAAATTTTGCAGTTGCAATGTTTCCATTAAATATGAAATTAAATGTATTTAATTTTAAAATCACACATGAATAAACTTGTTCACACGAAAAGTCATTACATCCATCAGTGCCATGATTTTTAAACAGTTATATGAAATGTATTTATAATTCAGCAATGGCGCTAATGCTCATCACCTATCCGCCATAAGAGACGTCGGCGTCTTATTCAAGCATTTGAGCAACAAGCCACTTATACTTGGGAGAGGCTACATATGCAGCGTTTTGGGGAAATTATAGTCGGCAACTTTGGATTCAACATACAACTTTTTATGAACTGTGTGATGCTGTGAGAGCTCTGGTGGAACCCGCTGCACATTGTCCAAAACAAACAAAAACAACTTTCCACCAACAACTTTCTGTCCTCTTTGTTAGAAATGTGAGTACGTAGTAAAATCCGGCTGTATGATGAGAAAAAAAGTGTCTCCATTGCCGTTTTTGTGAAATACATCTATTTTGATGCACTCGAATAAAGACCGCATCATACCACAAAAACTTATCAAAAAACATACTTTTTGTTTTAAAAGGGTGTGTGTCCATTAAGCAAATTTATTTTCGTAATTTCAAATTGCGCAATTCTTTGGTTAATGAACACGCAGCTACTGCCAGAACTAGCCAGATGAATAACATACAGCTCCAAACAGAAAAATATGAGTCTTCACACTCAGTGCAATGCAGGATATGAGCCAACATTTGGATCTGACTTTGGTCCTTTTCTTGTTGATGCTGTACATTAGGGGTCGATAAGGTTTTGTTGGCCCGGAAACCAAATGGTTTGTAATCCACTACAATGTAGCCTTCATTCTTAGCCACAAGCAAATAAAAATGCGCCAAAAATAAAAACACAGCCTAATTATGTTTCAGCTCACACATCCATTTCTGTCCAATGCACAAATATGCCCATTTGGATTGGATTAGTATTAGCACAGGACCTTGGACTTCATGAACACATCAACAGTGTGGGGTCAAAAATGTATACAAGATTCCTCCAGATCATTGTTTTCACCACAAGTGTGTTTTTTACAATTACACAAATAAAAAAAGAAAACAAAAATATATGCTTACATCAATTACTTTGTTTACTATCTTTTCATTTTTTAATTTTGATAGAAGTTGAAGTACTTAAAGCCATGTTTCATTTTTATTAAATTCTAGTGACATAACCAATTCACTGCACAGACGTGTATGTTTCTCTTTTTCCAGCAGGTTCGAACATTATTATTTATGAACGTATCCTAAATTATGTGGTTTGAATTGCAAGATGCAAAGTACTTGATGCTGTGGGCAATTTCATTTTAGGCAGTTAAAAATTTATGGCAAGGTATTGCGGCAGTTTAACATCAAAACCTTTTTCTGACTGGTTATAAAAGAATGTGCTTAATGCTTAGCGTCAGCTGATGTTTAGGGATTATATTCATAAATAATATATAATAGAGAATAAAAATTCACACTGAACAATGCTGCACACGTTGTTTGGCCTTACAGAGCAAAAAACAGGTGTAACTAAAAGCAGCAGATATTGACTTTCAGTGGTTTAGTCATCACCTCAGTAACAGGTTTTAAAGTCTTCTGTTTTGAGAATGGCGCTGAGATGGTTTTGAAGTTCCATTTAAAGTCTAAAATGCATCTAAAATAAACATTTATATTCCTAATTAATCTTAGTCTTAATTAATACAGATATCAACTCAGAATGTGGTCGGGGTGCTGCACATGTAAGCACCAATCGAAGTTTCATGTCTCAATCAAGTTTCACGTTCTGGACTTAACATGTGCGTTAGAATAAGCGCAGAGAAAAAAAATTCTGTTGCGTGGTTACTGATAGAAGTTCCTGTCGTGCTATTAATGTACCGCTTTAATTTCACAGGCTGTCTAGACACGCTACAGCCTGAAGAGACTGGAACACAGAAGGGCTGAAAGAGCAATTACTGTAGAAATGTGGCATATGGAGAGAAAAAAAAATGTCTTCCCAAGGACAAACCAAACTTTGAAACAAAATGAAGTAAAATGCATGTTTTGGGAAATGAACCATTATAGGAAAAGAATCATGACTTAAAGATGAAAAGAAACTTCTAAGATTGATTATTTTCTTCAATAACATTGAGAGAACATGATGATGAAGACAAAGCTGCAGCTGATTCACAGTAATATAAGCCATGATTCAGAACTTATGGCTTTAATAGCAACCGCAAAAAGCGGCAAAGAATATCTTTCATCTGTGGAATTACATGCAACAAACATGGTGCCATAAAGCTTTTCTAAACTTCAGCACAGCAATGCTGCTGAAACAGTGTTGTTTCTTTTTAGTAGTTGCTTACTTATGGAGACTGTCTAAATTGTCAAACACCTAATTTATCTGCATATAATGTCAAGTAAAAGTGTTCACACCATGTCACATCACAGCCACAAACTTCAGTGCATTTTATTGGGACTTTTATGTGATAGACTAAAAATATCACGATTGGTGAAGTTGAAGGTAAGGAAGAGCCAAAGTGTAAATGATGACTTAAAAACTTAAAGTTAAAAAGTTGACTTGGACATCAGCGTTCACAAAAGTACAGACATATAAATGCACAAGAATCCCTCACCAGACAGAGGAATAACTACAACTTAAATACTATGAAAGACAAATGAGGAGGATAACTGATCGGGCAACACAGGTAAAAAAAAAAGATTAAATTAACTGAGACAATCCGAAGTTGAGGAACTTAACAGAAGAAGCTGACTGGACCGAGACAACGATGCAAACAAGAACTAAAATCTTACATCAAGAGGATAACAGAACCTGCTCAACACAAATGGAACTAAAGAAAAACAAAACATGGGAAGTAGAACATAACAGAATTGAGGCATAAGGATAATAATAATCAATGCTAGAACAGTAGTAGTTTTCTGCCAGCAAATTATTTTTGCCTCTAGGCTGGACAGTTTAAATTTGATTTTATCTTACATTTTTTAAAATGTTTACCATGTTGTGAGAACTCCTACCTGATACAACCCAAGTTAATAAAAAAAAAAGTAATAATTAATTTCACAATTCATTGTCATCATTAATTGTAAGGTTGACATATCACAGTAATCAGTAGCAATCATTTTAACAAACTGTTGCTGTGTTCATGCAGATATGTGAATTAAAAGTACAATTATTGTCAAACATTTTTTTAAAAACCTAGACTTCTTAAGAGAAAAATATAATTTTAAACAAATTAAAGTTTTGTTGCATGTCAGTGACTAAATAGTTAGACACTCGAGCAACACTTTATTTAATGTTAGATGTAACACCAACATCACAAATGTAAATCCTCAGAAATTAACTGAAGAACTGAGCATGCATTTTGCCTAGATGAGTCTGAAACACTGAGTCATTGTATCAAACTCAAAGGTCATACTCAATGTCTAGCCTGTTTTGTTTTTTCCTTACCTGTACAGCAAACAGTAAGTGGATGTCACATTGTGTATTTCTGACTCTTTATCTTCTGACATATGTAATTTATGTATCTTTGCTTTTGTTTATTTTGTGTTGTCATTTTGATGGACTTCCCTCAAGTTTTAGTAGTTATAAGTGATAGGTCTGCTGACTTTCTGAGGCTCCTCCAAAGTTTGGACTCTGGTTTATTTTCCGCTCTTTTCCACTTCCATCAGCCACACAATTTTCAGGGCAGTATTTTTGCTTGTTGCTTTTGGGCCACCAACACAGATATAAATCATTCAAGCACAGCTCCTAACTCAAAAGATAAATCACTCTGTTTGCACATATAAGACAACTTGGTAAAGAACAAATTTCGACCACACCTCAACTTTTTGCTATTTGTTGCAGCCTGCCGCAAAGACTGAAGTTTTACAGATTTCAAAGATGCAATTCAGTGAGAAATTTCCAAAAGTCTATTGGCTGACAAGCTTGGTGTATCCCAGCATAGATGGCAGTAAGTCCTTAAAAATAAAAAGAAATAAAATAAAAAAAACTACAAATATAAGAAATGTCTTAAGGAACAAGTAAACAGAACAGAGGAAAAAAAACTAACATGGGCTCTGAGAGACTCATTTTCTCTAAGTTAATTCATCTATTTTATGCGTCTCAATTAAAATGGTTTAAGTAGAAGAAGAAAAACTATTTCACAGGCGACAATTGGAAATTTATCAGGGCCATATGTTGTTAGAATGGTTCAAGCAGCATCTGGTATCATTGCTACTCATGAATTGGTTGGATCAGTGTAGCTGTAAAAAAACTTGTTTATGAGTGGAGTTTACAAATCAAAGAACTTTGAACAGAACATTGTTGTTTGCGGAGAATGAAGCGAATACAGCTCATCTTGATGCTTGACTCTCTTTGGAAGTGAACAAAAGATGTACACAGTTTAGTTTACAGAGATGGGGGGGGGGGGGGGGGGGGGGGAACACAAGTTTCCTTCAAGGTGCAGACTGAGTGACTGCCGGGCGGCACAGCAGAGACAGTCCGGCTTTGCTAGGTTCAATATTGGCATTTTAGGCCTATGTGTCTTTCTTCACTTTAAGCTCAACTATGCCATTTTTTTGAATGCTCAGGCCAATCAGGTTACACTTAAATGTTTTTAGTGCCCAAACTTTGCTCATTAATGAATGGGAGAGGAAATGCCCATCCAGATAGGAGCTGCAGGGTTTTTTTTTTTAACTTTTGTTTCCAACACTTCTGAAAGAAATAGAGAGGTACATAATTTGACATGATTAAAGATGTTACAATCCTTTTTTAAATAAAAATATGGTGGTGAGCAAAATTTCGTATGACTCAAATTATATATCTGGAATCTGAATTTATTTTTGATATTATGACATAATTGTCAAAAGAAAATGTGTGATGAGTACATTCATTCAAGACAACTCCAATTTAAGTATTTGTCAGTTATTTGGTATTACCGTTGATTGTCTGTGCTTGGATGTAAATAAGTGCTGTGGAATTTGAATACTGAAAACATACCACAGCAAATATATGCAGCAATCAAAGCTAAAGCCTGTCTAGACTATTTTTTCCCCATCAAGGCAATGATTTTTGTTTGTTTGTTTTGTTTTTAGAAAAAGCCATGACATCTCAAGGGTTTATAATGCTTTATAGCACAAAAATGCACTTAATAATTCTGTTTTTCACTTTGTTATGCAAGAGTTAATGTCAGAATCTTTACATGATTCACATATAGGTAATAAAAGGAATAGTTTTTCTGTCAAGAATGAATTACATTAAACAAAAAAGGCAAACTGGGTATTTTCTAATATAATATAATGAATGTCGTTTGCTTTATGTCAGAGCCCGTCCTATTTCATAATTAAGTAATACCAACATCTTCTGAAATTCAGCCATATCAAAAACTTCCAGCTGACAGATGTAAGGATAAAGAAGAATTTTAAATATTCTTCCTCCTACTCTATCCAAGAAATAGTAATGAAAAGGGAGATCACTGAAATTAATAATAGAAAAGTAAAAAATTACGGTTTACATACACAAATAACTAATTTTCTAATGATGACGACATTATTAGTGGAAATAAAATCATTTGTTATGCCTTCTGTTGTATTTGTATGGTATGTGCAATTATATAACCTCCATTTTAATTGGAAGAACTTTATTTCATTCATTAATTGCTCCAAGAAAATCAGCCTTCAAAGTTAAATTCTAATTTGGTCACTGTTGCAATATATGGTTTCGCTCCTGAGGGGAGCTGAATTTCACAGAAACCAGATACGAAGCAGTAGGGAAGAACAAATAGAAACTGTTTTGTCCCTGTGTTTTTATGGTTATCATTCCTTTCTTCACTTATATTTTACGTCAGTGGTCCCCAACCACCGGGCCGCGGACCAATTGGTACCGGGCCGTGCAAGAAATAATGAACTATTTCCGGATCTTTTATTTTGAAAATCCTAAACCGGATTTTACCGGTTACGTCTTGCGCGTCAAAATTGAGCCAACTTGCAGCAGAATGAGAAACAAAACAACATCTGAGTACTGCACCCCCCCGAACAACAGCATCGAACTCGATACTTACGACGCGCACCCCTCCTCCGCCCCCTCCCCGGTCCGCAGAAAAATTGCGAAGGGCTGACCGGTCCGCGCGACTAAAAAGGTTGGGGACCGCTGTTTACGTGATCTACGGCTTTCGCTGGAGCGGTACACATCCAAGTGAGAAGCATCTGGTATGAGAATCAGAGCCTCCAAATCCAAGGCCATGGTCTTGAACCAGAAAAGGTCCTCCCAAGTGGAGGAGTTCAAGTATCTCGGGATCTTGTTCACAAATTAGGGGAAAATGCAATGGGAGATTGATAGGTGGGTTAGCGCAGAGTATCCAGTACACCCGTACCTGTCTGTAGTGGTAAATAGAGAGCCAAGTCAAAAGTGAAGCTCTCGATTAACCGGTCCTTCTTCATTTCTACCCTCATCTATGGTCATGAGCTTTGGGTCATGACCGAAAGAACGAGGTCACAGATACAAGTGGCCGAAATGAGTTTTCTCTGTAGGGTGTCTGGGCTTTCTCTTAGAGATAGGGAGGAAGTCAGAGTAGAGCCACTGCTCCTTCATGTCGAGAGGAGCCAGTCTAGGTGGCTCGGGCATCTGGTTAGGATGCCTCTTGGCGCCTCCTTGATGAGGTCTTCTGGACACATTCAACCAAGAGGAGTCCCAAAGGAAAACCCAGTACGTGATGGAGGGACTTCCCTGGGAACGCCTTCGGATTCCCCCAGAGGAGCTAACCCAAGTGGCTGGGGAGAGGGATGTCTGACCTCCCTATACTTAGGATACTATCCCTGCCGCCTGACCCTGGGTAAGCGGGAAAAAAAAAAATGGATGGATGGCTTCCAAAATTCCATTTTAGATTTGCAAGACTTTTCTTTCTAATTATGCAAATGCTAGGGTTGTCCTTTAAAAGCCTCTCTCAGTCACGCACTCCTTTCCATTAATCAGACGGCAAGTGAACATGTCATTTTCATGTTTGATTGAGCACCCTGTTGCTTTCCTTTAACATTGTGCAACAGCAGTCTGACTGAATTGAACTTAATAACATATACTGAGCGAATCCCTTTCAACACAGCAAAAGTGTGAGCTGCAGGAGCCCCATTAAAGGACAGACATGCACAGCAGTAGTGGGTTAATCTGGCATATAATCAGAGGTTCAGAAGAATCTGACAGATCATGTTATTAAATAAATAACCTAGCTCTCAAAGCTTCCTATTAATTTTCACCTCCAGTAAATGGTTCAATCCGTTCAATAATTAGCTATTGCAGCTACATAGTATTTCATTGCACTGAAGTCTGGGGAACAAAAGAAAACTTTGCTTAGATCTGCAACAGCTAAAGCATCTCTGTGTCAAATAAACTTTTTATGTTTCCTGATTGTCAAGAATTACAATAGACCACTATATAAATAACACATTTATGCAAATGCATTAGAATGTTCATAACTTGGGAAACAACGTGCAACTGGACATTCAAGCAATATTGTAGTAGTAACAGAAAAAAGTCCTGGTCAGAGATATCACAGCAGCTGTTTCTGTTCTTAAAGAAAACACTTGATGCTTGGCCTACTCATATAACCTGTTGTAACAATATGAAATGTTTTGACTTTGGTGAAATACTTCCCCTTGCAAAATGTCGGACGTGTCTATCATTCTATAGCAAACTTGTTTGAATGAAGTCAGAAGGAGCATTATTGTTGAAAGGAGTTGTTGTCTGAATAATGTAATAGCGCTGTTTGACATGACTGGCAATTTTTTTCATGAGTGAAAAGAGCTGAAAATGAGTCATGAGGTCAGTTTCACACTTATCTAAGGATCACGGTCAAAGAGTTGCTGAATAAGTATTTTTTTTTCTAAATAAGCACGTTTTACTTGATTTCATTTTGAAATTTTATGATTATTGTTGTTTTATGTTGTCTTATTATTACTATTCCTTCCGTTTTTTTCCTGTTGGTGCTGTTTATTTTATGACTTTCACCTCAGGACTCTAAAATTACCAACGTTCCTATCCTACACTATGATAATAAAGGTGCTAAAGTTTCAGTTACTGGAAGCATTTTGTTCACCGTCCGCAAAAGTCAAAATGTCAACAACTGCAGGGAAATGGTGTAGTAAAATTTTTCATAATCTCAAACGGCAGAGAAAAACTTCTGAATAGAAAATGAGGCACCCTGAAGCATAAATGTCCATTGCACTTGTGTCCTTAAAAGTGCAATGGACATTTGCACTTTTAAATATTGTCAATTTCTTTTTCTCCATTCCAGACAAAATGTACAACATTTAATTCAATACTAAAACAGCTTGTTTCAACTGTGTATCGAGTTGTTTGTTCCTCCCAGTAATTTCAATGTGGCTGCCTCAATGTTAGATTTGAGTACTGGTATTTGTGGAGTGGCAGCAGTAAAAACACAACACCAGAGATTGAAGAACCTTCCTGTCATTTTGCAGTCAGATTGGAAACACAGCAAAGTGTTTTGATTTGCTTTTTAAAATGTTCTGCCTCTACACCTCCACTCGACCTCCAGTATTCTTCCATTCTCTCATTGTATTACGAACCACGGAATGGCGACGTGAAAACACTTGGCTTCGTAACTGTATTGTCTTCACAAGGATGTTTTTTTTTTTCATTGGAGAAAGGAAAACATCTTCAAATAAAGCGTGAAGGCTGATTATTGATTGCAATGAAGTTGAAACTCTTCCACCCACCAGAGACTAATTCAAATCTGTCTCCAGTTATCTCAGCGTTTTCCTACACGGACAAAAAAACCTTTTCTCTGATCACTCTAAATTGAACTTAGTACGTGGGTGCATGGCTGCATACCTATATACATATTGTTGCGGTAAACTTCCAACTATTTTATTAAAATTTAATATTATAAACAAACATTTTATTTTACAAACAAAAGTGAAAAGTGTTACATTCATCTTGCCCTTATACTCTGAATGCATTAAATATAACCCTTTTGTAAATGCAGACCTACCAAGACATTCATATCCAACTGTTGTATTGACTTCAGAAAAGCAGTCATGAGGCTCTGCAGAAACTGCAAAGAGACACAGAGTAAAATTGACACAACAATTATTAGTTTTGCATTCCAGAAATTTGATCCCTACAAAGCATGTAAGAGACGAGTCAGATAAACAGATGATGGGCTGCACAAAACTGGGCTTTTTCACTTACATGGAAAAGGCGTCATGTAGGTTACTTTTCTCCCGCAGGTTCAAAGAGACCCTGAAAGAAAACCTGTTAAAGGCAGCAAAACACCTTTCAGCAGGAAAAAAAACCCAAAATATATACAGTTAGAGCATTTATAGGATGGGAATGCTTTAAAATTTATATAAGCAAAAATTTTTACCAGATTTGCAAAACTACATTTATACCAAAGGAGATAGTACATGTGTTCAGATGAGGTCCATTTGTGAGAAAAGCACCTGTTTAAAATGACAACAGCTGAGCATGCATTCAACATACTTTTCATTAATCCAATATTACTGTATTCATTTTTTAATGGTCTGATGTAATATTTTAATTTTAAATATCATAAATTCATTACACTTAAGTGTAAAATAATCATAATTGACAGAAATAAATACAAAATTAAAACATTCATCTGTGTGTAATTAATCTATGTAATGTTTTTCACTTAGTAATATAGTTTCAGAAATAAATATTCTTTAAATCAACATTCTAATTTATTGAATGAATGTCTAAAAGTTTTGAAAATTTCACTATGGTAATTTTGCCTTGGTGTTGTGTTTTGAGCCTTTTCCTCTTCCTTCTGTCTCAGTTTCTGCTTATCTTTGTAGTCTGTATGAAGCGCATTTAATTTTTTATTCTTGGCCTTATTTCTCTTTGACTCTTTTGCTTGTTTGTTCACTGTATTTTCTGGCAGTAATCATTGTGCCCATTGCATCTAAGAGCAAGCTTTTGTCTGCATCTGCACTTTTCTTGGCCAGTTTGCCTTTCTGAGTCCCAACTTACACATGGACATCCATTACTGGATGAGTGTTTTCTCCTTCTGGAGTCTGAGGCAGCCTTGAATTTTTTTGTGCGTATGTGTGTTTGCACACACCATCATTAAAGCTGTTGTAAGCTTTAAACACGTTTGCAACACCTACCTCCTGTATTCCGCAATCTGGCTGTCTCCTGAGTCTAACAAGCTGGACTTTCTTAGGAAACCCACAACCCAAACAAGCTAATTAACACCTGAGACCTCAATTTGAAAGTGTTCAGGTGCACAGCTTGCCAGATTTTCCCTGCAAAAAAGGTAGAAAAACAAAATTACTTCATAATCCTGTCATTTTTGAAAACAGCACATCATATATTTCTGGTTGATAATAAAACAGTCATTGCAATTTAAGCGATTTCAGCAATTCCTACTGCTTTTTTAAAGTGAATTCCTATTTTTTTGACAATGCAAACTTTAATACTTTATATTGAAAATGAACGCAAACTGATACAGGACTGTTGATGACTTGAAAGGTTGCCAGTTTATCACAAGGCAGACCCCACATTGGTATTCAAACCAAGAACTTTCTTGGTGCTACCAACTGTGCCACTCTGCAGGTCGACTTTCAATTTTATTTTGTGAAAATCTCAAACCTAGACTGAAATTTTCAGTGGTTCATCAATCAAAAACAATAATTTACATAGTAATTCTTCCTAAAATGATTTCAAAGTCAGCAAACAATCTTTTTACAACCGGAAGGAGCCGGCATTACGTCCTCCTTTTGCATATTCTGAAGGTTTACATGGAACTGCATACATCTAAGGAAGGTGTGGCATTACCAGATGTCTCAGGTTAGTCCAGACATCCGCTTTAATGATCTTTCTGAGTGCAGACGGTAGAGAAGATGACAGCCTGCTCACTAATTAATCTGCACAGTTTATGTTGACAAAACATCAGGCTGACATCTGCAGAGAGCTCGCAACATGGTGTTAGCTTGCCAGGCACAGACAGATTGAATACAGTAGCATCCAAACATTGATTAGTTGACCTTCAGAGCTTGAAATCTGATGATTTTGATAATTATTGAAGTTGCGCGTCATATCGTCGGTCCACTTTGGGGAATTAATGCTCGACTTAAGTTGTTTATCACACAAAGCGAATTTGAAGTTAATATCGACGAGTTCTAATCAGTATTTTAAACTGCTGATTAGAACTCAGTATTCTGAACATCAGCTTACTTTATACTTTATGTAATAAAATGAAAATATAATGCATTTACTCAGTTAATTTTCTAAACCACCAGAAGCATGAAGCGTGTTTCACATTTCCACATCCTGTCATAGCAAAGTATAATCTTGTGACCTGCTTGATTGCTGAAGATAATCCTTAATAACGAAACACTAAACCAAAACCCAGCCAGCATATAGCTGTACGTCACTGCAATTACAATGAAGAGAAACTGCAGTGTAAATGAAGGCTCCCGCTGTGTTGCTAGACGACAGAAAGAAGGCCAGAGGGTCACGGCAACATGGCTGTCAATCTCACTGCATCGTGTTCTGCCCAGATTGGGTTTAATAACACCCAATGGTTTGATTTCTGAATATGATAAAGCTTCAGTGGAGCTTCTTTTTCGGATTATCAGGCTTTGTTCCAGAGTGTATTTAGCCAACGGCGCTCCTTAAAATCTTTAAGATGTCTCTGAGCTGCTGTTATGGACACAAAATAATAAGATGGAAGGGTTTCTTTTGGATTTCTTTAATATGTAACTGTCTGCAAGTACAGCAACAATGTGATTTATGTTTTACAAGCTTATTGATTGACCAAATAACTGATAAAGTCTTTCTCACATTTTTTTCTCCACTGAAGCACAACATCTGTTCCTCCACAGATAGTGGGACTACTAAAGACTGCCTTAAAATTTTAGCTTCATTTTCATCATTTATTATGTTAAATATTAGAATTTCAGTTGATATATGTTTGTTAGAACATCATTTGCCAGGATAAAATGACAGCAGCCCAATATCTTGATAGAAAACATAATTTTTAGGTGCTTCTTTGCAAATCCTGTCACCATTCAGAATACTAGGAAACACTACTGAAATGTCATTATGCTGAAGGTAAGAGCATCAATGCTGCTGCTTTTCATAAGTGTGCATGAATAATTTTCCCTTGACGCCTTATTGTGAGGACCTATGTAGATGCATATTTAAAATTCAACAATGGCACAACGTATAAAGTCTTTTGCTACAAACATGCAAGCTGTTTTAACAGCCCAGTGAACATTTATGGATTATTTCTGAGCAATGAAAAACAAAACAAACAAACAAAAAAAAAGAGAAGAGGAATGAGGGTTAAAATGCTCCAACCAATTTCAAAGGCAATTTTACAGTGACTGCAGAGTTAATGTGAGATGCTCATGTGGGTGCTCATACTGGCACTTTGAAAAGAAAACAGTTCTAGGTATGTGATAGTCAGACATTACTTGGAATTGGGAAACTAAAGACCTAAAAAGAAAAGAAAGCAAAGCTGAAAGATTGAATTTAGAGCTGGCACAACAGGAGAAGTACATTTATACAAACCATAATATCCTCCATTAATGGAATGAACTATAAGATATGTCGGAATGTATACTACATGGGAAAACCATTCTATAAGATTATTAAAATCAAGGCTGTTATGAAGAACATCAATCTGCAACTATAGCTCCACTTGCAATTTCAGTTTAATGATTCAGTTTCAAATGAAAGAATTGAACATCTACATTGTGCTGAAAAAGTAAGTGAGTTGAAGTGGGGGAGCTCGGGTTTACAGAAATTTACAAAAAAAAAGTTTAACAGTTAGCTACTTTATGAACTGTCATCCTTAATCTGAATCTTCCCAATTCAACAGTATTTAAAGGTTTTTGCTGCGTTGTCACCCTTAAATTCTTTCAGTTCATCAGTTGGATTTCAGATCAAAATAACCTAATTAAAAACTGTAGTTTTCCAAAGATGGTTCAATTTATTAGTGGGAAACAGATCTCCATGCCAACCGGTATACAAGAAGTAATCCCCCCTAAGCCTGCAAACTAATTGAACAATCTTTGTGGACAACAAAACATGACTTATTGTTTGCAATAACTGTCTTTTGCCTAATTATAGAGGATTTTTTATGGCCTGAATTATTTGAATTCAGTCCCAATGCAGGCTTTTCAAGCATGACTGTCTTAGTTAAGGTCATGGCACAGTGTTATGAATTGGGTTAATTGTGGTGAGGGTTCCAGGAATCCAGGCAGAACAGGTGAACGATGAGGCTAGGAACTCAGAGACACTGGTAGCACTGGGATGACACGGGGACAAAATAAACCAAAAAACAACACAGAAACCTAAATCCTCACAGTGCCCTCATGTCAAAGGTCAGCTACCAGATGCCCAGCAATGTCCAAAGAGAAAAAAATAACTCAACCAGAGTGGGCGGTGAGGCGCTGGACAGAGGTAGTCCAAAGAACAGAAACAAAACAACTCAGTTCAAAATAAACGCGGTCAGGGCGGAGCCTGCCGAAAAGGTCCGGTGGGAGGCAACTTAGGAGGCTTACCATTCGGGAGAGGTCCTGCGGCTGGCGACGAAGAAGGCGGACACATCGTGGCGGGTCCGGTGGGTAGCCCAGAGGCCGGGTTGACCCAAGAAGAGACGGCGGAGGGCGGCCGGTAGGCCTCACGGACCCACGAAGAGGAGGCGGAGGGCGGCCCGGAGGGCAGCTGAAGCCAAGAGGAAGTCCAGGAGGTCGACTGGAGCTACGAGAAATACCTGAGCGCCGACAGACAGCACAGGTAAGTACTCGCTAGCTGCTGGCTCTGACTCTGGAAAGCTAGGCTCTGGCTCGTATAGACTAGCCGCCGGCTCGTTAGCTGCCGGGTCGAGAGAGGCTAGCCGCTGGTTTGGGAAGCTCGCTGGTAGATTTGGAGGGAGGGCTGAGCAGAGCAATAATAGACTGGGATGTTCGGACAGAGCTGATGGCCCGCTTACTGGGGCTGATATTGCGGCTGGTGCTGGAGACGGAGAGGGGACTGGAGCTGTGGAGGATGACAGAGGGGGGAATGCCGGAATGTCTGGCTTAGGGGGCGACTGTTCTCCAATGGGCTCTTTGCATGTCAGCTTCCGTTTGGAGATAAGCGGCTCGGTCGCTTCCGGTCTATTGACAATGGCATTTTATATTTGGTGCTTGCCCAAGGTAACAATTAATGATGTACCTCGATCCGAAGCTCCAACAAGTAAGCTGGAGAAAGGTTTAAAGATGTACGCCTCGTTAAACATTCACAGATACAAAGGTGAGTTTTACTTTTTTTAAACTTTGTGATTAACTTTAGCTTATGCTAGTAGGCAATATTCTCTGAAATATTTCTTATAAAAATGTGCTACTTAAGTATCTAAACATTTTCAGTCAATGTTTTTACCTTATTTTGTATTAATTTTTAAGTATATTATGTGTGTTTATTGTCGTTAGTGTCAAACAGACAAAGTAACAGGGGAGATTACGGTTCGGGCTTTTTGCTTCCAACGCATGAGGAAGCACAACAAGCCCCATAACTTAGAAGTAGGGCAGCACTGGTAATTGTCAGAGTTCAAGTTCAGCGGAATGTTCAGGTTCAAAGTTGTTGCTTTTAGAAAAATATGGCCGTGTTCCTTAAGGTCTCCGTGTTATTTTGTTTTATTACTTTCCATGTGTAGATGTTTCATCGTATCTTTTAACTTGTCGCGAACCTCACCGTCATCTTGGTCGGATCTTTCTGTTGAATTGAATTGGGTTGATTGTGGTGAGGACGGATGCGGTTGGACCCAGGTTGTAGTGAAAATGATGATAGTTTTAATGATGATCACAAAAGAGAGAACAGAAATCCAGGCAGTACAGATGAACGAAGAGGCTAAGAACTCAGACACACTGGTAGCACTGGAATGACACACGACACAGGGACTAAATTAACCAAAAAACACAGAAACCTAAATCCTCACACACAGCCTCTTGAATGGATTTAGGTTCAGACCATCACAGTACAATCTTCATTCACACTGCTCTTTTATTAAATGCTTTGTAAAATTTACATCAAGAAGCACACATCATCCTTTTAGTTTTCACATGAATTTGATCTTAATCTTATAAAAGTCTTCTTATGTGAGGCGGGCCTTTGTGTTTCTTTCATCACCAGTGGTTTTTGCCTTGCACCTCTTCCATGGATGACATTTTGGCACAGTATTCTTCTTATTTTCAAATGGTGAACACCCACTGGCCTTAAGAGGCAAGTTAGACTACAGTGGGGTTTTTGGGAGCTCATGGGTGGGTCGATGTTCTTTCTGTAAAATTTTAGTTTGAGGTTCACCGCTGTTCCATGATTTCTCTATTTTAAGTTTTGTAACACTTTTTAAGACTGGTAAATCTCAGGGACTTTCTTTATCAAACAGGTTAAATACTTTATTGTTTATACAGGTTTGGGAGCAATCCAGTGGGAATGTGGCTGGTAAAATGGAGCTTCCCAAAAATGTTGTTAATTACAGTTAATTCATAATTCAAGAGGGGGAGCCATTACTTTTTCCAGCAGGGTTAGGTTGGCTTGGAGAGCCATTTCCTATTAATAAATAAAATCATAACTTAAAATAGCTTTTTGTGTCTCATTTATAAGTGTCTCATTTTAAAACTTGTGTAATTATCTGAAATATTTAAATGTGATGAAAAAAAAGCTAATATTTTTACACCGCAATATATGCATGCAGTGATTTTTACTATGTGTCCTGAAAGTGTGAAGATGCATCTCCATCTGCTTTAAAGGGAGCTACTAAGACCTTTCTATAATTTTACTTTTCACTTTCTGCCTCAGGTATCAAGGTTGGGAATCCAATCAACCTCTAAATGACTGCGGATGTAATTAACATTAACAGCGAAAGCAGTGGAAATACACAAGACAAGCACCTCAGGTAAAATTGTGGGTTCAGGGTAATTTACTTTCATTGGTCCAAAGTTCAGGATAATACTACAACAGAAATGTACATTTTAAATGACAATAAACTTGTCGCAGAAAATACATTTTCTTGTAAAGTAAAAATAGCACCAACTGTATATTTTTTATAGAAAAACATGGAACAACCTCTTCCCAAACACATAAATTTTTCTCATTAATAAAAGAAGTACAGTGAACTCTTGCTATATCGCGGTTCACCTTTCACGGTCTCGCTGCTTCACAGATTTGCATCGTGCATTGTGTTCTGCATTCTGATTGGCTAAACAGTCTCTCCGCTACTTCTCTACCTGTGTGTCAATAACGTTGCGGTTTAATATGTACACGTACGTAAAACAGCTTGCCAATTTCAAGAATCTTTTTGCCCAGAAGACAAAAGAGCGACAACAACTACCGATAACTATGTTCTTCTCTCGAAAAAACACACCTGCACCTCGGGCTTTAGAAGAAAAAAACGCTACAGAGCGGAGTGAGGATGCAGCGGCTCAGTCAGAAGAGCAGTGAAATACACGTGAGTCACTATTTGTCCTACTGTGCTTTGTATTTTTTTTCAGAATCATTTTTCATTTTCTCCCGTTCTAATCCAATGGCTCGGGTCGCGGTGGGGCAGTGCTGATCTCCGCAATTTGGAGCCTTCAGTTCGTATTGATGATTAAAATTATTATTTTACAGTACAGTAGTTACTTGTAAAAAAAAAAAAAAAGTTTATACAATACTTTTATTTGTTAAACAAATGCTTGGGCCTGTAAAAAAGTTTTTGTTTTTTGGTTTCAATGTAATATGGAGTATATCATTGTATAATAATTGTAAAAAAAATAAAGGTTACTACTTCACGGATTTCTCCTATCACGGGTTTTTTTTGGAACGTAACCCCCGCGAAAAACGAGGGTTCACTGTACTGCTAAGACAAAAAAGGTACACTGCAATTAGCCTTTTGTTAGGAAGCACTATGTTTTTCTCTAACCTTTCTTTTCTAGTTAAAAGTGTCTAAATGTGAACATTCTGGAGCTCGAGCTTGACTGAGTGATTAAAACTAAAACAGCAAGAATGTTAATTATTTGAATCCCAGCCTTGTTTTTTTTTCTGCATGGAGTTTCCCTTGCATGTTTACTCCTGTTTCTTTCCACAGTTCATAAACATCACTTGGATTAATTTATTTTTGCTAATTTGCACCTTGGAATGAGTGTGGGTGTGTGGCTGTTTGTTTGATGTGTCCTTCTATCTGCCCTGCCTGTCACCCAGTGACCACTTGGGGTAGACAACACCCCACCCATGATTGCATAAGTGGGTATACACAATGAGAATTATATGCCTGCAGACATCTTTTAATTTTAAGAGTGAATGTAAGCATGACAACATCTGCTTTCACTAGCATAACACGTGATCAATGTTATCCAAGAAGCAAATGGTTTTGTCTGTTCATAATGTTTATCTTCTGAATTTCTTTTTCAATAGAGCATACAATTATTATTATTTTGGATCGTCTAGACACAAAATAACCCCAGTGATCTGTGCTACATCACATCTACAGTGTAAAGAGATGCACATGAAAAGGACCTTGATTGCACCTGAGTACCAAAGTGAAATAGTCTATTTGCCTTATAGACTCCTTAATGGTAAAGTACAGGAAAACGCTGGTTCTTGACATTTTGGTACACAAGGTGAGACTGGGTGTATGTGTATGTGACGGAATAGGAATGATGGGGGACGGTGGTTTCAGGGTGTCAATACTCTGTATTCCCTGTATAAACATTTAGTATGATACATTTAGTATCAATACATTTTATTTCATAACTTTTAGCATAGCAGTAGAGTAAAATACATTAGAAAAAATGTTTTTGTCTTTTGGATAAGGTCAAATATGAGGCAAAACTCAAATAGAAAAACTGCTTGTTGCTGAAATGTGCTATATAAATGAAATTGATTGACTGAATATAAAAAAATATATATAATCCATTTTTATGTAACATTTCACATTTTTTTCTGTCTCCATGGAAGCTTAGAAAGATGTGAAGGTTTAGCCTTTTCATTGACAAAACATTTTTCTAAGAGCAATCATGTGGATATATTTGTAAAAAAAAAAGTCCTCCGCGCATCTGTGTCGGACAGATGTAAGACATTTCACTGTAGAAGCAAAATTGCAGCTGCAGCAGACCGACTACTTCATCCTTTCAACATTACAAATTATTTAGTTGAGATTGCTCATTTTGAAAAATAATGGAGACTGAAATACCATAGTATCTACAGTAGGATTATTACTAGAGGGCTCACTTCCAATTGAGAATGAAAAACCGAGAGTCACCACACACAGAGTGGCAGATTTTAAGCACTCACCTTTATCAAGTGTAATGAGCTTGGTCAAAACCAACAAAAAGCCTAAATTAAGCCCCCAGGTCAATAGATAGAAATGCCATGGTCTACAAACAGGTTTCAAACTCCAGGTCCAGAGGGCCACTGTTCTGTATTTTTTAGATGTGCCTTTCCTGAATCAAATAATTATTCTGTTAGTAAGATTCTGGATAACTTGTCTACATACTGAAGAGGTAATTCACCATTTGATTCCGGCGTGTTAGACCAGTGGCACATCTAAACAATGCTGGACAGAGGCTCTCCAGGACTGGACTTTGACACTGCTGAACAGTTGCAAGAAAAATGCTGGCTGACTGAAACTTTTCACAAGGAGGGCAAGCCACAAAACAACATTGCTGAACAACTTGATTCTTCAGAAATTCTTAATGTACCGTATTTTCCGCACTATAAGGCACACCTTCAATGATTGGCCTATTTTAAAACTTTTTTCATATATAAGGCGCACCGCATTATAAGGCGCATAGAATAGACTCTACAGTAGAGGCTGGGGTTATGTTATGCATCCATTAGATGGAACTGCGCTAAAGGGAATGTCAACAAAATAGTCAGATAGGTCAGTCAAACTTGATTAATAGATTACAAACCAGCGTTCTGAAAACTCCGTTCATTCCCAAAATGAATAAACAGCTGTTTTATTATTTTCCCCGAGGTAAAGTAAGTGACGTGGTATTTTCGTGACACAGTTTATCTTTTAACAACAGCAAGGTATAACGTATAGTGGAGGGGAACTGTTCCTCGATTCAATAAAAACGTAAAAAACAGTCTGATACTGTTACGGTAAATCAAACGTTAGTGCAATCACAATATATATCCACTTCCGCACCATTGATTCGTTCATGTTAAATTCTCTCGCTGCTCTATTCCCGTGTTCTACTGCGTGACTGATCTCCTTGAGCTTAAACTGTGTCGTAAGCATGTCTCTTAATAGGAGCCATTTTGGGGTCTTTACACAAAACCCAGCGTGCACCGCGCGCTTCTTCTTCTACGGGGGAAAATGAAGTCGGCGACTGCTTACCGTAGTTGCGAGACCTGTTGTGGCTCAATATTGGTCCATATATAAGGCACACCGGATTATAAGGCGCACTCTCAGCTTTTGAGAAAATTGAAGGTTTTTAGGTGCGCCTTATAGTGCGGAAAATACGGTACTCAAGTATTTTATTGGAAAGTGTGGCGGGTCAAGAAGGTTCACAAACAGCGGTCTTAAGTAAGTTCTTTGTTGAACTGACCCCTGCAGTTCCCATCAATTGCAAAGCATAAACAATATTCACACAAAAAACCTCATCTTTATGGTTTTGACTCTACAGAGAAATGGTTGATCATCACATGCAGATTGTGATGAGGTGGTTGCAGACAGATGAGTGATCTGCAGCAATGCCATGTCCTCCAACAAAGATCCTGTGTCCTATGTACAATGTCAGATTAGAAAGATGGTCAAAAATGTATTATTAGACAAGCAATAAGTCATGTCAAGCCACAAAATCATAAAATATCTAAATTATAAAAAATATTTTGGCATATTGTTTTTATAGCTCAATAGATAAACAGATAGTTAGATAGATTGATTTTTTTTAATGTAAAATAAGACCCAAAAGACACAGCAATGTGCAAATCTACATCTGCGTCTCCTGGCAACAATAACCATACCGTAAGCTGAAAAGATGATATTTCCTTACAGTTTAGAAGATAACTTGCAACAAAATCTAATTCTTATGAGTTTTACATCCAAAGCTGATGTTAAAAATAAATGGTATTAGTGGTGTTTATTCTTTCTATTTTCTAATTCTTTTTTTCTGGATCGAGTTCTTATTTGATTGAATTGAATTTATTGCAATCCAACTTAATTTTATTAGAAGGGAATTAAAGTCAGGTGAACATGCAATGTCAGTTTATATAATGTAAATAGTTTGTGCCAACAAGTTAAATACCAACTTATAGAGCTATTTTACCATTACTGTGCATTTGCTTGATTATTCACCATTCAAAACTGATGTTTTCCAGATAGGAGATGAGCTTTGGTCCTTGCTTCAGTGTTTTCCTTTTTTTTCTTCCCACAAAGCTTATGAGCACATTTGGAGTGGAGAAAGATGATTGCCTGATGTGATGTTAACATCAGGTGGACAAGTGATTTATTGCACTACAGAGAACTCATTGTGGACCTCCCCAGACGTAAGGTTTATGTTTTGATATTGCTTTGCGCAACAAAGCAAAGCAGCCAAAGTCGTTTTCTCCAATTGTACTTTGGAAAGACACCATGAATCAGTCACTGCTGTCCCTTAGCTCAATCCAGCCTGTCAGAGTCTGTGAAAGAGCAAATGAGTTACAGCCATATAAGCAAGAGCAAGCATTGTGAAAGCAATCATTATGGGTCAAATGGTCATCTCTTCAGATGGGTTTTAGGAGTCTGATGTGGTGTGCTGCTTTACAGTCCTAATGTTATAAAGATTTAAAAGAACCGTTACACAAGCTCCAACCGTTTGTCGGCTGTATTCAGTTGTAAACGACGGGAAGCAGTCGGAACACCTAGTGCAATTGTTTATTTGGAGCTATTCAGAAGTTTCTGGCCAGGGTATGCTAACGTTACCTTAAAAATAAAGCACACACATAGTTTTTGGTTTCTTTACACATATCTTTTTTTTTAAGAATTATGTTAAAAACAGTAACTTGGAAAAGTGCTAATGCCATTTTCAACAACCAAGTATTTTCTATGTTGTCTATCTAACAAACCTCTGAGGTCTTCACAGGACAACTTTATGCTAAGATTGTATTATACACGTATGGAATCAATTTACTAATTAGGTAACTTCTGAAGGTAAACAGTTATTTTTGGGGGGAGTATCAGAAATAGTAGCTGAGTTTAATTACATCCCACATTTTTATGGATTTTAGTTTTTTTTTTTAATTTGCATTATGTAATTTCATTAAAAAAAATTTTTTTATGGATTTGTTGAAAGTCTCACTATGTCGTAACAGTATGTTATGAGACACTGCCTTCTCCCAGTACCAACTTGAAACAACGAATCAGAGCCCAGAGGCAGCTATTAGCCCTGTCAATCACAATCTCCTGTGGCGCTGCTCATCCTCCCTTCCCTTCCTCCCCTTGCTTTCTGGTACTGCTACAGTTTTTCCCAGTCAGCAGATCCTGTTGTGAATGATCAATCTAGTTAGCATAGCCACCGGTAACAGCGGTGGCTATGCTAACGGTTTTCCTGTAACAATGGTGGTTGTTTTTCCCCATTAGCAGATTTAGCAGCGAGTACTAGCCGATTAGCTGTGTTAAAACACTCCTCCTTGCTCTGATTGGTTGTTTTTGGTCAGAAGCAGTTTATTTCTTCCGACAGCAACAGTAGCACAAGAAAGAGGTGGAGAAAATCGATCGAGATTATCTGTCTCATAACATAGTGTCACTGTTGGGGCCTATTAAGAATTAGATTAATTGATTCTTTTGCTAAATTATTATTGTTACAGATCTAAGGTTATGTGAATGGTAGATCTATTGTTTATTTATTTATTTGTTTTGCTTAGACCCTCTTCCTTGTCAGTCAGCCTCCTGCTGTGATTAACAAGCAGAAGCAGCTTCTGTGGTTGATCTGATTGTTTGATGATGGAGTGAGGAGTGAAACAGTTTTCCTACCACCAATTAATGTTTATATTAAAATATTTTGTAAGTCAACTTGGAGAATATTTCTGTTATTTTTATAAGTAAAGAAAACACACCTTTTTGAAACCAGAAAACTCTCTGCGAGTGCTTTTTAACACTTTAAAAGCTACATACTGCAGCTTTAAAAGATGGAAACTGTTAACAAGATATGCAGCTTTTTGATTGTCTATCAAATAAGACTCCCATTAAAATGCATCAAAATTGGTAGCTCCTGTGCACTGTTGGTAAGCTTTTCTTTTAACGAGCACATGAAGATATGGGAAGATCATGCATCAACGACTATTGCAAGTATTTCTGTATATCAAATGCTAATCCAGGAACCCAGCATGGTGCACCCTAAACCTCAAGATCACAGAAATAAGCAGCTTGCAGGTGAAAACTCTCCACCCTCTTGCGTGGGCTCATACAAATGCAAGAAAAGCTGCAATGGACCTAAACATACCTGGGATTATAAAGAGACCTGAGAACAAGGTCAAAGACTCACAGAAGAACACAGAGCAAGTTAAACTTAACTTCCACTTCATCCCCCAGGCTCTGAAAATACTTAGGAGATAGTTGAAGCAGGCTGCGTTGAAAGCTTCCCCGCTGGCACGCAAAGCTTTACTTTTGATGTTAATTCCTTGAAAGCTGTTTCTTTAGCTGGGGATTAGTGCATGAAGAGCCCGGCTTACCATGCTGTGGCTAATAAAGATGAAACATCTAGCACAGGTACTTGTACATACACTCGCATGGGAACAGTGCCCATAAAGTTGCCTTAATTATAGAGAACTGACTTCGCTTCAGTAGCTATAAGAATCGGATGGCTTTTTTTTTAGTTTAAAAATACTGTGGAATTAAATGCTGGAAATCCTCTTGTGTTCTTTAGACACAAAACTCGAAGGTAAAAATAATGAGTATATAGGCCCATCACTTTCTCAGCTCATACGATCAAAGCTGCCTTCACACTTTGTGCTTTCAGCCTCCCCAGCTTCAATCTCCTTAGGATTCTGTAAAAGGACTGACAATTATGAAGTGTGTCCATTACAGCCGCTGATTAGCCTCCGTATCTGTTCTGGTTTGAGCGAATGTCGCAGTTAATGATTCCATGGCAGCATGCACTGAAAGCCGACACCACAATTCATCTGCCTGGCCAAAATCTCCATGATTAATAGATGTTTTACAAGAACATTCGGCCCTTTGAATATTTGAAATGCTTCCCCCCATCACTGAGCCCTTCTGCTTTGACAGTTTAGGGAAGTAAATTAATCAGTCCCATCACTGAGCCTACTCCGCTTTCCAGCAGAAGGAAAGGTTTTCCTTTGACTACTTAGCTGTATTTCAATAATTAATGCAAAGATGATTAATTCCTGTGACCTTTAGTCATTAAAATTATAGCTATAATTTAACACCCCTGTCTATATATTGACAAAAATCAGCATATTCCCCAAAGAAGCTTTATGTATTCTGCCCTGTGCATTAACACAACAGCAATTTATGGTAACCTCAACCCAGCTTATAAGATTTTCATTAACACTTAAACCATACAGTTGGTCAGTACTCAACCTGCCTGTGCTTGTTCCTTCGGTTGCTGTTCATCCCCTGGGTAAACGTCACGGCCAAGCTACGTGGTGATTATGGGTAAATCTACGACCCAGTTTGTTGACACTGGAAAAAGCACCAACACTCTCCAGTCACGGTTGTCGACTTGCATACAGCTGTATCATGTGACAGGAAGGCGCAATTACGTGGAAGCCAAAGAGGTTTGTAGGACGATGGTGAATCTTATCCATCTGATTTGTAATGATATGGCTGGAAACCACACAGCTGAAAACAGATATTTACAAAAAAAAACTGCATGAAAAGACACACGACCTCTTTTTCTTACTGTCCGCCATTAAATAAGTAAACTTGTCCTCTTTTGGGTCAGTCAATATTACTAAGCACAGGTATTTCTATTTTGTAAGTTCTACAAATAATGAAAGAAAGCTTCAGATCTGTTTATTTTATTTTATTTAAAATGGTCACCTACACTAAGACCTCTATGTCTTAAAACAATTTAGGAAAAGACCCAGACTATGATCTAAGATTCACATGGTTTATTGTGCATTGTATTGGAAATGCAATTTTCACCTACTTTCTTCTGTGATTTCATGGAGAAAAAAAAATCAAAAGAAATCATCCAAGATGTCAGGAAGGCAACTGTGGACCTTAACAACTGTGATACAATTTCCAGATGTCTGACGGTGCCACGTTCATCTGTTCAAACAATGCTACGAACAGATGCATTGTTAGATAATGGAGAGAATGATCACCAGTCATGCTGCTGAGGAAGGAGATGGGTTCTGTGTCCCAGAGATGAAAGTGTTTCGGTGTATGGTGTATCCACCCTAGAATAAAAGCAAAACACCTTTGCTGGCTGAAGCTGGTGAGACGTTTATTATGTGCAGTAAAAGAAAGTCCTGTACTGACGTGGGCTGAAAGCAGGCTAAGGGAGAAAAAAAGCCATTATTCCAACAGTAAGATAAAAAGGCAGATCCAGTTTACAAATTACTCAAGAGTGAATACTTGTGAAATGAAATGAAAATTAAAGAGTTTGACCACAATCATTATTGTTACATTTGGAGAGAAAATGGGAGGACTGCAAGCCCACCGCAATTGTATACTACCTGGGCTGCAGTATCTGGTTGATAAGGTGTTTCGCCATCTACTTCCACAAAATAGACGACATCATGAGGAGAGGGTATTTTATGAAAATATTGAAGGATCATGTCAAGACTTTTTCCAGACAAATTCGGTCACAAATTGGTTTTTCAAATGAATTGCGTATGCAAATCTAAATTACTTACAAAGTAGCTTAAAGACAAAAAAATCAGTCTTTTGGAGTGGTCATCAAAATGTCCTGACCTCAATCTTACAGAAAACTAGTGTGCAGAGTTGAAACGATGTGTGTGAGCAAGGCAGCCATCAGTTCTTTCAAAAGGAATGGGACAAATTTCTAGCAAACTATCGTGAAAATCTATCGTAGGGACTGACAAAATCCCTTGACGCAAGTCATAAGTTTTACAACTCATGTATACCAAATGCTAAGAAAATCAATGTAAAATTCTTAGATTGAAGGAAGGAGAATGTTTTATAGTTGTAGTTTTGTCTTTATGACAGACCACAACAAACTGAATTTCTTGTTGTACCACTCTTATATCAGTTAGCAAGCCAGTTGGATGCTTTGACTGGGCCCAGGACAAGAACATCTTAGATGGAGTCCCATCCACAGCATTCTTCAACTATTAGAAAATGTGTCATTATTCAGAAACTTATTTAATCCTCACCCATACTCTTCTTTTTCATTCTCCTCCCTTTCATCTGCTTCATTATTATTATTATTTTTTGCTTTAGAACAAGTTCTATATTATATTTTTTTTCTTTCAATAGCAGGCTTATTTTGAAAAAAAAAAAATCTTATAATCTTAACTATACTCGATAGTTAGAGGGCCCGGTTCTTGACTTCCGTTCACTTTGGTCTTGGAAAAACTGACCTCGCTGTCAACCCCTTTGTCTATCAGCTAGGTGGTAGTTGGAATATCTTGCATTTACTGAGATTGTAGTTATTACAGAGAGTGTGCAAATCAATGCTGTAAAATAAAATTGCTGATTCTTCTGTCAGGTTCTAATATAAAGTCAAAAAATAAAATGTTAACCTTGCTTTATCAAAAAAAAAGTAATCTTTTCAGATGCAATTACTGATCAACAACTCTGTCCTTGTTATAAGTGTTGAACACTTGAAAACTTACATTACACTACAGTACGACCTTCTATTCCGGACTCAGCATTTATGCGTAGAGAAAACGATAGGAACAGAATTTATTGTAAGTAACTGATGTTACAGCAACATTCACAAAAGTCTAAAGAAAGCATTAGTTACCAGCCTGTTTTCATTGAAAATGGGCTCAGTATTGTGGTATTGTGTTTGGTTGTGGGTACTCCTCACAACCAAACACAAATGTATCTAAAACAATGTCTTACATGTGTGCAAATGTGAAAAAATTAGGCAAGTTCTGGGAAAGATAAGTCCTATAATGTTTTGCTCTGCAGTTATGTATACTGTATTCTATAGGAAAGCTTTTATTTAAGATAAACGGAAGAGCATCCAGAAGTAGGGCATTTCATATAAATATGAATTAATGCTTTGTAAAAAAAAAAAAAAAAGAAATGTCTGAGTTGTCATATTTAGTGCTCTATAATGATTCATTCCATCTCCATTTTGAATAAAAAAAATGCCATTATTGTGTCAAGATCTGGAACACTGATGTGTAGTTTTCTTCTCACTACACATAACACAAACATGCAAACAAAGCAAAATGAAAAAAAAAATACACACACACACAGAGCTGAAAAGTAAATATCCAAAGAGCTTGGCAAAATGGGAGGATTGTTCATAATACAGCATGTCATGTGGAGCATAGCAGCAAAAATGAAAAGCTCAGTCTGTTTTGATCTCGCCTCCAGTGCCAATAATATGCCTTCCTTCTTCCACAATATTAGTGATTTATATTAATACCGCCAGCCAGAGAGCTCCAAACTTTTCAAATCCATCACTTTACATGACTTATCAACTTCACTGACATATGTCACTTAACTGTGTTTAATCATTATTTTCCTTAAAACAGACACTGATGGTTGTTGTAAGTAAAGCAAAATGATACGAAAAAAAAAGGATTCAAACTACATTTAACTCCTGTTTTTAAAACAAAGTGTGTGTTGCTTTGTACTGCAGGTTAGTTTACAGCTGACACTTGGCTTCTTATAATCACTTTACTTTTCAATAGCTTAAAAGTCATTGCTTTAAATTGCATCACATGAGAATTGAATTGTTACAGTAGAGCAAAACAGTGGAGTGAACTGCATTACTCAGTGATGTCATCAGATAAGTCAGCGGCATGAAGCAGTTCTAAGAATTGGGGATGAATGTGGCTTGTGTTACTGGGACATGTCATCAGCAAATAGGTTGCAGGGATTTGTAGTGATCATTTTATCAGGTGTCAAAGTAAATTAAGAAAAAAGTTTTGATAACTGAAAAAAACACATCAATTCTTTGATCAGTTTTTGATGGGATAGTTTTTTTTAAAGTATTCTAGTTCTAGAGACTCCTTTAAAACATTTGTATATATTAATTATTAGTATGCTAGTTTGTTTTATTTTTACTGTTTTAAATACCCTGTTTTTTTTTTTTTTTGTTTGTTTTTTTTCCCCAACAGGCCATTTATTCAGAGTGGATAAACTAAATTCAGACTTAACTTGCTGCCAGTACACAAGCTTAACATACAAAAATAGCAAAACTCAAACAGACAAATAACAATACCCAACATAATTAAAAGAGTCAATGTTAAAATAAAAATAAGGTAACCGTATTTCATTCATTTCATTAACATTTCTCAACACAACAAGCACTACAATTAGCAAAATAAATATTTTGCTTTGCTATTAGGTTGTTATGATGTGACAAACCTATCTAAAAAACTACAGTGTTCCCAATTGTGACATTGCTGTTCTGAGGCAGTCTGGGACTAAAAAAAAGATCCTTGAAGATCAAGGTAATGTCATGTATATGAGTGGATCATTGTCTATTACTTGACTGTGAACCTACGAACAAGAAGAGGTAAGAAAAAAAACAACTTCTTTCTATCCATCTATCGCCTTGAGATAAGTCGCATGTCATCAATTATCATAACTACTAATGGTGCCACATCTGTGCAGATTATTCACCAGACAACTGTCTTTGATCAATTATTTGAAAGATGTTGGAGTCTTGTCAGAGAAGAGAAACCTTAAAGAGAAAAATAATAGTATTTCAAAAATCAGTTCCCTGTGAATAAACTTCTTAAATGTTTCTGAAAACTGCCAAACAATTTTACCCTGCAGTATGAAAGAATCATTTTAGAGGTGTTTTTAAAATAAGTTTAAAATGCTGCAAAATATGTCGTGGAATCTGTTTTAGTGCACAACTTGACATGTTTTCAAAACTTTTGCAAGTTAAAGTGGGCAAATATTACCAATGGCACGCAGATAGACTACAAATAGGGACAACCGAATGGTGAAATTCAATTGTGCTTGGTTTTGAGTGTGAACATTTATGGAATCATGTTAGCGCGCTTCTACTTTTATATTTCTCCCCGATTTGTCTGGCATTGAATAGAAATGTAAAGGAAAAATGTCAAATCAACGGTGTAAAAGGTTTTCAACGTGATCTATCATAGCCTTAAAAAACTTTCTTTTTCTGGTGCTGTCTACATTTTTGAAAACCACTATAAAACATATAAGGAAGTCATTTGTGATAGATAGCTTGACAGCAAAAAAAAAAAAAAGAGCTGAACAAACCCTGTGGAGCTCTTTAAGTGAATCACACAGTCAGTCTATCTGTTTCTATCTGTTACAGAAAAAGGATTACCACAAACACACACCAGCTCGCAAACTAATAGCAAACATACCTTGAGTTCTGTTTGTTTACTGCACTGTCGCGTAGTGTGACGTATGAGATGCTTCTCATTCAGTCCAGCTGCAGCACAACTTTGGCAGCCTCTGACACACTGCTGAGATAACTTCAATTCTTTTACACTTCAGGTGACAGAGTTGTGAAGATTGCTCCTTGCTGCTCCAGAAAGCATTTTGACATTCTCAGCATGCTGCATACTCAAAGCTTCTGCCATGCAGCCAGCCCCATTACATACACAGCACAAACCGCATATGCAACGCTATACGTTACAGTGTCCTGATCTTTGCAAATTCCTTCCAGCTGTCCTTCAGCAATAATATTCAACAAGATGCTTATTCCAGCTCTCTTTCTACCTGCAATATTAGAGTTTGGTCTTTGTTGGTATTGTAGCTTTGAGGTATAAAATTTTGTCCCACTGTGAGAAAGTAATATAACTCTCTGTCAACGGCGCCAAAGTCGAAGTGTGTAAAGGTGCATAACGCTGTGTTAACATTACTGAAATTGTAATCTGAAGCTTGGTTTGCTGGAAACGTAGAATATACGGGCAATATCAAACTGCCTGTTTTAGCACAAATTCACATTCATGCATACGTTTGCGCTCATTTAGCTAGTCATGTTCTTATGTTAAAAAATACAATAGTTTAAAGTTTTGTTTTCTTTAGATTGTACTGTAGGTATGTTTTTAATAAAGCTTTTGCAATATTTAGTTAACGTTGAGTTTGCAGCAGCCTGCGTTCAGTCTCCGTGGAAACCAACTGCTCCATTATTAATGTTTTCATGCCATCCTCCAGTCCATCTCAAATATTTGCAAAGGCATCCCAATGTATGATCCTCTTGTATGCCGTTTGGATGATTATATATATATATATATTTAGAATTCTGCATGTGTTAAGGTTACATTTTGGTAATTGTGTTTCTCTTATGCGCTGTGTTCTGTTTACTGTATTTACTCCTTGTTCCCCATTCAGTTGATCGGTTTCAGTTTTTTCCTGCTTCAGTTGTCACTCCTATCATGTCACATGCTCTCTTTTCCTTGCAAATTTTGCCAGACTTTTCTGTTACCATTAGGATCCTGCTACGTACCTCATGGTCAGTATAGTTTCATTGGCAGCATGTATTTTCCATTCATAAAAGTCTTTTACTCATTTTATTAATAAAAAAAAAGGTTTTTCTCTATTGCTTCTTCATAAATCACACCACATTCTACGTGTTCTCGGCCAGTTGGCTGTCTCCTCAGAAGCTGATCATATAATTTCTTTGCCGTGCTGCTTAGTATATTTTACCTACACTAAGCAGAAAAAGAAAACCCTGTGTTGTAGAACAACACAAAATACAATTTTCCAGAATAAAATAGAACAATGTGGATGTGTGAAGCCATTTTCTAACCAGATTCAAAACATTCATGTGACTTGGAATAATAAAAAAATAACACCGATCAGCACCTCCACTCATTTAAATGAATACTAATTTATTAAACATTCTAATTCAAATTTCGCCAATCATTAGGCTGGAGGAGAACAAGCGATGTCACCTCATTGCGCAAGCTCCATCAGAAAAGCATGTACAGAAGTATAACATTCTTGGTCTCACCTTGAAGAGATAAACAGGACTCTAAAAACATCTCCATAGGGAAATTAAAAAACAAAGATGCTGCTTACTTTAAAGTCAAAGTCAGAAATCTCCAGTTCAACTTCTAATAGTCTTTTTGGTAACTAGAAGTGAGTTAATGTGCCCTGTCTTTATTAGCCTTGAATCCAAGTAAGAGGCATTATTGGACAAACTGACCTGGATCCATTAAGAATGCTTGTTGATTTTATTTCAGCAGCCCTCAGTGTCACCTCCTGCACATATCATCTGTTAAAAGTGTTACTACAGCTAGCTTGCCAATACTGAACAGCTTAAAAGCTTTGTGACACATCAAGATGCCTTTTTCCCCCCCACATCATCAATGCAAAGGTGCAAGTTTGGATGCAATCAGAAAATGTGCCAGGTTGTGTCAATCTGTGGTACTGTGCACTTTATTTATCCTCTAAGACATCTTTAAATCTTTTTGGTGCAGTGTTGGAAAATGTAGCATTCTCAGTTAGATCTGAAACGATTCCTCGAATGATTCAAGTACCTTGATTATTAAAATTCCTCGAGGAAAATTTATCTGCTTCAAAGCTTCGTTAATTTATGTTTAATTATTTAGCACACCCTGTTCCGGCCGGAAATTATTTGGGTTGCACGGAGCTCTGACTTCCGCCTCTGAGTTGTTGACAAAAGCTAAGTGCAATATTTTAACGTCCAATTTTCATGTTCGGCCCGTGGGGATTTTATTGATTGATGATAATGTTTGGGTTTTCAGCGTTTTTGGGGGACCAATAAGCATACTTAAAATGACTGGCGCAATGCCTGGAGTACGGCAGCTTTCCTTCTCCGGAAGCTGCTGGCTCAGAGCGAACGGTGAGAAGAGCGCTGCAGGAGTATTTATACAGGTGAGCAGATAGACTGAACACAGCGGGTGGCTGAGTAGTTGATGGTTACAGTGTAAGTGTAGCTTTACAGACGAACCACACAATAAATTTAATATCATCCTGGTCTGAACAAACGGGTGGCGGAAATCATCGTGGCGATACATGACTAGTAGATGAGTTTCTGAGTGTGACGAACGAAGGTACCGTAAATATCCTGTATTGCTTCCTCCTCTCCACCCCCATCTTACGGTCATTCACTCGCCTGCCCTCCATCCCCACCACCATTCCCGCAATGTTGTACGGGAATACAACATTTCCCGTATTCTTAAACCCAAAGCTTGACAGGTATGGGGCAAGGTGAGAATTCATCTATTAAACTGACTGAAGATGAATACATAAACTAAAAGCTGGAGCATAGACATTTTTTTATAAGCCTATTTGAGAGCTTACCTCTTTATTATTAAACTGAACATAATTTCAGATTTTTGTATAACTTCTGATTAACTTAGAAAGTGAGCTATTATTGTTACATTTTAGTTTTTAAACTACAAAAAAGTTATTGTCAGGGAAGAAAAATGAAGAACTGGACTGATATTGATATCCGATAGTAACACCGGTGTTATGACAGATTTAACAATATTTTATGTTACACATTTTTTTTTATCCAATTACTTGATTAATCGTAAGAATAATCAATAGATTACTCGATTACTAAAGTATTTGTTTACAACAGCCCTACTCTCAGTAGACTTCTTTTTTGTAGGTCAGGTAACGCTAATGTTTGATGCTATATAAAACATCATACCAGTGTGTTTTTGAAGTACTTTTTTACTCTTTAAGGAAAACTTCCAGTTGCATTACTCAATCACTCTGGTTCCACACGGAAGTATTATTAAGGCATGAAACATATTTTGCCACCTTTCAGCTCAAAAACTTAAGTAAATATTTTGGACAGGTATAATGTTGTAAGTGTAAATCAAAGTTAGGCATTACAAGCTTTGACTATGTTACAGAACACTGTTCTGCAGCGAATGGCGACTCCATAAAGCATTGATTCAGGGTGTCTGAATGCAAACGGACACCAAACTTTTCAAATTTGTATACGTGAAAAGAAAACTTAAAGCTCTGGATTGTTCTCTTTTCACCCCTTTGAGTTATTCTGTCCCATAAAATTACAATAAAACACACAAGTTTGTTTTTGCAATGCGATGGATGTAAAAAGGTTCAGGGAGGTTGAATGTTTTGGGAAGCATACGCGTTGGATTATGTGAATGTTGTGCTACTGCTGAGATAACAACCTAAGCACAGCTATGTTAATAACTGAGGAGTAATTTGTGTTTTCCATTTCAACAGAGCCAAGATATTGATGACATTATTCTCAACAAACTGTCAAATACTCAGCATGCGGCAAAGGAAGACATGATAAAAACGTTTAAATGCTAAAGGTTTTGTTGTATTCGGAGATGTACGCATCATACCTTATAGCTGGATCCACATTTACCGAGAGGAAGCATGTGTTCAATACACAAGTATGCCTGCTTTCTCTTAATGATTATATCTTTTGATGTGAATCTTTGTCGTTTAAGGGAACCGAGTTTAAGTTCTCCAGGAGTTATTGTTGTTCAAAAAAGAGACAGAAAGACAGGGAATGAAAGCGAGCTAACCTCTTTAACCAGCCTTAATGCTGTTGTACCTGTGTAGTGCCCAATCAGGATAAGTGCTTCATATTGATTCAGCAGTCTGTTGTAGGCCCTTGCTTTTGATTTGCCCTATTAGGTCAATAGAGAAGGTGAATCCATTATCAGCATGCTTCAGCTTGATGACAACAATCTGTTGTTTTTTTTTTTTAGCTTTTTTTTTTTTTGCTTCTTGGAACAGGTTTTGGCTGTGTGGATGTTTAACATCCACACCGCAAATGGGAGAGAGAGCATAAAAAAAACAGCACAAATTGCTTCAGGCTCTCAAAGTGTGACATTTAAGATGCATACTCGATCTTAAAGAGTTACGAGTTATACTCATCCTCCTCTGATATTTCTGTTTAAGTCCTTAAATACTTCAAATGAAATGAAGGAAGAGGGGGTCATTTGAAGTAAGAGCTCTTACGAAGAAGTTAAATTATAATCTCATCCAGCGCTTGTAGATAATCCCCCGTATGTCTGTTTGAGGAGAAATCGAAGGCCCTGAATTTTGAGCTCCTGTCAAAGGATAGAATTTTAGCTGTTTTTGTGTCAGCGGTCTGTCTCCTGACTCTTAGCAGTCTTAGTGTGTTTGAAGACCTCGACAGTATGTTGTCATACAATGGTGTTGTAAAACTAAAAAAAACTTTTTGGTAGCCTGAAAAAAATTCAAGTCTTTAATTTGAGCACATTTATTCAATTCACTACTTTATATATCCCAAATTGAAATTAAATGTTGTTGTTACTCATATCATCTAAGCATCTTCAACGACTCACTGTGCTGGATGGATTTCTGGTAGCAGTCAGTCTTGCAACAAATCTGAAGAGGCCTCTGACTGAAGACTGCTACAGTATGACAGTTTTCATGATCGTCATGACATGCTGACAGCTCAATTTATTGGTGGCAGAGATAACATTCCACGCTAAGATGCCATGGTGGCACCATCAGTTGTTGGCTAGCACTGCTAATCCACCTCATTTGCTTTTGCTGCTCCTGTTTAATTCGCCGTCTGGCCTTTTGGTCAGAAACCCAGGCAGAAAGACTTTTGAGTCAGTTATATAATCCTTGCACATTATGATCAAAAGGAAGTGAAGGTTTGAACTCCCTCCTTTCTCTCTGCTCTTTGCTCCTGCTCTTCATCTATGAAGCCTCCTTTTAAACTCCTCTGGGATTTGGGATTGTAGCTCAGGAATTATTTCAGCTTTTGAGATGCTAATCAGCTGCTTTCAGTTTTAAAAACTGATCGAGCAAAAGTTTTTTCAGGTGCATGGCATCCAAAACTAGAGGTAATAATTGTTGCATGTTTGGATAGCTATTACCTCTAGTTTGGGATGCATTTAGAAGAACTGCTGTTCTCCAGGCTCCTTCAAGACTTGCTCACCAGAGTTTTCATGTAATCATAATTCAATACAGGTAGCATCCCAAGATCTACAGAGTCTGAAATCCATCTAACTATGTTTCAATTTGACAACAGGAGCATAATGTCAAAGTTTCTCCTATATGAGCAATGTCATTTTGTTCTTTTTGAAATCCAGAATTAAACAGTAAAAAAGTATTGTAATTTTTAATATTGGTTGTTGGTATGCGAAACCTAAAACCTTTCAATCTGTTATCAATTTGGGCTCCATCCACAAGGAAATGTGTGAATGGAGTTTTTTGTAGAACCTTTTGCAGCTTAGTAGAAGCTGCGTGAGGTTCTGCTGCAGCACAGTCAAGCACATGTAATCCATATTTAGGGATATATGTCAAGCAGGGATTCCCCAGAAAACTTGCTAGGCCCAGTGGTCGGGGCACTGAGGCAGTCCACTGGTGTTTTGTTTTGTAAGATATTAAATTGATGGGAAATGTGAAATATTACCGGGTAATATTTGGAAGGCATTGCAGACAACACTTAAACCCACAACTATAGAATCTTACAATCAACAAATCAAAAATAAATATCAATTATTTGCACTTCTGTTAAATCCAAATATAATCAATTAGTGGATCTAAAATCACAATGTAATGCTGATTACATTTAGAACTGGGCCAAGGCAGTAATGAACTAAGAGAATATCAATGCAGTTAAATTTAATGGTTTTAGCATAGATAAATTAAAAGATTCTAAATTGTTTAACATTTAAATTTAAGGTCTTAAGGATCTGGCAAGTTTACTTTGTAAAAGTTCAAAGAACAATCTTAATAGTTAGATTGTTTTGTTACCATAGCAACAATCTGATGCTCTCAGTTTAATCTTTGAGTTTGAGCTGTTCGTTAATGCATCTTGGTAAACGATGCATCTTGTGATTCACATTGAGCTGCGTGGGCAGAGCAAATGCGGTGGATTCAAACTTGATTCTTAACTTGATAAATTCTACAAAGAAACATGGATTCTCATCCTGACAGGGGGTTGATATAAATGTCCATATAGGTGAGCCCATATGAGCGATCCGTGCCGAGGTAAACTTCAGAGATCAAGCCACGACAGGCGCGAAGCAGCCAACACGCGGAGGCGCCAGCGGTCTGATTGGTGCAGCACTCCCTGTTCAATTCAACAACTACTACAAAATATAAACCCGTCTTTATGTCAGGAATAATTCTGCCCTGCCAGTAAAATGCTCACCGCAGAAGAGACGCTTGCAGTCCGGCTTATAAAAAAAAATATATATATATATATATATTTTCTTTTAATAAAAACAAAAACACACAATGCTTAGCTTGGCGGAGGGGCACGTAAAGCATGGCGGCCCGCCAGGCCTATCATACACTGGGGGGGAACCTGGGTCAAGTTAGAAGTTGCTATTATGTCGCTACTTTCATAAAAACCGTGTTTTTCTGTCCATGAAGATGCGAGCCCAAACTTTTGTAATGGAACTCATTTCTAAACAAACCTGTTCAGTGGACATGGGACAAAAATATTTAAAAACTTTTTTCAGTTTTGGAACACACATAATTTTTTTTTTTTTCTTGTTTGAGTTTTTCTTTTGCATAATTAAACCTGCAGAAATTAGATACTAGAAAGAATGTCTTAGTAACAAATTTGCTTAGTCAAAGTTCTCGTTCCATCTTTTGTCATTTTTAGCTGAGGTGTCCTTATGTTTTACTAATTAGATATGTTATCACAATAAAAAGTTCAACTACCTGTCCTTCCGATTTCCAACAACTGTGAGTATCACCAATTTCTTTAAATCATTTCTTAATAATAGATACTTTGATTTTTCTGTAATATTTTTTAACATTTTTAGGCTTTTTGCACATCTCTGAAAAGCGCTGGCCAATATGTTGAAATCTGCATATTGATCAAAGGGAATGAAAAAGGAAATGTTTTGGTCAGCGCACTAAACAGATATGCTTATGCTGTACAAAGTGTTGCTTACATATCCTGCTGTATTTGGAAATCCCAATCATTTGATCAGCCACAAAGCATATGTGGCATAATGGTAATTTTATTGACACGTTATGTTGTACAATTTGCTTCGACTGCTAGAACGGTTTAGTATATCTTCTTAGGAATATTGTCAGAGCGTTGAAAAATATTTTGAAAAAAAAAAACCAACATAGAAGCAATTTCTGCTGATTTGGGTCATTGGTTTCAAATCACATTTGACGCTGGGTTGGACATGAAATTTCAATCAGGCATCTGTAGATTATTTCTCAGCAGTGTCAGTCTGTACACTAAAAACAGATTTCAAAGTGTCTTTTACTCAGTCGCCACAGGACGCGCAAAAAATGACAACAAATCCAGAGTAATGGAAGTGCAGAGAGGAATCAATACTCCTATCAGCAGGGCACCCTGAAAGAAAACATTGAGAACAGCAGTCCATGGACAGACGCTCAAGTGAATTGTCTTGTGGCACTTTGGTTTGGAGGCGTCTGCACAAGCAAATGCTGAAAGGAGAATATCAACATTTATGGTGTCGTGGATAGCTGCTTGGTTATATGCATACCTTGCGTGGTGCTGCAAATGTCTTGACAAACATTTGATTCGATCACCTGTGCACATGAGTGAGGACAGTCTGTCCTGAAGATCATATTTGAGGGACAAATTTGATTTGGCTGCAGTTGAGATAAAGTCAAAGTCATATCAAATCAATAAGAAATGCAAAGCAACTCAAATGAAGTCAGACTAATCAATCATAATGCTTTGGTTTTTATTTTAGTACTGACATTAAAAAAAAACAAAAAAAAAACACAAGGGAATCTTTCATCTTTCATTGACATTTTGTTCACCTATAAAATATAAGGCATCCCATCGCTGTTGTTGAATTTGCTCTCAGTTCATACAGGTACTTGGCAGGCTGGGTTGTTCCGAACCTTTGTAAGAATGTGTCAGGTTTTGTGAAAAGACGACTGAGACAGTCCCAGATGGACTCTGTGATGCTGCAGTGTGCTCTCTGCTTCCATTTCTTTATCTGTATGTGTTGCTATGGACTTTTTTTTCCTAACAACGGCTGCAAGTTTGGAAATTGTTGTGCAATCTTGCAAAGGGACATTCAGTCCAATCAAAGTGTATATGTATATATACACAAATGTCAAACCTTTACCTTTAGAAAGCAATTCCTAAAATTCTGATCACAGTGTTATTAATCAACATTTTTTAAGACTTTCTGCTTTCACAACATAATTACTGATCACACTGTTCCTATCTTCATTGTATGCATTCCTCTCTGAATTTGCTGTTAACGTTCAGTCTGGTAATTCTACACAGCACAAATACAAATTTTCCTTAGAGCTGCAGCGCGATATAGGTCAAAAGCTAATCCCAAGAAGCCTTATTGAAGTAATTGCTAACAGACAGCAATGTGGACCATTACTTTGCCAAGCATAGGAGACAATTACTTTTTCTCCTGAAATTAATTGATTTCACCGTGGTATCATGTCAGGAAGCCATTTGGATATTATAAACAAATAATGAGTCTTTTCGGTGCACCAGTAACCCAATTACCCCTGGAAATGTTGACTGAAGAAAAAAAATGCTTTTATTGTTCACAATGTCTAAAATAAATGCAGTTTTCTTACAAAACTGTGGTTTTCCTCTGTAACAAATAGGCATGACAAACATATCAGAGCACATCCTGTCTAGGGATAAAGATCGACAATAAGGACTGTCCTGATATCCCCGTGCAATCTGCCACAGCTCCATTTCTTTTTGCTCCAGGGAAGAAACGGCGGCGTGTCATCCAGCTGAGAAGGGCCTTAGCTTGCCAGTTGCTCTCCACTGAGCAGTCGTGTAATGCCAGAGCAAAGAGGAGGGCAGGGAGGATTGCCTCAGACACTGCCCACCCAGGCAATCAAGTGTTGGAGGATTTGTGGGAGGTGAAATTAACCCATCTTCACTGGCTCTTCTCAACGTTTCCACAGCCTCTATCCAATACCTGTCCACCCACTCAGCCAACCCTTTAACTTGAACTGCATCTCTCATCTGACTGCATGCATGCAGACCCAACCTATTGCTTCAGAGCAAACCCAACACACTGAATGATCTTTTGCTGTCTATGTGCACACTCTTATGTTAGCTTTAGTGTTTTGTAGACTGCAGAAACGGGATCTCTGTTGAGTCATAACACAGTTTTTGTTTGGTTTGTCAAAGTCTGTTTCTTTGTTCTTGGATCTCAAATTACTATTCAAATTCTGCTATCTACAATACTATTCACAGTAACCGATGCAGTTTTCATCATATGGTAAGGTTCCCTGACAAATATACAACATGTAGCACATACAGCATGTTCATCTGAAAATCAGCTGTGGCTGTTTTTGACATTAACCTTATGGCTCTTTGTTCATTTCCTTAGGGCCGCACAACCACTTGGAGAAAAAAAAATTTTTTTTTGTCATTTCCCCTGAACCAGCGTTCTGTTCTGCTTAGCAACATGTCCAGACAGATGGGTTTATCCTCCCTGTTGTACAATTAAACTCCTATAATTTGGTAGGGCATTAAAAACCTGTTTCACTTTTTAAATAATATAAAATACATTTGTGTAGCTGTAGTTGAAAATATAGACATAGCACTATTACTTTTATCTCTAAATAGGTTCTGATATATAATTTAAAGTTTCTATTTTTTGCAGAATTGCCTTTGCTGGAGGTAGTGTGTATTTTCTTATTGCGTGGGATATTTTAAATTTGATAAGGGTGCCACCCATGCAAGACCCACAGCTCCAAACAAAGATTTACTGTCAAATGTTGTTTTTGTTTGGCTATATACTACAGTAAATTCTTCGTTTTTATGACAAAGTCATAAAAGGCTCGAGCCTGTTCTTAAATATCCGTACAACAAATGCAAATCGAGTTGAACACTGGCAATAAAAAATATCAGGCAGCAAGTTGGCTCAGAAAAGGAGTTTTCTGATTGATGACTGTGAGTTTGCTGTTTTGATTTCTAGGAGCTTTCAGCTGCGGGTGTGTTTTTCTACGATCCATGCAGCAACCGATAATACATCTCCATTACACGCTTTAAATATGTGAGTGCAAAGATCCAAATTGCTTTAGCAATGCGGAGGGGAGTGGGGTTCCATCTGACAGTGCTGCTTCCTGACCTTTCCAATTAAACACGTGCGTCAGATGCGTTACTGGTGCATGTCTCGATGAAAGATGTTCTTATTCATCAGCAGAGCTTTGGATGATGTAACGTTCAGCTCAGGCTAAATTGGAGAAACATACAATCTTGTTTCTTTGCCAGGATTATATATCTGCTTTTTATATATTTATATATATAAAAAGATGTGACTGCAAAGAGCTGTGATTAATTTGTGTTTTATATGCTTTACCTAAAGCCTCTGCAATTAATCTGTTTTGGCATGTTGTGACATGAAGACGTTTTAGCTAATTATAAAAGGTTAGATGAAGCAGGGAATATATTAAATATGTTTGGATGAGATAAGATATACACACTCACTATCTACACGTGCAACATCTACTTCATATCAGATATGAAAAAGATTCATTTTTGCGATAGCTACTTCCTAAGAACAGGAAAACAGAGAAGTGGTTTTTTGTGTCAAGTTTTAAACACAAAAACTCTATTTGTTGACAAAAGTCCTTAAATACTGTAGATGCTAACAGGAACTGACAGATGAAATGAAATAATTTATCATGCTTCTGTAAATAGAACCTTTTTTTTGTTGCTTGCCTTTTGTATAAAAGTAGAATCTAAATAATGAAAAAGCATCCTTCAGCATGTCACACTGAAAACCGAAAGCTAATGTTATAATTAAAATAAAAACAAATCCATTAAGTAAATTAAAAGTGCATCTAAAGTCATTTCAGTGGGTTAACACTTAACTATGTGCACTATTAAATAATTACATTTGGAAATAATTACTTAAAATGTTTAATTGAGGATGGAATTTCTTTTATGTGCTAACATCTTATTGGTTAACCTGCACAGCAACTGAACCTCAGACCAGCCAAATTTATGTGTAGCAATGATTTAGCCCCACTTGAATTTCTTGAGAGCTGAAAATAAATATAATATATAGTACAACTATGAAATAATTCAAGAATTACCAAATAGTAGCCTGTTTTAATATATACACATATCAAAAGAAAACATATGAATAATTTTCAGACTTAATTATGTATTTACTTAAATATTTATTCAGTCATTTCTGAAAATATAACTTTTTAAGTTATTTATATAGTTTTAATATGCATTTATTTATTTATTTTAATTAGCACTTATGTAAATGTTTATTTAATGGATTATTCAAGTTTTAAATCATGGGGGGCTGCAAATCTTTTATGGGAAACCCGCCCTTTTCCCTGACCTCATATCCATGGCCCACCATTGGTTAAATTTCAAGGAAGCAATAATGCATGAAGTCCTTAGTCTATCTATATATAAAACTGCATATAGTATAGTATTTATTCAGTAGACAGCAAAGGCATCACACTAATTCTGTATCATTACATGCCAGGAAGTTCAAGTTTTATTAGCAATGAGAATAGGTGAATAATTACAAGATCTGTGACTCACATGAAGAACACCTTTCTTTCTTCATGTGTTTGCGAAATATTATTCTCTAATATGAGATCTCGGTGTCATACTATGATGGGAAAGCGGTGGAGTATGCCAGCTTTAGTGGATATCTAATATGAAAGCAGTATTGACTAATTGCTCATTTGTTCCAAAATTACATTTTTTTTTTTTGTTGTAAATCAAATATTCCAAGTGGGGCTGAGCTCTAGCATATTGCTTTGAAATTGGAACAAGGAAGAAACTGTCACTTACTTTCAGCAGTTACTTTTTATATATTTATATATTGTATCTGATTCTAGCTAAGCGTTATAATTTCTCATCCCTGCAGAAAGGCTGCTTTAAAGAAGAAGGCTGATGTCACTCTGCACACAGCATACATATTCCATTAGATAAAGATTAGACAGATGCTGACCTCTACAGGTATGATTTTGACTTGCATTCTTGATAGACACATTATGAGGCATGGAAAGAAGGAATTTTAAACAAAACAAACAAATAATCTGCTAGGCAATCTGCAGATCTGTATTTGTGCTCATGGATTCCTGTTAGCTGTGGTTATCTCTCTTTTTTTTTTTCTTTTCAGAATGCCTGACAGTGGGTCATTAAATTGAGTACAATAATGAGCATGAGCTGCTCTTGGAAATCGGTGTTGCTAAGGCACTGATGGATAATAAAATGTCTCACAGGAGCCAAAATGTAGTGGCAAGAGCAACAGGGAAGCAGACAGCTAAACCAAATAACAGGGCTATCAACCTCTACTGACAAACAGCCACAAGCTTGACTGAACTGGGAAAAATAAAGCAGTGGAGAAGACGCGGTGGCAATGGAGCACAAAGTGGAGATGACAGCCTTTAGGACACAAGTGACAGCAATTGAGGGTAGACTGAGTACAAGTGAGTGTCAGGCAGAGGGAAAAGCCTTACTGGGGCAACAAGCATTAATGGTGACTGGCACATGTGCTAGAGACAGGGGTCTCTTTCTGTCAAGCGCTTCCCTGGCTCTAACTTGTTGCTATCCGGGCTGCTGAGGAGTGCATAATGGGGTCGAAATGAAGTAGGTTTTAACCTCATCCGGATAGGGTACAGCTGACAGAGTTTGCTTTGTGTCTAAAAATTGCTCATATTCAGCTGCCACCGGGCTGTATTCAGTAGCATACTGATACTAAGCCAACAGCAACGCTACATCGGTATTGCCCAAGTAAATTAAGTGGCAAGTGTTTTAGACCGCACCAAAATTAGCTGGACACAACATTTGACCCCTTCTGCTTTTAGGAAAACCGTGTCTCCTCTTACAAAAGGAGCAACTCTGCTCCAACTTCACCCAGTTGCATTAAGTAGACATAACTGGGTTATGCATTTATCTGTCCATATATAGTCCACAAGTAATGGTGGGTGTCAAAAAGCAAACTGGAAATTTGCAAGACGGATGTGATTCAAGATGCATAACTGGAGAAGAGGACATTGCTGCAGCATTTAGTAATACAAAAGTTCAGTGTCTTCAATCTTTCTTAAATGAAAGGTTTTAATTTATTTTTTTCCCCCGACCATCCAGTGAGACTGATTAAAAAAGAGAAGGAAAAAATTATTTTGAGCAAAAAAATTATTGGCCTTTGAGGCCCATTTATCCATGTGGAGTCTCTTCAATTCTAAGGTAATTTGTTGATATACAATTTTATGTTTACTTTAAGCTCTAAATATGCTCTTGCTTTGTGAGATATCAAAAAAATCTTGTGCAGTGGTAATTTCAATTATGAAGTTATGATGAAGAACAAACACTAAACTAGAGAAGACAAACTTCTGCATTGTAGCAAAATATACTCTGATTAACTTTGATACAATAACTCTGTGTTATATCTCTTAATTTGGTAGTTTTCTCCTTTTATTCATCTTACTCCTGGCTCACATGATACATTGTGTAAATTCTCTTCCTGGTCTCTCATCTTTACTCATAACCAACTGTTCTCTTGCAGAGCAAATTCAGAAAAAAAACATGTAAAAACATTACGTCTTACATCTTAGCTGGGATAATATCATCATACAAGCTACTTTATCTTTCAATTGAGGGAATGACCTGCAGAAATGGACACTAATAGCGTATACCAGCTTATTTATCTGCCTTGTCAACTCCAATGCTAAGGATGAGAACGGAGGTCAAAATGTAATGTAATTCTGTATTGAGCGGCGCATTAGTTGTCTCTTTTACTATCTTTGGATGGTAATTTTCTGTTGTAGGTAAAGAATGCGAGGAAAGGGCTGACAAAAAATACTCACCTGAAACATAAAATCATACTTGATCTGCTCTCTGCAGTTCTGTTAGTTCTATTCATAAGCCGATTTCTCGTCTCTGGTGGTGGACCGTAGCTCAACCAGCGGGGTAAGAATTTCCCACCTTGCTTGGCATTAATTAGAACACACGTTTAGGGCTTTCAGTTGTTGCTTTGAATTCAGATTCTTCAGTCTCAATCGTCTTAATTCCTTGTCTGATACCAATGAAAAATACAAATATTTCTGCGAGCGGTGGAGTACGTATGTCTCAACCACACTGCCAAAAGTTGGCATGTTTGGACATGTTTGAACTTTGAAATGACATTTCTGTAGGACTGTGAATATTGTGACAGAAAAAAAGGAAAAAATGCAGCTAGTTTACTAACCATCCATCTATCCCGAGGTGTTCCCAAGCAAAATGGGATGCATAATCCCTCCAGAGAGTTCCGGGTCTTCCATTACTCTCTGTAACGGGTTCCTCCCTCCCAGTGGAGGGACGAGAGCCATGTCCCACTGGCTCTCTCCCCATTGGGACATGGCAGGAAAAAGAGACGGTCAAGGGGCATCGTAATCAGATGTCCCGACCATCTCAAATGGCTTCTTTCTGTTTTGAGCTCCCCACAGATGACAGAGCTCTTAACCCGATGTCTAAGGCTAAATTGCTAATCAGCCATATGAAAATTAGAACGTTGGTAACAGAATTCTCCAGCAGCAGCTCCAGGAATAAGAGGATATGAAAGTAAAATATAATATGTGGTAGTTTAGCTTTTTCTACAATTTGTAACTGTTGTTTTCATATGTTGTTCTGATATGTTTTCATCATCATTTTTATTATCACTGTTGTTGTTTGATTGGCATCTAACTTGTTAACACTTCAGGTTAACTTTAACCTGAAGTGCTTTTCCAATGTTTGGTTTGTCAGGATATTGTACATTGTCTGTCATAGTCTGTATGAATGCATGGCTGTTATCACAGCCAGATTTCTTCAGCTTCCTAATATTTACCCTCTTCTCAGGAGGACAAACTGAATCACAACAAAATGAAACAGTGACTTTGCTGAGTATTTGACTGTGACCGTGAATGGCCTGGGTCAGCGATCCAATCACGGGAACCATTTCTAGGAACACAGGCTTTTCAGAAGGTACATATTTTGATCACTTTCTCGTGTTCAGAAAACACAAGCTAAACAGAGTGATGGCTGAGATATTTCACCCTAACAAGCAACTTTTGTAAATAAATACTGAGATGATTTGAAACATTATTGGTGAGGGTGTGTGTCGGTCTTTGTAGAAAGTATTCATAACCCTGGAACTTTTTTGTACCTTTAAAACCAAAACCTTGAGTTCCATTTATTGGAGAAATTTTTGTTTTTGTCCTTCACATAAATGTGAACAACAAAAAAAAACAAGATCTAATTGTGAAGTGTTCTTTTTTTCCCAAAAAGACATCTACAAAGAGTGGCATATATTTATATTCAGCAAATTATATAGGTAGCCCTGAATAAAACCCAGTTAAATAAATTGCTAGCATAAGTAACCTAAAGAGTGAACGGTACAATCTCAGCGTAAATCCGGTTGTTCTGTGAAGACCTGATAGGTCTGTCAGAAAATGTTGGAGAACAAACAGCATCACAAAGACCAAAGAGGACTGCTGACAAATTAGGGACAATCTTGTAAAGTTTAAAGCTCAGTTCAGCTGGACAAGGAAAGTATTAATCAGAGAAGCAGTCAACAGCCCAAGGTAACTCTGAAGGAGCTGTAGAGACCTACAGCTCAGCTGGAATGATGTGTCAAGAGGACACTGTGAGCTGTGCACTCCACAAATCTGGTGTTATGACCACTGACTCTTCAAGTAAGAGAGTCTCTTTTCTATTTGTTTGTATGCCTCCTGTCACACCTTGATGCACAACTGAAATCCCTTCCTCCTCTTCATCCTTCTTCCTCTATCATCAGCGGACTGCATAAAACCTTCAGTCATCCATTACTATACCTCTTCCCCTTGGTCTTCTGTGACTTGGTTGACTGTTACACTTAATGCCAAGAGGAAGTCTGTCATCAGATATTCTTATCTGGTGAACTCTTACATTTTAAAATGTCTTGTTTTAGATGGGAGGTTTTGTAGGGGTTCTCTGCCATTTTCTGTTTTCTGGTCAGCCAGGGAGCTTAGCTATTATATTTATATTTGCTTTTAACAAGAATTATTTTATTTTCAGTCGAAAATTGGTGTTTTTTGTTTTGTTTGTTGTTCTGACTTAAGAAACTCTGAAATTTATTACTTTCTATTTTGTTAAGTCATGTGTGAAATCCAGAACTACAGAATGTAAATCCTTTTGACGCTGAGTTTTTTTGTTCAGTGCTTTAAAGTTGTTCATAGCTAAATTTAATTTGCTATCTGTGTTTCACCCTCCTAGACTTATATTTCAAAGGTTGTTATGTCTGGGTTTTGTGGAAGAGTAGCAAGAAGAGCAGAACCGTTTGAAGAAAACCTTAAGAAGTCCTGTGTGTACTTTGACATGAGCAAACTCTGGTAGATCAGCCAGCTGCCTCATTTGACTGGAGATTGAGAAGATATGAGTACTATTTGTAAAATTACTGGATTCTGAGGAAAGCCTGACTTATGTGTGTAAACTTTGACAAGGCAAGAAGAAACATTGTCAAAGGATTTTATAGTAAACACTGAAACATTATTTGATTATGTCACTTATAATTTTTATCACTTCATCTTTTTACAATAAGTTGCCATTTAACATTTTGTAAGTAGTTTATGAGAATCTATGCTTGTTATTATGCCATTTATGTATTTGTTCTACATTTATTTATTTATTTATTTATTTATTTATTTATTTATTTATTTATATCTTTTCATCCTGTGTCAACAAAATTTGACATTGGCAGAGTAGAAAAACCATGGTAGAAAGCAAATGCCTTAAGCTAGAAAACACCATATATGGTTTATGAGAAAAGCACACACAAGGAACATAATATCCATGTGTTAAGACTTTAAAGGGCAGGAGGAATTGAAACCGTAGATTAATTTGTGAGAGAGCTGCTATAGTAAATTGTTACCTTACAGATTTCCTATTTGTTTATTTTTGGTCAATTTTCAGTTCATCAAACCCAATTTGATTTCAGACAAATATGACCAGAATAAATACAAGACACGGTTTTCAAAAGCCATCTAAACTAACCAAGTCACGCCAAAGCAAGATCCTGTCAGACCTGTAAGATTACTGAAAAAGAACCGACAACATGAACTAGGCTTAAAAATCTCAAAAGAAACACTAAATAAAATTCAAGAAAACAGAAGAAGACAATTCAATGACATCCATCAGGAAAAGGTTATGAAGTCATTCCCAAGGCTTTGAGAAATCACAGTGAGAGCAATTAACTCTAAATGTGAAGAAAACATGCAGTGGTGAACCTTTCCTGGAGTGGCAATCTATGAACTACATCTAAAGTGCTTGAGGTCTTTCTTGCCTCAGATAGGTGAGTGTTCATGATTCAACACTGAGAAAAGAACTGGGCAAAAATGGCATCAGATCCAAGCCATTCAGCTTATATTTACCATTGAACTTCATATGGAGCTTCTTCAAGTTAACAAAAAGGGGCAATTACAGCTTCACAAAGAGCCACATTGGTTAGAATGGCTTTTTAACTCAGAGAAGGAAATCTTTGTGTTAAACCAGCTTTTGTCTAATAAGTAAATGTTGTTTGATAGTGTGAAACATTAAAAAATAGCAGAAGTCCGTATAGGGTAAAATGTATCTATTTTTTTGTTTATATTTGTTTGAGTTGCTCTAGGCCACGTATCATCACATGAAAATAAATTTCTTCATATAACAAGCTAACATTTTGCGTGTCTAATTTTTAAATGATTCAATAAATAGCGAAGGTTTAATTTTGACAAATTTAGCAAAGTGCAGCACCTCATTTTAGCTCATTAACCTTGAACAGCGAAGCAAGAGCTAATTTCCTTAGAGCTGGCTTCACTTCACTGGCTCACTGTTTGATTCAGAATTGATTAAAAAAAATTGGTTTTGCCTTTAAATCATTATACAAACTGACTTCCTGGTTGAAATTTATACATTTTTACAAGTCGTATTGCAGAGAGATGTTAAGTCTACTGATTGGTGTCCAGATGTAACCAGATGAAAAGGGGGTGCTCTGGCCTAATCTCTGAAACTTTGCTCGTCTCACTGCTTCTTCTTATAAATATGAAGCACAATTAATTATTTAGCAAAGACTTCTGTAGGAGAGTTGCGTGAAGGTTCTTCTCCAGAGTGGTCAAGAATGAATGTGTATACTAAATATACTCTTCCACTGCATTTTTTTTTTTGTCAGTATGAGATTCACTTTTTTTCTACAAGCAGTTATTTTTCCAGATGTTTCAAACAGTTTTGTGGTGGTTTTATATTAGTGAATAAGCTCTGCACTTGCAGCAAATTGCTAATTGAATCAATCGTGTTTCATGGAAGAAAAGAACACAATTGTAAGTGGGAATCAGGTAGGAGTGATGATGGATTTATTAAATGCTCAAACATGAAGGGAACCACAGAGATTGGACGGTTAGCAAGACTGGCAAGGGGAGAAAGAAGGCAGTACGATTAAAAATTGAGGGGAAATGATAAGTGGCGAAAAGACCAGGTGAGAATAACTACACTGAATGAATGGCAGCTGTCAGTAGGATATAATGACAATGAGGTCCTGAAGGATTGCTGACTGAACAGAGAAGGAATGCGAAGAGAGAAAACATAAACAAAGTAATAATTACAAATATGAAGTAACCCTATAAAGAGCAAAGTATCAAAAACACTGAACAAAGAGAAAAACAAGAATACAGAACTGAGATACAACCAAACTCAAAGTCTAGGAGCTCACAGCATCAATTTTAGAAGGCTCTTAGTTGACAGAAGAGTTTTAGTCAAAACCTTTTATTTTAAAGGTTTTGTTATCACTAATTTGACAGTTGACAGACAGAAAGGTGGGTTGTGAGAAAAGGAGAAAACATGCAGCAAAGTTCATTGGGTCAGGACTCAAACCTGTGACGTCCACATGGAAGACTAAGCCCTCCATACGTTGGTCCCTTGAGCCACCACCGTTTCCTCCAGTCCCTTTTAAAGAAACTATTTTGCTCTTTTAATTCAAATAAATGACAGTGATATTAGCTGCCCCGACCTTGTTAACACTTATCCCTGTTCTCAATGAAATGATACTCAGGGGTGTCAAACTCCAGTCCTCGAGGGCCGCTGTCCTGCAGTTTTTAGATGTGCCACAGGTACAAAACGCTGGAATGAAATGGCTTAATTACCTCCTCCTTGTGTAGATCAGTTCTCCAGAGCCTTGCTAACGACCTAATTATTCTATTCAGGTGTGGTGCAGCAGAGGCACATCTAAAAGTTGCAGGACACCGGCCCTCGAGGACTGGAGTTTGACACCTGTGCAGTAGATCATGCTGTGGCGGGGCTAAAACAAAGAGCAAATTAGGTTTGTGTGATTAAGTTAATGTTCATTAACTTCGAAGTTAATTGGATATCATTCGATCCCTCGTCATAGCAACCAAAACTTAAAAGATTAAAGCTGCAAAGGTTTGTCATGAGAATCTTGGGCTTCTGATGAACCATTTGATCCAGATTATTCCACTAATATCTGTGGTGATTTTTCCAAACAAGACCCTGTTGGAAATAATGCAGCCACGCATATTGTAAGATAATTATGTAAAGGAGTATCAGTCAAAAAAAGAAAGATAGTGTGTCTATTATGTGTATTGATCGTTTTGATGATGGCACTTGTCCAAATGTAATATTTGTCTGGTTTCTTAATTGTGGACTGCAGTTGTAGTTTTTATTTTTGTGTTTTTATGTCATAAGAACTCTGAACTGCCTTGTTGCTGAAATGTGCTATACAGTTAAACTCAACGGTGCTCAATGGTAGCACTGTTGCCTTGCAGCAAGACGTTCCTGGGTTCGATTCCCCGCCCAGGGTCTTTCTGCATGGAGTTCTCCATGTACATGCGTGGGTTCTCTCCGGGTACTCCGACTTCCTCCCACAGTCCAAAATCATGACTGTCAGATTAATTGGTCTCTCTAAATTCTCCCTAGGTGTGAGTGTGTGTGCATGGTTGTTTGTCCTGTCTGTCTCTGTGTTGCCCTGCGACAGACAGACAGGGTGACCTGTCCAGGTCACCAGGGTATCGAAACGTTCGCTGGAGATAGGCACCAGCCTAACGTTTGGCTAAACTAAAGACCCAAAAATGAAAGTCAAAAATATTAAACTTTAAATACTAATATTTACTTAAATACAAAACTTATCTAAACAAATAAATTACAAATTCTCCCTGCCAGAAGGAACTAGTGGTTCAGTTCAATCAGCATTTAAGCCTGCTGAGCCCTGGCCCCCATCTTTTGTCTGGCAACTCCAAGGCAGGTAAGTACCAGCAGGAAAACAAACAAAGAATTAATCTTAAGCAAACAAAATTAACTTTAAGTTGATATAAATACATATGTTAACTAATTGTGTGCTCTAACAAATAGAACAAATGTATCCAAATCAACTAATAAATGTTTTATTGAAACGAAAGTGTTGTGTTTGTATGAAAAAATAAATTGTGCATAAAAAGAGTTACTGACATAGGAGTGTGGTCATGGATATGGCCATCACAATAGTGCTGTCAAATATTACAGTACTAAAACCCTGTTACAAATGAAGAACAGGTGGAGCTTTTAAATAAAAAATTCCAACAAATTATTTCCCTAAATGAAGTGGGGAAAGACTTGTTTGAGCATCATTAAAGGGTTTAGAATTAGGTTCTTTCTGACCAAATATCTCCAAGTTATTGTAAGATTGTTCTGATATGCAAAGAGATGATGCTCTTTTCCTGGCTATGTACTTCGCACTGCTGTCTTTTCAAACTGTCGTAGTGAGAAAAGCCTGGGTAATTCCAGGGCTTTTGTTTGCCTAAACTATGAGACGCGAATGAGGCGAGCAAAATGCAAAAAACCCCACGAAACCCTTCAAAATCACTGTATTAAAATAATTCAGACATTTATTTTATTCTCTCAAGCTGTGTATTCCACTCTTTGACATATTAAAATGTCCTACGGGGAAAGAAATAAAATCTCGCTTTCAGTTCACAACCTTGGACATTGTGCACCATCACAAGTGACAGCATCGCTTGATTGGATCTCCTGTTGGGGAAACGATGGAATCACACTGGGACACAAGAAGGTGATGAGGGTCTCTTTCATCCCAGCGTGGGGCAACACCTCTGGGGAAATAAGACGGGGTGAAATGGTTTGGCCGCCGCATTGTGTGTACAAGCAGGGTCCAGCGAAGGCTTTAATCAAGCCAAAATAATTAGGTTCACCGCTGCGGGTTCACCATTGATATCTGTTGAACTGTGGACCTTTTTCAAACAGTCGCTCAGACTCTCCTCAGCAAGAAAAGCACTGGTGGAATTGATAACATAAATAATGAATTGCAGCTCCTCTCTTGGGTAGAATATAGTTACCAGAGATAAACTTGTGTTTTCCCTGCAGTCACACATCAAACCAAGAAAAAGGTCTGTTACTTAAAAAAAGAGAGAGAGAGAGATTGACTGAATACTTCAAGAAAAGTTTGTTTTTCTCCAAACAACTTCTTCTGAAATTCTTCAGGTAAGAGTCTAAACACAAAATAATGACAGAAGCATGTTCCATTATTATTTCCTAGCCTTGCCATAGTTTTCACAGCTCTTGAACTTTTTCACATTTTGCCATGTTACATTAACAAGAATTTAGTGCATTTTCTGTGGAATATAGTTCAGATGGGGAGTCTGTGAGCAGCAATTTTCAAGTCTTGTCAAAGAATATCCATTAAATTGTTTAATTGGTCCATTCTAACTCCTAAAAATGCTTTGTTCCTATCCATTTCATTTTAACTTTATGTTTAGAGTCATTGTCCTTGTGTAGTATGGACCTCTTCCTTAAAATTGTTTTCCTCTGTTACATTTGCAGGTTTCTTCTCTGATTATCGCTCCATTTGCCTGGCCCGCCAGTTGAGATACTAGACCATATCTTGGCAGGTTTGCAGTAACCAATTTTCAGATGATTGATTGAGCAATACTTTATGAGGGTTCAGGTTGGTGTGACCAAATTTAACTGGTGCATCCTTTGAAGGCAATATTTAAAGGCTGCTTACGTCACAAAGGCTGTCCAGATTCGAAGACTCCTTCAAATGCTTTCAACTTCTCCACAGTCATAAGTGGATCTTACGTCTTAATTCTGATATGTTTGGTGTATTAAGTAACAAGGCCAGAGGACTTTAGGTACAAGTATCTTTATATAATTGGTTACTGAATTACCAATATGTGTACTCTGAAAACTTCTGAAGGAAACTGGCTCAGCTCGAGCTTATTAAGCAACACGAGAGTAAGGATAGCTAATTCCTATTCAGATTTTTATTCAGAATAACATTTTAAATATCCTGTTTCATTTACCTTTCACTTTATACTTACACGTTAATATGCATTATTCTCATTCCTGATATACTATTGTATCATGTATTTGTGTCAATCATACATATATTTATATGTATGTTTGTGTGTTTCATTCAGGCAGCGAATAAAACACCAGATTTACCAGACTTAGAGCTGGTTAAGCAAGCTTTACCAGCACTAAGTCTGAATAAAAGAGTCTGTTTTGCTCCACGTTTACAGAAACGTCGAAATCAATTTTGATAAAATCAGAGCATTATGGCTAACATTTGGAATGGGAATATCAGGTCAACAAAGGAGATCAAAGTCTCCAATCTCTTTCCTTCTGTCTGACTCCTTCCCTGTAAAAGCGATCACCATGCTGAGAGAGGAGAGGCCTCTCAAATTGGCTGTCTAACATCCCATCCTCTTAGGAAGGAAAACTAGGCTGCGCACACTGAGCAGTCTGTCTCTCCTCGCAAGCTGGTGTGCTGTAGCACAGAGACATCTGTTTGCTGCTGGGTTAATTGTTAAAGCTTCTCTCCATATCCAGCAGTGACCTGAATTACTTGGTAATCTCTGACTTTTAGCTGAAAGAGCCACTTTTTTCTTTCTGTTCAATTGTCCACATCATCTGTTACTTATATGGTACAGGTTTATCTGTACGTGTTTGGAACAAAGTAGGTGGGACAAATATGTATCTAACAAATAAATCCTATAGTTTTTTTATAGTACCTGATATCAAACATATATAATGTAATTCAAAAATGAGACACAGACTAGGCAAAGATGTAGTAGAGTTCAAAGGTAAAAACTACTGCTGACCAAAAATACCTCAAAGGCCTGCCTCACATTACCTTGAAAAAAACAAAAAACTCTCAAATACTTTTGAGAAAATGTTCTGTGGCCCAATGAGACAGAAGTGAAAAATTTTCTAGGAGTATCAAATCACATATAGCATTCAACAAAGAGCATATATTTCAGTAAATCGTGATGGTGGGACTGTGATGGTGTGGGGCTTACATACTGGAAAGTCCTCCTCTCAAGCTCAACACATTCTTTTACACAGACAATGGCAGTTTCTGATGTGGACGGTATGGGTAACTGCCCAGGGCAGCATCTCCTCAGGGATGGCATGAGAGCTATGCCCACTTATCGGTCTAAGTTGGCATATGGCCTAAATATATTGCTGAAATTATCGGAGGCATGTTAACTCAATGTTCCCAGAACCAAAACTTAAGGTCTTTTGTTTCTACACTCCTCAGCTCCAGAACTAACACCCAGAAAACCTAAGATGTGCAAAAAGTGTTGGCTAATTTTACTCACGACTAAAAATGTTATTGGCTGCTGCATTTAATTACCTAAAAGGTTCTTAGATATTTTCTCTATAGAATTTTTTTTGTCTAACTGATTCTCTTAATGTAATGCTTATGTTTAACTGTCATTAATCCTTATAATGTAAAGTGTAAATTCACATTGAATTATAGTGTGTGAGTTTTCTTTTATCCCGCAGCTGGTTGAGGCAGATAGCCACCATGCCTGTCTGTGGTCCAGACAGACGCCATTTTCTTTTTAAGAAGGCCATTCTATTTCAACTGCAGTCTAGTGCTGGCTGGGATAAAATATTAAGGTTTCATAATGTGGTTTTTGCCACGATCTGGCACTAAAAACAACACACAGCTGAATAAATGAAGTTTGCAGTTGCTGATATTTGTATATACAGTGCAGACCAAAAGTTTGGACACACCTTCTCATTGAATTCAATGAGAAGGTGTGTCCAAACTTTTGGTCTGTACTGTATATACAGAAGAGGAGTTGAGCAGAACAGAAACAAATTGGGTTGTTTTTAACAAAGCAGATTTTAGAGTGTAAGGATATACATGAGGAATTTGTATTGATGACTGTAATTACAATACACTGCATACAATTCCTGTGAACTGGATCTTGACTCAGTGTGGAACATTTATAGGCAATTTTTTAGTCCCTTTCCACAGAGAAATATAGCTCTGATTATTTTAATATGCGTTTAATTGGTTTAAGAGGCCAGCAGTCACATCTCCTGCCCATCTTCCTGATTGCATTTCTGCGTGGTTTAAAGGAAACAAACACTCCTAGATTATCTTAATGCTTTAGGTGATGAAAACCTGTGAGTAGCATAATTTATGGCAGAGGAAGAGCAGTTTCACATAACACCACACATTTATACTCCAACATTCCAGACATATTGTGATTTTAGTGTTCAAAATAAGAGAGCTCTGCACACATGCTTTACTCATCATGGCAGATGGCTCCGTAGGAGCATCAGTTAAAAACCCAAAGACAAATGCCTTAACGTCTCATTTCCTTTGATTTCTTTCAACAGGGATTTTTCTTAGAGGAAAACATAAAACAACACTTCTGCAAAAGAGACATTAATACTACCCACAATCAACCACACGCATGAGGTAATATCCTAATGGATTTTGTTTCTTACACAGTGTTGAATCACTCTCTCTTTCATGTGAGAATCTGCGTGTAAAGATGGATTACCCAAATTGATCTAACCCGCTCCCTTTCTTCTGGTGGCGTTATCTGTTTAATTAAACTTGTTTTATGAACTCAGACTATCACTCTTTGTGAGAAATGCGCGTGTGCCACCAGAATTCCTCCAAACTTCATGTTCAGCAGGGTGTATAAATTCACACTGTGGTTATCGAGTCATGCTCTTTTTGTTGTCTCGTTAATATAACAAGGAAATACAATGCCTTGAAACCTCCCTTCAACGTATTCACATTTTTATCCCCTCACAACCAGAGCTTGAATGAATATTACTTGTATTTTGTGTGACAGAAAAACACAACATGCAAGATTTTATTAAATTACGATTAAAAATCATTTGTTGTACATTTGTATTCAGTTTTCCTCTAACATTTTAAAACCGATTCACTCTGGAACTTAGCTAATTTGTAGATGGAGTTAATTTGTAGGTGATTCATTCTCTGTAAATTTAGTTGTTCTATGAAGGCCTCAGAGGTTTGTTCCAGAATATTAGTGAACACACGGTATCATGAAGGCCAAAGAATACCACTGATATTCATCACAGCTTTTGGGAAGAAAGCTGTGATGAAAGCAGGGTTGGGTTGTAAAACAATATGCTCTGTTCACGTAAGAATTCACGTAGAACTTAAAATAGCGTCAGGCAACTTCTGTAATCTGCTACAGAATCTGTGGCACTCACACTGAAGCTGTGGCGTTTGTCACAAACGCCGTGGCCTTTGATTGGAAGTACTATTGACCTTTTGGAGTGGCCAAACTCGAGGTCAGACATGAATCTATTTGAGAATTTGTCAAAAGAGCTAAAGATTAGGGTGATGGCAACGAGGTCTTCCAGTCTCAGTTACAATCATAAATGCTGACAATACCAGTGGAGACCTGGAAAAAGCTAAGCAGCTTTTTCCAAGCAGGAATTATAGGAAGCGGTTGTTTACTGTGATTTCAATAATTATTTTAAAATTATTACTTTTTCAGTACTTCATCATCTCTTTAATGAAATATTAAATATTATGTAAAATAGATTTTTTTTTACCTTAATACAATTTTATAACGTTATTCCCTCATAAAAAAACGTACCTGGAGTGTTGCTTTGATTTCTTTCATGCATGTTTAAATCTCCTGTGATCATCCTGTTGTGACAGCATGCTGAAGGTGGAGTGTTGGAAAGAGCAGGAGCTTCTTAAAGAGACAGAGGCCAATTTCAAGATGTCAAATTGTAAAGTCAAATTTATTTTAAGATAAGATAAGATAAGATTTATTTGTCATTGTCATCAACAGATTACAACGAGATTGAGATTTGCTCGACTCGATTTAAGATGCAGGTTATGTGTATATACATAATATACAAAGATAAAGAAATAAATAGTACAAAATGAGAAATAAATAGACATCAGAAAATGGTTGCAGCGCCTGGAGGTGTCGCTACAGAATTTACATTTATAACATGTTATACATATATACTGCATTTTTATTACAGCTGAGGGTAACATAGTTTCTTGATTGTTCTAGAAAATGGTAATGTGTGCCTGGAAAATACATAATACTGCCCCTTTCATTATTTTGTGTTTAACTGTAACTACATGGAAATCTCAAAACAATTGAAACTGGGGAAAAAGTACATCTTCAGTGACTCCAAACATACTACCAGAACTATGTTTTCTAAATCTATTGCTTTGATCTAGATTTACTTTTTCAAACCATGTGTTGCTTTCCTTCCACGTCATAAAAACAAGCTACTTTTGGTCTGTTGCATAAGATCCCAATAAGACATATTTTGATTTCTGGTTGTAATGTGATTGAAAGTCAACAGTGTGGGCATACTTTTGCATGGTGCTGGAGAGTCACAACCAAAGCAGTCCATTATGTTAGAAGATAAACATGATATTCATCTATCTTTTAAAGAGAAAACATCAGTGTTAAAAGCTTGAAAATATGCATAACCTATACCTATATTAATCCTGTGGATTTAAATCTAAATTGTGCTCAAAGACAAAAGGGATTGATAGTCTACTTTTGCCCTTGAGTTAGGCATTGAGATCACCAGGATGAGCGTGTAGGAGAGAGAGCTTAATAGAGAGGCAGCAACAAAGAGATAATCTCTTTTGTAGGTTTTATCCCTAAATGTGGTGGCTGTGTCCCCTTATCCCAGCTACTTAGTTTCTGCCCTGCGTAAGTGATGCCGTGCACTTAGGCTGCGAAAAGCAGGTCAATATGACCAGAGAGAGAAGAAGAGAGACAGAGAGAAAGAAAGGGAAAAAAACCCATGTGCATCACATGGATAGCCCTGGGATTATTCCTCACAAAATGTCTTAATTCCTCTGTTCACTAATGATCCAGGGAAAATGCCCTCTAATCTCCATTCCATTAATTAAAAAGAGCATGAGCCCGTGGAAAACCTCACCATCTGCTGCCGTTTCGTTTGTGCAGACAGATTGTGTTTTCGGTTTCTTAAACCAGGAGAAATGGGTTTGTTGGAGCAAATTTATGGAGCACAAAAAAACAGGAAAACAGATAGAGCTACTCCGAGTGTTGGTGCATTGAAAGATGACGGTCAAAAGGCAATGGATTATTCAAGCTTAATTTATATTAATTTATAAAAGAGTTTGCAAATGATGTTGATTCTGCTCACAGTCAGATTTACGCAGTTAGGCTGTGTAGCGTAACACATAAAACATTGACATACAGCAACTTAAAATGACTTATTGTAACTTTACATGATCACTTAAGAAACAGACTACATTGCTATGTGGCTTTACAGATTGAGTTGCAAAAAGAAAATCCTACTTCTTTATTCCTTTACCTAACGACCACATACTAACAAACAAACAAACACAAATTGCTTAATTCTAAATACAATGCAAAAGAAAAATAAAACTTTTTTTATTTGCTAAGTAAAAAACCTCAAAACCATGGGAGGCATGTATATTCACCGTCTTTACTCCGAAACCTCAAAATAAAATCCATCGCAACCGTCCGCAAGCGCATTCAGATTTCACCTCATTTAAAGCTGTGAAGGTTTCAGCAGTTTGTTACAGAAAATCAGTCTCACAGCAGGTTAGTGAGAACGTTGTGAAGAAGTTTAAAGCCTGGCAGACGTGCAACAATACACAGTGGTTCAAGTCAAAAGCTAGAATGGCCCAAAGTTTAGATTTAGACCCAGTAGAGAATTAGTGGCAAGTTATGAAGTGTGATATTTGTCGTCACTCTCCATCCAATTTGACTGATCTTAAACTGTTTTTGTCTTGGTGTGGAAAACATCTACAGAGATACCCTAAAAGCTGTACAAAGTGTTCATTCACTCAAAGTAACTAGTTTTTTGGGGAGGGGATATTTTATTGGCTTTATCCCTCCAACCGGTTTCTACATTTTGACTCACGTAATCTCTACATTTTGCTTGCTTAATCTGTACATATATTTATATTGTTTAATAAATGTATTTACTCATTGAAGTCTGTCTTAAAGACCCCAAAAAATGTACATCACCATTGCAATCATTAGTTAGCTGTAATATATCTATTATTTTCTTACCCTCTGCACAATTGATGCACTAGCTGCTTTATTTAACGATCACAAAAAAAAAATCATGATCAAATAAATTGAAATCTGTGGCTGTGATGCAGCAAAGTGTGTACAGTACGACGTCAAGTGGTGTGGATATTTTTGCACTGTAATTTTCTGTATTGGGTTTATGAAAAACCCACACCCAGAACCTCTGAAGACTTTTGTGGTCAACTTTTAATGTGGTGCATGAATACAGCGGGGTTGGGAGGACATGGTGAAGCACTATAAGAAACAGCTGAGCGCAGTACTTTTAACCTGCGGTCACAGCCCAAGGACTCTGACAGGAATTTGATCGGGCTCTAGTAGGCAGCAGAGATTATCCGAGCAGATGTCGTTTCCCACCCCATGTATTGAAACAGTGGGGCCAATAATAATAAACGCGCGCGCACGCAGGCACACTCAGGAGAGAGGCTCTCTGCCGCTGCGCGTCTCTCCTCTTTCCACTTTCTGACACCAGGGTCGCAGCTCCAGTCTCAACAACTTTTGACGTTATTCCGGGGTGCATCTCTCTCGCTTCCGACAACAAACGGGCACCATGAGTGAACGAGTCTTGAAATGGCTCCTGTGCTATTTGGCTCTGTTCACGTTTTGCCTTGACGAAGTGTGGGGACAGATCCGCTACTCTATCCCAGAGGAGCTGGAACACGGGGCTTTCGTGGGCAACATCGCGGAGGACCTGGGCTTGGATCTTGACAAGCTGTCCACGCGCAGATTCCGCATAGTGTCCGGCTCCAAGAAGCAGTACGTGGAGGTCAACTTGGAGAACGGCGTCCTGTTTGTCAACGAGAGAATCGACCGAGAAGAACTGTGCGAGCAGGGTTTGTCCTGTTCCTTCCACCTGCAAGTTGTGATAGAAAACCCTCTGGAGCTGTACAGGGTGGAGATCGAGATTCTGGACGTGAACGACAACTCCCCGAGCTTCCCCTGGACCGAGATCAACCTGGACATCTCAGAATCTGCTGCGCCCGGATCGCGTTTCCCTTTGGAGAGCGCGCAGGACCTGGACGTGGGATCCAACTCGCTGCGCACCTACTTGCTGAGCGTAAACGAGCACTTCCACCTGGACATCCAGACGCGCAGCGACGGGAGCAAGTTCGCGGAGCTGGTCCTGCAAACCCCGCTGGATCGGGAGCAGCAGAGTGCCCATCAGATGGTGCTGACCGCCGTGGACGGAGGGACACCGGAGAGGTCAGGCACCGCACAAATCTACATCACGGTGTTGGACGCGAACGACAACGCGCCGGTGTTCGACCAGTCGTTTTACAGAGTGAGGCTGGCGGAAAATGCGCCAAAAGGCACGGTGGTGATAAAGCTCAACGCGTCGGACCAGGACGAGGGTCCGAACGCGGACATCGCATACTCCTTCAGCGGCCACGCACCCTTAAAGGTGCGCCAGCTTTTCAGCGTGGACCCACGCACTGGAGAGATCAAAGTGAAAGGCGTGATCGATTACGAGAAGGCAAGGATGCACGAAATTTACGTGCAGGCGAAAGATAAGGGTCCCTCCGCCGTGGCGGTCCACTGCAAAGTCCTCGTCAATGTCCTGGACAAGAACGACAACCTGCCGGAGGTCATACTGACCTCGGTGTCCACACCTGTGCAGGAGGACGCGCCGCCCGGAACGGTGATAGCCGTCATCAGCGTGATGGATAAAGACTCGGGGGAGAATGGCAACGTGGACTGCGAGATTCCGCACCACGTCCCGTTCCAGCTCCACTCCTCCTTCAAGAACTACTACACCTTAGTGACCTCAGACTTTCTGGATAGAGAGTCTGTGGCAGATTACAACATCACCGTCACTGCCAGAGATATGGGTTCTCCTCCTTTGTTCACAAGGAAAACAATCATTGTCCAGGTGTCCGACGTGAATGACAATGCGCCTCGTTTCAAACAGCCGTCCTACACAGTTTACCTCACTGAGAACAACGCACCGGGAGCGTCCGTCTGCTCCGTGACCGCAAAGGACCCAGACTCGGGTCAGAATGCGTACTTATCGTATTCTATTCTGGAAGGAGACATACAAGGGATGCCGGTGTCAACGTATGTGTCCATAAACTCGGACAGCGGGAACATTTACGCGCTGCGCTCCTTTGATCACGAGCAGCTGAAACACTTCCAGGTTACAGTGCAGGCTCAGGACGCGGGGTTCCCCCCTCTGAGCAGCAACGTCTCGGTCAGCATCTTTATCTTGGACCAAAACGACAACGCGCCCGTGATCGTGTCCCCCGTTACGCAGAACGGCACCGCGCCGAACGAAAACGTGCCCAGATCGGTGGACGCGGGCTACTTGGTGGCTAAGATCAACGCGGCAGACTCAGACGCCGGTCAGAACTCGCGCCTTTTTTATCAAATGCTCCAGGCCACGGATCCCAGCTTGTTCAGCGTGGCTCTGTACACAGGGGAGATCAGGACGATGCGCCAGATAGAGGAGAAAGAGCCCACCAGGCACAGGCTGGTCATTCTGGTGAAGGACAATGGTCAGCCGCCCCTCTCGGCCACGGTTTCCATCATTTTGTCAGTAGTTGACAGCCTGTCAGATTTACAGCCTGATTTGGGTGACCGGTCACAGAGCCCGCATCACAGCTCCAGCTTCACTCTGTACTTAATCATGGCTCTGGGTGCAGTCTCCTTCACATTCCTGCTGGCCATCATCGTCCTCGTCGCAGCGAGGAGACTGAAGGGCAGAGTGGACAGCAAGACGTCCGGCCTCCCCTCCATCGGCGGCTGCTGCGGCTGTTGTTCCCATTCACAGCTGGCCTCCTCCAACACCAACACCACCACCACCACCACAGAGGTTTTCAAAAAGTCCAACCTGAACGTTCGCATGTCCGCTGCAGGTGCGTCAGGTTGCGCGGAGGCGAGCGGCGGCGGCGGCGGCGCGCACCCGCAGGTGTACTGCTACAAAATGTGCCTGACCCCGGAGTCATCCAAAAGTGACTTTATGTTCCTCAAACCTTGCAGTCCGGTTCTGTCAGTTCAGCAGAACAACACCAAGAGCACGGACTACCTGACCTCCGGTTGGAGCACGCTGGAGCGCAATGAGCTGTCCAACAACAGAGCAGCGACCCCGAATGAGGTAAAGATCGCAAAAAAACCAAACAAACATGACAGGGCAGTGTAAAAAGTATTAATATCCCACATTTATGCTACAGCCACAAACTTGTCTATATTTGAATTGGATTTTGCAGAGCCAACCAGTGTGAGATTTCCTGGTTTAACTTTTTGTTAAACACAAAAATGTGTTGCAGAAAGCTATCACTGCAAAGAACCAGGAACACTACATCCCTTCAGTGAAACACGGTGGTGGCAGCACCATGCCTTGGGAATGCTTTTCTTTTACAGAGAAAAGAAGTTGTGGTCAGAGTTGAGATTGATTGACAATTTATATCAATAAATCCTGAAGAAAAGGCCATGAATGTCAATGAAAGAAAGTTGATTTTGTGTCTGATGAATAATTTTTTTGTTGTAGTGTATTGTGATTTACAAAGTGTCTTTACATTGCAGCTCAAGTATTTGCATAAGAACTTGACTTGGACCAAGAACCAGCGTAACTCAGCTTACAAAAGGTGAGTTTATTCAGATGTTCAGTTAAAATCTGGAATATACACGCAGATTATCAGTTAATACTTCTTTTTTTTAGATATAGCTCACATAATATGGAGGGAACTCTTTCAAGGCAGGCAAAGTGTGACCCTGATGGTTTCGCCTGCACTGTGGCGCCACAGTACTGGACTTGGGGAAACCAAATGAACGGTAGGTCCGGTTCTAGTCTACTGTTGTTTATATGAAAGACGTTATAAGTAGATTAAGCGTGAGGCTTTCCCTGTGTCTGTTCCAGAGGGATTTTGTCAAAGACGTGAAATGATAAACCATAAAGCAGATAATTCCAAATCCCAAAAGTAGGGGGGGATTTTACCGCTTCAGTATGAGAATTATTTTAGTCCCCTCGAGGAGTATTATTCGCTAAAAAGCTGAATTAGGAAGATGCTTTTAAAAACCAGTGTCCAGATCAAGTGAAGTGTATTTACATATGAGCTCATCTCCTGAATTTTACCCCGATGTAGGCTAATTCATGCACATATATATATATATATATATATATATATATATATATATATATATATATATATTTTTTTTTTTTTTTAGCAGACTGCAAGAGATCTCTTCAAGAGGAAGCGCCTCCTAACTGCTCGTGGACTCCGAAGCACGCTCAACTTCATTCCGAGGGAGCGGATTATCAGCACAACGTTTACATTCCCGGAACGCCGTCCGGCTACAGCACGCTGAAGCTGACGCCCAGAGGAGACCTGGATGTCTACAACACCTTCTCCACCTTTGGCAAGAAAAAGAAATTCATCTCCAACTACGAGCAAACTTTTGACGCGGACGACGGCGTCATGAGCAATTCTATTTTCAAATGAGATGCTGGACACTTTCAAACTTTTACGTTAGCAACGTTTTTTGTAAACAAGATAAAACTTTTCTTAGAGACTTTGCTGTTGCCCTAAATTGCACACAAGAATTTCAGTTTTCAGTGGATCGATGATAGATTTGTACTGAAGCTTTTAACTAACGTCTCACGTGGCAACCAGTCATTCTTAATGCATATTTACAGGAAACAAGTTGAAACAAAGTGAAATATTTTACTTTTAGCACAGCAGCCTTCCCCTTCATTTCCACCCTTGATACAAATGTTTGAAAAACTCTGAAATAAATGTATTTTTCATTTGAGCAGCATAATCTTCTACTGAGAAATATAAGAAATGTCCACAAGAAGAAATGCATTCTTACTTGAATGCATTTCTTGAATGGGGAAAAGATAATTCTACATTAAGAGCTCATTGTTTATTACAAAACCAAAGAGAGCACAGATCCTGGTGAGATAAATAAAACTGAAGAAGGCTATATATCCAGACTTTTTTTTTTCTTTTTTCTTAAGTTAATCAGTGTCTAGGAGGTATGTACTTTCTGACTCATGACTTCCTGTTTAACAAGTATATGACTTATGTGGACGTCTTTGAGGGGTTGGAGTAGGGTGGGAATTTGGGGTGCAGTATAGAATATGTTTTTGTTAAGCAGCTTGAGAAACTTAATAAACCTTGTATTTCCTGTATTAAAGTAAATAAATTCAGTATAGTCCTTTGTACATAAACATTCTACTTTAATCTATTGAAACACATATAAATATATCTATATTTTTCAATTCAATTTATTGCAGCTCTTCTGAAAATGATCATTACTTTAAAAATGAATCCTAACATTCATGTGTTTTCGGTGCTTACAACTTTTTCATCTGCTGATTCATTTTACTTGTTTTTTTTTCTGATGCAAACAACGCATCTCTGCGAGTGCTGATATTCACAGGTATATTTTGGATAAAAAATCTGCAGTCATTTTCCTGTCAGTTTGATTAAAGGCAGTCATTACCCAAGCTGCGCTGTCACCGCTTGAAATGACTTCCAGGCTTTCTACAGCTCACTAGATATGAGCTGTAAAAACCCTTTAGGTCCAGTGAATAATGTATTGGGTATCAGTATGAATTATTAATAAATCCTTCTTTGAAAATCGCTCTTGGTTTTTGTTTCTTACTGCAATTGTGATAATATAATTATTGACAACTTTTTTTTTTTTTAAAAATGCCCAAGGATGCCTCACTGAAAAATAAAATCCATGTGGGGGTTGGGTCAGTCTCAGACCGAGTGTTGGTGGAGCCGGGGGCAGTTTGTCCGATGCAAGCAGAAGGTAAATTCACAGTTTGCTTGCAGGGCATGTATTGAGCAGAGGCTGCTAATTCACTCAGTGTGGTCCGGCCCCCGCTGGTTTTGTTGATGGGTAGCAGTTGGCGGTCTTTGGTTTGGGTTCGTCCACCATGACTCTGCAGGGATTTCCAGGGTGATTTCAGCTGCTGGGTCTGTGCGGAGTCCTTTACTTGGCCTTGGTCGGCGGGGGGGGGGGTTGCATTGTGGATGAACTTGGATGTTGTGGTGACTGCCTTGTTTGGATCCCGGAGCCAGTCTGCTATTGGTGTGAAATTTGCCCTGACACCATCTGCCTATGGTTTTCTCTTCACATCCTCAGACTTTCGAAGGCCGCTCCCAGACCTTTTGCAGATAACCTTCCACCTTTCTGTTTGCGAGCACCTCTACACTTGAATGTCAGACGTCCTTCATCATTTAATTTGTGTGTGCTAGCCATATATGTTTCTAGAGACAGGCATTAACACACAGTCATATGTATGTAGACCCAGGAAAACAGCTTAGGATACAGCAGAGGTGATCATATGTTTGGGTTAATACATATGTTAGTATTTGTTTGGTTGTGTGTCTGAGACGATGGCAAACCGGCCTTCTGTCTCTGATCAATACCTGAAACTAAATTACTACCACCACCACTAAGATCTCTAACAAAAGCAACATTATTGAGTTTATTTTGTAAAACAGATAAAGCAAAAATGTAGTAACCTAACAACTCAACCACCTGACCCAGGCTTCCTCTAATTTTAGCCAATGTCACACAAACACACTATTTAGTTGCAGAGCAGACTGAGTAAAAAGGGATGAACTGAATAGGCAAGATAAGAACCATATTAAGTCAATGGGAACTTATAGTTACTACACACCCTTGTGCAATAAGTGATATAAAAACTGCACTTAAATTACTTTTATCAGATGCAAATTGAAACTGAATCCTGTTTGTCAATGAGGATAAATATGTCTGTAATCCTTCCAAAAGTTCAATCAATTACAATCAAATATCAATAAAAAATCACTGGACGTCAAACCAGCAACAGCTGATATCTCTCAATGCACCAGCTAGAACACGCTGGGCTGGTGGGACTGAGGTGAGACTAGTGTGCCACTAGTAAGACAACATTACTTTCTACAAGTTAAAACGTGATTGATTGATCAAAGCGTCAGTGAGAAGTTATGCTGTTTCCTTATATTGTCATATAAAGATACAGAATACTACCAGAGTAGAATAGTTCTATCTAGGGACACAAGAATTTCTCATAGCTTTTTAAAAAAAATTATATATAATTGAACATACTGGTGAATAAGAAGGGTTTTATGGATAAGTGCCAGAAAAGTGGACAAGGAGAGCGTTCCAAAAGCTTCTGCACACCAGTTCGAGAGAGGTGAAGCATTCAAGTTCAAGAGGACATGTGGATCTGAGATAGGGCATAAAGGTGAAGCAGTTCAGAGATGCACAGAGGATGCACACAGAGGATCAGGAGGAATTTATTGGTGAGAACTGGAATTTCCTAGTTGATCCAAGACCTCACTGAAAGCTGATTTCTTACAAAATGCTCTTTGTCCACTGCAACGGACTGGCAACCTGTCCAGGATGTACCCCACCACTCGCCCGAAACATTCGCTCGAGATAGGCACCAGCACCCCTCCCAACCCTGCTAGGGACAGGAGTGTACAGAAAATAGATGGATGGATGCTCATAGTCCAGTCTGACTGAGTTTGAGCTGTTTTGCAAAGAAGAATAGCCACACAAGTCAGTCTCTGAATGGATAGAGCTGGTTTAAATTTTAAAAAATAACTTGTAGCTGTATTTTTGGAAAAAATTATCTCTAGAGAGCATCAACAAAGGGACTCTGTGTCAATAAAACATTAAGGCATACATTTAACATACCATTCAGCTTGCAAGGACATCTTTTCATGTTCAAAAGGCTGAGAAAATCTGATAAAAAGATAAATTAGTCATCTATGCAACCTTTGGAAAAGTAATAGGATTAGTATTTCCCTAGAATCTGCCTTTGATTCTGAGCAAAGCTGAGCTCCAGAGTCTTATTTATTACGAACAATCCATTCAGTTTCTGCCAATTCCCAGTTTGACAAAGTATGTAATAACATACTCAGATGTAATGAAGCGCCGTGAACCCTACTAATCTTATCTGCTAATAAAAGACAAGAGAACCAGCCCAGGGACAAGACAAGACTATGATGGTGGTAGGGCGAAGGGAAAATGTGAGCTTTTTGAGACTCAAGGCAGAAAATGTCTTTTAACCTTTCTTCCTGACATTCTGGTCAGTAAACCTCAGATTTTAAACTGCAGCGACAGAGATTATCCTTAAGATCCGCTGCCTCTAACTGAGCCGCTACAGACCACTGGGTTAATCTTGAGCTTGCTTGAGCCTGACCGCCTCAGTGAGCAGCTTCACGCTCAAAACGCTGCACTGCCAGGGGCCAGTCTCTGAATTTATATCAAACCCTTGGAAAATAATGTCAGATGGATAAAAAAATCTTCCATCTGTCCAAAATGACATTTGGGGAGTTGAAGGAATTTGAAGGAGTAATCCCTACAGTCACACAGCTACATCCTGCCAATTATTCCAATTGGGATGATACATTTTGAAATTTATTTTAAAATGTATCACACGCAATAGAAAAGAGTCAGAATTTGATTTGTGATTAACATGTTGCATGTCTGTACAATGAAAAGATTTATAAGCTAGTTTTGTTTTGTTAGAATCATTTTGGAAACTATTATTTGCCTGACATATTTTCTATTAATTTGTAAGACTCTATTCTCCTCTTGGACATGTGAGCTTCTTTTTAATGTCCACTAGAGGGCATAATTTCCCCACATATTCTCACTATCAAGTCTTCCAGCGCCTGAGATTGTGATTTTATTTATTTATTTTATTTTATTTTTCACTTTTATTGCATCTTGTCTATAATTTGGGTATATCAGTCTTCGGAAAAAGAGGGCGTGAAAATATATTTAAAAAAGAAATTTGATCTGTATTTAGGAAATCAGGGTGTTGAAACAAATTAAAGTGATTAGTTGACAGAACTTTTCTTCCATGTTTTACCACTTTGATAATATAGCTCTTAAAGAGCCAAGAGTGTGTTTGTATTTATGCCAGGTACTTGGAAAATATACTTTTATTCTAAAAGAGGTAATACTGTATTAATACATGGTTAGTTCTGCTCTTAGTTTACTGGAAGTTCACATGTATTTTTGCAGCATTTATGCATTATGTGTAAATAACTGCCATTAATTGTGACTTCTTTTGGTGTTTTTTCTTCATTTCTGTGTTGACCATCTTACGGTTTTTCATCCTATAGACAGTACTACAGCCTCAGTTATTTTGTCTAAGCTGCTTTTCTCTCACAGGCAAAACCATTAATGGACCAGTTGCTGCCACTAACTCTACTCTTCTGTCCTTGTTTGTTCCTTGGTTTAATTTGTTTCTGCTTCCTCTTCTCCCGGCCCCTAGTTGGTCACAACAGATGGCAGCTCATTCTGCTGGAGTTACTTTGCTGTTGAAAGAGCTTTGTTGCTCCTCACTGACACCACATGCTTTCTGAAAAATTTAAATATCAAGGACATTAACTGGACTCTAAGATGGATAATTTGTATATATATATAATAGATAAATTATTATTATTATTATTATTATTATTATTATTATTATTATTATTATTATTAATATGATAATGATAATAATAATAATAGTAGTAGTTGTAGTAAAACGTATGAAGAGATAGATGTATTTCTTTGCAGTGTCACTAGATGGCAGAAAGGCTTCCTAATGGTTGCAACAGCCTTGCTTGCAATTCGCAACCAGATCTTTTTCAATATAAATTTTACGTTTTCAAGATGCTGTTGCCATTGATTTTCTGAAATGTTCAAGTCATCAGATTGTATTATAATAGGACATAATCATTTAATAGAAGAAGAAAAAACTGATTGAAACATGAGCAGTATGTTTTAATTTAAATTCACTATTCATTTTTATGAGGTGAATTTGTAAGAGAAAAAAAGTAGTTAGAAGAAAAGTAGGCTAAGAGATCTCCAAAATCAAAATACCATAATCTAAGGAAATGTAAGAGAACATGAGAAGTAAAGTTATTGACATTTGTCAATCTTGAAATGATTGCAAAACCATTCCTAAGGCATTGGGATTCCATGCGGCAGATGATAGTGAAAGCAACAATCCACATAAATAGAAGTGTGAAACTTCTAAGAAGTGGCTGACCCCCAAAAATCACTCCAAGAGAGAATAAAGGACTCATCCAGAAGGTCACAAACAGCATCTAAAACTGGTCAGATAGCTTCCCTAATCTCTCCAATTGTACTTTGTAAACTGCTACAGCGCTGACAGTGCGTAGATAATGTGAACAATAGAGTACAGGCTGCTTTCAGAGACAAACTGTTTGATGACAAGTCAGTCATATTGCTTTCTTTGTTATTTTGTGTTATTCTGTCAAAGCAGGGAGGCTGTTCATACTGCGGAAGATTTGTGGGTATTTACAAAAAACTGATGCAGATACAGGCAGCATCTTGTTCAAATTGCATTGAGATGTCCTCAATAACATTATACATAGAAATGTAATCACACTCAACCTCCACAAATGGAAAACAAGCAAGAAATGATCAGAGGAACTTTGTTATGATGAATTTGACACTAAAAGCTTTAATAAAGAGCTGTCCTGATGTTTGTAACTATAAAATCTGAGGAACTTGTCGCGACACTGAGAAAAGCGAAAGCAACTAAACTGGATTAGCAACAGACAGATTAAATTTAATAAGAGAAAAGACGACAGGGACGAGGGGGAAGATAGAGCTGGGGCTGGGAAAGTTGATGAATATTAAAAAATACATGAACAATAGTTGTTTCAATGTGATGTTTGCAGTGAGCAGCCATATGAGAAGAGCTAATAAGATTAATCTGGGTTCAAGAGGAGGAACCAACAGTACCATGTAAACGTTTTGTTTCCCCCTTTAGCTTTATTATTGTTAAGTCACCAACATCAAGATATTTAATTAGGATTTTATCTGACAAAGAAACACATTAGTTTATGTTGGTAAAATGAAAGAAAAAAAAACATACATGGTTTTGCAAATACAAATCAAAAAATTGTGGTAGCATTAACATAACTCCAACCATTTTTGCCTTTCTTCTTTGGAAATTATCCTACATTTGATGGAAATGGTCTGTGAAAATCAATTTTCAAGTCTTCACACAGATTGGATTAGGTCTGATCTTTATTCTAACCGTTCTGATACAAAAATCCAGTTTGATCTAAACAATTCCTTTGTAGCTCTGGCTGCATTTTTCTGTTGTTGTCCTGCATAAAGCTTAACTTCAGTCTATTGTAGGCATTTCTGTCCAGTGTTTTACTACAGTTGAACTCAATTTACTAATTTCTTTACAAAAAAGTAACTAATAGTGATGAATTCTGATTCAGAGTGAAGTCAGTTGGCTATATATTCAGATGCCACGCCAATCAGATTATATTGTAAAAGAAAAAGAAGCGATGTGGGGGCAAATATAAAGTATACTGTATATGCTTACTAAACAATGAATGAAAGAACAATAATAAAGTTCAAGTTTCAGTCTAGCTTTTTCAAGGTACTGAAACATAAAAATGTGTATTTTGTGTGTTCCTGTAACATCTTTAAATATTTGCAGGTTTTTTTTTATGGTTAAGTAGTTTAAATAAATTCAAACAAAACAGTTTGAAAACATACTATTGAAACATAAATTTGTTTTTTTTTTTTTAATGTAAAGGTTGTTTTGCTTCAGTGCAGCTATTTTGATAGGCACCATTTCAAAGCCGGTGATATATAAAAAAAAAAGCCCCGCTACCTCCTGGGTCTGTGTTACGCCCCTGCGTTTGCTGTCAGCGCGCACACCGCTCCTCCAGCGGCTCCACACCTCAGATGGCCTGCTGCAGCGGCTGCTACAACTCGCGGAGGCTAGAATGTCACCGGTGATCCTTTGCACGAAGACAACACGGTCGTAAGAACAGATTTGTGACATTTATCCTTTGTGTTAACGCTCACGATGGCGCTTAATTGGGCATCTATACGGACTCGTTCGTTCGTGTCTGCTCTCACGTTTTTTGTCGCGCTGTGGGGATTTGCGCTCTCCATCACCCGCTACTCCATACCGGAGGAGATGGAAGAGGGTTCCTTTGTTGCCAATCTGGCCTCAGATCTGGGTCTGGACGTTCGCAGTTTGCTGGAGCGCAATGCGAAGCTCGATGTCATTCACAGCAAAAATTACCTCGACATTAACAAAGACACGGGGGAGCTGGTCATCCGCGAGAAGATGGACCGGGAGAGCATATGCATGACGAAAACCACCTCATGCTTCCTGAAAATGGATGTCATACTCTCCAATCCCGTTCGCATTTTCAACATCGAGCTGGAGATCTTGGACATCAACGACAACGCGCCCGTTTTTCGTAGGAAGACAATGCACTTGGACGTTTCTGAGGCAACCCCTCCCGGTGAGAGATTCTCCCTGACCAACGCGGTGGATGCGGATGTGGGGGCGAATTCAGTCAAGACCTACTATCTCAGCGAAAGCAAATACTTCAGCATTGACATCCAGACGGGCAGCGACGGCTCCAAATACGTTGATCTAGTGCTCAACGGTAAACTGGACAGAGAGGAGCATGCGATTCATAATTTGATTTTAACTGCGGTGGATGGAGGTGTGCCTCCCCGCTCTGGTACAGCCAGCATAATTATTAACGTGCTGGACATCAATGATAAAGCCCCCACGTTCAGTCAGCCCGTTTTTGCTGTCAATGTTTCGGAGAACTCTCCAGTGGGGACGGTGGTGATGACATTAAACGCGACTGATTTAGATGAAGGCACAAACGCACAATTAATATACTCGTATACCTTGTACACCTCGGAGAAGACACAGGAGCTCTTCTCCCTAGATCCACAATCAGGCGAGATCAAAGTGAAGGGGGTGATCGATTATGAAGAGAGTCAGAGTTTTGAGATGTACATTCAGGCTCAGGACAGAGGGGCAAACCCGCTGTCAGGACACTGCAAAGTGATGGTTTACGTCACAGATCTAAATGATAACTACCCAGAGGTGACCATCAAGTCCCTGAAGAGATCGGTGACCGAAGATGTGTCGGTAGGGACACTGATTGCTGTGGTGAGCGTCAGTGATAGAGATTCTGGAGACAATGGTGCCGTAGACCTCCACCTGAACCAGCAGGAAGCCTTACCCTTTCGTCTGGACAAGTCCTCAGAAGGTTACTTCGAATTGCTGGTGTCGAAACCGCTGGACCGAGAAGTCAAAGGGAAATACGACATCAAATTAATAGTGACAGACAGAGGTTTCCCAGCTTTATCTGAGAATGAAACCATCACCTTGGAGATCCTGGATGTCAACGACAATGCTCCCATGTTCTCTCAGTCCTTCTACACAATCCATGTTATGGAGAACAATCCACCTGGAGCTTTATTGACATCCCTAAGTGCACATGACCCAGATTTGAATGAGAACCAGTACTTGGTTTATTTCATAATGGAGAAAGAAATAGTTAACATGTCTATGTCCATGCTTTTCTCCATCAATCCTGAGAACGGGGATCTTTATGGCCTTAAGACCTTTGACTATGAGAGAGAGAAGGAGTTCCTGTTCCACATTGAGGCTAGGGACTCTGGTGTCCCTCCTCTGAGCAGCAATGTGACAGTTCACATTGTTATCCTGGACCAAAATGACAACACTCCCCTCATTGTATCACCATGGCGAGCACACGGCTCAGTTGTTGAGGAGGTCATACCGAGGTCCACAGAGAAAGGGCACTTGGTGGCCAAAGTGGTTGCTGTTGATGCAGACTCTGAGCAGAATGCCAGAGTCACCTACCAGCTACTGCAGATCAGTGACTCAACTCTCTTTAACCTGGATCAGTACAACGGTGAGATCAGAACGACAAGGATGTTCAGCTACAGAGACCCAAGGCAGCAGAGGCTGGTAGTTGTTGCTAAAGACAATGGACAACCTGCTTTGTCTGCCACTGTTACCATCAAGATATCAACGGTGGAGCATGCCATGACCTTCTTAGAGACAACAGAGTTACCATTAGAATACGAAGTCTTCACCAACCTAAACCTGTACCTCGTGATTGGTTTAGGAGCTGTGTCCTTTCTGTTGTTGATAACCATCTTGGTTATTATCGTCCTCAAGTGTCAAAAGCCAAAGCCAAAGGCCATCAAGATGCCCCCAGCCAACAGAAATAGCCTGATCAGCCAGAGAAGCTCCACCATCGCAGATTCCACCCTGATCTCCAGTGATGCCTACTGGTATAGCTTGTTCCTTGCAGAAACCAGGAAGGGCAAGGTGGTGGTGAGACAACCAATCATTCCCAAAGGAGCAGGATATTTTGTATCCAGCATACCCAGGAGCATAGGCCCAAGTGAAACCACAGACTCCAGAGCATCCACACTGGAGGTATGTTGAATTGGTAGATAGCCTTTGATATCACATGATATACTGTTATACAAAAACTTTTATTGCATGTATTTCGTCTCCTGTAATGAGAAGATGTTTTTTCTTCCTTAGTAATTGGAGGGTTGTTAGTAGCCTACTTCTCAAACACAGGGTCACAGTGATATATATTTTCAATGTACAAACAGCTCACTGAGTTATGATCATTTTGTTTCACTATTCAATTGTGCCACACACAATTTTTATTTTAAGTAGTAGTATTGAATATTTCAGCTTTTGAAATACTGTTTTAACTGTTTTATGCTAAGCTTTAAAATTACTTGAGAATATTAATAGTTATGGTATCAAATGATACTTTGAAATGTCTGAGCTGGTGATTGTAGTGGGAAATGTTTATATTGCTGCAACCTTACCCACATTTGCAAATTAGAAATATTTTTTGAGTGCTTAATGTCCATATCGAGGGTTCCCATGAAGCTTTAAAAATAAGTATTTTTCAGGGTAACATATGTATGGTATGGGATCCTATCCATCCATCCATCCATCCATCCATCCATCCATCCATCCATCTATCCATCCATCCGACAAAAATATGCAGTAATGCTGAAATTTTATCTTATATGCTTTTATTGTATTTCCTTTAGAGGTATTGCGTTTAATCAACTACTGACATCTGACAACTCACTTATTGAAGAAGATTTGCATAATTCCTCTGAGATTCCATTATTTTTTAAATTACACTACAAAGGTTTTGATGTACAGTACAGCAAGTGATGCACATAGTCAAAGCTGGCTCCACCCTTACACTTTAATGCATGTACCATATTGAGAAATGTTGAACAGTTTTCTGTTCGAAACACAGTTTCTAACAGAGTCCTGCTGATTTTGATTAGCTGTGCGTCAGTAGATCAAACTATCTGCATTTTTAGCCATAATTAGGCCAAGATTCCCCCCCCCCCCCCCCCCCCCCCCCCCCCCCCACCCCGCCTCCACCTCCCAAATCTGCAAGTGTTTGATGTCTTATGTGGTATGTAGGTCATGTATTGCAGATACATAACACACAATCGCAGCGAGAGTAGTAGGCGTATGAGGGGGAGCACTACAAAGAAGCACGGAGTTGGAGGGGGTTCTCTGAGGACAAGAGATAGAGCTGCACTAAATGAGATCTGTTATAAATTTCAAGCAGCACTCTGGTGCACAGCAGACTGTCATCAGTGTATATGTGCAGAGAATGATCCAGATGTTGTTTATTTTTCCTACAGCTGGTTCTACAAAGCAAGCTAAACCAAGCGGTGCTCTGAAAGAATCAACAATATAAATATGCATGCACAGGTGCAGATGGAGGGTGAAATGCAGTTGTGCATGATGTATCTGTATTGTGCATTTGCGTGTCACACATTCCACTGAACTTGTTTCTTCTTTCTGTTCTTAAGTACTCAAAATGAAAGGAAGTCCATTCTACAACTGGAGGTATGCTGGTTGCTAACTACAATCCGTAGAGCCACTATTATCTTATAGACATTCACTGTCCGTTTCTATTTCACATTCATTCTTGGTTAGACTAAAAAAGCAAGAAAGAGAATTGAACTGCCACAGTGTCCAGTGCAAATCTTCTGTGTTATCCTTTTCCGTCAACATATTTTCCTGATTAAGTAGAACAGAATCCAATATTTCTGCTTACGCTTGGTCAAAATGTCCCCTTACAAATACAACAGTCTGTTCCAATCTAATTCTAACGGGAGCACTGAGATGGGAATTGGCTTGTCTATCAAGTGAGAAAACCAGCTTATATTGAGAACTGAGATTAGACTAAAATTGGCTGCTGGTCAGATTCATGTTGTGCACATCTCTCTGTGATGGCGCTGACTGAAAAAGAGATTAAGGACTGAATTGTCTCCGCCAATTGTCAGGAAATAAGGTCATCTATTCATTTAAACGCTTGTTAAAAAATGTTTATAATGTGTCAGAATTGTAAATTTGAGACAGTTTCAATCTGGAGTTGTTTGTAATAGGGTTGGGTGTTATCCACACCTTAATGACTTTACATTTCTCAAGACATTTAGCATGAAAGATGTTATCTGATGTTATCATATAACACCATGAAATTTAGTGCATTTTAAACAATTCTGATATTGTTATTTAATACAATTGAAGGTGCTACCAAAAATATATTGCAGTACCTTTTTTCATTTGGGATGTAATTCAGCTAAAAAAAAACAAAAAACTATAATGACCCAAAGGTTTATGATAATGTGCTTTTCTAAAAATACATTTTTCTCTTAAGAAAAATTCCCATTAAAAAAAAAACAGGCTTCTTCAGGACACCAGTTACATCAAGAAGTTAGATTTTTAGAATCTGCACACAGCAAGTTCATTTAATTACATTTTTGAATTAGTAATATTTATGATCTCATTATTTTCACGGCTCATTAATTGGACTGTATCGTCAAAAATAATTCAGTTGCCGTTCAAACCTATCCATCCTGCTCTGCTTGAAAAAACGGGGTCTTTGTTGTTCGTTTTGCAAAAGAAATACTCCCATGAAATTCTGAAAAAATTACACAATAGCTTTGCGTGCAATATTTATCAAGGGGGTTGTGACAAGAAGGGGTCGACAAGACTGAGAACAAAATGACACGCGACTGTGAAAATGTGAATTAATTTTCTTACGTTCGGTCAACAATGCAGAGCCTTAAGACGGTTTAAACTGTGTCTATTAAGGCGTATTAAGCTGTATTTGGTATTTGAAGTAATAAAATAGGCTGTTATAAGTGGGGAATCTCAACAGGTTCTTGCTGCTCGTGGGCATCTGTGTACCGCTTTTAATAATTAAAATTCAAGAGAAAAACAGATTGGAAACTAATAGCCTTTCATGCCTTAATGTAACCATACATTTGCAGACTTAAACATAGTATTTCAAACAATGCTGTTGCTATTTTTAGAGTTGAGGTATATGGTGTATAACCCAATCCTGGCTTGCAGTCTTGACTCCAGAATTAGACACAGTGATGACTGCTTGTGCATGCTTAAATAGCATCATCTGTGTACTAATTGAACAAAAGCTGTATATTTTCTTCTTTATTTCTATTAGTGACCTTGAGAAATTTTTGATAAACTAAACTGTAAAGTAAAAATAACCAATAAATCATTAAAATAAAGAAGCAGAAATCATTGATCTCCCCCTGTAATTCTGAATGAACCCGTAAGTCCATCGGAACGATATTGATGGTGGCAGTAACCAGTCACAATCCACTGTTGCATGAGTGAGGACTTTCTAAAACTTTATATCAAGACTGTTTGGTTTCTAATACCATGTTTTTGTTTTTTTTTATTTCTTTTTTCAGCAGCAGCCAAGAAGAGAGCTACGGTGATGTAATCGTCTCTTCCTGGGAGTCTCTGGCTGAAACCTTCCAGGGGCTTGCAAAGAAGATAAACAGTTTTCTATTGTCAGTCCCTCTGCTCCAGCTCCTGATTTCCCCTGTTTCCTTTAATCCCACACACCAACAATCAATCAGTAGTCACCTTATCCTTCTACCAGTGTGTTTTTTGTTTTGGTTTTTTTTGTAAATTTTTTGTTTTTGCTCTTATGTGTGAATACTTTCTCTTAATTAGCATTTGGACAAACCATTTTACAGCAGGTTTCTTGAACATTACTAAAGACTCCCAGTGGATACATTTGCCTTTTTCGTCCAGGTTTTACCATGGGTTGTAGTTTTAGAAGCCATCAGTTGTCTAAAATATACCTAAGTTGCCATAAAGTTGTTGTTTTTTTAATGCTGGAGTTTGAAACACGCCTAATCATAAATATACACACGAATCAGGGTGAATAAGCTTCTTCCATCTGATGAATCCATTATTGTAGCTGGTTATAACATTCAGGCCTGAAACTAGGTGTCTTTTTTGTCCTATTTTGTATGGAGAATCTTTCTGTTTGATAAGACTCAAACTTTTACCTAGTAATAATCAGTGATTCAGTTTTAGGTCTTTTTTTCTATACAATGTTGTGGTTAACAAGTTTTGAATGTCTAAAGAAAAATTGACAAAAAAGAATGAAAGAAAACAGGTAACCATAAAAAAAAAACCCCAAACCAATAGCTTTCCCTTCTTATTATTTGATTGTAGTTCAAATATGAGTCGTTTATTGGTGAGATAAAACGCTCACCAACAATAGGTGTGCAATTGGTGCAAGATGTGCATTTCTGGAGAGTAGTTTACATCCACTCATCACCATACCTGATGTTAATTATGGAGTTGTATTGATTTATTTGAACAGTTTGTTTTTGTTTGTTTGTTTTCGGGGGGCGGGAGGGGGGGGGGGGGGTCATCATTAAGAGATGATTTGACAAAAGGTTTGACTTCGTTGTGGATGTTTTCTTATAATTTGACTCAAATATACTCATACACACCCACTAATGTTTTGGGTAAATGTCCACCAGTAAGATGCAGAGAAAACAGTATTTCTGTAGTGATGAACAAGGTCCTGGAAGTGCCATAAACAGTTCTGGCCACTCTTCTTGGCATAAATTGTATATCTTGCTTAAAAAGGCTGACTTTTTTTTTTGCCGTGGAAATATTGATGTTAGTCTGTCAATCTTAGTTTTGATCTGTGCTATGGATTGTTGTTGGAAGGACAAAATTGTGTGCAATGATCACCAAACCATCAAAATCACTGGCAGTGGAACAGACCCTAATCATGGTGGTTCCACCACTGTGCTTGACAGTTGTCCCTGTGTTGTTGGGTTTCAAAAGCTTACATTTACTCCCAACATTCTCATTTTTTCAATATTATAATAAATTAGTCTCCTTCTAAAAATTGTAAAGTTTCAGTTGAGCTTGAAGGTGTTAATTTCGGAGTGTAATGGAGCTCTCAGAACAGTTTTGAACCTTGGCGGTTCTTTGGTTCTTGACGATTGTAACTAATGTCTTTTTACCTGAAAGTTTCAGTTTGTATAATATGGTTAACATTTGGAAGCAGATTAGAGTTCAGGTGGGTAAATTATCCCAAAAACACAATATATACTTATGATTTAAGTATATATTAAATATTTAAATCATAAGTATTTAAGACTTGGTATTTTGGTAAGACTTTTTTTAAGCTTCTTGGTTGACCTTTTGAAACTCCGAAATGAAACCAATTGAAAATTTGTAGGCAATACTAAAAAAAACTTGGTTTGTACCAGAATATTAGTGTTGGTGTATGTATATAATTGAGCTATTTATAATTTTTGTTATAATTATAATTATTTTATCATTTTTTTTGCCCTCCAGGGCAATGGCAGAGCCTTTCATAGGGCATGGCCAGACTGAGACCGTATCACTGAGAGGTGGCCAACAACAGATCTGTGCGGGAGCCATTTTGGAGCACATCATGCGCATTTTCCAAATAGTTCACAAAAAACAGAAAATATTTTATTGAAACAAATAAATATACACCTATTTTTATAAAGATATTCTGTCCAACCATCTACTGCTGCCACCGACTGTTTTAGAGGGGAACTGCTTATTTCAGAGGTGTGCTCTGCCGGTGAGTTACCTCCGCATGGGAACAACCACCAACGGCTCCGTCCCTGCTGCGTGCATTAGCAGAAGTCCCAAATAAATTTCGGCTCCTAATTAATGTGCTAAACATTTTTTGATTTTTAAAAAATTATTTATACCATTCCAACTTAAAAAAATACCTGTTCAAATGCGTCACTATAAACCAAAAATGTATGTCAGTCAAGTTTGTGATGATTGCATGTAAACTTTTAACAGTAACTGCACATTGCAATGCAAACTCTCAAGTTTCTAAGCAAAATCCAAAACTATTATACGTTTTTGAACAATCAGTTCATCTCTTCCTGTTCAAGTGAGAGAAGCTTGTCGGTGACAATTACAAAGTTTTGCCAGAGGGAAGAGCTTCATAAATCCGTCATTCGCAAACAGTAAAGCGACTCGACTGAAAATCAAATGTTTTAGAACCTATTTCCCCAAATCTTTCCCCCAAAAAACGTAAAAGAAATGATTTTAGGAATTACACAACTGGTAGAAAAAAAGAAAGATGATATATGAGGTCATGATCTAAAGTAAAATATAAATAACCATAAATATGTTTAATAGCCAGAGTAAAACTATTAAAAAAAAAAAGTAATAATCTTGGCCAGTGTATGATCGGAGGTAGCGGCAAGATGTTCTTTGATAAATCTTAATGTTTTTTATATATATTTTATGTAGTAACTTTTATTGCTGCTTTTGTGAGCTTCTTAAAGGACATTTTGTTGCATATTTATAGTGTAGTGCCGTCGTTTTAGTTGTGTACATGAATAAAAAATGGAATAAGAAAACATTTTATGACCTCAAAGGTAGTGCTGCTGCGCCACCTTCAAGTCCAGGACTTCAATTTCTCTGTAACAGGAAGCTTATTAAGAGAGCTAATTAGGCTGCTAAATGATCAAATGTACTGGCATGAGTTTAGGGAGGCTGGATTAGGAGAGGAAAGAGAACATTGTGTTCATTATAGTGACAGTATTCCTGTAGCGACTCTGCTGACAGTGCATAAAATGTATTAAGCGGATGACAGCGGTTTGAATTTGGGATATGCACGGAATCTAAATGTGATCCCATGCAGCACTCCTGCGGAAATGCAGCGAAGGGGGAATATTTCTGGATGTATCCGGCTTCACGCTCTGAGTCAGTGAAATGTTATCCCCCTCAACCCCCGTTTTTTCTCCTTTTTCGTGCTGCTCACCTTTGAAAGCATCTAGCTGGCTGCTTGTCAGCCTGGAACATGTCGCATAATGAGGGTCAAGTGCATGTTAGATGTGCAATCAGTGGCAGAACTGATTGATTCCAAGCAGTGTTAATGCAGTTATCGGGTTGCACATACGATGAGCTCCTTGCGTGCCTTCTGCCTTGTACAAGATGACTGTTGACAAATGAAACAATAGCATTTCGTGCACACTAAAAACTGCTGGGTTTTTTGGAAAAAACTAGTCCTCTGTAGATTATGGGCTTGATTTAACACATTAACTCCATAACTCAATAGGTTTGAGTTATGGGTTTGACTTCATATTCTGGGTTTTTACCCAGGTTTTTGTTAATACTACCAATGTTTTTCCTGATGGCATAAACACAAAAAATAGAAAAAGTAAAATCTATAAACGTATTTCAAACAGAACCTCATAACAATTTAAAGCAGATTCAATGAATATGGCAAATTATTTTGGTCAAAGTATCAAATTTCAACACATCTAGAAGTAGCATTCAAAAAAAAAAAGCTATAACAATAATTCTAGATTCAGTGGTGAGGTAACAGGGTCAACCCAGTATTTTGGTCACAACTCCAAATCAATCTGGAGAGACTCAGACGGAGATGAGAAGACAATTAGAAGAGTTTATTGACAAACAGAATTTAAAGTCTTTGGCGCTCGGGCCCCGGCTGGGGATAACGGTTATCGCAGCGTTAGCGATAGGCTTCAGATGAGCATCCCCGATGCTGTTAGGAACGTCATCCCCCGGGGCCCGGCACTGGTGGTGGAGGTTGAAGAAGGGTGCGGGCCTCAGGACCGGGCGAATGGAGGAGAAGGGGTGGTGGTGGGTTGAGCTCGGCTGGAGAGCGAAGGACACCATGGATGAAGGTCCTTATCAGCTGGGACTTGGTCGGTGATTGGACGTGACGTGGCTTGGTCCGGCGTTGATAGGTCGACGATTGTGGGCAGGTCGCTTCAATTAACGGGTCCCGGTGGGGATAAAAGAGTCTTCCAGTTTGAATTTGCGCCTAGGCTTCATAACATAGCTAATTATAAAAATTAATTTAAGTAAAACAATTATTATTTGAACACATTGCAAAAAAAAAAAAAAAAGCATTTTTATTTTTATTTTTATGGTCTTAAATTGTCTGATTTATTTCTGTGGAGGAGATTCAGTGAATTCTGATTTGTTATTCAAAATGTTCGGCCGTAAAAACATGACGAGTCTCTTCCTGGTGTCTACTGACACCCAACAGAGTCGCAAATTTTAACCTGATGTGAATATGACCCAACTTCTGTCCCAGCAGAATAAACCCATAAAAGAAGAAAATAACCCAGCAGTTTTTTTTTCTTTTTATGTGTGTAGTGTAATCAATTCGTTTTTCCCAGGTTACAGTATCTTGAGCTGCTTGTTGGATAGGCACTTTTAGACTCAGAACAGGGGTTCTGTTACGAACCAATAGACGCGTTAATTGTAAATTAAACTGCTTTATACTTTGTGTTTTTATACAACATACCTTTTTGATATCTTCTGTATTCACTGTGATTGAATGGCACAGGGGATGCTTGTGCTCAGTGTAGTAGACTGTAAGTGAGTTAATTGTCTTTTTTTTTGTTTTGTTTGTTTTGTTTTTCCTAGCAGCTACTTTGCCGTTCATACTGTACAGTAAGCTTCAAGAGTTGTACCAAACGCTCTCCAGTTTCATCTCGCTTCGCCAATCAAAGACAGTATGAGTGAGAATGGGCTTTCTTTACTTTCATGTCTTGTTAATTGACCGGTTTTGATGTTGCTTATTGGGTTTTAATGTAACGCCTGATTATGCTAGTTTGAATAAAGATTTTTAATCCATCTCTCAGTTGTGTCTGTGATAAAAATGTATTGCAGAAGTCCTCAGAAGCGACTTCTTAAATGCGCCCCCACTACTCTCCCTTGCTAGTTCTCTGAAATTCCCTCACACATGGAGTTTGACCCACTTTCTCTTTATAAAGCTCTGTACTAATTCTTAGAAATTAAAACCTATATAAAGGAGATGGAATTTCAGAAGCAGACAAACAGCTTTTTCATAATAGTAGGACTCTTCCAGTCTTTGTTGTAAGCCACACAGGGTATTCAGTCTGCAGTCCCGCAGGCTCTCATGTCTGATAGACAGAGTTTATATCACAGACTGATGCCTTGAGTAGATTATTTATGCCATCTAACTTAAGCAGTAACAGTATTTGTCTAAGTATCAATAATATTAAGATATAAACAGTGTCTTTTAACAGTAGTCATGGGACCCAATAATGCATGAAAATGCTTTCAGTCCAAACATTGACATTTCAGCTGCGTTTCATTTTATGTAGGGGTGTCAGAGCAAGGGTCGCTAAATACGTATGAATGTCTCAGGTTTCAAATTTGTATTAATATAAAATTTTATGAAAAATATATAATTTACAATTATATTCCATATCATGTTTACCTGTCTTATAAAATCCCACTATACTGCATTGATATTTGATGTAATGTGACTAACTGAACACTTCACGAGCTTTGCAAACGTCTGTAATATGAAGACTTATCTGGAATGGATTCAAATGTTGTGAAAATATGACAGTACTTATGCTATGATCCAAAATTAAGATCAAACAAAAGTGTAATCCAACAAATTTCAAAACTGTTAAGCAAACATTTTTTGCAACCAATGCACACTACGCGGTTTCCTAAAAACTGCCACATTATAGACCCTGAGTTCCAGAACTTGCTTGTGTGAATGCGAAGTAGGTCAGCAGAACTAAGCAGTGCACCATGGGCTACAGACGTGTGCTGAGTGTTGCTGCCATCCGTTCCTCTCCCCTGTGGGCTTCATTTTTTAGAGTGGGCAATGTCCCTGACAGTGTTTCTCAACCAAACTGTGGAAGTGTAGAATTGTGCTTTTCATAACCTGAAGGAAGAAATGGATTGTACTTTTCTCAAAAGCCTTTATGTGCTGCAAAAGATTTCTAGATATATGTCCTCACAGCACTTTCTGTATGCACTGACTGGATAGAGGAACACAGCAGTCACCGTCTCATACATTGCCCCTCCAGTCTTATTGGCAACTCTGGTAAAGATGCACAAAAAGGCTTGAAGTAAATTTATTTATTTATTTATTTTTTTGCCAAAGCATATCACACTCAAATTTGATTACAAAATATATATATATATTTACATAATATTTGTTTAGGTGTTCACATTAAGAAATGATTGTTCCATGCAAAATCACACTGATACTTTTATTAGCACCTCTTTGGACTTTTCCTATTACTTTTAACATGGTGGGAGCATTTGAGAGAAATCATTCATCCTTTGTCATTACTGTTGTCACGCTTTGTAGATTTTGCCATATGTTTTCAAAGATTATTCAGTGGCCAAATCTACAAATATAAGGTTTCCTAGCAACCAAAAATAACCCTTTTCCATTGTGTTCCCAGATCTAAATCCTATATTTAAACTGCGATGAGCTGAAAAGAAGAACGGATGGGAAGGGATCCAGAATTTTGAAAAGCTCGATTTTCTTCTCACTTGGCAAAAGTGCAGGGTTCCAGTTGGAATCCCAGCAGTGCGGCAGGAGACAGAACCTTTTTTTCTTCCTGAAATGTGTCCCAATCAACTGGCTGGTCCATAGATAACATTTAATTGCTGCTTTGGAGACTAAGTTAGACCTTGACATCACACATTGATGCAGTTCTCCAACTTTGAGAATCTTGATATGCATCCGGCCCTGTTTGTCGGAGTTCCAGTTTTTTAGACCCGTTTAATTGATGCTGTGCCTGTAGAAATGGGTCATTTTTGGTAAATTCATACTTTCTGCCTTTTCCTGACTTATGAGGGGCAGCACATGTCGTTTGAAGAATACCTATGAGAAATGAGCCGCAGTCTCATCATTATTACTGCCAAGAAATGAAAAAGGAAGTCATGGTGTATTACTTAAAACTTTATATACACTCTGATAAATCTAAAAAGCAAATGTTTCAAAAATCCTATTATTAAATATTTATTATCTAAGTATATTATTCCCAATAGATAAATGGACTAGGGTTAGGGTAATACACATTAAAACATTGTGGTATTCTAGCAGTGGGATATAAAGCTATTGCAGTAAAAGATTGAATTATGTTAAAGCTTTTAACAACTATTAACAACACCTCTACGTAGATTCCCCATTTCTTCTTCTTCTTCTACCCTAACCCAAATGCCCTGTGCATAATTTAAATGTTATGCTTGCCTGAACAATAGGAGTCTGAAAGGTCAGAACACTGACCATCTGCAGGAAGCTGCAGATGCAAAACCACTAAAATGTCATATTAGTACGGAACACAATTTTCATCGCGACAAGATGTGGTGAAAAGATGAATGAGTGAGCCATTAAATTCTTAAAAGCAACGCAGTTATGTGTAGTCTTCAGTTTTCATCATAAATAATTTTGCATTCTTTCTCCCTCACAGAGAAAACTGCTACTGTTTGCATGGAGCTATAGACCTGCAGAACCCAGTGTATTGATCCAGTAAGTGTTTTTTCACTGCAGACTGCTGCTCTATATTGAGTACTTAAGTACAATGTTGCAAGTAAAAAAAAACTTCAAATGTGTAGGATGACTAAGCATATTTTCAACCAGTAACAGTATCATGCACAAGGATGCACATGTCACTTTGCATCTGCAGAAGTCGATGTTTTTCGTCTGATGCCTATGTGACAGAACAACACAAAGTGGTGCGTAATAGTGAAGTGAAAGGAAAAGAATTGTTCACCAAACCTTTCGACAACATCTGAAGTTTTTGCACCCCAATTTACGCTGGTACCCTTGGATAAAATTCTGTCAGTCTGTTGCTGTTGGTAACTGAGTAAGAAGACTGACAATGTACATTGACAGAGAAGGAGGAATTAATATAGAGCAGCAGTCAAGAGCCCTGTTGTAGCTGTGGAGGAGGGGCAGAGATCAACAACTCAGGTGTGAGAGTTAGCATAACAACTAATGGTCATTTACTGCAGAATTTGGTCTTTGTTGTAGTGGCAAGAAGAGATCGATAGGAAGTCTGGTTTACAGTGTCATAAACAATGTTGGAAACATAGCAAATATGTGGAAAAAAGATTCTTTTTGTCCAAATACCAAATGCTATGTGTGGTGTAGGTCATAATGAACATTCCATGCACAAAGAGAAACATGGTGGTGGTTGCATCATGCAGTGGGAATTCTTTTCTTCACCAGAAAGAATTATGAAGTCCTGATGCAACCATCGAATGTGCAAAATTCAGGGTATTCCTGGAGTAACTAGAGATTAAAAAGAGACTTAAGACTAGTACGTAGGTTCAATTTCCAACAGGATAGTCACAACATCACACAGCCACGGCTACAATAGAATAATTTCAGTTTACAACCACAATGATTTAGGTTTAAATAGGTCAAGTCTAGACCTAAGAATCTGTGGAAAGACTTGAAAACTGATCTTCACTGGCTGTTTTCATTCAAAAAACCACAGGTGCTTTGTAAAAAAGAATGAAGACTTTTTTTTCAGTCTCTGGTTAGCAAAGTTGGTAGACACAAACAGCAAAAACAATTGCAGCTTTAATTTCAAGCAAGACTTGCTTCAACACACACAGAAGAAGATTCCACTTTTCAAACTAAACATTACTTTGTGCTGGTCTTTTGTGAGAAATTGAAAAAAGATTCAAGGGGTACAAATGTAGAATCTTATTTATTTTAATTTTTTATAACTATTTTTAATCATTCATTGTACAGCATTAATATTTTTCATTTAAAACCCTGCTTTTTCTCTTGAATTTTATTATTATGCAGTTGAATGCATCTGCAGATGAAAGCAGTCAGTTCTCTTTTTCTTCTTTTGGGTTGAGGAGAAAAGCCAGAAAATGACAGGTTGAAGTTAAACTGATTAAAATGATTGGGTTACTTTATAATTATGAACATATCTACACTGATTCATGGTGATGTGATTTTTACTTCTTTGAAAATCATGATTGCATTAGGTCATGTCATGTCAGCTGGTACGCCTGCTCAGCCACTCTGAAAGCCACGCTTGATTTAAAAAATCCGCGTTGCCTTTGGAACTGCAACATCATCAGTCAAAGTGTCGGAGACGCTGCGAGCGCTTGACCCATTTTCCGCGATCCTCTGGCAAAAGCCCATGCACAATGGGGTCAGGAGTCTTTTCACCTAGAGCTTTGGTTTGCATAACAGTCGGAAGGATGAACCCAGAAGATCTCTGGCAAGTGTCTAGTGATGTGTGGCTCCAACGGCAAGTCGGAGGGAAAAATTGATGCATCGTTTGTTTGAGTCTGAGATGGGGCTTTGTTGGAAAGATGAAACAGTCATAGCACTGCTGAGGGAATTGATATGAGCAGCTTGTCACTCTGATTTAGGGAGGCACACTGGACAAGACAGGAGTACAAATCTGTTACCGCATCTGTAAAATCTACCATAAGAAACTGCAGATCTCCACAGACAACATCTGTCCGGTTGCCTTTATTTTACATCAGTTTGCGTTTGACGAGGCAAAACCTGCAGTGGACAGATACCAATAATGATCGGTACTTAGATAACACACACAGGCTACACACTAATAGGTGCCATGGAAATAAACAGAGGATGTCATTTCAAGTCTGATAGAGTGAGGCATGTGGCAGGGTATTTATGTGCGTGGGCTGAACTAGTTTATGTTTGCTGATTGATTTAGAGTATTCGTCACCTTCAAAGTTATGGTGCGACATGACAATGCTTGACAGGTACCAAAATTCCTAGTATGTCCATCTCATATGTGGTGGCAGTCTGAGTTGCACTTGATGTCTAGATGAATGAAAATATACCTGGTAGCTCTGTTTCTTCCTGTGTGTGTCTTCCAAAGAAGAAGGTAACCCCAAAAACAACATTCAATGATTGGCATAGCTCTCCAAACAATACTCCTACATACGTGTCGTTAAGTGGGCTTATAAATAAACTTGCCATTGTGTGAGAGCGTATGGAGGGAGTAGGGGGGGCAGCATGTCCGATTTAGAATGTTGGTCAAAGCTCACGCATTCATCAAGTTGCTGTTGCCATGGAAACACGATTCTTGTGCAACAGAAGAAGAAGAAAAAAACAGTTTCTAGAAGCAGGCAGGTGAACGAGAAGCGGCACACTGGAAATGCAGCCATGTCTGAGCAAGCACCGCTCAATCTGGCGTCTGAAAACCAAAAGAATATGGCACAACTTCAAACCTAGCAACACACGGACGCACACCTGAACTGACAGCCTATAGGGATGTGGAATATTAATTAGAAAAACAGTCGAGAGGCATACTGTAGCTGTGGAGGGACAAGAACAATATGGCAGCTCAGGTTGGCCGGCCTATCTACAGGTGAACGATTAGCACCTCGCTTTATAAATTTGACCTTTATGGAAGAGAACTAAGAAGTTTAACGTTTGCCATAAATCAGTGAAGGAGACAAAGCAAACATGTGCGTCAAGGTGATCTGGTCAGATAAGACCAAAATTTAACTAACATGAAAAACACTCACACATAATCCTCCATGGTTTACAGTGGGTATGAGATGCTTTTGAACATATTTCTCTTTGTTTCATACCAGACCAACACCATTAGTTTGTTGCTGAACTTATCATATATTCCAACAATGAAATGTTTCAACCATGAATTATAGTAATTACATTACTATAATTCATATATTATAGTAATATATGAATATACAGTATATCAATGGTTTCAACCCTCGCGATTCCAAACACTGTCACTTTTTAGACTGAAATTGCTAAAAAGTAATTCCAAATTTAAAACAGAGTTGCCTCTTTCTGTCATGTGTTTTACTTACTGTTCTAAGCTATTCTGATATATTCTTTGCCACATGACTCCAGTTCCATTCTGTGGTCTGATCTCTCCTGGTTCCATGTCCCAGATGCACAGCTACAGCTGCAGCGTTGCCTCAGCTGGCAGCGCACTGTGCCTTCATCACTGACAAAAGCTGCTTAAATTTATAAGTCTGAATAAAGTGTTTGCAAACAGCAAATAGTATTCCTGCCACCCAACTGGAAGTTAGCACATTTCAACGCTATGAAGCTTTTGTGATGGTTGTAGAGGAGACTTTGTTGCTTTCCAGCTGCTGTCTGAAGGAGTAATGTGGCGAAGTGATACATGTCAGCGTAGATTTAAGTAATAACCCTCTACTTCACAGTATAGTGGAGCAGAGGCAGATCAGAGCTGAAATAATGACTGAAAATCATCCAATATAAGTTCCTGGAGAAACACAGATTAAGTTGTGAACTGAGAGTGTAGCTCCTTCTTTATTATGTTTTGCAGGAAGAAAAGGATTGTCGTTTGAGCAAGAACTGTCATGGCTAAACGTTTCTAGCTTATTGACAGGAAGAACCATGGCTGTCTCTCATGAAATGAGCTCATCCGGTGATCTGTCCTGCTTAAGGCTATGAGGACAGCTTCGCAGTGCCAGCTGTTGTGACCGACTTTGCTTCTGTGTTCTGGATGGATTTCCCAGACCCCGGCCTCACTGTGACCTGATGCACCATCCCCTCTTAGCGAAAAACGTTCCTAATTTCAGCTGGTTTAAGCGCTTAGAGCAGACTTCACAGCCACAGTTTCTTCCTCTTGAACTAAAAGCCTGCATTTTTATGGAGCGTGGCGACACTTAATGTAATCATTAAAATAAAGAAAATAATGAAATTTAAGTACAGAAAACGATATGTGTTTAGTATTTATTCACTAACGCGTGCTATTCATCCCGCTCTCCATCTGGACTTCTGAAGTTCTGACAGGTTCCATATTTAAATATTAACTAAAGGAATTCGTATATGTCCCATTCTTGAATGTATTTTTCTAAAATATATGTGTATTAACCAAAGACTCAGAACTCTGAATAATTGACTCTAGAGAAGTCTGCAATTTGGATGTGAAGATTATGTGAACAATTTGATTTTTTGTCAGAATTAGCTCTCTCAGTGTGGCATGTATTTAGTTCCAGCCAACATGTGAAATGATATGTTTGGAGTTTTAGGCCACCTTATTTTGAAAAGGCAAAACAAAACAAAACAAAAAACATGGTGATGAGGGGTGGTGGCAGCATCATGTTATGGCGATGCTTTTCTTTCAAGGCAGGGAAACTGTTCGGAGACGAAGGGCAGATTGTGGAGGACGAGGTCCCCTTTAATTCCAGTAGGACGTAAAAACTCAACTCGAGGTACAACGAAGGACATCCATGTGTCCAGATCTAAATTCAATTGGGAATCTGAGGCAAGACGAAAAATTAGGCTCACAAATGTTTTTCCTTCGACTCTGACTGAGGTGAAAAAAACGGGCAAAATGTTTCAGTTTCTAAATGTGTCAAGCTGGTGGAGATATACTGCAATAGACTTAATTGAAACAAAAGAAAGGTAGAGGTTGAGTACATGCTACACTATCGAGACACAACATCGCAATGATGTGTTTGCGCTCCTGCCTTGCACAATCCTCCACTGAACGGAAGTTTTGACGAGATCTGGAAAACTTCAAGGGGGTGGGAATACTTTTGAGATATACCCAACATGAGCTCATCGTCAGGTTTCTAAATGAGGCAATTAGGACTTCATGAGATCAGCCCCACGCCTCGTTTCCAACGCGGTTATGTGACCTGACAGCGTGAGGTCCGCTGCTGACAGTGATCCATGAGGAGGGAAGGTTGCGATTGTCAGGGCGATGCTGTCTTCCCCAAAACGCTCGCCATGCGGTACGCCGCCTTCGCCGCAGAAATAGCTGCCGGCGAAATAAACCGTCCTTACGACTCAAGCGAAGGAAGACAAAGGGACGACAAAAGGATGAGCTCAGTTCCCAAACATGTGTCTGCGTCTGCAGACGCTTCTTCTCTCGTTTCTGTAAGGAAAAAAAAAATTAAATAGGGGTGGGTAGGATGCAACTATAAAAATTCTAGCTGAATTTTGAGTTTATTGGCGCCACGTTTTTAATCCGGTGATTAGTGTTAATTTATAACCCAACTGGTGTCACTGGGAGCATGTGTGTGAAAGCGATTGGTGCAATCCTTCCAGTTCTTTCTCTTTCCTTCCTCTGCCTCATTCACTCTGTTTCTTTTTTTCTTTCTTTTTTTTTTTTTGGACTGGAGGTGTTGTTGATTGTAGCTCTGAGAACCAGCAATGGAGGGATGAGAGAGGAGAGAAATGGGTGTGGATGGAAGCTGCACCACCGCGGAGAGGAGGAGAGAGCCGGGGTCTGAGCGCGCGCGCCAGGGTGGGTTGCGCTCCTTCCAACGTCAAGTGGGCGTCAGTTAACCAAGCCACTTCCGCCTCTGTGCTGCGTCGGACTTTATGCTTTTTACAACAGTCTGGCGCTTTCACAAATTGTTAGAGAAACCCGTCTTATTGAGGAAATTAAAGGTGCCTAAACTCATAGAATATATAAATAAAGGTTTAAATAAGACTCGGAACTCCATCTGCTCATGGTCAAACGAGAAGAGATTTTTAATGCACATCTGCGGAACTAAAATATCCAAAACACATCGTTACAGTAATCCAAAATCTCTTGCCTTCTACTTCTGGTATCATTTTTTATAGAGTCCGAGCTCTACTGGTGTGTATTGGGAAGCCTCGACCAATGGCGTTGCTTTCCTCCATTTACGTAGTACATTTGGCTCCGTGTATTGGAAGTTCACGGAGAGACTTCTTATCTGCTCCGTTTCAAAAGTGCTATTAGTCAAATTGTTTGTTCTTTATCTGTCCAAACAGAGGTTCCTTCCCACGTCTTGAGCTCCGGCCCAGTTCCTTTGCTGGCGAGCAGGAGAAATGTCTGGAGCCAGAACTTTCTTGCACAACAGCAAGAAACTAACAACGTTCCTCTCTTTAATGATTGTTATTCCATGTCTTCTCCAAATCTGAATTCCTTCCTGACTTTTAGGTCAGATTGACCAAGTCCATTTGACACAATACATTTCTTTTAGGTTAAAACATATCTTAGTGCGAACCAACCAAACAACATCATTTTTAACTATTAATATAATTATATTCCTCTACTGTCTCCTGTTTTATCAACGCAACCCTATTAAATTGTCTTTTTGTTTGTTTTTTTTTTAGTTTGAAAATAATTGTTCGCCTTTATCTTATATCCCTACGGAAAAAAAACCTACGAAAAACCGAGTCCAAAGTGCATCTCAGTTCATGCATCGCCCATCTCACCTTGGCTTAGACTACAGACAGACTACTCCATCTCCACTCTTTGCTCCAGCAATAATAATAATAATAATAATAATAATAATAATAATAATAATAATAATAATAATAATAATAATAATATTTTACTTTGAAATCTAACTTTGTCGTTTCCGGTTTTGCACGTGCATGTTTGATCAATCTTGACGGTCTCACAGCTCCAGCGGCTGGGAAACACACCCGTCAGCAACGCGCATTGGAGAGAGGAGAAGAAAAAAAAAAAACGCATCACGGACAAAGGAAAAATATGGGTGCTCCGTGGAGCATCGATTTCAGCTGGGCAACGCGATGGATGAGCCGCTCCTGTTTCATTCACCGGGAGACCAATTAGCCCACCTTCATGAGGTGCTGGGATGCGAGATACTGCAAGCAAAAAAGGCGGAAGGGTGCGTTTAATCCGTCTGCGGATCCTGTGAGCTTGCCATGGCTGTGACGGGGACATGCAACTGGACAGGGAGGAATGTGCCTTTTTATTATTTCGTGCTGTTTTCCTTATTTTGTGGCCTTGGGTTTGGACAGCTGCGGTATTCGATCACAGAAGAACTGGAAAACGGAGCTCTGGTAGGTGATCTGGCGCACGATTTGGGGCTGGATATTCGAAGGCTCTCCACCCGAAAAATCAAGTTAACCTCCAACAGCGGGAAGCGCTACGTGATTGTCAATCCCAAAAATGGGAAACTGCTCGTCAATGACAGGATCGACAGAGAGGCGCTGTGCGATTTGTCTAGCACCTGCCTCATTAATCTGGAGGTGATGGTAGAAAACCCCACAGAGGTGCACCACGTCGAGGTGGAGATTGTGGATGCAAATGACAATGCGCCGCAGTTCCCCAGAGACGAGTATCAACTGGAAATAACAGAATCTGCTATGCCTGGTTCTCGTTACCCAATTGAAAACGCTCAAGATCCAGATATTGGGTCCAATTCTGTCCGCATGTATCAGCTCAGCACAAACGAGAATTTCGCGCTGGTATCAAACAAACCTTCAATCAACACAAAGCACATAGAGCTAGTGCTCAAAAAGCCCATTGATCGTGAGCAGACGCCTTACCACCAGTTAATTCTAAGTGCTGTAGATGGTGGAATACCTGAAAAAACAGGCATGGCCAAAATCAACATCCGGGTCCTGGACTCAAATGACAACGTTCCGGTGTTCGACAACTCGGTATACAAGGTGAAACTGTTAGAAAACTCCCCCAAAGATACTCTCGTGATAAAACTGAATGCGACTGACTTGGACGAAGGCACAAATGGAGAGGTTTATTACTCTTTCAGCAGCTACACTCCAGAGAGAGTCAGACAGATGTTCAGCATGGACACCAATACAGGTGAAATAAGAGTGAGGAGCAATGTTGACTATGAGGAGACCAACTCTTATGAGATGTACATCCAGGCAATGGATAAGGGCCCGGGTGCAGTTGCAGCCCACTGTAAGGTGGTTGTAGAGGTTGTGGATGTGAACGATAATGTCCCTCAGATAGTGCTGTCATCTCTCTCGAGCCCTGTGAGGGAGGACGCCCGTGCAGACACAGTAGTGGCCCTCATTAGTGTCACTGATCGAGACTCCGGCACTAACAAGCAGGTGACCTTAGAGATCCCAGCAGGCCTTCCATTCAAGATCAAGTCATTCAGAAACTACTACACCCTGGTTACCTCAGCCTTCCTGGACCGCGAGACCACTGATGCCTACAATGTCACTCTGAGTGCCACGGACGGAGGAAACCCTCCCTTGTCTTCCCAGAAGACCATACAGGTGGATGTGGCGGACGTAAATGACAACCCGCCACGCTTTGAGCAGACTTCATACACGGTATATGTGACTGAGAACAATGCCCATGGGGCCTCTTTGTGTACTGTGAAAGCTCAAGATGCAGACATCAAAGAGAACGCACGCATCACCTACACAGTGCTCAATGACAACAACCACGGCATTCCTGTCACCTCATATGTGTCTGTGAAGGCCGATACAGGGGAGGCTTATGCCCTGCGAGCCTTCGACTATGAGTCACTGAGAGAGTTTCATTTCCAGGTCAAAGCCCAAGATGGGGGCATTCCTCCGCTCAGCAGAGTTGCTACCGTCTACATCTATATAATGGATCAGAATGACCATGCTCCACTGATAGTCAGTCCTGCTGGCAATGGGACACGCTCCCTAGAGACGGTACAGAAGAATGCAGAGCCTGGTGCCTTAGTGACAAAAGTGGTGGCATATGATGCAGATGCTGGGCCGAATGCTTGGCTGGTCTACGTGATGGAGACTGCTACTGACCTGGACCTTTTCAAAGTGCATGAGCACACCGGAGAGATCCGGACCACTCGAAGGATCCTGGAGGACAACTCCACTTCTTTTGCTCTAACAGTTGTGGTGAAAGACCATGGTGAGCCAATTCTCTCCTCTACGGCCACCATCAATGTGGCAGTCATGGAGGTGGCACCGAAAGTGGCACCTGATACCAAGAAAGTCATGCGACCTCATACCACATGGTTTTTTTCAAATGTGACTCTTTACCTTATTGTGGCTTTGAGTGCCACAACATTTGTATTCCTGGTCACTGTGGTGGTGCTTGCCATTGTCCGCTGCCATGCCTACTGCTCACAGCCAGGTTCATGCTCCCCTTGCTGTGGGTCACAGAAGCCTCCTCCAGATGGCGGGAGCAGCAGTGTAAATGCAGGCGGGGGAGGAGGTGCAGGGGCCCCGGGACAGCCTAATAACAACGTTGTGCTTCGAAGAGACCTAAAAGTGGAACCTCATTACATAGAAGTGCGTGGGAATGGTTCCCTGACAAAAACGTACTGCTACAAGACCTGCTTGACCGCCACCTCTGGCAGTGACACCTTCATGTTCTACAACACGGGTCGGCCTATCAGCGGCACCTGGGGTAGTGGCGCTGACCGTTTCTTCACTAGTGGAAGTGGATTTGTAAGGAGACTGAGTATGCCTGATGCCTCACTTCAGATATGCCCAGAGGTGGGTCAGTTTATATTATATCAAATGTAATTGTACATATTAGGTTTGTGTTCTGTGTTTCCATGACGCTGCTCAATGAAAACAGGAAATGTTTGAGAGGCCAGTATGACTACCTTCAATGGGGCTGTGTTTTTCACCAGTAAGATGTCATTCCTGTATGCCAAGTTTGATCCTTCCCTGTAGACTTCATTGCTTTCATTCACCTCCCACTTTGTAATGTGCAATCACACAGCCATGCCGAGCTCAGCACTCATTCTGCATTAGTGTCACTCCTGATGCTTTGCAAGGGACCAGTGTTTTTCTTGATGATTCAGAGATTTGTGCTTCAGACTTTGAGGTTGACATAAAATCTACACCTTCAGAAAAAAAACAACAACAATGTTTTGCCTTTTATTAGTGTCTAACCATTTCTGAGTGTGACAGCTTGATGCAGTTATGGTGTAGTAGAGTTAAACACCCTGATCACGCTTCATAGAATTTTACCTGATTTGTACAGACGTGGGATATTAGAATCCACTACATTTAAAAGATTTAGCAGAGCCCTAAACAAGAGGCTCCATCTGAATTGAGCTGAGTCACATCCATTCACCAGATTTCTAATAAAACTGGCTTTAGCATTTTAATTTTACCAAAATATCTGGTCCGACTGATTGTAAGATAGACGTTTGTTGAAATTGCCCCAAATTTCCACTTAGCCCTTTTTCACTTCTGTAATTCTCATGTAATAAAATCAGTAAGTTGTTTATTAGATATAAATGTTTCAAAGTCAGCCTAAAATGTATGGGCGAGATGAACCAATAAATTCCCTTCACTGACCAACACGCAAACTACCTGCCACCTACACCAAGCATAGCAAACCGGTATTGGAATATTACCCAATAATGCCACGGAACGGAACTGTTTTGGCAATCAAGTTTCTTGCATTCTTGGTCTCAACTGCAAGGGACATCTTCTGGGATCTTCCAGCTTTCAGACCAGTTTCATCACTAGCAGACATATTAACTCGAGTTACACATAAACCCACACACACATCAGTGTAATAAAATGCATGAGCACTCAGGGACACGGCCAAACCCTTCCAGCTTCCACATTTGAACAAGATTAAGTAACGATCTGTCAAAAAAGCTGTCATATTGGCTTTGAGAGGCAAACATGTTTAAAATATGTGTGTATGTATGCTAACGTGTATGCTTGTGTGTGGACACAAGTGCAGCCTCCTACCACATCCTGACCTGGGATGTGCATCATAAATAATTGATGAAACCATGGCCCAGCCTGCCTCTGCACAGTATGAGATCAAATTAAACTCACTCTCAACCCTCCCTGTCTCTCTCTCCTTCTGTGTGTTCTTTCCATTTTTTGCTTCTCTTCTCTTCCCCTCTTTCTCTCAATCTCTCAGCCGAAGGCCCCGAATGCTGACTGGCGATACTCTGCGTCTTTGAGAGCAGGTGTGCAGAGGTAAGCATTTTTTTTCCCCCCCTCCAACTTTTTATGTTCTCTTCAGCTGTTACACCTATTTTGAGATTTTTATCATAGTCCCATTATTATGCAAGTGCATAGTTTGTGCAAGTGAACTTACGAATGCATTCTGAACATTCTCTCAAAAGAAGTTCAGCGATAATGACAAGGTATTTAGTTTGTAAATGTAAAAGCAAGAAATGTATGCAGGATGCAATGTTTGGTACTGAAGAACAACTGGTCTTTAGATACCAGATTGATGCATTAAAGATGATTATTACATTCCTTTATTAAGAATATAGGCAGGAACCTATCTCCGAACTGGCAATTTTGAGGTAAAGTGCAAAAAATAAATGCAACATTTACAGTCCTTTTAGATTCAGGTTCTACTTCAGTGAAGGCTTACAAAGAGTATTTTGCTAAGGTACTTCTTGAACATTTTCACATTTTTTACATTACAACTTCAATAGATTTTATTGAGATTTTAGGGGCTGGACCATCACTAAGTTGTGTATAATTGTAAACCAAAAGGAAAATTAAACAGGATGTTATTCAAAGATTATAAAAATCTGAAAATGTGGGATGCATTTCCAAATAGCCACCTGAATCACACAAAATTAAATCCAGTGTTCCCGATTAGCTTTAGAAGGCATGCAGTTACTATACAGAGCTCATTCGCGTGCAATTTAAATTCAGAAACAATGAAGTTGTTCTATGTAGGCATATGAAAGATTATTAGACAAGATCAATCAAAAACAGTCTCGAGGACACAGCAGATAGGTCAAGGATAAAGTTTAAAGCTTGGTTATGTTATAAAATAATATCCAAACCTTTGTCATGTCACATGGTTTCAAACCAAACAAAATGGTTGCCATCAAGGCCAGGCCAGGTGAGCATAAGAAAAACAATCAGTAGGAGCATGGTTACGTTTGAGGAACTTCAGTGATCCTGAGCTCAAGTGGAAGAACTGGTTTAACATGACAAATAATTAGACTTCCGGACACTTTATATAAAAAAGTGGTTTTTTATAAAAAGCTTTATAGAAAAATCAATTTAATGTAAAACCAACAAAATTGAAGGAAGAGCTGTTTTCAGTCTACTACAAGCAAGTTAGGGGGCGAGGCAAACATGTCAAGGAAGAAGCTCTCGACAGATGAGAAAAAGAAATTGAACTTTTTGATCGACATGCAAAGTGTTGTGTGTGGCAGGAAACAGTGTGCAAACTGAAGGCACCATTGTCTAAATGTGCAGTTGGCGGCACCATAACATGGGATATTTATTGATGAAGCACAGCAACCTAGTAGAGTTTAACGCTGACATTGAGCTACATGAAATACCCACTTTACTGTGCACACTTAATGGCAAAAGATAGTATTAGCAATATCATAATATTATTAGCACAAGCTACTTTTGAAAAAGCAACACAGTGTTGTACCCACAGAAGAAATCAAAGCAGAGTCCAATGGGGAGGTAATGCAGTGAAGCCAATAAGGAACAGGACATCATACACATTATTAAATGATGGAGGCCCCTTGTACTTAAAGCACTGAATGAATAAATCAAGTTATGAACTCAGAAATTACCTATGCGGAGCAGAGTGTGTTTGGCTGTGCTGAAATACTAAATTTGGATTTAAGCAACTGGGAATTGAGGTAGGAAATTACTCAAAGTATTTGTATAAAAGCATGAAAAATTTACTACATCGTCAAAAGCAATTCATTATCACCAGGAGAATGTTTTCTGCTCACTTTTGTAGCCAATAGATGGAAGTAATTTTCCAGAATATGCTTATAGTTTATTGTACAAAACAAAAAAATGTGGCCTTGTGTAAATAATTTCTGCAGCAGAAGGCCGCTTAGAGCTGAAGGGTTGGATCAGAGGGCTTAACCTCTCATAATTCATGAGTCAACTGGCCTAAATAATGAATAAATAAATAATAACATTGTAAGTAGAACAAAAACTATTCAGAAAAATCAAATGCATTGTTAAATCAAACTATACATACTTTTTTTTATTTTCTATTTATCCTTGTCATTTATGGCAATACTAAGCTGCAAAGAAAAATTAACTGAACAAAATGCTCTGTATGAAGGTACAAAATGGAAGTTGAAAGGAACATATTAGCATTACATAGGTATAGGTATAAAATTGTTATATGGAATGGTGCGAGGCCATTGGCAGCTGAAAGCTTTTTTAGAAGAAGAAAACATCCAAAAGGAGTTTTCTATCTTGGCATCTCAGTCCTAATGGGAGTAAAGGACTATCCAGGCCTCTCACATCACATTGTTTTTAATGTGCTTCCATTATGAACGGTGCCTCAGTATTGGGATCAGGGGTGTGGAATTCACTGTGTTCTGTTGCATCAAAACAGGCATATTTATTAAATTTTAAAACCAACTGATCTTCTGAGAATGGAATGAGTTCCCCGAAATTGTCATGTATTTATTACTTGATTGCAACTAACTAATCAGAAAGTGGGTCATGCTGTCTGTCTGAGGGAATCTCCGTCAATGCAGCCAACTAACCGTGATATTAAGTAATATTATTATTGGGCTATTGCTGTGATATTTGGGTTACAGTTGCAACAGCCTTTCATGTAGTTGAACTTTGCTGCAGAGTGTCTTATCTGACATTCACTTTATCAGTTCTGTGTTACAGTGTCACATGCATAGTAAGGCAATGTCAGAGCATTATTTTCATATTTTGTTGTGCCTTCCCACAAAACTGAACTAGAAGTCAGATAAGCCTTAGTGTCTCAGTGGTTTAAGTAACTGCATGGTGCCACAGCAACCTACCAATAATAGTTTATTGCTTTTGTTGATTCACCTAGGTTTAACTAACCAATATGGATATTCTAATTTTGAAGCTAAATTCTTTTTGGACACTTTCCTATTCAAACTGAAACAAATGCATAGCAGCATCATTTTGCTGCTCAGTTCCCCCGCCCCAGCTCCCCTTCCTCACTTTCAGTAACCGTTTCTGGGTACGCCTCAGAGTGTGTTTCAACCTCTGTCCTCGTCCGTCGGAGAAAACGGCTCCAACTGTGGATCCAGTAACCATCTTCCTCTGCAGTGTAGTACTATATAGGTCATCAACATTCAGAGTGTCGCTCCCCCTCCCACCGCCCCTTTCAGTCTTTACGCAGGAAGCATGAAGGACAAAATGAGCTGACGATGACCTTTCTCAGATTATGAGATGCACACATGCATCAATTTCTGCTTTAAAGCCTCCCCTCCATGCATATGTGTGCATCTCTCAGGGGGCAGTTTGAACTTATGTGAACTATGTCTTCTATTAAGTTCTCATAAGTCCTAATTACTAAATTAAATACATATTCCACACACGCTAACAAACAGAATATTAAAATTGCATTTAAACAGGACTGAATAAAGACTCTTGACACAATTTTTACTAGAACAGTTCACTCTTCAAAAAAAAAAAAAAAGTGATTTGAAATATTGAAACAACCAGAGTCGAATTTTAAAATGGTTAAAGTTCCATAGCAACATAAAATTAAGAGCTTCTCCATTTGGAAATGAGGACAGCTGGAACATCAGGAACTAATGAGTCTCCCTTCCACATCCCCACGCTTTGTGCAAAATTCTTCTAATTTCATGCTATCTGTGCTTACCACTGACTTGTCCCGTCATCTGCTCCATCTAAGGTTAATTTAATTGGCTATTAGTGTTAATTTTTTATGGCGAGCAGGAGATCAGAACGCGGACGCTGCCTTCAAACACGACATGGATTATCATAAATCATCTCTGCAATTTGCCGCTGCCGTCTCTTCAAATGACAACGCTTGTAACGTACGCAGACGCAGACGTGGCTCGCATTAACCCTTAGCCCCAACATGGACGCGGACGTGTCGCTCTGCACTCTGCATGTTGCTCCAACAGTACTGACCAACGGTCATACCTGTCAGTATGCATCCATACAACACTTATGGTTAATTATTTTATTTGTACATACATAGCAATGTATATACACACAATGGGTTTAAGTTTGGCGTAGTAGCTGAAGCTCCATAGCTCACTGTACTGATTGTCTACTTTAGATAAATTAATAAACAAATGTACTCAAGAAGAAACTCTAACAAAAAAGTTAGATTTGCTGTCGGAGGAGTAAAATAATCTGACTTCATGGTGAGACTTCATTGTTAGCACAGTTACCTTCTGGCAAAAACGTCCTGGGCGTCTTTCTGCATGGAGTTCATAATCATCAACTTGACAAGAAATAAAGGCTTGAAATATTTCACTGTACATGTAATATATCTGAGTGACAAAAAAAAACTACATTTTAATTTTAAACAACCTGTATATAGGTTGTTTTAATTTTAACATACAGTTATTGTTAGAGTTTTACCTGTGAGAACACATTCACTTTATCAGGTTCTAAAATTATTTATCTCATGCATGCAGAAATCACAAAAATAGATGGTATTATTTATCAAACAGTAGCAAAGTCTAATAAATAGATAATCAGGGAGTTTAAAAAAAAGTAACCCTTTGCCTTTTTCCGTAGGTTATAAAAAAATCAATAGTGACTGAGGATGCTATTGATTATTAGCAAGTGTGACCTGTTCTGTACAAGCAGGACTTACAATAATTAACTAGTCTGAAGCACTTTACTGTATGTTAACACAATGCCAAGTAGAAAAGACATCACTACTGACTGTAGAGAAGTCATTGCCCATCTACTTAGGAAGCTATTTTAGACATTTCCACCTACTTAAGGTCTGTCATTAAACAGTGAAATTGATTCTTCAGAAGTGCAAAATGCTTTTCTATTTTTACAACAGTAGACTTGTTAGCGCTTTGAGCCCCAAAGTTAGCCCTTATAGCAATACGATAAATCGGGGGAACAAAACAAAACAAATCTCCAAAACACAGAATTATACAAGAATTATATTGACCAGTCACTTTAGAAGCCTCACTCAATTGGTACATAGACCGTTTACTTTTTCCAGTGTTTCTAATGTCTAAATTCATTGTTTTACATATGCCGCATACAAGATAATCAATAAATGCACTTTTTATTTGACGTTGTCAAAAGAAAATGTTCAACTTCCATATTGGACAGTCTTGGTGAAAAACAAATGTCCCGAGAATGGACTTAAAAGTTTAAGTGCTTTCGCTGGAGCTTTCACAAACTCCCTAGCAAATCTGTTTTAGCAAGCATCAACAGTGGTTTGACTTTTATCTTCTTCTTTCCATTAGTGCACCCTGCTGTTCTTATGGAAATGTGTACAACTGGGTGTTGGTATAAGCATTAAATGCTCAGAGGAAAAGCTTTCTATTTGTGTAACACAGAGCCAGAAGGGAAGAAAAACCTAAGCTGACAAAAATACAACTATTTCCCAGTATATTAAAATATCATTAAAGAGCTGATTGATGTAATTCATTTGAAGCAAAGACAAATTGTGTATAATATAGATTCATTACACACGGCGTGAAATATTTGAAAGATTGTGGCTGCCGAGTGATGAAAACCAATAACTCAGTTTCTAATAAAATTTGAATATCGTCATATTCTGTAATTGAGAATGAATATTCCAATGAGTCTTGTTTTTCAGATTAAAAGTATCTTTTGAAAATAACAATCTTTCAGCAGGCTTAAGCATGCTCTTCGTTATGCCCAGATTTATGGATTTTTTTTCAATTCATCATTATGTAATATTCTAATCACAACTGTTGCATAGAGAAAATAATCATGGTAAAAAAGACGGCCTTAAAAAATCAATTTTAATTAAGTTATCTAATTTGTTTCACTTTGTAATTTACTGAAACAAACAAACTTTTCAGTAATGAACATGACTGTGATACTGTGCATCTTTTAGAAGATTGTGAAGTGAAACCCCATTCCCTGCAGTCCAGCCTCCAGGACACTGACTACAACTTGCTTTCCTTGATTGCACGATGACATCTAATTGTTGTGGTTCACTGTGTTTTATCAAGTCTGGAGTCAACATTGCCATCTACCAGGAAATTCTAGCATGTCATTCTTCTTTCTAGCCTGGTAAAACCCAGGCCCTTGTCGTACAATTTGCTTCATACAGGGTCTGGGTTCTCAGCTGTTGTGAAACGATTGTTTCCTGGAGGTGTGGACTTTGTTAAAGTTTTAAATTTTACGCAATTGCTGATGTTTGCTATGCTGTAAACAACCGTCCCTCACTGCAAAGGGAGAAGTGCCGATTAGAAGGATGTGCCTGTTAATGTTAATATTTGGAAGCGTGACGAACACCAACTGAACGGCTTCCTTTGTTTCCTCCGCTCCCATTGCTAAAACTACAGGCTGACTCTTCTCTACAACAGCGCAGAAAATCAACGTCATTGTTCACAACTTCTCTTTCTGTTCGCTGATTGGCTCAGTCAAAAATCGACCAGAGACAATCCAAGTCAAAGCAAGACAGCACACTGTGCTGGAAGCGAGAATTATTTTCAAGCGGAATTACACAGGGAGGGAACGGCCAGGCTAGCTTGTTTCTGCTGACCGGCTTTTTGGAAATGCTGACTCAGTTTTCCAGCAACCCGACTTGGCACCTGTCCACAGTGCTGAAATGACCAATATCTAATGTTAGTATAGTATAATGTTCATGATGTCACTGTGCCTGACTAGCCCGCATTGACCTCAACCTAAACACTATAGAGAATCTATGGCTCACACTAAAGACGGCGATAATAGACACCAGCCTAATAAACAACCTGGGCTTCCTGAACGCCACTAGCTGATCTCTTCTATTCTGCCTCATGCAAAATGATTCCTGACCAAGAACTGAGTGGATATATTGTGCAGTGCTGCACATGAGCCTTACTTTTTCCCCTAACCATACATTTATGTATTCAAAGTCCTTTTATAACCATATCATGGGATATTTGTATTGTCTAAGAAACTAAGTTTAGAGTTTGCGTTTTCTCAATTAACTTTTGGAACATATCACTCTGTATGTAATCTATCTGTATAGAAAATAAGTTTCATTTTCTGAATTCATTTCTGAAATAAATGTAATGATTTTACAATATGTTCATTTACTGTAGACCCGTGTAGATCAAAATCAGTGTGTTACGGAAACACACACACAAAAAAAAATCAAATTTGTCAAATGATTGTTTGGATGTTTGATCTGTCTTCTAGTTCTGTCCACATGGAGGAGTCTTCGGTGATGCAGGGTGCCCAAGGGATGCTGGTGCAGAACTGGCCTACTGTATCCAGTGCTGCAGGTGAGTGGCAGCACTGCAGTAATCAGAAGGCGATGTAAAGCAGGACTTAACGTGAGGTAATCTCTGCTGCAAGTCTGGGAGAAAAGAAAAGAACAACAACAAAAAGACATATTCAACATATTTCAACAACCTGAATCTAAGATTCTAAGAGGTGTTTAGGTAAACACATCTTTAATTTAAAATATTGTAATGCTTCATTTAGAAAAGAAAAAAAACATTCTTGCAGATTTAGCGGATAAATATCCAAGAAAAAACATCACTAATTTGACAAAAAAAAAAGCTTCAAACTCCTGCAAATATAAACAAGTAAAGAAAGCATGAAACTTTACAAATTGGGTTTTATTAATTTCTTGGATTAACAGGCCATAGTTACTGTGATAAGCTTTCGATCTCGAAGGCAAGCTACCAGCTTAATCAAGCATTATACACACATGAAGGAATGGTTCTTTTTATCTAACTCTGAGCATTTATATGGATGAGTGAACGCTCCAAAATGTCAGTCTTCTTTTTTAATAACCTTTATCTAGGGCAACACTACAGGGAAAAACAGCGGCTCCATAAAACTTGCAACACAAACGATACCACGTCCTTAAACAGGAATATGTTCAGCTGTGAATTTGCTCTAATGTCTAAAATTAAACTTTGCTTTGATTTTACGGGTTATTTGACAGAATTATTGATTGGATGTCTGCATCAACTGGAAGTCCAAGCTGATGTTGATGCAAATCTTAGATGAGATGCCAAATGCTCGAGGTGCTCATGGAGAGCCACAGATAAACAACAGATTCCTCCCTTAAAAGCAGCCGGCAGCATGGTGAGCTGCTGCTGAACAAATGCACTTATTTTCAGCTGGAAATCCCTTGTCAACACTGAAGATACATTTCAACTTTAAGGAGTAGTGGAGGATCTTTGGAGTGAGGTTCTGCATCTTACAGTGTTACAGTGTTAAACAAATGTTAATATCAGACAAAGATAGCCACTAACTGCAAAGAAAGATGAAGTGTTCAGGACAAAAAAAAGCTGTCCAAACCAATGTGGAAGCCTCATTTCCCATCTTTTTTTCTAGCCACACCCAGACCTGGTTACAGTCTGACTTGTAGAATCATGGATTCATTCATGTTGAACCTGTCTGACAATATGAAGTATGCTAAACAATCTAAAAATAGAAAAATTAAAAAAAAAAAATAACACATCCTACTACAAACCAATCCAGGAGTTATTAACCATTCACCCATCTTGGTTTTCTAGGAGTTATTTAGTGGAGAAAAGTACAAATGTATGTACAGTAAGTCTTCATCAGTCGGAAAGTGGAAGCGGACCAGTTGAAACGAAATATCAACATTGTTGTCCAACAAACTTCTGACCAATTAGACAACACTTTGCACAGAGTGTTGTACCAATTTCAGCACTTTGCATGAAATATGCTGGGGCCTTAAGTCCGGTGGGAGTATCTTTTCTCCTGTGTGATCCTTGGGAAAATATGCCGTCTGGATGCATGCACTAACAAGCTCGAAATCTTGGTCAATAAAGTGAACTGTCGAGCTTAAGTATAACTCCGAGGTTCTGCTTGACCACAATTCAAAACTCACTAACTATGGTGCACTGTGTGGACACACACTCCTCACGTTGGTCTCCTCCCGTGAGGAGACCAACAGTTCTAGATGAAGCCGCCCTGCATTCGATTGCCAGCCTGGTTTCTTTGCTGCCCGTCTTCCCTCTTTTATCTCTGCCTCTGGTGCAACAAGGGCAAACTACTTTTCTTTTTACAGGCAAAGACATTTGGCCCCAGAATCGACCTGCAGAGTGTTGCATCATTTGCAGAACCGTATGCCTTTGAGCTAATGACTAAGACCATCTGGTACTACTACAAGATGTTGAAAGTGGCAAAGAAATGACTGGAATATGTTTGTGAATTGTTGCAATGCTGCAAAGTGCTCCCTTCCCTTCAGCTGAGCTTCCATTCATTGATTTTCTGTCCGGCTGCAGGAACTTGAACAGGCTTGGAGACTTCAAGGTGAAAGGTAGCATGACAGTCAGTGACAGATGGTTTCTTCCTCCCTGTCAGTAGCTATACGTATATATATATATATATATATATATATATATATATATATTATTTATTTATTTATTTATTTTTTAAGAATCTGGAATATTGTGTTTTGTTGATAATATTTCAGCTTGCTTTGTTGAATTTGGCAATATTTTTAGAGCTTAGCCAATGACATACTTTTAGCAGAGGTTCAGACTTTTTTTGTGACACATTTTCATCTTCTGTAGTGGCTACAATACCATATCTACAGTTAATCTTTTGCAATGATGAACTTGTCCAGCGTGCCGCTGTGCACCAAAGTGCAGCATCCCTTAAACTCACATTTTATATAAGCGATCCTTGGCTCAGATGAGGGAGACATTTGTTTCATGCCAGAGGGAGAGGCAAGCTCTTATCAAATATCGGGGGTGAAAGAGACAGAGATCCATTAATAGCAGTTTCGAAAGAGAAAGAGCAAAGGAGGCGTATGAGGGGGGGAAAAAAGGAAAATGCGAGGTGCGGGGGGATGGAGGAAGAGAAAGGTTAAGAGGATTGTCAGGTTCCTGCAGTGGTGTTGTTGCTAGGTAACGGCATGTGACTTGTTGCCTGGCAACGCACTGTCTAACTGAGAGATTGCTGCAGCAGCCGCACCCACCATCAGTGGGGAGCGGGTGAAGGCAGTTTCCATCGCAACCGGGTGTATCTCTGAATGGAATTTTTGCAGACAGGAGTGGGAGCAGAACGAGGAAGAAAACTCAGCCAGTGTGATATTAGGCGGAAAGAATGGGAAGTTGAGATGATTCTCTGTGGAGAACCAGGGCTTATTTAGGTCTGTCTTGCCTTGGATACGTACGAAGCGCGTTCCCATTCATGCATGACCTCTTGAGGGATTCACTTGAAAATAGAGCTGTGTCAAGACTGAAATTAAAGTACCCTATTATTATTTTTTTTTAATATGTAGGACATCAGGTTAGGTGAAATGAGGCTTCTTACATCCTCTTCAGGTGTCATGGCAACATCCTCACAAGGAGCTGTGCTTGACCTGCTTACCAGCAGTTACACAATAATCCATTTCAGCTCATCATATGCTGAAATAGGCTTATCTCTGGAAATTTTCTAGATGTGTCAGGGAAGCAGCAGCACGGAAGGCACAAATGTCGTCATAATTGTACCAATCTGGAGCATGACCTGCTCACACACACATACGCACACGCACACACACACATGGACACGGATGAATAGCTCTGATTATTATCAATATCCTAATTAACAATGTCCGGGATGAGGATTTGTCATCGCAACCCGAGAAGCTCTAGGATCTCCCAAGGTCCTGCAACAATACTTGATTAGAGCTGCAGTGCTGTGTAAGAATTTGGAACCACCCCTCTAGTTCTGATAGCGCGCACTTCCAAGGAGCCAGACTTTCTTGGAATCTTTGGAAGTGGTCCTATGCAAAAGTTACGCTGGCTTTCTGAAAGTCTTTGTAGGACTCTCTTAAAAATTAGATTTTCAAGAGATTTGATTTGATTTATTTAAGAAAATAAGCAATAAGTAGGACAGAGAAAACATGTGCATACATAACCAAGAACAAAATAATTTGTTTACCACTATTTTTCGGTTTAATAAGGAGTAGGAGAAATTGAAAACTTATTTACCTCAATTTAATGGAATACGTTACTTACCGACTCAATTTTAAAAAATTTGTAATTAAAACCATGTTAAAACCATTCATTTACTGATTGAACATACTGTGCTCAATATACTGAGTCAACAAATAAATTAGATTACATAGACAAAATGGTCACAAACTAATTCATAACAAGACAAGAAAATCTACAGATAATTTCCAGTCTTATATATGACCTTCTTAACATGACCATTCTTTATTTTTTTATTTTTTATCCTGACTATTTACTTGTTGAAGCGTAGAAAAGAGCATAAACATCAATAGATTATCCAGTGTTGTTTCAGCACTAAGCAGTTAACTTAGCTGAACCCATTTTAAATTGCATTTCTGGCTTCTGTGTTGATGGATCAAAATTCAGCACAGAAAAGTGCCATCTGGTTATAGTCTATCATGAAATATGCTCTTGACAGAGCGTTTTTGGTGATAACCTTATTTTTCAGCTTAATAGTTATCCCTTCCACCCTGGCAATCCAGCAAAATCCTACCTGGCTGATAACAAACGTTCCCCAAAGGACAAGTTTAAGGATTAATCTCCTGCCTGTGCCAAGACCCACATGTGGGGGGAAATGTCAGAATCCTGCACACAAAGTGGAGTTTGCCAAACTGAAGCTTGTTTCTAATTTTTTTATTTTATTTTTTTTTGCCTTGATTTTATTTTCCTTTTTGTTTTTCCATGTCTTACTAAGTCACAGCTGCTCATGTGGCGCTGCTCATATTTACTGTCAAACCTGATCTGGCAAGAGCATGATCTATTTTATATTGTGAAAAAATTGCATGAAAGCCGACATTTTACTTGGGTATATTTAGAAATAAAGTGCTTTTCGTTTTGCTTTGTGTTGGAAAAATGCTCATTCATTATCATCATTTTATGTTATCTACTTAGAATCAATTGCATTTATCGATTAGATTTATCATTCATTCATTTATTGCCATTGAAATTGGTTTCAGAATAACGTGACATATTGACGTTGAAGAGAAACATGCATATCATAGTATGTGGAGTTCGTAAGTTCTTTTCGTGTACTGAGACGAAGGGTTTTCGAGATAAAGAGGCATTTGTTCCATCTTTGGGGGGTTTGGAGAAACAGAAAACCATCCTTCAGGCATGTGTTATGAGGAATTTTATATAAAATAAGTAATATTCTTTGTTAAAGAGTGCTTTTGACCTGCCAACTGTCCACTCACTGCATTTGCAAGTATAGATAAATGTCTAAAAGAGACCCTTTGATCCTTGTGATTTCTGTGTTTTGATTTTCACTGGTGACTCAATTATTGGAGCTAAAATTTGCTGTTGAAATAAATGTGAGGGAAGCTTACTTTTAAGTTGATTACAGCTCTTAGAAACCTCTAATTAATAATCCATGAATTTTTGTTTCCCTGTATTATGAATATGACAGACCCATTTGTTTTAGCCAGTGGCCACGCAGAGTGAGCAGAATGGTTAGGAAGATCAAAAATCATCTCAGAAACTTGCTTTTCATCCTCATAACAACCCTCAGTGGCAATCTCAGTCTTTTCTAACTTAACAATTTAAACATAGAGATTACTAAATTTGGCATTTAACCAGCATTGTGTAGTTTGGTTAGATGAGACAGAGAACAAAACAATCTAGTGAAACTAGAGATTATTATGTGCAAACGCAACACTTTCTTATTCTACAAATAAGAATAAGACCTACAAATTAGTACCAATCGGTACCAAAATATCGTGCTACCAACCTTATTTTTGGTCTACATTTTTCAGTGTGCTACTATAATAAAAGACAAATGTGCTTTAACAGTGTTTACAAATTTTTACCACTTGTACTTTGTGGATGAAAGCATATGTATAATTGTCCACCCAAATACACTACTCTCATTTTTATCTATTGTAAATTATATCCTCGTGCTAATGAATAATCCCCATGACATCAGAAAAGATTTAAGCCAAGAAAATCTACTGTAGTGTAACAAAAGACTGACAATAAACTGCATAAAACATTTACATGTTTCATCGACATTACTGGTTTCAGAGAGGAAAATTATTTAGTCAATTGATTATTGAGCTAAAATATGTAAGCTTAAATATAAAAAGCATACTGCAGCTCCAGTGACAGACTTTTCAGAGGCTGTGAATTCATCAGCAGATTTTTATGCAACACCTGCACTGAGTGTAATATTTGGCACTATCATAGAGAAATTGAAATTATCATAGTGCGTCAAAAGTAAATGCTAAGTTTCTACCTTCATTCACTTGAGAGTGAGAACTATTGCATGTTGAAAGACATAATGTAGATAATTTGCGCTAGATTATTCTGTGCAGCAAACTGACGTGTTGCAATAAAGTAATATGTAAAACAGAAAAGTAACCAATGTTTGTACCTCCACTAAAATGCATTAAATATTAAACTTGTAGTAATAATTATCATCACATTAAAGCTGCCAGTTGTTTTCAACTGCTTATCCTGTAGAATTATAATATATTTTTGCTTTTTCTGCTCTGCATAGTATAATTAAAGAGTAAGTATAACAAGCTGACATTAGCTCATTAATTAGTCAAGCTATCTGCTCACATAGCAAACCTGCAGTGGCTTTCTATACCTTATGAACTGCAAAGTAGGAAATATTAGCAGTTTAGGTCAGCAGCCCAACTCTACACATATCTTTTTTTTTTAATTACAATTACCTTCTGGTATTTTATAGATCGTAATCTGATGTTTATTTTAATAATGTTTGTGATCATCCACAGATGTAATCTGTTTCTGCTAACCATGGATATCATTTAAATAGGACTTCCAAACGCCGCTGTGTTTTGCTGGGTTTAATACCCAGATTAAGTGCAGACGAACAGACCATGCTCTCAAATTTCATAATCCTCAGAAACAGACATCATTAAGGCATTACGGCAATGAGTCTGCTTATAATGACATGAGACATGTAATGGTTGATCCATCAAATTACCTCAATCACGCTGTTAACATGCTTATTTTTACTTTAAAGTAAAAATGTACTTTTATTTGAAAAATTTTACTTTTAAGTGTTTTTCTTGCAAAAACACAAGACAAATGTGATTTAAAAATTAACCGGTATATGTAAATGAACCTTTTTTTTCTATTTTTATGTCTTCTCATTTTCTTGCAATTCATTTAATGCCTTGAAATATATATTTGTTGTCTCTTTTTCTTCCTTGTGGTGCAGCCACATTGCATTGCTATGTTGCTACATCATACAATAACTCTTCCCCTCTCTTAATCTGGAAACATCAATTGCTTCCATCATTGCATTTTAGGGAGCGATATAATCAGTTTGCAGTGAGTTGTGGCTCAATATCTTGCCACAGGTCTCGCTTTTCATTGAATGGATAAACGTGGCAGTTACGCAGGGCTATCTATTGACTTGTGCAATCATGTCCATATCGGCCGCTCTTTTTGTAGCCAGCGCATGATATTCCTCCTGTTGCTGAGGCGATTTAATGCGAGAACATGCACACGGTTGTAGCAGATTTCTTTAAAAATAGTGTTTGTCCTGGAGGGACGGTGGCTAAAACAATTGCAGCACTCCAGCAATGTCATAAATAGCCTACAAAGGAACGGGAAAAAAAAAAACGAAGAAGCTTTTTGCAATGGCTCATGTTTGATCTAAATAAAATCCAGATTGAAAGTAGGTCAGCACTGAGGGAACTGGTGTGGGCCTGAGAGCACCATGTCTGCAAAACCCGCCCACCCCCATCCCTTCTGACTGCCTCGCTCTCATGCGTTCTCTCTCTTTTCATCTTATCTAATAACCCCTTTGTATTTCACTCTGAAAAGTCTGACCTTTTGACTCCAACAGGTATATTTTATTGGGGTTTTTTTTATTATTATTTGTTTCCTTCAAAATAGGATTTTGTTTTTCTTGGCTTGCCAGCTGGGTTCGTTTCTTTTTTGCATTAGAGGCTGTGAATCCCTGTCTCTGGCCTCCTACGTGGTGGGATTATGTAGCTGGCATCATCTAAACACAAAAACCAATCACGCTGGCACATTAAAAAGCTCTCTGGGTTATTACCTTGCCTTACCTTGCTTTTAGTCATCTGGGTCAAATTACAGTTCTAAAAATAATCACTCACTGCTGTGACTTCTTACAAACTGTAGTTCAAGTAATAAAACTTAGTAAATAAATTAAATAGAGCCGATTTCAAGGTCGTCATAAAACCCCCCGCCCCACCCAAAAAAGTTAAAATGTGTCTTTGAGGTTTCATAAATCACAAAATGTATCTTACAAAACTATATTCTGTGTAACAATATTCTATTCATGCATGGTCAGTAAGTACTCTAAGGACAAAATGTAGTTACCAAATATAACACTGCTAGCACCTAATGATCAATTAGTTGTGGTATTCTGTTTATAAAGCCCATTCATATATTGTCTGTCACTCTGTTGTTGTTGTTTTTTTTTTTTTAATAAATCTTAAATCTCCAAAATGCTGCTACACAAACAACTGTCGTGGAAAGACCTTCAATATTTAAATAAGTGTCGCTGCTTCAAACCAAAGTCTTTTACAACTTAGTCATCAGATGAGCAGGGCTAATTTATCACTTTCTTTCTTCATTCAAAGTTGGCCTCTCAAACATAGAAACAACTAGTTGTCAGATTTAAAGAACTCAAATAGTACGGCCCTATTTCACCAGACAAAGTTGTGTGCTGATAGCCACCCGAGAGCACTTTTTGAGATAGACTTGACCTAAATATGATGACTTATTAATATTGTAAGACTGTATGCCATGGGATTTTGCTTCAAGCTTATAAATGGATAAAGTGTTGTTTCTATTGAGGTGAGAGGGCACTGTGAACTCGATGAACTCTTCCAAAGAGCTGGTGCTAAATTTCCAGTAAACTCTCTACACCTAGACTGACCATCTATCTCCAGCTCCATGAAAATGACCTCAAGATACATGAATTTGTCCACATAGGGCAAAGACTGGACACCAACACGAAGGGAGAATGTACACGTCAGTTTTAATTGATTACTATCAGTACTTTTTTAGTACAACTTTAACTCTCAACTCAGCCACTGCCTTGTTTCCTGTGATTGTGACAAAAGCACTAAGTTGTTAAAAGAAAAAAAACTATGTGGTTAATTTGGGTTTTTTTTTTATGAAGCTAAAAGAATGGAAAGTGGGAGATAGTGAGATATTTCCGCTTCTTGAGTCTGAAAGTTGAAAATGCTTCAAAATATCACACTGACAAATCAAAAAGGTTTTAAGCTGGATGATTATTTGTTTTAGTTATTTTTTTTAGTTTTTTATTTATTCAAGGACAAAAATATGGTTGAAATCAGACAAGTCTTAAAGAATAACTTGAATATGATAAAGACACGTCGTCAGATCTTAGCTTACATTGATTTCCCACCAGCTGCCTCTGTTTTAACAATGGTTATCTTGAAGTATGATTATACATTCCAACATAAGAAAATGCACAATATTCCATTCATGAGATTGAGGAAATTTTTCTTTTTACAGTATTTTGGGGGTAAACTGTTAATGCATTTTGCCGTCTAGAAAATGCAGGTTTCAAAAGATACCAAGTTTTAAATATCTATAAAATAACAACTAAACAGCTATAGGTATGCAGCCATACCAACAAAAATAACATAAGTAGCCAAGTAATGTTTACCAGTTTGTGCAGTCTTCATTATCTGACACGGTAATACATCCAGACGAAAACTCAAGAACTGCTTATTGTTTTACTCCCAAAACAAGAGTCTAAAATATTAATAAAGGTTGTCAAGCCTAAAGCACTCACCTTCACATGCAGGAGCCATAAATATTACCTTGGACCATAAGAGTAACTTGAAAGTGTTTTACGAGACATACCGCACTTTTACAAGAAATATTGTGCTGCAAAAATTTCCTAAGATTATTCTATACCCTTTCTATTAACCAAAACAGAACAGCCTCTAAGGCCTCTAAAAATAATAGCTCTAGCTCTCAAAACACAGACAGAGTAAAGCAAGGATTCAGAATATAATGTAGGTGGAAGCTGCTAAGAGCACAATTCAGCAACTTCTGGACAAACCACTTCTCTCCTAATTCAACACTTGCTAACAGTTGCCATCACAGTGTCGCTGTTCAAAACACTTGGTCTTAAATCGCTGGAATTTGTAGCTTGTCGAAAAAACTTGAAAATGATAAAATATTAACTAATTACTCAGAAGGTCAGTCTTTGAGACGATTGTCACAACAACTATCTCAAGGCTAGCTTAAAGTGTGAGGGGAAAACAAGCTTGGCTTTCTAATTGAAGGTTATTATATGAAAAATGGGAATTACATTTGTATTTATTTTATCATTTAATTTTAGGATATGGTTTGCGTTTTTCTGAATCTTCTGCCCATTAGCTGGAAACTATTCGTAACATAAAGCATCGTATTTATTGTGGTGACATGTTTCATGAACTTTCACACATAGATGTCCAGCAGATTTCATTGATAAAACAGGCAGTTCAATGCTTCTCACATTTAACATCTTTCATTTTTATTATATTTTTTTGTTTTGTTTTGTTTTTTAGATGGAGAGGGCGGTGGGGAACTCTCTCCCCCGGTGGGTGCTGGAGTCAACAGCAATAGCTGGCACTTCCGATACGGTGCTGGACAAGGCTATATCCCTCCTCAGCCTCTGAAACCTGGAGAGATTCCACCCGAGGCCTTCATCATCCCCGGATCTCCAGCCATCATCTCCATCCGCCATGACCCGGGCCCTGTGGATGACAAGGGTGACTTCATAAGCTTCGGCAAGAAGGACGAGGCCAAGAAGAAGAAGAAGAAGAAGAAAGACAAGAAGGACAAAAAGGATAAGGGAAAGGATGACAGCGGGGATGATTAGAGGAGAAGGAGGTGACCAAAAAGCAGAGCTACCAGTTAATCTACCGTACCAGTTTCAGAGCCAGAAAAATAAACCAAATGCACAATATAACCAAGGGGTCTCCTTTGTGCCATGTTTGCATAGACCTTGTACAGTAGCCAAAGGCTCCTTTGATCAGCCTTGGCTCTCACATTAACCGAACAACAAATATTCCTAATCCAAAGGCTGGACCAAATTGAAACGAAAACCAATTTATTCATTAGCGTAGCCTTCCTGAGATTTACCATCCACTCCCCCAAGCCGCTATCTGCTTTGTACATTTGACAACAGAAATGCGCCATAGATGGTGCTCTATTTGTATCCGACCACTGTCGGCTGAAGCAGTTGATGTCAACGTCTCTGGCACTCTTATTTCTTGCTAAGCCAATGTGAAGTGAAAGCCAAACGGAAACTAACAAAACAATTGAAGTAGAAGCTTTCCTCTTCAGTATTACAGAGGGCTTATAGGAATTCAGAACATGAAGTCTTTTGTAAAAAAGAGAAAAAAAAGCAAACAGTTCTAATATTTCCTATGTATCTTTCATGAGATGAGCACCTTTGAGAGTATGAGGTGGATGAGAGTAGCTGGAGCACGCTTTGACAGAGCTGTGTCTTAATGGAACAGCACATTGGACGGGCTGAAGACCTGCACTGGATTGCACTAGCTGTCCTGCAAGTTTGTCCCCAGGTTAGTTTATAAGTAAACGGCTTCATAACTCCTAGTTCATTTGGAATTAGTAAGTTATTGAAATTGATTGTACAAAGTTAGTTTTATGAGTATTTTGTCAGCAATAGCAATATGTTGCTATGGTAATTGTTAAAACAGATATGCGACTAGACTGATGGGGAAATAGTATAATGGTTAAAAGATAATAGAACTGGTTTTGTCCATTCTCTGCCAATTATTCTTTGCTAACAATTTTCCAAAGCTGCTGTGATTTTTATCCTGTTTGTTTTATTTATGTGTTTTCTTCTTTGGACTGTTCTATAACTTAAACATGCTTAATCTCAAATTTCCTGGAAGTGAGCAGAGCTTATTGCCTTAAATTTATTTACAGTTAATAAAAATATTTTTTTTCTATCAAGCATATGCTAAATGAACTATAGTCTGAAAATGAATAAAATCAGGGATTAATCGGTATACCTCCAATCCCTAGGTGGCAGCACAGTGCTCCCAATACATTATGGAATGTGTGGTATAGGCATCGACTGGCACTAATAGGATACATATGCCACCTTGGTGGCATTAAGGCTGAAATTTATTTCAGGTGAATTTTTTGCTACAAGGGGTTGAGCGTTTTTCACGTTTTGTTACATAAACATTTTTCCCCTGTTGTATTTTTAACAAGTCTAAACATAGACAAGCTACTTTACAGATACTTACAGTCAGCATTTCAAGCTAATTTATTTTTTTTTTAAGTTTGGCTTAAACACAGCATCTTACGCTAATTGTCAACACAATAATATTTTGCCAGATTCATAGGAAAAATAAACTAAATGTTGACCTTTAGCTGGTTGAGTGAAAGATAATCTGTAGAAAATGGACAGAAACATAGAAATGCACACCTAAGGGTTTTTGCTAAATTGCTAATGCAAAAATGTGCTGTTTGCAAACAAAAAAGGGAAAAATGCTACTTTACTGTTCGTGAGTGCAGTTGTGTGATTATGTATCAGTTGCACTTGCTTTATTGCTTGCCTAATTATATAGTTGTTCCATAGGGTAACGCTGAATCAGACTGTTGTGGTATTGCTTGTCAAGTGGGAATTGGAAATAACTAGGGAACCTACATGCAGCTTATGCAGACGGCCTCCAAACTATCCTCTTAAAACATGGCAAGGCTCAATATGGTCTTAATAATACACCCACTCAAACTAAAATTCAGACTCTTCTTGCCTCACACATAGAAAAAACAACAACAAACACTGTCTACCAAACAGGACACATAAAAGAAAAACCAAGCTCAGATCAAGAACCCACACTACTTCCTGGAAGCTAAAGAACTGAAGGCCAGTGCTTAATAAAAGAGTGTATTATATGGCTGAGAAGCAGAAAGGTTGCTTGTCGCTTCATTTCTGTTCAATCCCTCCGCCTCTGTCTTTGAATGTTAAGTAGTTGTTCTTCAAGCTCTGCACCACTGCCTCAACTGCTTCAGTGCTTGTAGGATTTGCTTGCCCCCGCTGCCTGTTTCCTCCCTCGACTCCTCACATCTACATGGTTTGGCCTCTTCCGAGTCGCCCTCCTTCAGTGAACTGTGCAGTTGTAACAGCGTATAACATTTGTGTATATTCATATAGCCACACATAGCAACGCAGGAATACAGCGCAACACACTCGCATTTACTATCCCTTCCCTTGGGTTCGGGTTCAGCTCAAAGCGAGCTTGGGCGCTTCTGCTGGTGACTCTCACCTTCTGACTGTTCATTGTTGGCAGCTCTGTCTCCTCTTTCATGGGTTCCTAAGCTTGGCATAGTGAAGACGCCTGATAGGTTAGCAGGACCTCAGATTATGCTCTTCTTAATGTGATGGAGAGGCAAAAAGAGGAGACGGAGGGGAGCAAAAAGCCTTGGTCCAGTGCAACGGAAAGCAAAATCACTGGGCTACTTTTGTGCGAGTAAAGACATTGGAGTTCCTCGATAAGAGCTGATCAACTTGGGTTGACTCAAATCACTTACAAAGAGGGTGAAGCACAGTTCATCGCTAATGGAAATGGACTAAGGTTTTGATTCAATTAGAGATGGGTTGGGAGTTGGGGGAAGGGGTTCAAACTAGCTGGGGGTGAAAGTGTTTGTTGTGCAGTCATTGGTGATCATTTAAAAAGAAAAAAAAAACAGAAAAAGAAAGAAATTCTGCTATTATTCCTACTGTTGTTATTATTGCTTTATTGCTTTTGCTGAAACAAGGTTGCCCGGAAGTGCCATGTCAAGTACCAAACTTGAGCGGTGAAATGTGAACCACTGTTGGCCAGACTGTTCGAAGCAGTAGGCATCAGGACAAAAATGATTAAAAGCGCCAGAAAATTTCACCTCAGTGTTCCTTTCTTTAGACCATCGTATTGCCAATCACCATTGGGGTATGTACGTAGGTGCTGCTATATGGCCCGATCCCTCCCATTCTCCCTGATTCCTGCCCCCTCTGCGACTTTCTGCAGACATACTTCTGTGCTGTCAGATCACCAAGTGGCTGTTTGCATGTTGTAAGCAAAGGAAACAGATTCTATATAGATACTATATATACATAGATATGTTTTTTTTTTCTTCTCCAATGTGTATTGGAATACATATAGTTCCGATACTAGAAAATACACCCATGTTGAAAGTCTCGCATTCATCCATCCAAGTAAACACGTCTACTTCATAAAGACACACTATTGCGAACAGTAAATTGTGGAAAAACCTAAAAGAATCACATTTTTATCCTGCTGAAAACAACTTCAATCTACTAGACAAACACGATGCTGTTGTGTTATATTATGAAAGGCCTTTTTTTTAATGTTTTTACCCGTACGATTTTCATAGCTAAGAAAATCAATTCTTAAACCCGTGTTGAGCTTTGTAATGATCAAACAAACACTGATGTGAAATAGAACCATTTACTCATCCTGCATATCTGTCTGTTGCTCAGTAAAAAAAAAAAAAAAGTGAAAAAAAGAAAAAAAAAATGTATATAAAAACATAAAATGTTGTAAAAAATAACGATAAAATTGATGTATTCTCTGCTTGTGTATAGTGAATGTTCCTCAGTCGCTGGGTGCGGGAGCTGTGACTGGCTCCAACCGGTCCACTGTGTCCGTACAGATCTGTTCATGACTTTTTTGTACACCTGCTAATCATTGTTACAGTGATAATAGTGGTTCTTATGATTTCATCAATCTGGTAATGTGTTTTGTTAAGAAGTCACAAATAAAGTTTTTTTCTTACATATCTTACAACTTGGTCAAGTGTTTATTTCGGTGTCAGATGTCTTTTCTGTTTCAACTGACATTTACAAATAATTCAAGATTTCGTCTGAAACTATAAATACAACACACCAGCAAGGTCAGGGTAAGGGCAGTGTAAGCCTCTGGGGTTCAGCGTGTTTTCGTACCATACCTTTAGGAGTTTCTTTGTTTTACATATTGTCACCTTCCTAAAATAATGGCCTAAGTCATTTTTTGCCAAAAGTGGATTTGGCAAATATCACAACCTCTTTCTGCCCAAAATATATTTTAGGCAAAAAAGTCACTTCTGGTCAAAAAATTTGTTATTTTAGGAAAGTGGCAATATGCAAGTTGCACTACTAACTAAAGTTCTGTAATTAGGTACACATCTACTTCATGTTGTTTTAACCTTTTCCACATTTGTTTTCTCTAAAATTTTAGTTAGTTTTTTTTTATATCCCAGAGATATCTAGAAAATTACCTAGAAATACTGTAGTAATTATCTAAGATCTGTTTAAAGTATGGTTATCTTAGATGTAACATCGTTTTTACATTTTGTGTTGATTATCTCAATGAAAGTCCAACACATAATTTCTTTGAAAAAAAAACATTGCAAAAAATAAATACTACATTGTTGTCCACAAAACCCTGGGGCCCTGGTCTAATGCTCTTTTAGGCCCTTGCTGAAGTCCAGGCAAGCACACTAGAAGTAGTGTTTCTCAAAACATTTAACTTTAACTTTGTGTTTTGTGTAGCTAGTTCTGCTTCTATGTACAAATGTTACTGCTGAAAAAATAGACCAGAAAACTTTATCAGTAAGCCTTGGATTACCAAAGATGCAGCACTCTGAACTCAGCAGATCAGGTGACATGACAATGCCGCAAATCATAAGGGCTACATTCTAATAAACACATCGGCTAACTAATTATTTCCAGATCTCCTTAATTAGTTTAAATGGCAAATAGACACATAAATAACTAATTACATACAAATTAGGTGTATCATTCATTAAGATATTAATTGCCTTACCTCAAGCATATAATTATCTAAATTCTTAATTATTTTATGGTTCCGAGCTGCAAAGGCTGTAAATTAAGAATTTGGTCAGGCTTAGCAATCAAAGACACAATGTGGAGCTAATGCTGGTCTAATCAAGACCACCATTTATATTGAAGGGGAATCTTTTAACATGTGTTTCCAGTTTCATGGATGAACATGTTTAGGAAATAAGGATGTGAATTATATTGTGTAGATCTGATTATGCAGTTTGTTCTGTCTTACAGAAAGTCATGAACAGTACATTTTTGTGCTGAAGTCCTTCAACTATAGTACTTTCTTTACTTGGACATCTAGATTTCACCTTTGTCTGCAATTGGAAGCAAATCATTTTGATAATTAGGGATCAAGAACACCAAGAGGATGATGCTGTTTCCAAGATGGTTTGTGTTAGCATGGCTAGTGCTAATGCAACCAATGTCGTATCGTAAATGGACACAAGGACAAAATTTCTGAGTTTAAAGTTGAAAAATGAACTAGAGTGCCCCCTGATATAAAACAACTAAGCAAAACAAAACCAGAAGAAAGAAAAATAAACAGAAAGTTTGAGCATTGACTCTCTTCAAGTATATCAAACAGTTCTATCAGTAATTCTTTGACTTTTACCTTAACCCCATGAATATTTGTGACAAGTATTCGCAAATATATTTGTGCTATGCACAATTAAAACATATTCGGCAGTAGAAACCTGATGAAGGAGAATTGCTTTGCTTCCGATTCATTTTAAAAATGAGCAATTATAAGCTTTTACATGTAATCTGGAATATCTAAAAGTATTTTTACTGACACGATTACATTAGGATAACTCAACAACAGCGGTAGAAAAGTAGCTTTAAAAATCATAATTTGATTAATAATAAAAGTTTAGGTCTGAGTTAAACAAAGAAGGAAAACAGATACAATGAAGGGACGATGAGGCCTGCACAGTGATGTAAGAAAGTATTTACCTCCTTACAAATGTTTTTGTTTGTTTGTCACTAGCAAACATGTCCCATATCATCACTATACCACTAGTAGAATAGACTGTTGATATGATTTTGAGGCTAATAACAGTTATTATAGGATTTTCAAAGGAAGTTATTGTACTTTATCACATTGTTTTGAAAAGCTTCATAACCTTAAAAATGAAATAATCATTTTCAAGCTACTTTGCAGTGTATAAATAAGTAAATAAATAAATAAACAATTAAGAGGTCTGTATTTTGTGCCCCCAGTTACACAGCAGTTATGTCAGTTTTAGAATTATCAAGTTTCTTTTAAAGTTTTGTGAAGGATCTGGTGTGTTTTTTATATTATTTTTATTAAAAACAGCTACTTGGATAAAGACAATACCGTCCTAGTCAAATATCCTGTGTAATTTCATTTCTTGTTTGTTTTTTAAAGTACTTTTAAACAAGAGCCAAAAATATGTAAAAAAAAAGAAGAAGCAGTGAACAAGATAGATCTTTCTGAAAACATCCTTTGCATCTGCTTTTGAAAAACGAAACCTACTGTTATTGCCTAACCAGCCCCCTTCCTGAGGAATTTGGCTAAACAGAGCAACGTTTCAAGAAGTACTTTGTCTGGAGTCCAAACCAGTTCTTTACGTAACTGAAAAGAAAAAGGCAGACTTTTCTCTTCAATTCAATCCAAAACAGGATTTGCATGTAGACTGTATGTCGGTCCTCTGACGAGAGCACCTCCTTCTACATGTTTACTGTGTATCTAACATGGCTTTTGGAACTTAATTATTTCAGCTATATATTTCCTATTGACTCACTTTCATGAAATGCCAGATTTTCACTCATATTTTATTAAGTTTATGGTTGCAACATGAACAACTGGTAAACAATTCAAGGGGTTATGCATTTTTTTCACAAGACATTGTATTTATTTTCTGTTGACATGTGGGACAAAAACGTATTAATAGATATTATTAAATAACATTTTGCAGTAAGGATCCTGGCACAGAATATGGAAGCAGCTGAATGACAACTTGGAAACAAAAGAAAGTGATAAGACTTTGGTGATGCTGCCCCTCAGTGGCTACTTTGCTAAATTACAGGCTTTCTATTATTATTGTAAAAACAGTTGCAGGAAAAGCCTTTGATACTTACAAATCTTATGATTTGTTCGAATTATGACAAGTTATGAAGTCAGTTGAGGTATGTGGTCAATAACATATCATTCAATTGAAAATAATATCAAAGACAATTTTTACTTGTGCCATGATTGGCAAAGCATTAAAGTTAATGAGTACTTAATAGCCTCTATTAAAATATTATGTCACTTTTCATATTTTTGATGAATTGACTCTCAAAAGTGGAACATTTTTCCACCAATGTGATACGTGTATGATTCAACTGAAAAACAAATTTAAAAAACACTTTTTCTTAATTTGTGGTGTTTTTTTCAGAGTCTATGACCAGCCAACATCTTAACAAAGCACAATTTTTCTAATCTATCAGACTGTGAGGTGTTTCCTGCTCACAGCCCTCTCTCAGGTCACAGCAAGGATTTCTAATAACATTTTGCCCTAGACTCTGCCTGGACCTTTCTAAAACTTTATTTTTTTTCACTGGTAAACCCATTCTGCTGTTCTTCCAAACTCATCATGATGCTGAAATAAATAAATAAAATAAAAATCCTTCTTCATCTTCAGTTTAACCTTCAGTCTAATAAACTTTGGATCAAAAACGGCCGATATTAAGAACTTCTAATGATTTCAGCCTCCCTAATAAAACAGGGATGCTGTCACCACCAAAGAGGGAACTGTGACACAAAAGTTCTATTTGTGGTTCACAAAAACCGTTGTCACACTGGAAAAGTGTTGCAGCTCTTTTATGTGTTGCTTAACAAGTCACATTCCTTGTTTGTGCACATACGCTTAACAATTAAAGATGAGTCTGAATCTATGAAACAACAGACCACAACCCACCGTACTCTGCGATCATGTCCGCTGGTGTTGGTGTGCAGGTGTGAACTCGCCCCTGTTTCCAGTGTTCCATAATTAACCTGAAAAAAAAAAACTGCTGCTCTCAGCTCCACCTGGACCCCTCATTTGCAGCCTCTACTGCCACTAGCTGCAGCTACAACGCATCACTCTTCACAAGGAGCCACGCACTCTAAAAGCTATCTGAATGGAAGAGAAACAGAGTGCTGATGCTGAGGAAGAATGTTCAAGAAATACGTGAATGAATAATGAATACACACCAGACATGGAAAACTTTTGCAGCGCCAATAAAGCAGCGTTCAAGGCGTTTTTCGCTGATATCATATAATGCAACCCACATCCCCAGCAGCTTTGGGGTTGTATTCTTCCCAGAAAGTCAGCTTCGTGATCCCCAGGGATCCAGAAATGGAATTTAAGATCAGCCTACTAAACGCGGCACCATCAGTAAGCTCGCAGACCTATTTAACAGCACTATGAGTAAAGTGATGCGTGTGCAGTGCTGTAAACCCCCTGCTATTTGAGTGTATTATATAAATGCTGCAGTTTCACTTGTCATAATAACAGGTCCAGAGAATGCTGGATGAGTTTATCTCTGGCTTTCAGGTATAAGTTCCTTTTCTCTATACAGTGAGAGCAGGTTGCTTAGCTTAATAAAATTATTCTACACAATTTCAATTTAGATTTAGGTTATTTATCTAGAAAACAACTTAGAGCTGAAGCTAACAAAATTGTTAAACCAACATTTTCAGCAAGAATAGCACAGTTTTTGTGGTCATTTTGATACTGGTTGCACTGCAAAATGAAAGTGCCACATTGAGGTCCATGTTGCTGCCATGAAAACAGAATTCATTTCTAAATATTTAATGAAGGACTTGATTTTGATGCATGTTGGGGACATTTCATTTTGGAATTTGCATTTTCTCTCAAATTTCTGAGAGAAAATGGAACATTTCCTGTAGAGAATTCTACAATTTCTTTTGTAGAATTTGTTCTCGTTTTCAAAATCAGAAAATGTTTTATTTTTTTCTAGTGTTTTGACTTCTTGGGCTTATTTTTCAGTATTGTTTACGATCCATCCATTTTCTAACCCTTGTCCCTAGTGGGGTCGGGAGAGTTGCTGGTGTCTATCTCCAGCTAACGTTCCGGGCGAGAGGCAAGGTTCACCCTGGACAGGTTGCCAGTCTGTTGCAGGGCAAGACAGAGACAGACAGGACACACAACCATGCACACACTCACCTAGGGAGAGACCAATTAACCTAACACTCGTGTTTTTGGAGTGTGGGAGGAAACCGGAGTACCCAGAGAGAACCCACGCATGCACAGGGAGAACATGCAAACTCCATGCAGAAAGACCCCGGGCTGGGAATCGAACCCAGGTCCTTCTTGCTGCAAGGCAACAGTGCTACAAACTGCACCACTGTGCAGCCCCGAACATATGTTTAAAATAAATAAATAAATAAAAATATGTTGTTCAGATATAGAGCTGAAGTGGAGATAAATATTCAGAACATGTTTATATATGGAAAGTACTTAAAGATTGCTCAGCAACAAATGCAACAATGTTTTATGGTGAAATCACTGTATTCTCACAAATTTTGTTTCTATCACTCTGGTGGAGTGGCACAAAAATACACTTGTTCAGAGAAAACGTAATAAATCGACCTGCAGTTGCTGACAAATGATGAGAATGACGTGAGAAACCGAACACTGTTTACACCGGCGATAATGGAAAAGTGAACCTTATCTGTATGCATGGTGGAAACAAATTACGACTGCCACACAGTGTCCATCCAATGTAACTTTTTTTTTCATATCTTTCAAGCGTGTTGTTTTCCTTTTTTTTTTTTTCTATTGCCACTTCCATTTTATGCTTCATTTAAATTGCATGGTAATTTACAGACGCTCCCTACTCTGCTGATGCAAGTCACTGCCTCCCTCTCCTGTCTGTTTTTCGTTCTCTCTCTTTGCTCTCTCTTCACCCAGCTGTAGACCAGGACGAACGCGTGCTGGGAAGGAGGATAGTGGCAGAAAGAAAGGGGTGAAAGAAGGAGAGAGTGAAGTGGCAGGAGTGACAAAGGACAAGATAGAGAGTAGGACAGAGAAGGGGGCTGCAGCCCAGTGTAGCAGATTGCCATGTTCTGACAATGGAGTGTGCATGGAGCAGCAGAACCAAAACAGGACACAGCTCAGCTGTATGTTGGATCAATAAACGGTAGATGAGTTCAGACTTCAGGCGATGGAGTGGAAACCTTATTATTAAGAAGCATTGCTCGGCCGGTCTGACTGCAAATTGAGTCCTGAGTTTGGAATTTCTAAGAACTGACATTACAAGGATAAAGTCTCTCCAATCTTTGGAAACCTACAGAAACTTGGACTAATGCAAACTTGAAGCTGGATTGCATTAATATTCAGGTAAGAGTGGGAATCAGAGTAACCATAAATATGCAGTAAACAGTTATAAGGGTTATAAAATGTTATAAAATGTCCCGTGCTTTTTTTCTTTTTTTTGTTGTTGCCTGTTTTATTTAGCTCTGCAAAGGATTTAATGAAGTATTAACAGAACATGACAGTTGTCACTGATCATTAGACTGTGCAGGAAGACATAAGTCACTTGACTGAGCTTAAGTAACATTAAACACAACAATCCAAAATAATAGTCCCTCCTGGTATAGCTGACTAAATGCTCTTCTTGCAGTTTTAAAAGTGTGTGTGTGCGTGTGTGTGTGTGTGTGTGCGCGGGGGGGGGGTGCGGTGCGTGTGTGTGTGAGTGAAGGAAAGTCTTCAAAGCAGAAGAAGAGGAGGGAAGGGATGTCAGAATGTGTTTGCATAAAGAATTTGTCATAAATCAACACTTGAAAGCAAAAACGCACATACACACACTTTTCGACTGGATGCTTTTTCAGGGATAAATAAAAATGCTGCTTTGCTGCCAAAATCCACACATTGCTGCCTTGTTGCCAAACTGTGGTACAGATAAAGAAAATGACATGAGAATACTGGCACATAGATATGATATAAAAATTAATTAATTAATTTAAAAAAAAAACGGTGACAAAAGATGTGAAGGGAACTGCATCCCAGAAGTCGCAGTTTGAATTCTGGTCTGAATTAAATTTGTGGTGTGGGTTCATAATGATACATAATAATAGAAGTGCTGCGCCAAGAAGGTCACTGCTGACCTGGAATTGGACACTTTAGTTTGCTTGACCGGCTCTGATCCATTAGTCAAATATAGGGATGGACTTAAAATGTTATCACTATAATTTGTAGTTTTCATTCCAGTATCAATTCATTTTCATATGAAACTTGCTCTTGTTTTTACCTCTCATCTTATTAGCTTATTTAATTGAGTCACATTTCTGAACTAACTGTATTGTTGCGGTTTGTAAATTGTTTTTGTTTTATTAAAACAGGTCTCTCCTGTAAATGAGAGACTGGCCTTGGATCTCAATGAGTTATTTACGTTATTTCCTTTCTTACTTCTTTTCTGCTATTAATGAAAAATTTTGAAAACTGGGTGCACAGTTCTTTCTGTCTTATCTCGAGTCTGCAATTGATTTCTTGACAGCTCAATCTTTTCATCACTTCTGCTGTATTGAAGCATTTTTTTTTTTGTCTCTGCATTGTGCTAGATAATCTTGCTTGCTTGTGGATTTTCTTTGCACCACCATTTTGAGCGCCTCTCACTGTAAATGTGTTCCTCTTTTACTTTCAGACGGACAAAATGATGCGAAAAGCAATGTCCCTTCCTTGACTTTTCAGACCTTTAAGTGAGCCAAAAAAGGGATGGGGAGGCGAGCGGCTGACCTGACGACGCCGGTTCCGGTGTTGGGTGTCCCCGCCTCTGTCGGGGTGCGGAGTTGGAAGACAACAGGAGGAGACAGAAGCGGAGGAGTCCTGCTGCAGACTTGGGGACAGTGCAGCATCGGCATTCAGACGTCTCCGGGGATTAGCAGACCACTTGTTCAGCTACCTGATAGCGTCTCAAACAATGTTACTCAAACATCTAACACATATACCACCAAGGAAACCCGGGCTATATTGCTTCACGTAAAGGATGACAGTGAGAAAAGGGCTATTTTAAGGCAGAAAACTGAGGAAACCAAGATCAAAAAGGAAGTGACTTTCAAAGCAATTGGAGGTGTCGACTCAAAGGATGGTGCCGGCTGTCAAAAGAGAAGTGGTGGGACGTACTGCTATGCCAGGGCAATTAAAACCAATCCCCTCACTGCAGGCTCCACCAGCAGCGGCAGATCCAGATTGAAGTCTTCCACCCGTTACATCAACGGAAGCGTAGTGGATTCTGAGGCAATCGGCGGGATCATCGAAGTCAAGGATGACGCAGAGCCCTCAAAGGCCGTGACTTCTCATGGAACGGTCTCGCACCACCCTTGCGCAGACCAGTCAAAAAATACGTGCAACCACCGTGGCGGGAAGCAGTCTGTAATATCCAGAGGCGCCGTCCCAGGGGAGACCGGCCCCTTTTCCGAAGCTCTCTTTGGGGAGAAGGCATCAAAGCCAGCCCTCACATCTCTGTTTACTGCCACACATTTACAACTTCCTCATGCACTGAAACGAAACCAGCTAAACTCTCAGAGCAGCAGAGTAAAAAACACACAGAATGCAAGTAACCCACACTTGTATTATCTTAATGAAGAGATAACATATAGACAAACACCCCACCCTGCATGTCCAGTACATTCCAGAGTTGGTCCAGGAACTCTGTATCATACACATGCCTCAAGCGACGTGACATCCATCCAACCGGAAGCCATTGTCCATACTAAAACTGTTACATTTGCTAAAGCCAGAATTGAAAGCAGGCAGGAGAATTCCACTATAAACTTTTTCGCAAAACCCAACCAGAATAATAAAATTTCCCTCCTTTCAAGTTTTTACTCGACGCCTCAAATGGCCACGGCAACCAAACCTTTTCAAACTTCCCCTAAGCGCCTCAAGACATCGCCTCACCATTCCCTACACGATAATATTACTCAAAATGTATGTGTCTCTGTGCATGCTGTGCCCGAGTGTCCACCTTTATCTTTGTACACGGTAGCCATGGGAACTCAAAGATCATCCAGTCCAGTTGCACAGGCAACTTTTAATTTGGAGAGGATGTGTCTGCATAGTAATGCCAGTCCAGCGCCAGAAGCCTTGCACTCAACACACAAAGCACACATTCTTGATTCAGACCCTTCTTCACATCTCACAATGGTAAGCGCCCCATCTGATTTAGATAAATGTCAGGAAAAGCCCCCTTCAAGAGCTGCCGACGTATTAACTAAAATATCTCTTGTTGACAATGCAGCTCAATTCCCTGCTTCTGTTAATCCGCCTCAGAAACCTGCACCGCATTTTCTCCTAAGTGCCGCCGTCCCGAAGATCACTTTGAATTATAAAGTTAATCCAGATCAAATTACATGTAGAGGCAGCACAGACAAAGCTGTGGCTCCGCAAATCCACTCGGTTCAGCCTAACTCCTCAGACTCTGAAACTGCGCTGCCTATTTCCGCATCCTCTGCATGCACGATATCTGGTGCATCTAAGTCTCCAGAAGCAAAAGGTGAGTCGCACGCATCTCTCCTGAACTCCATTGCTGGTCGTTGCACAGTCTATAAAAATGCGACCGCCAAAACTGAGGTGAAACAAGTCACATCCCTGAACAGTTCTCTGCCGTCTCTGGGCAGAGAAAGACGAGGTAATGTTGCTGCATCCGGTACATGTTTGCTTCAGTTTACAGACGCAACCGAGGTACTAAGGAACAGTGATGCACACGACAAAAACAAAGCTCATCACAAACAAGCACCAGACATCAGCAGTCAAAACAGTAATAAACCTCGTGTTTGGGGTGTCGTTACCAGCCAGCAGAGCAACTCCATAGCAACTCCGCTCGTCAAGTCGCCAAATATGTTAGAAACCGCTGAGGAAGGATGTGAAACTAAAAGCCACCACACTAATCCAACCATCAACCCCAATGTGGAATTACAATGTAATAAAAACAAATGTAGCGACCATGCTGTCAATGAAGTAGTGGTGCACAAGTCTGAAGAGCATAAAAATTCACGGGTCACTAACCCTCAGAATTGCTTTTCCCCAATTAAGTCAAGCACCTTTCTTCCGCAGGGTTGTCTGGACAGAGAAAAACAAAGACTTAAACATTATAAAGGATGCACACAAGCAGACTATGAGGGACACAGTGCAGCAAGCCCACTGGGACAAGCAGCCAGGCACCCCGATTCAAATGCACAACAGTTTGCCTTGGGTGCAGCAGCCAGCCGTGCAAATAGTATGTTTGAATCCAATGCAGATGGGCAGAAGCATCTCAGTTATTCATCGCCCCCGGTCGCAACACAAACTAAATGTGAACCCAATATCTCGCAAACAAACACAGAGGTGAAACACATCACCCAGTCTGCTGACTGCCAAAATCCCAATTTTGATATTACATTACGAAGGCAACCACAAACAAGTCCAGAACGTTCTGTCAGCGTGCCAGCATCATTCACCGGCGAAGGAGGGCTCTCAGCACACACAGGCCCTGAACGGGAGTTCGACCTACAGCCGTCTGCAATGCTCTCTAAATCGAGTTTCCCCCTCTGGTCCAGAGAGGTGGAGGGAATAAGCAGACCAGATTTAAAGTTTAGCCCCGCTGCTCCTCAGTCGGGCCCTGAGGGCACCGGGCTGTCTCACTCCCACCCGTCCGACGCAGCGCTGCTGTTGCCGCCTTCCCCGCAGTGCTGCAGATCTGCAGGCCTGGAGCAGAGGCTCAAGACTGTGGAGGCCAGCCTGGCGGCCAACAAGGACAGGATCACCACCCTGCTTAACATCATTCAGGACCTGGAGACATGCAATGCTCCCAGCAGCCTGTAAGTCTGTGTGCTTCACTGTGGCAGCTGGATAAATAACTTGTCAAACATGTATATAGTACATATACAGGGCTTGAATTGAACTGAACAAACCCAATTGAATTCATATATTCCAAAGAAAGGTTATTGGTGAAACACCACTTTCTGCATCTATTCCCTGTGTGATTAATCATTGGTTTCTCTGTAAATAAGCACCCAATGCAAACAGAACAATGATTTGAAGGTTACTAAAATATTGCTTGCTTTAACCAGTATAGCATTTTATTGGTCCTGAGTTGTTTTCAACCATCAGAAGTTCACTTTGGTTTTGTCCTCTCTTGGGTTACCCATTAACTTTAAATCTAAAACCATCTTTTGTGCATTTACACTTAGTGAAGATTTCAAAAAGTGTTATTCACTACATGTAAAGCAAGAGCAACTTATGAACATCTTTTTCAATGTAAAAACAAAAAAAACAAGTTTGGGTTTAATAAACATTTTAGACTTTGGAGCAAAGATGCATAAACACAAGCCATTTTCTTTAAAAAGAAAAGCAATGGAATCATTTTAATTTAGCTCAAGGTAAACCAACTTTACATCCTGGGCCAGATTTGGTGTACGGCCATGTTTATTTGAAATAACCACACCCTGCAAAACATATGCCTCACACTTTAACAGGTCATGCAAACAAGCAATATAAAACACTTTCAGATGTTCAAGTGTTAAAGCGACTCCTAGCAAAATAGTCATCCCAAAAGTCAAAACTGTTCAACTTTTGCATGTTTTTGAAACCAATTGGGACTTAAGAATCAAAAAAGATATATATTTTTTTCTGTTTTAGTGTGAAACATATTTGTGTGTTCAGGTCTCTAATTTAATGGGGAAAATGGTTAACTGCATAAGTCAGGAGTTTAGATTGTTTCCTTAAGCAATATAAAGGAAAACCACACCTCACTAGCACAGATTTCTTTAAATATTAGTTATTTACAAAATTTTTTAATGTTTACTGCCATTGCAAACCCCTCCTCCCCCCGGAAAACAATGATGTAACAGGTCACATAAATGTGTTTTAGAGGTGACTTTAGGTGACAATTGCGTAATAATAAATCATGGTTGTTAGTGCAATGATGTGAGGCTGCGACATCATTAAAAGCCTGCAAACAGGTCAGCGACTGTGTGTGGGTGTGTGTGTGTGAGTGTGACAGAAACCTACTTGGGCAATTCAAGGGGCCACGTCTCACAGAGATTTATTTTAGCCACCCGGCTCTTCTGGGAAAAATAAGGGGAATTAAAACGCCCTTCTGGCAAAGTGTCTCCGTCAGTCACTCTCACTGGCTGCTGTGCGTTAATAAGTTGTGACTGCCTCTAAGGTCATCTTTCAAAATAACAGACTCCTAATAAGAGACGGGTGTCTAACAAAACGCATGCCAGGCAGCTCGTCACTGCCAGCAGCAGCCTGAACGAATTCAGAAGGAGAGGATAAGTGCAAAGATGATTGAGCTGTTTATCTGAGAAGATGAGCGCTGTGGAAGTAATTTCTTTTTGTTTGTTTCAGTCGGAGATATCATAAAAGTGGACTCGACCTGAGAAACTGCTCGACCTGCCAGAAGACTGCTTGTATTGTGTACAGGTGAGGCGATAGCAAAATCTTTGATCTGATATGTTTTTGGTTTTTATTTTTACAGGTGACATAAACTCCTCTGGTGTGTGATGAATTTAGTGAATTTGTGCTGCTTCTTGGTGTTTCGTTTGCTCAAGTAGAGATGACTTTGAAAAGGAAGCCATGGACTTTGATTAACACACAGTATCTACCCAAACACTTAGGGTGAACATAAAAACATGGACTTTGTTGAGAGGGGTTGGCAAAGGACTCAATTTATGGATACGCCTGCTGTTTTTCATTTCTCTGAAAACTTGATGGATTTGCATCACACCTAATGAAAAGCTGCCGCTGCAGTTGAGAGAGAGACGTCTTTGTTTCATTTCATAATACAGAAAGAGAGTGTGTTTTTGTCTCAGTGTACACCACAAATCTTCTGAAATGTCAGTAAATGCAAACAGTAGCTCCATGCGGCAAAGGAGAACTTCATCGGTAATTACTTCCCCACGTTTTGCTATTTCATTCTTTCCTGTGATTATTTGTAAGCAAACTCTTAGACTATGATCAGGATTAAGACAAGAACAGTTATCTACTTCTGTAAGTTTCTTTCATGCATCATTGTAAAGGATAAACTTTAAATTTTGCTGAAGGAGTTAAGACTCTTTGGTCTTCAATTTCAATGTACGGAACTGTTTTTGAATTATGTCGGCTTTTTTTGTTGCTCATGTAATGTTTTAGGATTCATCATTCTTTTTTTTTGTACTTCCCATATCTGTGCCTTGTCTTGGTTTTGCACTCATTTGCAGAAATGTTGCATCATGCGTAGGCACCAGAAAAGGTAAAACTTCAACAATTTGCCCCAGTAATATTGGAAGCAGGAAGGAGGTTAAGTGAGGTTGTTAAATCTAAAAGTATTCTCCTCCTCATTCTGACAATAAAAGCCGTCTTCAAATATTCAAAACCTGTCCCTTGATCTACTTACTTTCAAAACTGCTTGTGTTTTAGAGAGAGATGTTGAAGTGCTAAATGCTGCATGTTGGCATCTGGCCCTAAGAGGCCAAGTCAGACATGAGCATATTTACATGAGACGTGTCTTTAGAAGAATACGGGTGCCACGCTGGAAAATGTGTTCATGTCCAAAGTAATTACAGACTACTAAAATCTCATAAGGAAAGACGTTGCACATACAGACTACCATCACACAATGCAATTTGTCTGTAGCAGCTCTTAAGTAACATATGGCATGAAGAAGTTTGAACCTCCATACAAATGATCTGGAAATCCTTATCTCAAGTTTGAGGTTCAGTTTGGACAAACTAAACCTTTAATACGTTTAATTAATAGTCTCTTTATTTTTGCCATGTCTCTATCCAGTGTTGAGTATGACTTCAGGCAGCAGGAGCGACACTTCTTGGAGGTTCTGAATCACTCACCAGGTGACAGCAACAGTTTCCCCGCACATCTGGCGGAGCCTTTAAACCTCAGCCTCCTCCGACACGCAATCTCTAAGAACCTCGCAAAGACAAAGTTGAAGAGCAAAAAGCTGTGCAAGACTCTGCTCAAGTGGATTCCAAGAAAAAAATCATCCACTGTAGATCTCTGTGTTACCAGCATGTGACCAGAATGCAACAGTCTACCCTGAACTACAGTTTGGAATAATCTTAATAAAACCTAACCACAAAACTGGCAGCTACCCATTACTAAGAGACAGTAGGTCATTGGGTTATCGTTTAATCAACCAGTACTATGGTACCACTGGCTACGAGATACTGTAACATAGTTTGTTTTTGTTTGTTTGTTTTTTTTGCTAGAAGTTTTCTTAACAAGATAAGTTTAAAGGTAAAACAGAAAAAAAGTGGAATTTTGCAGAATGCTATAAAGGTTTGTTCTAATAGCTGCTGCACTGGGCTATCCAGAGCAGATATACAAGTTTTCAAATGACTTTAATATGTTCAAATTCAAATTCTGTCTTATTGCAGCAACAAACATCAGTGCATAATATTTGGATTTTATGTGACAGAGCAAGATAAAGGTCAGCATTATATAAAAAGAAAATAAAACCTAAAACAAATTGAACCCAAAAAAGTGCATTTGTGTACAACCCATTACTCTCATAACCCACAATAAGGTCTATAGCAACAAAACTTCAGAAATCACCTAAGTAATAAATTAGACCTAAAATGCATGTAAATTAATCTCAGTAGAAATAAACTGTTCTGAGACAAAACGGCGTACAAATAATGTTGAAAACATCTTGAAAGATTGGCTGCGTAAATGAGGTCATCACTCTACATAATGTTTCCACTCATGTCTTAGAATGTCTTTGTGGAACCATTAGCAGCCTTTGACCAGAACCTCAGACTGCGAGACGATGTATCTTTGTGGTGCAGAGCAACATATCCCACAGAATACTGTGTATTGATCTCAAAATTGAAAGAGTACGGCAGAGCAAACTGACCAAACATCGTTATGTCTTAACAGACAGAGCGGTCAAAGAGAGCACTGACGTGCCACAAAGAGGCTCAACTCTGGAGGAGCTGCAGAGGATCAAATGACAGAAAGACTATCAGTCAATTAATTCATATGGATGGTCCATATGGATGTTTGCATGGTTTAAATCAGTGCATATGAATATGTTATAATGGCAAACATAAATTAAAACGAATAATAGGAGAATTTATGTCACTTGAAACTTATCAGATGCTCTTCATCTGTTGTGACTGAGTTTTCAGCTACTTTTCAAAGAAACAGTCTCTAGACGTCAAATGGCAGAGACATTTCACAAAGTCCTTGCATTTGTCATTGCAGTAAAATGGTGGTTCAAAAAGTCTTGACTTAGATGCACCGAATAGAAATGGGTGCTGCACTTCCCAGATTTTAAACAATTTGTTTTATGTCATTTCAGTCTATCACATAAAAAGCAAAAAAAACCCCAAAACATTAACATTTCTTTCTGGTCACACCTTGGCAACATGGGAAGTAAACTTGAGGTTTATTATACCCAGCATGAGTGGTCCACAGCCTGACAACCCTTATATGTCAGAGCAGGAGGATGCCTGCACTTGAAGATACGTGGTTGGGTATTTTTTTTACTTAATGTATCCCTGGTACATGCATGCTGTCATCACATACAACTGAAACCAGAAGCTTAGATAAACAAAATTTTAAAAAAATAATAAAAGAAAACACCATTTCTCACCATCTGAACTTAAGTCACAAAAAATATTCTCTTTCTTTCGGTCAGTTAGAATTACTAAAATTATTTACATTTACTTATTGAGATAAGAGAAACAGTATGTCAGGGATGTAATTTTTAATGTATTCAAAAGAAATCAGACATTCAGATAGATTTCCTCTCTATTTGGTAGTGTTACCTTTGAAGTGTATGACTTTGGTCAAGTGTTTTGGGGATACTTCCCACGAGCTTCTCGTAACAGTTTGCTGGAAGTCTGGCTGATTCCTCCTGACAGAACAGGTGGAACTGGGATAGACTGGTTTTCTCCCAAAGTTTTCAAAAGTGGTATAAGGATTTCTTTGTTTTGCTTTTCAATGTTAATATTTAAATATGCCTGGTTGTATTTGATGACTAACCCCAATCCCAGATTTCTATATCTAATTTTCTATATACGACTGTTCTCTTTGCACTGTTGAGATTAATGCAGTTGACTGAAAGTTGACCTATTATCTTGTTCCCCTTAAAATAAACGTCACAAGCTTTGTTTCACTGACTGTTGATTTCTCCCCGGTGTTGTGTTGTGTTCCTAATAAAGATTCAGCACGTCCAACCATTTTTGCAGCTGCAAAATGGCCACATGGGCCCCAGAAAAATAGAGTGATCTCCATTATGTCTCTGTCAATCGTGCGATGGTCTCAAAATCCCCAAACAATCTGAAGTTCATAAAGGGTTTCTGAGGAAAACAACGACGCAACAAAGGCTACAGTGAAGCATGAGTCACAGACAGGCTGGTCATGAGCGCGGGAACACGTTCCTGAAGAGCAGCATGGACAAAGACTCGCTGGCATTATACTCCAGCTAAAGCAGCAGGACTAGTGAAATTAGTGTGAAAACTTGAAAGAAACAAAGGAGAGCAACAACGCTGGTATTAGCTCCTGAACTCAGAAAGCAGGCGTTGCCCTTGTCCTTTAATAGAAAGATGCCAAAGAAGAAATACAAGAGTGAAAATTAGTCTCTATATAAATGGAACAAGAGGGAAATATGGGCTCATAGAGATCGTACACAGTCTTCAGCAGGCCTTTTGTTTGCCTGCACAATAAAAGAAAACGTAACAGATTGATAACCTCCACTAAAGTATCTCAAAGACTAAGAAACGAATCGGTCTCACACCAAATGAATCACTCCTATCTACTGAAAACACACATTGTACTTACTAATTCAAAGCTCTGAGGGAAGCGTTATCTGAGTAAGAAATTAAATTCTAAGCATTTAAAGTAAAAGAAAGGGGTTATATTTTTCCAGTTTGAGGTATAATTTCGGGTAAATCCAGCTCAATACTGAGGTAAAGACAAAAAACTTTGCCTGATTAAAAACAGAGGAATACTGGGGCACATGCATTCCCATATCTAGAACCCTACAAGGGAGCATGTTAATCAGATTAAATCTGAATGAGATTCAGTGGCGTGACCTTAAAACAGGCTGCTCGTGTTCCCTCCAGCGTGGCTGAATTAAAACAATTCTGCAAAGACGAGTGGGCCAGAATCCCTCCACAATGTTTTTAAAAGCCCATCGCCACTTATCACAAGCACTTTATGGCAGTTGTTGTTGCTATCAAATTATCAAGTTGCTGATAAGTTCTATGGAGGCGCTAATTTCATTTTCCAGCAGGGCTTGGCATCTGCTCACACAGCCAGAAGTGCCATTACCTGATACAAAGGAAATGGTGTCACCTAATTGGACGGCCAGCAAGCTAAACCCCTAACAGAGTGTATGGAGTGAATTAGAAGACTAATTTTGTGAAATATGTTCAGTTTTGTGAAAAAAGATTTTTCAGTTTAGAGAACTGAAAACTGAAATTTCAGTTCATTGATACTCAAACAAAAACCGTGCTGTAAAAAGAAAATCTAAGGATAATAAAGCAAATATATTGTATTTTATTACTTTAAAAAAAAATCACAGAAGACCAAAAAATTAAGAAAATGATTAAGAAAATATTCCAGTAAACAACAAATGTATTTAGTTAAATATTAGAGATTAGTGAGATAATCTCTTCTAAAATAACTAAAACTTTACCCTATAAGTTGCATATATAGAGAGATATTTTGGTTGTTCAATCACTGCAAATGCAAAAGTGAAATGGTGGAGATGTGTTTTTTTTCCCTTGAGGTTAATCTGTCGGCTAGAGCTGCAGACAGACACTGGAAAGAATGATCTGATCAATAACAGCATGTGTTGTACTGCAGGGAAGAATTAGGAAGTAATGAGACATAAGAAAATCAGAGTACTTGAAGGCGCACGTAAGCAGCCTGCATCTTTCATAGTGTTGGGACTTTTAGCTGCATTTAATAGTAATCTCTCCATTTGTTTTTCTGTTCTTGTTAGCATTGTATCATGTTACTGTTTTCATAATTCTATAAATCCTGTTCACTATATGTCTTCTGCAGCCCCTGCAAACGTTGTTTTCTTTGTTTGTTTGTGTGTGCAATCCTCTTCAATCCTTTACTTATTTGCTCCTTATAGCTAAGATTATTTATCTCACAACCAAATGTAGTTTGCTCATTAAAAATGTTAGCAAACAGTTTTGGTTCTGGTCACAATACCTGTGAACCCAATTTTGAAATAACCTGAATCTGCTATACTACTGTACCTCTTTACTTAAAAATGTCTAGATTTTCCCCGTCTCCAACAAGAAAGTGCTACATTGCAGTCAACCATTTTTTTTATTTTAAAAATTGTGAAAATGTTATGTCTCCTTTTTAATAATGTTTTATTAATTCATTCATTTTTTGGGGTTTTAGTTGTTTTTTAAATGAAGCTTGAGATAAAGTCAACAATGATACCCCTAATTTTAAGTTGCGATTTCATAAAACCTTGGAAGACCAGACCCAACATGGTGGCGGCAGCATCTGGGCTGAGTTGGTGAAATATGAATGGAGCAAAAATACTTTGGAAGAAAAAAAATAGTTGACAATCGCAAGAGACAAAGATAAAAAAGTTACACATGCGTCTCCTAGCAGAACTGTGAACCCAAACATACAGAGTTGTGTCAAAATGGTTTACATTTAAGCATATTTATGTGTAAATAAAAAAGGATGCAGTGAAAGTCCAGAGCGAAATCAATTCGGGAATCTATGACAAAACTTGAAAATTAAGTTTCACAGATGCTATCCGTCTAATGGGACTGAGCGAGAGTTATTTTTAAAGGAGGAATGGGTGTAAATTCCCTGACCTAGATGTGCAAATCACTTAGAAACGTAACCCATAATGCTCGCGGCTAAATGTCGTTTTACTAATGGGAAGTATTGACTCAGGGTGCTGACTACAAATGCATGACAGAATCTTCAGATTCATATTTAATAAAATTAACATTTTACCTCATCTTCAGAATGTACTACTTTGCATTTGTCTATCATAAAAAAGCAACACTTTCCTACTTGTGAACTGAGTCTGAAAACGTGTTTAATTTAAAGCAGCAAATGGTGAAGGGAGACAAAAGACAACAGGTTGCTAAAGTGAGCTCAGACTGGCCCCCTGCCAGGGACAAAAGAAACTAAAGTGACTTTCATATCCACCATGCAAACTACTGCGCACGTTTGAAGAGGATTCTACAACAAGCAGTGGGTGACATGACAAATAAAGATCACCATTAGGAAAAGGCAAAAAGCCTTTGGGAGTTAAAGTAGGGTGCAGAAATGGAGTTAGATAAGAGAAAGAACTGAATCGGAAATCTAAACAATCTTAAGAAATGGTGGAAATACTGCACTACTTTGAAAACAGTCTTGGTACGCTACACTCTTTACTGCTTTTTAGACCTTTCTTTAACACTGGTGAAATTATAGTCTTTCAGATTTCTTTTTCTGGCACTTCTATCAATGTTCAAACAAATGGTAATAAATGCCAAAATCCCTGGTTTCAAGCAACAAAGGAGATCTAAATAATCTGTAAAGGGTTACATACCATGGAATGATGGTGGTGGGTTGCCTTTGTTGTTGTGTCCTTGCATTCCTGTTCTCTGTGGCTACGAGTGTATGAATGGCTGAATGACTGAATATAGTGTGAAGCGCCACGTAGCCCTAATCCTACCTCTGGACATTATAAAGCGCTACACAAATACATTTACCATTTCACGTCCACTTTGACAACCATTTATTTCAGGTAGTATTAATAATCCACTAATATTCTACTGAAAGGAAATCTGGATATGAGGCTCACATTTCATTCTGCTGGATTGTAGCAATGCAAAATGAAGAATCAGGAACAGGGGATCAAAGGATACAGTTGCTATTGTTTTGAGGATGAAATTAAAATGAACACAAGGTAGCTGATCAAACGTTTAAGACCATGCCCCAAAAAATAATACCAATGGAGAAAAAAAATGTTGTCAAAGAAAGGTCTCATGTCTAACCCCCACTGCTCAAGGCATGCTTGGTGCCACTGGTTCCAGTAGGTTGTGTCCTTGCACAACCTACTGGAATCACAAAATCCATGGTATTGGACCCCAATCCAGTTTTGTGTACCTCCCTTACCATCCATACAATACATGTTTTCAATGGGAATCAGTAAGGAGGTTCTACACAGGACTGTCATGAGAAGAAGTCATTTGGGTGATGGGCACTGTGAACTGCTTTGGCATGTCCTTGCCGCTTAAAAAAGCCCCCCTGTCAACCTGATGCAGCAGCCGGCTGCAGTTTGACACCTCAGCACAACCTGGAGCTCCATTATTCAAATGAGGTGGAACCAAGCGTCTTAAATCAGGATAGGCCACGTCGACTAGGCAGCAATGAAAACATCTCCGCTGGGATCTACTCGTCAAGCTCCGGAAACCATCAGGGCTGTCCTTTTTTTCTCGTCAGAAAATAAACATGTCCTCTGTCCGTCAGTGTTGCTTGTATAACGCTGTTTTGCAAAGTCCAAACAAGTACATTTGTATCATCGTAGAAGGCACAGCCCTTGGAGAGACCTTATAGTCTGCTATTATACAGAAAGGTCTTCATCAGTAGGGGCCACAACTTGGGTCAAGGATCTGTCTTTGTCTTTAAAGACAGCCAACTGAAAACCTGAGCTAAAAGCAAGGGAAAATGTTTTGAGCCTTGAAATATTATGATATTTAAAATGACTTTCACTCTGCCCCACCTCGGCAGTGACGACTCATTGTGAGAGGCCTTGAATGTGCAGCTCATTAATCCTGCCTCGTAAAAAGACAAAGTCTTCCTATTTTTGCCATCGTGGTGCAGCGAGAGTTATAAATTTAAGCCATTGATCAGCAGACGAAGAGCTCGTTTGAGTTTGAATGCATTTTTTAAAATGATTTGCTCACTCATTTTGGTCTCTTGTTCTTGTTATTTATTTATTTTTTGGTTAAATTTAAAGCTCAACTCAAGACTTCGATCCAAACAGAGAAGATGCAAATCCTTCAGCAGGAGGAGTTTAGGTTTGATTCAAGGTCGTATTTCAAAAGAGTCAACTGGCTCAAACAGACAAAATAGTGAAGTGTAAAATCTTCAGAAAATGAAATATTTTCAATAAATAAACTGTTAGATTTGAGAACCTTATCTTATTATCTTCACAGTTCATGAAAATGACTTCATTTCCAAGAAAAATGAACTGAAATACATGTTAGTTAAGCGTAATGGTAAGAAATTGAAGCAGAAAGACACAAATTGGTACTAATGTGTACAAAATGGGGCCACGATTTGGCAAAGGGGGATAAATTAATATGAGTATATTTACCCAACTCAGAAGTAACACCCTGGTCTGCAACCTCTTAGTGGTTTTCAGCTCATTATTTTGGTTCACTGGTCCATCAGGTTGAGCTTTAGTGCTTTGAGCAGCCTCTGCATAAGGAAGCCACAGGCAGCAACTCAATCCCAGTCTGAAAACTCCATAATAAAGAAGCTGACACACAAATAAGAGTTTGATGTAAAAGTTTTAATCTAAATTATTCCAATAATTCCCAGGTATTCTCTGACATAAAAAAGTCCCACACTAGTGAATAAACTTACTTAGGTATTGAAAGTTTTTATGTATTTGTTGACTTTAAATTTTAACCTTTTAATGCCATGGCATGTAAAACATGGTTTCAGGGACTTGGATTTTCAGTGATTCTTGAGATTTTGACTAAACATACTGTATGTATTTATGTCAAGCCTTACAAGTGATGGTCTGTCAGAGCTTAAGAATAAATCATGTTTGAGAGAGTATTCCAAAGGCAGCACCGAGACAAGGGACAGGTCTGCAGCATGATGCAATAAAATGTTAACTGCACCTACAGGAAAAAAAGTTTAGACCTCCAAACAAGCTGGGGAAAAAAATAAATAAATATTATCCCAAACGAACCGGTCCCTCTAAGCTGACAGTCGTGAAAGCACATCATAAAAACATCCACAGTCCTTTTAAATGCAATTGGTGTTGATTTGCAGGGTGTTTTTTTCCCCCCCTGCATCACCACAAGCTTTATGTGACAGCAGTGATTCATAGTTATGTTTAATCCTGTAGGACAACATATGCAAATTATGTGACAGAGCCAAGGAGCAGGTTATTTAGGAGCAATAAACAAGGCCTTCACCTAGTTGGACATTTCTCAACAAAAATTCACAAACATTTAAGCGAAAGAAAAGTATATCATTTGTATAAGCGTCAAGAAAAGGATTGTCTCAGCTGTTGCCACTGTCTTGTGAGAGTGACCCTCCCATGAGCTTCATGCATTAATCATTCCACTGCGATGCTTCTCTCCAGGGACAGTTTGATGTGAAATAACAAGTATGGCGAGCTAAAACCTCATGCAGATGTGACAGTTATAATTTTTTTTCTGCATATACCATTTAAAAGTTCTTCATTAAATTAATTCTTTGTGCAATATCATTGTCAAATAAAATTTTCTAATGCTATTTTGTACATTAGCAGCTTGCTGTAGTGTGTGTTTTAGTGATAGTTTGCATGCTAGAGTTTGTAAATGAATTTTGACAACGTCGGCACGATGTCGGCAAATAAACGGCAAATTCAGTGCAACGTGGAAAACAGAGTTCTACCCATATCTCTCCTTCGTGTAATATTTCAGGAGGAAATCTAAATGGTGTATGAGTGTGTATATTTTATTATTTTATTAAATTAAATAATATTAACTTCAACTCTGTGTGTCAATGGTGAAATGAAAAGTTTATTACACCGCATGTTCTGATCTATTTTCTTTGCTGTTGAATGAATCAAGAGACAAACGTTATCTGTTTTTGGGATGTTTCAAAAACGGGTGAGAAACCGTTTCAAACCTCAGTGGGATTTATTGGATAAGGTACAACAGAGGATCAGCGTGTAAGTAAGTGCATTGGGAGGGCAGTTTTCAGTTGCAGCAGTGGTCATAATGCACTGAGGCATGGAGTACTACTGTTTCTCATTAAGCATGCTTCAGCTGGTACGTTCTAACTCTGACCTTATTAAAGAAAGACAAACAACAGTGGCTGATGTAAGTCCCTAGGCGTTTACTAAGTCTGTTCTGGCGAACTGGTCCTCACCTCAGTTGCCTGTTAATACTTTTTTTTTCTTCCTATTTACCAAATAATAGCATTCATCACTCCTCTCTTACTGCTCTCTATATATGGAAACACCGCTGCCGGTTTGAATCACAGACAGGATCCATGACTCATTTTGACGTGGAGACTCAGTGACAACGTTCCTTGGGGTCTACGAATGGGGCAAAAGCGACCAGAGCGGGATTTAGCTTTTACTCCTGCTCTCGTGGCTGAGCATCTTCCAGAGGGGCTTTAGAGGAGCGATAATCCACTGAAATGTGGGAGACAGACTTCCTCTGGGACAGAAATGCGATATGACAGCAGAACGGTCAATGGTAGAGGAAAGAGAGAGCTGGGTGTTTACACAACGGAGCAAATATATTTTGTTCTTAATAATGTCACTTTGCAAACTCTACTATGATACATTGGGTTCACCGCTTAAGGGGTTATATAGCAACAATCATTTTTTAAGAATTTGATTTCAGTCCAATAAGTAAAAATGGGTCAAAATTACCAGCTGATGTTTATTTCCATTTTATTACTGTTTGTGTGTTTCACAGGGGGAAGGAGAAGTAAGGTTGGCACTGAGCTATTTTGGATTGGCCTTCAGTGTTTTCTGCTAGCAAGCAGAAATCATGGTTCTATCAAGTCATCCTGGTACATCGCACTGTCACTGTCATATCTGATAGTTCGTTTTCTAAAATGTGTATTAGTTTTAGACCATATGTGACACATTTCATACCTTACAAAGTGCTAAATTTTTGTCTTGTCAATCTACCGATATTTTCCAAAAAATCTCGGAAATAAGCAAATAAGTTTGCACCATGCTCTTAAGATGTTTTTTAAAATTATTATTCTATAGCTCTGTCAGCGATCACCCCTCGGTCTGAAAACTCCATTTTGCGTTTACTCCGGTTCTCTTTGACTTTACAATTAGTTGCTGATCTAAGCTAATTAAACAGCAAAAAAAAAAAACAACTCTTAAACATCATACACTTTCGGTGATAGCTTTCTATGGCCAGAGCTGTCTCTTAAAATTGGAACAATTGTGGGATGGGCTTTAATTACCAGGACTGTAGCATTTCTAATATATGATTTTGATAAGTAAAGTTAATTAAATGAGTCTATAAAGTCTTATGTGAGCTTAACACTTAGAGCACACCTTAGAATTAGGGATATTGAATCTATAGGTTGGCATTTAAATGAGTTTACAACAGCACATAGCTCTATGCATCCTTATGAAGCTACAAGTGTTGTTTTCCCCAATTTAATTAAAGAAAAATCCCTCGTGTCTCATATACTTTAAATCCTCTGATATTTAGAAGCAACTAGAAAATAAAAAAATCAGCTCCACCTACAGTAATATTAACTTCAGCAAATCATTAGCAAACCTACAGTATATGATGTCTGAAAAAGTTAGACCTTGGAGCTGCCTGCGCGTCGCTTTTGATGGGATTTACTTTGATGACAGAAGAAAGCCTGAGATTAGAAGGGATTCAACACAAAGCAGGTCAAGTCTAAGAACAGTGAGGAAAAAGCTTGTTAGAAACGTCACTTCAGGCTCATCTCATTAGCACAGCGTTGTGATTGATGACGACTGACAGCCGAGATGGAGAACTATTTTTTTTAACACCTAACATTCAAGGATGTAAAATATATGAAAGATGAGGGGAGCGTCTGTGACCGGGAAGCATTACAGAATGCTATGGTCACTGCCAATTTGAAGCTTCATTTAAATTTAAAGGCTATACATGTAAGGGTGGACTAATGCTTAACAGTGCTATATTACAGGGCAAAGATTGTTTTTAATTGGTTGCAGTCACGTTATTTGACCGCTCTCATAAAATAACGTGATTGTAATGAAAAAGTGACTGAAAACTTGTATGTCACATTGCCACAGACTACAGTAAATATTAGTTGTTGCACAAAATGAATAGTTATTCGAACTTATTTTTGTTTGCATAACAAGTCTGCAGCACGTATTGACTGTGCAGTTGGCAGTTCTGCTTTTCCTGCGTATTTTTATATTCACCTGATTTCCCACCAATGTCCAGCAGATGGGAGAAAAGACTTGCAAAAGAGAACCGACATACTGAGTTAGTCCTCCATATACTCACCACATCCCCAAATGAGCTCCAAATCTTTTAGGTTTCAAGTCAGGTCTAGGTGCACCATTCCAAAGCTTATTCAGAATAAACATATTAGTATAATTACTTTAAATCTGAATATGCAGCGGCTATGAATAATTTTGACAGTGTCTACATCTCAGCTTGACCTAAGTGGGGTTTATAAACCACGGCACACTGCCATTTCCAGTTACAACAAACAAAACCTTCTGAGATAACCAGCCTTTCTTTTCCGACTGTAAAATGCATGATTGATGGGCTGAGGAGTTTAAGTACCTCAATGATGCTCTCTTACTCTTTGCAACTTCTCCATCATTGCTAATTTAATTCAGTAAATGTTGATGATTCATTTGGTAGTTAATGTGCTTGTCTCACTTTCTCGTTCATATATGCAAGTAACAGGCCAGAACTTGAAGAATGAGAAGTTGGTGTTCCAGCAGTCAAGCACTGTGACCCATTCTTCATAATTCATGTTACTGTTCAATCTTTATACAAGCAGGAATCTGTAGCCTGACTTTAATTGTTAACTTGTTGTTTTAGGGGCAGGGAAGGCTGGCATGTGGGTAAAGAAAAATGAGCTCGGATTAAATCTGTTTCAATTTGTAGTAATATTTGTCTGTGGCTTTATTTGTCTAATTTTACCTTTCATCTTGTGCAACAATTCAGTCATCTTTTGTATCTTTTTGCATTTTTTTTTCCTTTACAAGTTTCTCTTTGTATTCAGTTTAGATTATTTGTCATCTAAAAATAAGAGGTCACCATTCTCCGGCGAATAATGGCACCATTCTTTTGTGTAGTTGAATGCCGCCTACTCCTGATTCAGTATTTGCACATATATTTATTTGTGGTTCAAAATTCTAGGATTTACATCAAATTATTTTACTTCACCTCTGTATTGTGTGACAACATAGCCTAGTGTGGCTATAAATATCCATAAAAAAACTGTCTAGGGCAATTATTAACAAAACTAGTAATTGAAATCAAAATTACCAAATCAGCACTCTTCCTGATCATCAGGAAAACATTAGTCCAATAGTTCAGTCTTAGTTATTGTTTACAAATACCTGCCTGACATGGCTTAGTTATTAAAATAACCATTGATGAAAGAATAAGTCAATAATCTTTTTCATAGGTACAATCATTTTTGTCTAACCCTGTTTCATTTGTTTATTTTTGTGGGTTTGTTTTATTGATCTGTACAGCACTTTGAGCTGCTTTTAGTATGAAGGGTGCTTTATAAATAAAATTGATTGATTGATTGATTGACTGATTTATAAAAATGTTGAACCAAATTTCAAAAACAGTGTCTGATTTCTATTTGTTAATTTTCAGTACATTTTTATTTATTATTACTGTTGTTAGTTTCAAGTTGTGTCAGTGGCCATCTTGGGGTTTTTTGGGGGGGTAGCAACAATTTTGTCCACATGCATAATTCATAATTTACCAAGTAGCGCAATCTGTTTTCCATGTAGAGGAAGGTAGATTTGGAAACCTTTCTCTGTCTTCAACAATAAAATACTAATTTAAAAACTGCCTTAACTGTTTTATCAAAAAGTAACTTGAAACATTTAAGTGTGGCCAATCACAAGAAAGTAAGGAGATAAATACTAATAAATAGGTTTGACATGTGCATGAGTTGAGCACCATGTACTTCTGCAGTTAAAGCTACAAAATGATTATGGTAACTAAAAGAAGCTAAACTGCAGGAGTTCAAAGGGTATTTGGTGATGGCACTTTCATGTTAATGGGAGGAAACATGAGTGGGGGTGGAGACAGAGGAAGAGAGGGAGTGGGTAATAAATATACTCATGCAGGATCGAGGAACGTGAGAACATTCGTGATCTAGGAGGAGAAAAGGAGCAGCGAATATGGTAAGTCAATAAGATTTTAATTAGTTTTTCTTATGGCATATTTAAAACTAAGGCAAATGCATGCATTTTTTTTCCTCATGTTTAAAAATATCCCTGATGAAATTCTAGTGTCTTCCAAAAATGACAATAAAATTGTTATGCTTACTTAGCTGGACTGACATACGTAGTTTGAACCGATGTGAGAGTTGCTTAGTGATACATAAATGTCACTTTTTGTGGTTAAACATTGACCGCATGTAGGTACATCTTAAGGGGATGGTAAAGTATGGAAAAATAAAAATGTGATGGTAGGATAACAAGAAAAGGGGTCAGTTGCCAAAAGGTAGTTAACATGTAAGGGACACGAAGGAACACTTTGTACATTTGAGCATTTTTACCTCATTGAAATTCTTAGCAATAAACTTCTGCTTGTTTACTTTATTTCAAGTTAACAGTTCGAATGTTTTGTGTACCTACTTCTATGTATTCTGGGTGTTTTCTAAAGGGAACTTAAACATATGTCAAATGTGATTATGAGGCTACTTTAAAAAAACAAAAACTCTTCTGATGTATTTAACTTTAAATAAACAAAAACCATTACAAGGTGAACATGGAAGCGAGGATTAATAAATAACGGCAAAAAAAACAAATCAACTCAATAAAAGTCGCATAACTTCCTTTTGTGAATTTTATGGGGCTGTGTTTCTGCTAATTTCCCACTTCACATGTTAATTTAGTGATTTATGATGTGAAGCTCGCTCTTGTTGTCAATTCATATGCCTTTTTCATTAAGCAGTGTGTTTTCAAAATACTGTGTACAGTTGTGCTGTCGAAACACTACGCTATTTAATTACAGGAAATAAGAGCCTTTGTTCTTGTGTGTTGTACAGATCAGCATGTGACTGTGCCGCTCATTTGGAACATGGTATCAAGCAGTAAAGTAATCGTGTGGTATTAGCCAAATAACAAGACAGTATTAGCCCTCAGAGGTGTAATCTAGCAAGTCATACATAAAGTGTTAACACAAGCTAAGGCTCAGCCATCTATGCAGTCTGTGTGATTATGCATTAAGTGCATACACATGCAGCCTTCCACATTTCAGGCATGATAGTATTCCAGAGACCAATAAGCACTTAATGTTTTCCTTTCTCCTACTCAGCCTTTCTCTCCCTTCTGGATCAGACTTTGCTAGAAATAGGAAACTAAATTATGCAATGACCTGTTAAATGAGCTCAGATTGTTCATAATACGATAGTGTCGTATTTCACCTGTTGCCAATCTCTTTTGGCACCTCACCAGCAGGACATGGCGAAATGATAACAAAAGTAATTTACTTTATCTTAGCTCTGGAAATGATTCTGACAGTTTGCTTTTAGAGTCAACTCACTGTTTTACCACGCTACACCCTGATTCTTAAAGCGCAGAAAGGAGCTGACTGGTTAAACAGCTCGAGTCAGACGTCGTCAGTTCAGAACAAACACGGTTGCGATGGAAACGATGGGAAGTGTTTGCGCGTGATTAAATTGTCTGGCATTTTTGTGAGGTGTTAATGCTCCTTCAGACTGAATGCGAGGAATAATGTATGATCCACATTTAAAATAGTTAGCTAATATTTGGTCTAGAATAAAATACAAATTCATAAATTCCTTTTGAAATATATTTTTTAAATTTTATCACTTTGCAACTACAAAAGGTTTGTCTTGTTACATGTGATTCACCAATTTAAAGTTGTGCATAATTGTGAAAACTAAGGAAAACACTTGATTGTATATTTTAAAAACACAAATGTTAAAAGTGTGTAATGCATTTGTGTTATAGGAAGAATCACTCACAACACTGTCACATGTTTACTGCCATGTCAACCACTCATCATATCACATGAGGTAATCTTCCTCAGTGCAAACTGAGTGTCTGCATAGCATGACATGATAATAGAAAAATTTTATTATTATGGATAGCAGGGGCATTTTCACAGTTCTTATACAGATTTTGTTGCAGGTATGGTTTTATATATATTGTGTCTCTAATTTTCAATGCTTAAACCACTGAATGTTTCTGTATGTCCAAAAAATGTTTTAACCCGGGATCATATAATATTAGATGCATATAGTAAAGATGAAAGAATTTTCATGCTTAAAACAGTTTATCTTCTTATTATAGAAAAGCAAAGACGATACACAATACTGTGAAGGCAATAGTAGTAACTGTTATTTTAGAAAAAAAGAAAAAAAACTGTCGTTCTAATTAACTTAAAGTATGTTTGTATATTTTCCATATCTTTAGTTGTTTATTTTAAATAGATGCTATCACAGTCATTCATTTATGAACCACGTAATAAAAAAAATTCCTGATCAGTCTTCTACTGGGAAAACTGACAGGAACTTCCATGAAGCAAAACAAAGTGGAGCCCAGGTAAAATGGTGCTTCCTTTTTCAGCTTTGGTAGCTACTGAAAATTCCCTGTACAAACACCACATGAATGGCACTGTCCAGTTAAACATACACCATAAAGCCAGAGGTGCAAATGTCTTATCTCTCTTCTTTATGTACTACTTTCAATTTTGCTTGGGTCTCTGTGTTATAATTTTACAGACAGATTAGTAACGATGCTGTGTAAATTGGTGGGACGTTTCTACCTGGATTCATGACCAGCAACAAAAACAAAGTTTCCGTGCTTAGTACATCTGTTATTTTGTCATTTTAACAAGTTTAGACTTTAGAGGAATATGACGTTTGCCGTTTTGTGTAGTGCAAGTTAAAGAGGAGAATTAATCTACATTAATGTCAACAATTGTCTAAAAATCTTTAGGAGGCAGTTGAATTTATTGCAGTATATAAATAACAGACATAATGTAATTGCACTGGCTGGAAATTTTACTTGTTAGTTCATCATCAGTGGCTCCTTTATGAATCATTATGGTTTGAGAAACATTAAATCTTATTTTCTGCTCCTTAGCTGCTGATGAATGTTAGTGTTGAATGAAGTATTTTGTTTCTGTTTCTCCTCTCAGAGATTGAAGACTTGTGTGTGTGTGTGTGCGTGTGTGTGTGTGTCTTTGATGCCAAGAAAGCACTGCCTGGCATCATCCAATTAAATTAGATGTTGCTGTAAAATTAGTTTAGCTTCTTGATTATCGAATAATTTGTGTGTGTCATAAATTTCATTTATACACGTTATCTTAGCCTCACCAGTTGGGGCAGCCGGGGCCTTGACAGAAGATACAAAAGTAATTGCGAGCGCATTTGGTACGTTTTGTTTGTTTGATTTCCCACAAGGTATTGTGTTTTGTGACAAGGTGGACATGAACAACATAGATCTGTAAATTCAGGCAGTGGGTATTAACTAATAAGACATGACTTTACTACGTAAAAACGAGAAAAAGACGAAAATAAAACAGCTCTCTAGTGTATTTTCAAACTATGTGGGGGGACACAATAAATTGCTCATCTTACGTCAAGTTATTTCAAAAGAGTTTACATTTATACGACCACTATACACACTGAATGTTTTACGATTGTTTAAAAAAGATTGCCGTGTGACCTTGCTACTGGTGAGTAATTACTGCTCTGCCTACGCATTCTCCAATAAATCTCCAGAGACAAACTCTTTGACCTCAGCATCTATGAGGTTTTTTTTTTTTATTTATCTATTTATAGTGTTTGTGTTGGGGATCTTTTAAAGTCCACCCCCTTTTTCTATTAATGAATGCATAAATTTACTTCACTTACTTCCAAATTCCCATGAAGACTCCTGAATGCATATTTGCTTTATGAATTGTTATATCTAGTAAAATAAAATCTGGTATAGCTTGTGGTGCTGCAAGAGGATCTGCAAGATGTGCTAATGATGCCAAATGACCATTAGTTAGCTTACTCTGCAGCCGGATGACAGCATTATATATTTCAAACTATATGAGAAAAATAAACAGTTTATGGGATAAACAAATCGTTAGAAAGTAACACAGTAACCGTGCTGAGGAAGTAACTTGTTGGAAACCTGGAACTATATGGAAGATTGAAGAACTTACTGCATGCATATAATGCCAATAAAAGTATTCAACCTGATTTGACGATAATTTTTTTTATTTTGTAAAGGAAGCCATATAATTTGACACTTTCAATGATATAAGATATTTAAAGAGAAGTCTAATGATAAAGGCAAAAACAGATTTTTACAAACTGTGGTAGAACCAGGTATCCATGGGGGTTAAGGATCACAACTGCCAGTGAATTTCTAACCTCAGTGAATATATGAGACCCCCTCAAAAAACTTACATAAATTTCTGTTTTAAGAATTCAAACACCAAACATACCTTACTATTCATTAACATTCACAGTAGGAGACACCCTTGTACTACCACAGAACATAAAGTCTAAAGTCTTCCATCTTTGAGGGTATACTCAATCAGCACCAAGGAAAGTTAAGCGCACTCCTGGATTGGCTGCTTTGAAAACACAAGCCAATAGCACGGCAGCACTATGTCGCAACAAAGTCACAAGTAAGAGAATCTGTGAACAATGAAGTTCACAATTAGGTCACCTAATAGACCAGTTGTAATAGACCAATTGTAATGGTCAGTAAATTCAAAATATATAACAAAAGATAAAATAATTGATTGATGACTTTTGAAGTGACTGACCTGATTCAAAGAGTTTGTGAAAATGAGATGACAGCAGCTGATGTGTTTTAACTGATTATTTTATTAAAAAACATTTATCTGGTCCATCAGTACTCCTGCTACATCAAGGCAGAAGACATTTGAGAAATTAACATTCATTAGTGTAGGTCAGGAGCCTAAGAAATATTTACCATTTACTTCTTTTTAATTAAACTTTTCAGGGTCAGAAAAACATTCAAACATTGGTGAAAATTTGGGACACCATATTTGATAAATCTAACATCTCCATGAAGGATATTTGAAAGGATCTAGGTGAAAAGATATATGAGTGAGATTTAGTGTGGTTGTGCTTTCAATGAATGTGAATTCATGAAATGTTTAACCTGTAAGTAATACATTCTTATTCTGTCTTTCCCAGGGGCCTGTTTACTTCAGCAACACTGTCAGAGTTTGAAAAGACATGGCGAAAAAGGCCTATCCATGCAGTGATGTTCTTTTGAAGATGACAGCTGTCCCTCAAAGAAACACCAAAAGGAGAATCATATTTTGAATAACTGAACTGGCCAAGTGGATGATTCATTTTAATTTAGCTAAAAGTGACAGTAACCCGGTGGAAATGACTGTCACCACAGTTCTCCGTTGGCTGTTCCTCATGTCCGTTATACTTCTGACCATCGGTGGTAACATACTGGTGTGCTTGGCAGTGGGGCTCAGCCGACGTTTGTGGCGAACAGCTAACTGCTTTGTGGTGTCGCTGGCAGTTGCAGATCTCCTGCTTGGCGTGTTGGTGCTCCCCTTGTCTGCCACGCTGGAGCTCCGCAACAGTAAATGGCCTTTTGGAGGAACACTGTGCAATATTTACATCTCAGTGGATGTCATGCTGTGTACATGCTCCATCCTGACCCTGTTGGCAATCAGTGTGAACAGGTACCTGGCCATTTCATCTCCCCTCAGCCACTCTCAAAGAGTCACCCCACGAAGGGTGTCACTTGCCATTATCTTCATCTGGCTGCTGTCGCTGGCCGTGGCTTTTTTCCCCATCCACCTGGGCTGGAATACAGCAGACTACAGGGTGCAAAACTTGGACTGGGAATTTGGGGATGAGGGCACTGATAAAGGACACTACTGCCAGTTTGAATTTAATAACAACTATGTCCTTATTTATGCCTTTGGCTCTTTTTACTTACCACTGATGGTCATGTGCGGAATGTATCTTTGCATTTTCAGAGTGGCACGTGAACAGGTTAGTGTCAATTACTGATTTATCTTAAATCATCCATAAACTGAAACCATTTGAAACCAAACAGATAGTTCTAATAGCACATATTCCCTGAGTGATTTGAAACAGGTCAATGGTTTGGTGCATCATTTTGTCTTTTTCCATTGTAAAAACGGCCCATACAACCAACCTGTACCGCAGTATTTCTGGGCCCTTTTCAGTTGGAGCTCCATAGCGCAATAATGTGTTATGGTTAGGATGGAGCTACTAGCATCACACAACACAATACATTGATTGGATGGCAAAAAAATAAAATGCCAGACATACAGGTGCACATTTGTTGTTGAAAACTAACTGCCATGTTAGGTATTTGGATTTAGTGCTAATTCCCGGTGAGACAATACGCCGAACCATAAAATAGCATACCGGACCACACTGAACAGTGCTGGACCACTTAGGGAAAAGAGGCATTTATGTTATGATTAGTCCTTTGCATCATATTAAAACTCACCATATGTACAAAACATTCAAAAGCTGTGAAAATACGTTGCATATTTTCCCTTACATGGCCAAGTATTACTGTGCACAGAGCCCTTTATACAAATTCACATCCCTGTTGAAGATGCATGGACCCCTCCAAATGTTCTTTTTAGATTTCTATAGTTACAAAATTTTAATTTCAACTGTTTTGGTTCAAGATGCCATGCAGTAAGTGATTCCCAACCCTGGTCCTCAAGTACTCCTGCCATGCATGTGTAACCACTACTTAATTTAGTTAGCAATAAATTCAGTAGGAACGTTACTTTTGTTCTAGGGTCACACAGGAGGATGATAAGCATACAAGTTTTAACAACTCAAGTTTATTTTTCTTTCCCCACAAAAAAATAATAATCCAGGTAACACTAATTACCTTAATAAAATTAAGGTGTAAAACTTAAATTGTCCACCCTTATATAAAAATATCAAATTAATATATAGAAAATTGAGGGTAGTTTTTTAAACAGTAGCTTTAAAGCTTATTTCAACAAAAGAAATTACATATTCCAGTTAGTCCTTCAATATAACAGTTCAGTCAGTCAGTTCAGTCAATGTGCACATAAGTTGTCCGTTATGAAAATATTCATGAACAAATAGTTTGTGGAATAAAAAAAAAAGATTTGGGGGCCCCCCTTTTTGTTCAATAAGCTTATCTGTTGTCCACGCAAAATATCCAGCTCCAGCAGCACCAGGCCCTCCGTCTTTCCAGGCGCCATCTTTGTGTCCGAATCACAAAGATGGCGGCGGAACCCTCCTGGTTCTGGAACTCCACTGGCTCGTTCAGATATCGGTCGTCCAAAAAAAAAAACAACCTGCATGCAGAGCGTTAACCGATCATGCAGGTATACGGAAATCATAGAAATCTTTCAATTACTTCTCAGTGAAAATCAAATTAGCGTTTAAAATAAACCAAAAATGCTCAGTAATAAAGAAATTACTTAATAAGCATCACTTCATCATAAACAGTCTCATTTCACAGGGCTATGCTACTTGCAGAGCGACACTTTATACTCCGGTTGGGTTTTTTTCCAGTTCGAAAAAAACTGAGCAACGTTAGCTCCAGCTAGGTAGCCATTCTGCGTAAGTAAGCAGCTGAAAATAAAACAGACTCACCGGAGAACTCTCAAAACAGAATGTACATTATCCAGTTCAAAATAGACAGATTTCTTTCATATCACAGCAGCACCTATGCGTAGTAACTTCTCTACTTCTGCTGAAATGTGCTTAGTCTGCCATTTCTTTTTTTCTTCTTCCCTCTTCTTTACTCTTCTTCTCGTACCGACACAGGAGAAATGTGGGTCTAGTGCCCTCTACAGGACATTCTAAGAACTAACAAACAAACACATTAAACATACATACAGATCAGCGTAGTTTATGGGGGTTACACATGTTTTAGGTTTCTTCTTGCTTCCACATATCTGACTTAAATGAATAGGTGAGTAACAGGCTTCAGCTGCCCTTGATGATCTCAAAGGAGATCCTGCCATCATTTCAAACGGATGTTCTGGAAAAGAGATACATCGAAAACATGCAGGGGAATCAGAATGTTAAATGTAATTAACATGAACAATAACTATTAACAATAATTTACATATTTGTGGAGGGATTTTTGTACTTTATGTTTTGGGCTGTTGACTTCATGTGGCAACACATCATATTGTCACTTGTCCAAAAAGCTGTTGCAGATTTTGTGATTTTGAATGTAGATTTTTGTAATCAGTTCCTTGGATTAATGAAAAAACTTCTTTTGTTTTCTCTGCCTCTCCATCCCTACCCTACGACAATCTTTTCAGGTAAGACGTATCCGTGCTACCACTCCGTCATTTGCACGCTCAGCGACTGCTGCCATAGCCCGAGAGCACAAGGCTACAGTCACCCTGGCAGCTGTACTTGGTGCATTTATCATCTGTTGGTTTCCCTACTTCAGCTACTTCACCTGCATGGGTGTGAAGGAAAAGAGAAATCCTCCCAACACTCTCCATTCTGTAGTTCTGTGGCTAGGATATTTGAACTCTACCCTTAATCCCATCCTCTATCCAGCATTCAACAGGGATTTCCGTCGAGCCTATGGGGAACTGCTTCGCTGTCGAGGATCATCACGCAGGACTCTGCAGCTTACTCCTGTGACTCTGTACAAACGACTGAACTTTTTCAAGCTATTCAGGGTCTCCCAAAACTCTAAGAAAAGCACAGCTGCGGTTATGGTTGAAAGACAGAAGAGCCTTTCTTTGCCCTGTGAAGGAAGGCATGGTGCAGATGATTCATGGTGAAAGTTCTTTGGATGAGAGCCTGTATAAACATTGTGGGTACAAATCTACTAAACTGTTCACAGCACCAGCATAAGTGACTTTTCTACTATCAAATAATCATTTTGTGCTTCAATATGTGGGGCTATAGATGAAGATGACGCCAAATCCAAGGTTCAAGGGATCGCTTTTATTGTACATAGTTTTGAAGTATCTGAAGTACTGTTTAGATGAGTTTAATAAAGTAATATTTTCTAGGACATGTTCCAGCAAAAGGCATGGGAACACCGGTGCCTAAAGGATGCAAAGTGTTTGTTTTCTCTCCCTACACCCCTGCAAGTCATAGTGAATATGTGACCAACAACTTGATTTGATATGCATAACCGGTTTATATTTCACCTGACCAGAGCAGATTGACCTCAAGGACTTCCTGGACATCTTAACAGAATTTCTGTAAATAAAGTAATCCTTTAAGGAATGCTTTCTTAGCATGTAAAACTACTGTGGAATGAAGAGCGTTGTTCTCATAATCTTGTTTATGTAAACACATAGCATAGTTGTCTAAAATAATTTTGCTGGATTAAAAACAATCCGATTTGAGTTGTTTTACTAAACAGGGCCTGGTTTAGGCCGATTTGAAACAAGGTTGGGGTTGTGGGTTTGACCAGGCAAACTTGTTTATGTTTTCAACCCCAAAACTGGATTATGGATTATTGTCTAAAGCTAAGAACAAGAGTGGGTTAAAAAAATAATCAATATCTTGAATTACAAGACAAGTAATATTAAAATGCGTAAACTGTATGCCTAGTTTATTCCTACATTCAAAATTAGTAGGTTAGAAACAGCAAAAAAAAAAAACATAATAGACTACAGATTACATATGAATAACAATAATCATGCTAAATTTATAGTTATTTAGCTTCAGTGCATAATCTTTCAGAATTAAAGTAATGTGGCTGTAGCAAATAATATGGATATGCAGTTGCTAAAAAAGTATGCATAAATATTTCTTCTTGGTCTGTTTATATTACCTTTTAAAGCAGCTCTTTTGGTAGAAATTAATGCTACTCATAGACAGTGCTAACTTGTGCTGACTACTTAGCACCCAAAAGGCTAATGCTACCAAGTTTAGGTGAACAAACTTCTCTGGTGCAAAGTTAAATATGGACTCTGAGTCCACCTTGGGTTGATTTAACCCAACAGGGTTGGGTTATGGGTTGGACCCAAAATACAGGTTAGGTTTTCAACCCGAAATATCACGTGTAATTGTATATATAACATTAAATCAAACAATGCAAACCCTATAAATAACTTGTCCTGTCAGAATGAGTCCTTATGCCTTTGTGAATAATAAAGGTCAAAAAGTGAGGTGGTATTTAACATAGACTGAACTCCTGTAAAAGGAAACAACAAGAACATCAACCAAGAAATAATTGTTACCTGCTCTAAGGTCAGAATTGTTTGACTAGTCTCTCTGTTGCTTCAGTTTTTTATGGGACCAAAATGTATATATATATTTTTTTTAGCATTGTTTCAAATAAGATGAAAAACATACCACGATTGCCCCATTCAAAGTGCGTCATCGTATGCCTGATGAAAATATATTGCCCCATCAGCATCAGGCCAATCCAATATAGTACTTGTCTCATTGTTTATACAAAGTCTGATGCAAAGATCATATATGTCATTTAAAATCCTTAGTCATTTTTATTGACTTAGTCATTATCTTTGTTTACTTGTACTTTGTGTTCTCCTGTGCTACATTTCAATGGCGCAAAGATTAATAAAATCACATCTGCTGCATGAAAAGCAGGATTTTTATCTCAATGTCAATAATTGCATTGTTATTAAGTTGGTGTGTTTGACTATGAATTATTCAAGTCACAGAAAGAGAACTTATTTACAGTTTGGTTTTTTTTTAGCTTTTTTATTATGAAAATAAAAGTTTTTTATAGATTTTCTGTAGGGAAAAATGTAAATGATGAAACGAACTAGCAATATTGCAATATTGAGCGGCACAGAGATGCATCCTAGATACAGGATGTAGTTCGATCGAGTTTGATGATACAAAAGAGCAAACTAATGTTTCTTGTAAAACAGCTTTCAACAGGAGTTTTTGTCCAGCTCTCAAATGGCAGAGCAACATCTTCATAGAGACTTGTGTTTTTGCAGAATGACTTTTGTAAATACAATCCTGTTCAAGAGAGACAGACATTACGCTGCTGTGAAATTGGCAAGAGTTTTAAACACCAAATGGTGTGAACCCTCCATGTAGGAGCATCAATATACTACAGTATATTGAGTTGTTTTGTCATAATTCCAAACATTTAAGATCATTAGTCAAATTTTAATCTCAAACAAAGATAACCTGAGTAAATACTCAATGGAGTGCCAAAATAATTTTGATTTGATTCATTAAAGGGAACCTCCCTATGTGATCCTCCACAAATGCAAAGGGTTGAGCCTTTCTAGGAGTATAAACATTAGGATATTTGGGGGAAAATGTTTTGTGGTTTGGCAAGACAAAATTGGAACTTTTTGGAAGATGTGCATCCCATTATATCTGGTATAACGCTGACACGGTATATCAGAAAAATAGCATATTAACAGTCAAACATGGTGATAGATGACGCATGTTTGCCTTTGCTGCAGTACCTGGATAACGCGTTAACTGAGTGTCCAGCCATGAGTTCGAGAACTTAAGCTGAAGCTCACTTGAGCTATGCAGCAAGACATGGGTAAGATGCATAGCAGCAGCTGAATGAGTCAAAACAAAAATAAAATAAAGATTTTGGTGTGGTCTTGTCAAAATCTGGATTTATCCAATTAAGATGTTGTGGCATTAACCATAAAAATGTTATCCATCCTAAAGGTTTTCCAGTGGCTGAATAAAACATTTTAGAAGGTGGATAAAAAAATCTTCCAGAAATCTTAAAATTGATTTCAAATGCTTGGTGACAGTCAAGTGGGGAGCAACCAACTAATAGGTTTAGGGATTAATTACTTTTTCAGATAGGGCAGTTTAAAAAAAACATTTTGCATTTGATTAAGTTTATCTTTTTTGTTGTTAAAATTGCCAAGTCCCTCTTGAAAATGAGATCTAGATCTCAATGTGATTTTACCTGGTTAAATAAAGGGAATAAAAAAAAAACCTTTGAGGGTCCTTCAGATTTAACTGTGACGTAAAGGAAAAGGTGGACAAATCTGGTGAAATTGTTTTATAGCACTGCATGCTAACCCATTACCTTTAGTGGGAACAAGAACTCTCACGACATAGCTATGTTTACTTAACCCTATAAAGCCCACACCATGAAATAACTGACAGAAAATTCCAATTCTTTGAAACTGGAGCCTTTATTGGTCCCTCTGAACAAACAAAAAAAAATAATTTAAAATATCATTTTCCATATATGAGTTTCATTTTGTATCATATTTGATACATCGGGTCACAATGCTCAAAGATTATTTTTTCTTGAACAAACAAAAACATAATAAAACACAAATAACTCAGATAAATTGTTAATTCTAAACATAAAAAGTGCTACAACAATGCAGCAATAACAAATCCACTAATGGAACTGGCAGGGTGGCAGTCTTGAGAACATAACATTTCAATTATTTTCTAGACATATTGTGGCTCACAACCTTTTTATTTTCCATTATGATAAGCTTGGAAACAGTTTCTGTCCTTGTTCAGACAAAGATGCACTCTGCATTTCTTACAGAACACATGGGCAAAGTGGCCCACACAGTGCTTGCATCTCTGTCGGGTTTCCCATGTTGGGAAATGATTGAGGCCATCCTTTCTCACATCAGGGGGCAACTCAGTGGTTTTCCTCCTCCTAGGAGGGGTTGGCGTTGCTTCCGGAGAGGACAAAGGTCTGCCACACTTTTTGACCTTTCGTGCACTTGTGAGGGCAGTGGCAACAGAGGCCTGAAACCTTCGCAGGGGCAGGTGTTTCTGCCTGGGATGCAGTTTCTCCAGATTTCTTCTGTAGCGGATCCATGCATTGATTACTGCCACTGTGATGGTGTGCCACCAAATGTAGATGTACCATCTTCGGGATCTGAAGCTGAACTTGTACAGTGCAGAAAGCATATCAAGAAGGTCAATGCCTCCCATGAACCTGTTGTAAGTGTCAACAATGGCCGGTCTGGGAACCATTATGTGGGTTTTGGCTTTTCAATCCCAACGCTTCACACTGCCCAGTGGTTCAACACCAACAAAAGAAGAGAGCAGGTTCACAGCTTTGTTGTCATACCATCTCACAACGATGTTGTTTTCCTGGTTTACTCTGAAATCCAGTGACCCTCTTCCGTTTTTCTTCAGTTCTTTCTCATCCATCAGTTGGCAATTCTTCACCCTGTTCATTCGGACTGTGCCTATGTAGTAGATTCCTCTTTGTTTCAAGTGCTCTACCAATGGAACTGACGTAAAGAAATTGTCAGCAAAAACTTTGTGATTCTTTCCTGCTGGAAGGGTTGAGGTCATTTTCAGGACAACATCTCCTGTAGCACCAACATCAGATTTCTCTTGGTCAAGATTTCCTCCCCTTTGGCACACATCAAAGTCATATAGATAGCCACTTTGCCCACCACATCCCCACATCTTGAACCCCCACTTGTGAGGTTTTCCTGGCATGTAGCACTGTAGATGTGATTTTCCTTTGAAAGGCACCATGATTTTGTCAACAGCGTGACATTCTTCAGGTGGTCATCATCGCCGCTATCTGGGTGTTCCTCACTCCTTGCAGGAGTCCATTCCTCATCCTCATCCTCATCCTCCCCTAGCTGCTCAATGTCACTTGAATTCCCATCCATAATCATATTCAGAATTTCTTCAACAGTGTATGTCTTTGCCATCTAAAAAAACACACAGGCACAAAAAACAGAGTGTTTATTTTATCTTTGAATTGGTCAGTTTTCAATGAAAATAAGCAAAAGGTGCAAGTTGCATATCTATTTTTAAGCTATAAAGGTACCAAATTATGAACATGCAAACATGTCATTAGTTTATATGAAAAAAGACTGTACATTGCTTGAAATACATGTAAAATACATGAAGTACAATAAAAGACAATTGACTGATTTTTCGAGTTAACTGACCCACTGTATCAAATTTGATACATCACTTTTCAACACGGTTTTACAAAAAAATTATGATAAAATACTAAGTAATTTTACATTGCATCAACTCAGTAAGTGTTCCTATTGATAGTTCACCCCAAAACAATTTTTTTTTTCTTACCTTAACCTTCTAAAATTGGCAAAGTTTTCCTGCTGAAAACGCATGTGTCCCAGTCCTTTGCCATGGCAGTCTTGTAGTATCAGTGGAAAGGCCTCTGGCGAGAAAGTTACTACCCCCTGTTGGATTATCAGTGCACTACATGTGTCTAATTGTATACATCGGGTTTTTTAGGGAAAAAAATGTCACACTGCTCATTTGGAGGTCTCAAAAACTCATGTATCACATATGATACGTTTGGCGTTATAGGGTTAAAGTGAGATATTAGTAAAATTTCCTCACCACTGGAGATGACAGAATTTAATGAGTAGGGATTTATTGTACTTCCTCAGAGATCACAGCCTGCATTAAGTGCAAGAGCGGAGTCATAGGTTAACAGCTCAGGCTAGACAAAAACAGCTTGATCTGTGGAATGCAGTCTGAGTGTCGCACTTTTTAATGTATCACTCATCTCCAATAACCTTCTGAGGATGTTTGCTTTCACAAAAGTAATGGAGAGTCTTTATCTTTTGCAGTCACTGTTGCCTCATTGATCTATTTTGATTTTTTAAGCGGTGCCAATTCATTTGAATTGGTCCATCTCAAACATGGTGCTCAGGCACACCGAATAGAGAGACAATGCACAGAAGAACAGCTGCAAAGTTTTTTACCTGCTTGTAATTGACAATAATTTTTCAAATGGGACATATATGGGTAGGAAATAGATTGAGAAATGGAAAACGGATAGGATTGTCTACAGACATTGGCACAAAATGGACACAAAGTGTGGTTTATGTAGGTTTATGAGACAGAAAGTGGGACCCAAATGAGTTCTATATGTACTGCCCATTTTGAACTGGATACTTTATCCCATCATAGACCTGTGAGTTGGCCAAGCACAGCATCCATAAGACCGTTTTTGCTCAAAGTAGAATAGAATAATGAGAAAAAAATGTAACTGAAGACTTTTCTTTTTTTTAAGTCCCAAGTAAAATAGCTTCTGTGGCACAAGAGCAAAATGTTTTATACAAATGCTGAGCCCACACCTCAAAGTGAAAATTGAAATTCTCTGAAAACAGACGTGATAAATTTTGTAGTAATAATGTTTTAGAAACAACCTAAACAAAAAATAGTGTCACAACTATGAAGACAGATGCTATAAACTTCCACCAGATGGCAGTATGAATCAGCAGTTTTTCATGAGTTTGACAGAGATGATAAGTAACGCACATTATGAAAGACAATTCATGACTGAGATAATTTTATTTTTATTTTTTTCTTTGAAGGTTAAGATACATTTGGAACTATTCAGAGAAGGACTGCAGTAAGACTGAAAGCTTAATTATTTTTATGGTTCATTAGAGAATGCTTAAATAATTACATTTATAACAGTCCCAAAAGAGAGCATACATACATTTGACATACAAATTGAAGCTCTTGGTCCATTCCACTTAAAGCTTCCAGTTCGAAAATCAAGCGGAGCAGAGGGAAGAACTTACAATGCAAGAAACCTTTATGACTATAATAGGGTAATAAAATATGTTTGTTTAAAAAAAAAAGCTTCCTTCTGCAAGCTAGAAATCGTCTCTGCCAAGCTGGCTTTAATTACATGCTATTTATTTCTCGCCGAGGGAAAAGGAAAGTGTTTACATTTCACATACAATATGCGAGTGAGTAGGACGGGAGGTGGGCGGTTAGGAGCCAAACTTAAAATATAATTTTGTTTGTGATTTCTTCACAGCTACTCAAGCCCACATTGCATGAGCTTACAGAGGAGCTGAGGGATGTGATTGGAGAGCAGGTTGTTGTTTGTAAAAGCACATGTTCTAATGTACCCCCAGAGGAGAGCGGTTGCCATGGATAATTAAAGAAATTTCCTCTGCTGATTGCAGTGGGAGCTATAGATTCTCATCTGGTATAAACAGGGGGGAAAAAATTAAAAGCATCACTCTATGCTGTGTTTCAATCATACCTTTGCTTTGTGTTTCATTTTGAATACTTGTTCGTCTAATTTTTCTACTGTAACCTACGTAAAAGCTGTAACCCTTCTGTCAAAGGGTTTCATCTTTTGCAGTAATTCTGGTTCTAACCAGCTTCTACTGTTGTATTGGTATGTTTGTAGTTTTTATAGAAAATCCATCTATCTGTCCATCCATCCATCCACATCATCAAAACTGATCTACAGACTTGGTCCGTTTTTGTTTTGTTTTTGCAGAACAGTTCAAATTCAATGAAAATCCGAGATAGCACTTGGGAAGATACATTTTCAAGTACTTACTCAGATTCTCAATTGGCTTTGTGTATGTGTACTTTAGCTACCTGTTCTAACTCCTGAATACTTTTTTTTTTTGTAACTATGTTTATGCTTATTGTTGTTTTAATACTGGAAGGTGACTCTTCTTCCCAGCAAGAATTATTTAATAGCCTATAAGACAGTTGTCTTCCACGATCAATCTGTATTTAGCTTCATCCAACTTTTTGTTTTATCAATTCTGACCAGCTTCCTTGACCCTCAACAGTATGACGCTGCCACCACCATGTGTCATAGTTGATGTGGTGTGTTCACGGTGATGTGGAGGGTTTTTTTCTTCTTCGTCTTCCTGTCAGCAAATGGGAGCTTTTATGGAATTTTTTCACCACTAATTTCTTCTTCCTCTGTGTTTTTGGCTCTGCCTCACTAGGTCAGGTACCAGAATGGTTTTTCTCTGATGCTCTCACTTCTCATTGTTCCCTGGTCAGATGATGTGTAGAGAATCGTGGAACAGGTTAGTCTGAGCATGCTCAGTGCGGGGGTTTTGGAGGCGTGGGAGGCACTGAGATGCTGCTGTAGTGATCCGCATCCACCTGACAGCAGTTGTTTTTATGTTGATGATGCCACACAGGTAACCCTAAAGAAAGACAAAACAAAAACAAAAACTGACCCTTCAAACCAGGAAATGAAAGAAGCCTCAGATGAAAAGCTGAATTTATTAAGTGATTGCATCGCTTTTCTTTTTTTTCTCTAGTTGTAGAAATGTGCTTCACTATAGCAACAACATTTTCCTCCTGGAAAAACCGATCACATAAATATCCCCAAATCACCATGGATACTAAATGTTTTTTTCTTGTCCTGGTTTCTACACTTGGTGACATTTTTAAAGTTGTGAAGGTTGTTTTTAAAGTAAAGAAAAATATTTTTTGAGAGTGTACTGTAATCCATACTTTAGAGTGTCATACCATGAGTTTCTTAGTATTTTACTCTTCATAATATGATTTGACATTAACCGTAAAGGCTTTGGGTGACATGTTACATGGATACCTGGAGGCTGAAAAACAGAGAGAACCCCAGAAGTGATTCAGATTATAAAGCAGTCATTTGCTGGTATCTATGTGCTGACCCTGCTTGGCTGTTTAATGGTTTCTCTGGAACAGACATGATTACAAGGAGCAAATGAGATTGCCGACCGATTCCTCCCATGGGTCAAGAGGTACTTGGATTGTACGGTGGAAGCTGTAATACATAGTCAGGTTCAATAGTATTTCATTGGGACAAACTCATTTAGTTCTAAATAACCATAATGATCAACCTTGATAGATGCAAATATGTGTCCTTTACTGTCAGGCACGCTGTGCAGATTGGACTTAAAATACAAAATATCCTGCTGTGTTTTTTCTAATGATAAAATGTACAACATTTTTTACTTTTTTTTAGCTGCTGTGAACTTGAACTACTCACTTTAAAAAAAAAACATAATATTTTTTTTTCTTCTTTTTTTTTAGATAAAGACAACACACTCAAAAACTCCAAGTTATGCTAAACAACTGTTTAAGACATATGTTCTTATGGTTGTTCACAGAGATTTCATTATTCCCTGCCTTTTTTTACCTGCTCAGTAGTTAGTATATGTTTTTGCTAGCAATGTTCAATATTTGCACCAACTTTCCTGGAAGGAAAATGTGGGTACAGAAAATGAAAACAGTACTAATATTTTAACCCAATATTTTATTCTGAATCAGAAAAAGGTACATGCACTGAAACTTAGCTAGCAAAACGACCTGAATTCTATTGTTTTTACCTCTATTTTCATTCTTTACTTTGTTTTTTTTTTTTTGTGTGTGTGTGTGTGTATCCATTTTTTACTGCCTGATATTCAGGGCGAAAACACTGCCAGACTGAGGCCTCCTGAAACAGAAAGAGTGGCTGTGAGCGGATAAATAGAATCTATAAGCATTAAATATAGACAAGATGAGGGGGGAGGAAATGGACAGAGGCAGCACTGCGTCATGCTTTCCCAGAGCGTTTCCCCAGTTCACTGGAGTGAGAAATAAAAAGCTCTGTCTCCAAAAAGCACACTGCAGACTTACATAATCTGTTTTAAGAGCGACTTCGACACTGAGTAGACTGCTGTGTTCCACCTCAAGTGGGACTTTGGTACTGCTTCAAAGATGATAGCCTCTTTGTTTGTCACCAAACTGACAAAAAAAAAAAATGTTTCAAGATTCTTATTGATTTTTCAAATGGTTATTTAAACAAAGATTATGTTTTTTATTATTATTAGTGCTCAAACATGTCATTTGTACTATTTATTGCAATCTAGTCAATGTTTTGAAGCTATTACATGTAAAAGAAAATTAAAAATAAGTTTACCTTTTATGCTTCACAAGCTATAAACCTCCGGTCTTACCACATAAAATGCCGATCTTTACCCAGACTGTGGACAGCTGCGTTTGTAGCTGCGTTTGCACTTTAAAAAAGACTCAAGGAGCCTCAACCAGACTGAAAGCAAGGGAGCAGAAATGCAAGGAGGGAGGAGGGACCACCAAGGAGGGAGGGGAAGGGGAGGGTACGGTGGTGGCTGCTGGCGCTTTATGCAGTTTAGTTCTGCTCAGAGCACCAGCGCAGAGCTCCTTCACAGCCTGCAGGGCTGCCTCTGCAGTTCAGGGGAAATCCTCACATGGAAATAACAGCTGCACGGGGGGGAAGTGGGACAAAAGGTTTTTAGAACAGAAGACAAGAAGAGGAGGCTGGCAAGGTGAGTAAAACCGGATGGGATGACTGTTTCTGTCTCCTGGCAAACAAACTTTGAGGTGGATGCAGCATGTTCTGCTTTTGGAGTTTCTTTAAATATTTTACTACTCCTTAGCTTTGGTTTCTGCTGCAACAATTCACTCCTTTTGCACTTTGTTTCATGTTTGTTCGAACGTTTGTGCTTCAGTTGCCATCTCAGAGTTATTTTTGAATCTTTTTTGGCAACTGTAATATTGGTTTGTTTAGCTGTCTGTAAAGTTTACCACACACTGTGTGCGTGCAGGTGCATGAGTGTGTCATGTGTAATTCTTGTATTTTATGAGTGCGACAGTCGATTGAAGCTAAGCAGGCTACCAGGATGTTTTACAGTTGCTATTAATAACCTTATTCTGTGGGAAAAAAATATATATATTTCTGTTTCTTTCCAAAAGGACATCTCATCCCTTGACCCCACCTGATGATCCCACGATTCCCTGACGCTGGTTCTTCTTGCAGCAGAGGTCGCGTGCCACATTACTGCGGGGTCGTTTTTGACATCTTCAGATACCTTGGTGTAAACCCGCCCCATCCGCCCCTGCCTCAACCCCCACAATGGCTGGCTGTACCAGCCGCTGCAGGCAGGGGGTGCAAAAGCTAATTCAGTCCCTGCAGAGACTGGTCTCAGGAACCCTCACTAAAGGTATGGGGGCTTTTGGCTTATGCACTTCCAAATTTCTCAACGTTTTGTGTATGCAGTCTGTCTTATTCAGTGTTTTTCTATCTATTATCAGCATCTGGTGTCACTCTTGCTTTTATTAAGCCACTTTCTACCAGTTGACAGTTTGGACCTGGTTTATCTTATGGTGCTGGTGGAGGCTTGTGACCAGTTTACCACACTAGAAGCTGTTATTCCTCAACAGCTGTGGGTGTCTTCTAATAGCATCTGTTTCGTATCACATTTTAGCAGGATGATTCTGAAAAAGTAAAACTGTGATTCAGTTGAGATCAGTGTTTACAGTGTGAGACAAAGGTTAGCTGAAGCAACTACTGGAACACAACACAACGTTTAGGTGCTCAAATGTCAAATTACTAAGACAATTCATATTACTATATTACTTTAAAATGTTTCACGTGTCATTTATAAGCGTATAAAGTGCAGGATTGCATCTTACCTAATTGTTTGCTTTGCATAGCCCACAGAAAGCTTTGCTCGAACTTTTTGGCCACACTTACAAAAAACGTTCAGGCTGTCCAAGCTAGTGGTGAGCTCATGCCCTGAAAGTTGAGTTGAAAGTTGATGCCCAGGAATTATGTCCTTCCAGTCTGACTGAGCTTGGTGCTTTTCAAAAAAAGAAATTAAGCAAAAAATCTTCACATTGACAAATTTAGGTGCAGAAAACTGAGAAAATACTTGGCAGCGTACCAGCAGGGAAAGGTCAAGTGTTTACTCAGAGGGGCTGAATACAAACGCACAATCATGAATCTTCACAATGAAAAGTTTCAAAACCATACATCATTTTCCCTCTACTTTCAGATTATGGATTACTTATGCCATCTGAATATGATAAGTAGTAATCAAGATAAAACTGAGAGTTTGAGGTGCTTTGAGAGAAAAGGCAAAAATGAAGCAAAAACCCACAAATTACTCCAACTCAGGCCATGATCCTTAAAAATGTGTACAGATTGCAAATGAAGTTACTCATTATTAACTTTCTTCTACTTGCCATGCAGCGACTTTAGTGTGTGAAATGTCCAGCTCTATAGCCACCAAAATGTTTCTCCCTGAGATCCGTCTTTTAGATGTCTGCTGCACAATTTCGCAGGCCAAACAGCTGGGTCACATTAGCGTGCGTCCCTGAGGCAAAAGTCGTGATGTACTCTAAAAGCTATGGCCCCTTTCTTCCTGTGACATCTCATCCCGTAGTTAAAAGTTACTTTCAGTGTCATTGGGAAAAAAAAACATAAAATGATGAGTCAGAGAGTCATGCTGCTCTGCCCGCTTTCAGGGGAAGACTGTTTGTTCCAACCTGACTTTTAAATTCAGCCTATGTAAATGCATGGCATATTAAATCACTCCAAATCTGCAGGCAGTGCATAATTAAAACCAGCTTCGCCTTGGGGATTAATCCACATATAAACAATAGTGGTGTGCGTTGAATGGAACTTGGTTCTGATGGGACGCTTCCTGCAAAAAACAATTGAGTTGACTGTAATGTTCGCAAACTGGATTTGCATTGTCAACCATGACATTCGATTTTTGATGCAGAAATTACTTTTTTTTTTAAATGATGAAAAGAAAAAAGTACTTCACTTTTCTGCAAGAATACAGCCTCCTCACACCTTCAGGGTTTTATGTGGGTGAAGCGGCTTCACGTACGCCGAGCCAATTCCAGACCTGGATTTGCGTTAAGGAGCTTAATCATCACTGCTGGAACTGAGTAATTAAATGAAACGGAATGAAATCCAAAATAGCAAAGATTTAACAAAAAAAAAAAAAAAAAAGAAGCTTGCAGAAAGATGTTCTGTCTTTATTTGCCAGTAATCCTGTCTCGATTCTTTAAGCACGAATAGCTGATGAGACAGAGTGCCAGTTGTATTGAACATCTACTGCCGTGATGCTGTATCTCTGTTTCGGCGCTTAGTACTGTTTTGTGCATTGTGGTTTCAGCGCGCGATCGACCTCCTCTGGAATAAAGGTAACTTGTGCACTGAGGAGCAAAGGGAGCCTTTCATTATGCTGCTGCATTATTAAATATTCCAGCGCTAATGAAGAGCTTTTAGCAAAACTAAGAATACACAAATAGTAACAAAGTGGGCAAAAAAAAAAAAGGTCAATTATTTTATCCCATAGTGATACAATTATTGGTTTTGGTTAAAACAGCAGCATTCTATTCATTAATAAATATACATACATGTTGGATACTATGTATAATGATTATGTGTACAGTTGAACTATTTAAGTATAGCATAGTTCTTGCTTAACAGTATCAATTTTCAAAATTATGAGAACATATAAAAAAGTATTCAACAGGAACCCTGATATCAGAGAAATTCACACCTTAGTCAAAAATTTAAAGCTCTAAAGCTGAGTCAATATCTCTCTGATAAAGACTTAATCAAATCACAGTGTGTCCTCAGGCCAGTTCTAGAATTGTAGATATGCAAAGGTTGGTCTGGCATCTGTGGTAACCTTTGAAATGTGTCTCATAGCAATGAAATTTAATGTATTTATTGTGATTTAAACCAACACGAGGCAGTACAGAACTGGGAAGTGGAAGAAACACATTACAGGGTTCTTCTTAAGTTTTGTCGGAACAAAAATCTGAAAAGTGCGGCATGCATTTTTATTCAGAGCTTTGGCATCTGTCCTTTTCAGAACCACCTCTGCTACAGTTATAGCTCTATATTTGTGTGTATGTCTCAACCAACATTAAACACCTAAAGACTGACTTTTTTTTGTCACACTTCTTTGAGAAATGATTTGAGCTCAGTCAGACTGGATGGCAAGCATTTGTGAACATCAAATGTTAAGTCTTGCTCTGATTTGAACTCAGACCAGCTTTCCTGATCCACTGTTGAAGATTAAAATCCCAACACCAAGTTTCACAGTACTGAAAGTGTGTTCAGGACGATGTTCAGTGTTCATTATGCTCCAGACATAACTCACGTGGGCATGGAAGTTCAACGAAGTCACATCTAGCTTCAGACTCTTCTTCAACCTTTTGAATTCGTCCCGAAAGTATTGTCTTACTATAGTAAGAAACATTTAAGTTAAATTTGCAGAGTGCCTAACTAATAGTCGCCCAAACAGCAAATTTCCCCTACCTGAGCGAGCTGTTATCTCTGCAGCTCCTCCAGAGTTACCATGATCCACTTAGCTGAAGAGTTCTGGAAGATCTCTAATTGTTATAACCTAAACGTTCCTTTAAACTCCAAGCAGCTGCATTTCTTTTGTGAATCCACTACAGACAGCTAGACTAAACTTACTACTTGGACTTCTGGAATCAAATACATAGAAGGATGAGGTTGTAAGGTAAAAAAAAAAAAAAACACCTGCTAAAGATTAAAGGGATGTGAATAGTTTTGCAAGGCACTGTGATAAATGTTTAGCTGATAGATATTCGTATTCTAAATTGAATGATTCATGCAGGCTTGAAAACTTTTGTAAATTTAGGGTTGATGCTCCTTTGCCTGCTCTCACTTTAACATCGCACAGCTTCATCTCTACGGACTGCAATGGAGCAACAGCACATGGTTACATATGCATGGGAGGAAACAAGAAAACTGTGCACAGACAACACACAACAGCATTCTATTCAGTTTTCAGAACTATAATGTCTAGTTAAACATGATTGCATCCACGGTGTGTAATTTCTTTTCTTTTTTTCTTTTTCTTTTGTTCATGCATGAACTGTGATCTTTGTCTCTCAGTTTTTTCTTCTTTTTTTTTTTTTTTTTAAAGAAGCCCTGCTTCCCCATCATGAATATTTATCTTTAGACCTTTAGACAGCAAGCTGAGCTTTCCAGAGCAGAGGCTGATGATATGCCTTAGGCCTGAATCTTACTTGGCACACATTGTTATTGTTATCTTCCAGGAGATATGCTGTGATTTGTATGCCGGTGTCAAACGTTTTTGAGCAAAAACTTTTGCTCATACAAGCAAAAGCTTATTCAAAATTGAAATTTCTTTTATGAAAACCCTGTCATTGGACTAGAAGAGTGAAAGCTGGTGCCATCCAAAAACAAAATCACTCCATATTTAAGGCTCTTTAAATGTGATTTGAGTTCCTAACATCAGATTAATTCATGGATGCACCTTAAAATGTGCCTTACTGATAATAATCAGTGTGTTTCAAATAGAGCATAACTTACCTGCAATGGTGGCACTTTTTTTGTCAAATCAAACAGTTCTAAAGTTCCTCAGATTTGATTCAGACTAATTATTTTGATCTTTTATGCTAAGTGGCCAAAGCGAAATTTTACTTACGTTTCACACAAATTGAAAACAAATTCTTCCGAGCTTCCACCTCACAGAGTACTCCACTTTTGTAGCCCTTAAATACATTTTTTGGTTTACTTTAGATGTCTAGGAGTGCAAAAAAATTACATTTGTTCTCTCCCGGTGCTGCGTAGACATCTTTACAATCTTTTTGGATCATTTTTTTCAGTCTGTCAATTTTTCTCCATGGTCTATTACATTTTCTTGCCTATTACATCACAGCACTTTCTGTGGAACTGCTAGACAAGATCGTGGACTTGCGGCTAATCGGTTTGGTGAATCCGCCATGTTATTTCCTCGCAGTAATTTTCAAGTTCAAGTTATGCTTGAAATTGTAAGTAGACAAATCAAAATGTTCGCTCTTGGCGTTTATTAGCTCGCAGGATTCCTTACATCGTCCCCTGGCATCACAACCTGGTTAAACTAAATTTTTCTCTGGAGTTTACCCGCATCAGAGGGGAAATTTGGTTTGAGCGGGGCACGTAAGGATGAGTGCTTCATCAACCCCCGCCAGTATCGAGTGTGATTTTCCAAAAGACTTGGTCTGATTGATGGGTTTATTCGTTCTCTCTAAGCCAACAAGAGACACATTTTCACTTTGGGACAAGTTAGTTTGTTTAGTTTTTTTTCTCCTCTAGTTGACAAAATTTGGATTTGAAGACAGCCTTTTGAAATTAAACTGCCTTTGTACTTAACATTTGTTTACTGATCCAAAACATTTCAGTGTGACCTGAAGAAGAAGAAGAAGTTTGTAAAGGGGCAAATTCTTCATGTAGCAGTGTTTGTGTCCTTTCCTGACTACTTTGCAGTGATGTTCTAAGTCCCATTGATCTAGTAAAATGAGAAGGATTTGACTGTAACGGCACATTCAAAGGAAGTGAATTTCTTTGAACCCTGCAACTGCTAACCCACATTTTAGTCATTAACAGTGACAGTAAGCTACATGAATAGGATGACATGTATTTTTTATTAATCACTGCAAAAATCATTAGCTCTTAAAAGAAGTATTTTTTTTTTCTTCCTTTTAATATATTCATGTGACATCTTTTCCTCCCTTCACCCACGCACCACCTGCTGCCTCATGTTCTCATTCCCCGGTTAAGTGAAGTAACTTTTGGCAAACATGCTGGAATCACGTAGAAATCCACACTCTTTGGCAACACCACTAGCCTTAGCTGATAGAAAATTTGGATTTTTCAGAATAGTTCAGAGAAAATCACAAAAATGAACGTGACACACATGCCAGCCCATGCTGGGCTCACCAGAGGAAAAAGAGTTAGAAATAATATTTTTAAGTGCGTACTTTTAAATTTGTGTGGACGGATTCTGATGTACGACACAAACCCATCAGCGGTGGGATCTGTGCCGACCAAACTCTACAGCAGCCTCACCAGCCCTCACTCTGTCCACCCCCAGAAAGACTCTTTTTTTTTTTACTAGTTTTTTCACTCCACTTGGCTGTTACAGCAGTGGATTGCAGCTAACAGCGTGTGACTTTGCTTTTAATTTTTTACATCACCTCACTACATGCTTTTATGTAACCAACCTCTCCAAGATTTATTTATATCTCTTGCAGATGCATCCTCTCTGTGTCTGTGTTTCAGAATTTTGCTTTAGCTCCAGGTTTTCTTTCTTATTGTTTAAGTTAAACAATTCTCTTTGTGTAGTTGTTGCACACACAGAATGGTGACTGTTGGGTTATGTGTAGTACCTCATACCAATTGTATGTTTGACATGAGACCCGTGGGAGGGGCCAAAGGGGTCGGGTGCAGTGTGGGATGGGTGGCAGCAGAGGGAGGGGACCCTGGCGGTCCGATCCTCGGTTGCAGAAAACTGGCTCTTGGGACGTGGAATGTCACCTCTCTGGTGGGGAAGGAGCCGGAGCTAGTGCGTGAGGTCGAGAGGTTCCGGCTAGAAATAGTCGGTCTCACCTCGACGCACGGCTCTGGTTCTGGAACCAGTCTCCTTGAGAGGGGCTGGACATACTTCCACTCTGGAGTTGCCCAAGGTGAGAGGCGTCGGGCAGGAGTGGGCATACTTGTTGCTCCCCATCTCGGCGCCTGTACGTTGGGGTTTACCCCGGTGAACGAGAGGGTAGCATCCCTCCGCCTACGGGTGGGGGGACGGGTTCTGACTGTCGTTTGTGCTTACGGGCCGAACGACAGTTCAGATTACCCACCCTTTTTGGAGTCCTTAGAGGGGGTACTGGAGAGTGCTCCTCCTGGGGACTCCCTTGTTCTGCTGGGGGACTTCAACGCTCACGTGGGCAATGACAGTGAGACCTGGAGGGGCGTGGTTGGGAGGAACGGCCCGCCCGACCTGAACTCGAGCGGTGTTCTGTTGCTGGACTTCTGTGCTCGCCATGGATTGTCCATAACGAACACCATGTTCAAGCATAAGGGTGTCCATATGTGCACTTGGCACCAGGACACCCTAGGCCGCAGTTCGATGATCGACTTTGTCATCGTTTCATCGGATCTGCGGCCGTATGTCTTGGACACTCGGGTGAAGAGAGGTGCGGAGCTGTCCACTGACCACTACCTGGTGGTGAGTTGGCTCCGGTGGTGGGGGCGAAAGCCGGTCAGACCTGGCAGGCCCAAACGTGTTGTGAGGGTCTGCTGGGAACGTCTGGCGGAATCCCCTGTGAGACGGAGCTTTAACTCCCATCTCCGGCAAAACTTCGAACACGTCCCGGGGGAGGTGGGGGACATGGAGTCTGAGTGGACCGTGTTCCGTGCCTCCATTGTCGAGGCGGCCGATCGGAGCTGTGGCCGCAAGGTTGTCGGTGCCTGTCGCGGCGGCAACCCTCGAACCCGCTGGTGGACACCTTCGGTGAGGGATGCCGTCAGGCTGAAGAAGGAGTCCTATCGGGCCTTTTTGGCCTGTGGGACTCCGGAAGCAGCTGATGGGTACCGGCGGGCGAAGCGGCATGCGGCTCGGGCGGTTGCTGAGGCAAAAACCCGGGCGTGGGAGGAGTTTGGAGAGGCCATGGAGAAAGACTTCCGTACGGCTTCGAGGCGATTCTGGTCCACCATCCGGCGTCTCAGGGGGGGGAAGCGGTGCAGCACCAACACTGTTTATAGTGGGGATGGTGTGCTGCTGACCTCTACTCGGGACGTTGTGGGCCGGTGGGCAGAGTACTTCGAAGACCTCCTCAATCCCACCAACATGCCTTCCACTGAGGAAGCGGAGCCTGGGGACTCTGGGTTAGGCTCTCCAATCTCTGGGGACGAGGTCGCCGAGGTGGTTAAAAAGCTCCTCGGTGGCAGGGCCCCGGGGGTGGATGAGATCCGCCCGGAGTTTCTTAAGGCTCTGGATGTTGTAGGGTTGTGTTGGTTGACGCGACTCTGCAATGTCGCATGGACATCGGGGGCAGTTCCCCTGGATTGGCAGACTGGGGTGGTGGTCCCCCTGTTCAAAAAGGGGGACCGGAGGGTGTGCTCCAATTATAGAGGGGTCACACTCTTAAGCCTCCCTGGCAAGGTCTATTCAGGGGTCCTGGAGAGGAGGGTCCGTCGGATAGTCGAACCTCGGATTCAGGAAGAGCAGTGTGGTTTTCGTCCTGGTCGTGGAACGCTGGACCAGCTCTACACCCTCGGCAGGGTCCTGGAGGGTGCATGGGAGTTCGCCCAACCAGTCTACATGTGTTTTGTGGACCTGGAGAAGGCGTTCGACCGTGTCCCTCGGGGAGCCCTGTGGGGGGTTCTCCGGGAGTATGGGGTACCGGGCCCTTTGATACGGGCTGTCAGGTCCCTGTATGACCGGTGTCAGAGTCTGGTCCGCATTGCCGGCAGTAAGTCGGGCTCGTTTCCGGTGAGAGTTGGACTCCGCCAGGGCTGCCCTTTGTCACCGATTCTGTTCATCACTTTCATGGACAGAATTTCTAGGCGCAGCCAAGGTGTTGAGGGGATCCGATTTGGTGGCCTTAGGATCTCATCTCTGCTTTTTGCAGACGATGTGGTCCTTTTGGCTTCATCAGATCGTGATCTGCAGCTCTCGCTGGAGCGGTTCGCAGCCGAGTGTGACGCGGCCGGGATGAGGATCAGTGCCTCCAAATCCGAGGCCATGGTCTTGAGCCGGAAAAGGGTAGAGTGCCTTCTCCGGGTCAGGGGGGGTGTCCTGCCCCAAGTGGAGGAGTTTAAGTATCTCGGGATCTTGTTCACGAATGGGGGAAGAAGGGAGCGGGAGATCGACAGGCGGATTGGCGCAGCGTCTGCTGTCAAGCGGGCGCTGTACCGGTCCGTCGTGGTGAAGAGAGAGCTGAGCCAAAAAGCGAAGCTCTCGATTTACCGGTCGATCTACGTTCCCACCCTCATCTATGGTCATGAGCTTTGGGTCATGACCGAAAGAACGAGATCGCGGATACAAGCGGCCGAAATGGGTTTTCTCCGTAGGGTGGCTGGGCTCTCCCTTAGAGATAGGGTGAGAAGCTCAGTCATCCGGGAGGGACTCAGAGTAGAGCCGCTGCTCCTTCACATCGAGAGGAGCCAGTTGAGGTGGCTCGGGCATCTGGTCAGGATGCCTCCTAGACGCCTCCCTGGTGAGGTGTTCCGGGCACGTCCCACCGGGAGGAGGCCCCGGGGAAGACCCAGGACACGCTGGAGGGACTATGTCTCTCGGCTGGCCTGGGAACGCCTCGGGATTCCCCCGGAGGAGCTAGAAGAAGTGGCTGGGGAGAGGGAAGTCTGGGCCTCCCTTCTGAAGCTGCTACCCCCGCGACCCGACCTCGGATAAGCGGAAGAAGATGGATGTTTGACATGAGTGTTTTTGTTTTTTGTTTTGTCTCTGGCAGATTCTTGCTCATTGGTATATTTATTTTGACGTTGGTTCATCTCCAGTTGGTGGATTCTGCTGCCACCTGCTGTTCATTAACTAACACTACATAACAGCAACTCTTTTTCTAACTGAAAATCAGATCCTTCACTAAAACCCTGAAAGTAAAACAACATTTTTATTTATTTATTTATTTTTTTTGTAATATTTTATTCAGCTATTTTATTCTACAGAACCAATGGAGTGACACAATGACCCACATAGAGATACGTGCAGAGGGGGAATTAAGCGTAGATTACTCTAAGTAAGCCAGAGTGATCCACTGGACAGATGTGTGGTATCTGGAGCATTTTGCAGCCTGTCACACTGCAGCGTGATGAGATGTGTATACGCTCATGTTTTCTGTATTTCCTGAGGTCCACACAACAAATCAACAACTACACAGAAGATGCAATATTTGAAAAAAAAAAAAAAAAGCTCAAAAAAAGACAAGAACAGCACCTTAAAGTAATAGGATTTACCAGAATTTACTCTTTGTTCTTTGAGTAAATAGTTTATTTATGTAATTTTCAGTTCAGGAAATAGACATCAATTGTCCTAAAAAAATAGAACTTGTGGGAGCAAAGATTTTTAATCAATAGGGTTTAATATGACAGCACAAACTTTGCAGCTCTTTTGTAAAGGTTTTCCACAAGGTCTAAGGAATGTGAAGATACAATGCACTCCTCCATCACAATTATCAATAATAAAAAATTTAAAAAATGGATTTTAATGAGTTTCACAACTTTTTTTTAAACAATTAATTAAACCTTCAGTGCTGCTGCAAGCTAACACCAACATCTCTTATGTAAATAGCAGTGAGGGAGTTCAGCTGTACCAACAACTTTGTCCTAAGCTTTGACAGATGGAGAAGGTAATGAAAAAACATGGAAGAAGTATTGGAGGCCTGTTTCCCCGTGACACTGTAAGACCTGACATCTTTAAAGAAGGCAGTAGCATCTGTAAATCTCTTTAAATTAGCAGAGCTGTTACCAAAGGAGGGCTGTTGGATAAATTGTATTAGGGCATAAACATTTTTACCACTTTTGGAGCTCCTCTCCTTAGACACGTCCGAACCTGAGGCAACATTCACAGCGCGCCGCCGTCTCGAGTGTGTAATGAGGTTAGTTGTGCTAATTAATAGTCAGCTGGTGTTTGGATCTTTATTGCATCTTAAATTTGTTCTTGCTGCCTGTTTGTCGTGGATATAAACATGCATTAATTGCACTGCTTGATCGTAAATTGGGGGAACAGATCAAAGCTACTCCAAGCATAATTCAAACATGGTGACGATTTACTACGCGTCGGAAAATCCTTTAGACATTTTTTTATATAAATATATATTCTGTCTCATTACAACCTACAAGCCCCAGTGTGATTAGCACCTTCATGTGTTTTATTAGGACTTTATGTAATAGTCTAACACAAGATATTGCATAACTGAGAAGTGGTATGAAAAGCATAAATGGTTCTGGATTTTTACAAATGAGAAAAGTGTGGAATTTATTTGTCTTTAGCCCTTTTTCTCAGTTACTTCTAAATAATATCAAATGCATCTCACTTCCTTTAGAAGTCGCTTAATTAGGCCTGTTGAGGTTTATAAAAATAATACCTTGTGGATCCCGTCCTGAAACATGTAGTTTAAAGAAAGCAATAGCCAATCCTACATTTGCAGTTTCAAGTCAAAAGAAGGAGCAAAGTAGTGGGAAGATTGTTTCGCTTTATGGCCTATTATGTACATTTGTGTTTGAACTTTTGAAACGGGCAGATATAAACATTTTTAGAGGGGTTCTCAGGTATTTGCAGATTTTAGCTTTTTGCAGGTAGCTGTGGTTCTTGGGACCATTGTATGAGAACATGTAAAAAAAAGTGTACAGCTATAAATACTCTTGGAGGTGAATTCATTTCCAAACCTTCATCTATTAGGTTATTACATGATTCTAAAGATGTAATGTTGAGCTACCCTTTGCATTAGCAGTCAGAGATTTTAACGTACCATGCAGGTTGGAATCAAATTTGCAGCTGTGTTGTGTTTTTGAACATACAACGCTATAAAATAATAAAAAATCTTCCAAAAAAACAAAACCATGTAATACCAGAATAAAGTATTAAGCAAACACTTAGCAAACAATAACTTCTCAAAAAACTTTTTTTCCCCTGTTTGAGCCTATGCAATTCTCTTATAGCAAGAAGAGTAATTTTGTTTAAAAATCAATATATTTTATGATCATTTGTTATTTTCCCTTCAAGGAAATATAATGAATATTCAGCTGAAAATGTATGTAATTTTTGCATGTAGTTGTAGCTGTTAATATAAAGGACAAATGAAAAGAGAGACAGCCTATTTTATTTTTGAATGGCAAAAAAACCCCTGCAAAAGTTGTTATATAACTGTGGGAGAGCCATATATATCTGAATAATGAATACCTTTATATTTAATTGATGCAGACGTGTTAAGTTTGCGCCTCAGCTCCACCTCGGTAATCAAAGGGATGGCCCCAATAAAACCACTCAAACAACTGCAAACATCAGCGTAATCATTTCCTTTAAAGGAATAGTGACGAAAAGGTTAAGCCTTAAATTTTAATCTAGCACCAGTAGTCCTTCTTTTCTGCTCTTCAGCAAGCAAGCAAATATGATAAAACATAACAACACCATTGGAAAAAAACTGCCCTGCATACATTTTTTTCACCAAGAATTTTTCTCTTCTCTTTAAGCCATCCCCGACACCCACACACTGGCATCCACTCATCCTCAAAAACACACACAAAGAAACACTGCAGGGATGTAACATTCCCAGTCCGCAGTATTTGGAATATTTAAGAAGTCTTTTGTTTTTTTCCCTGTTCCACATTGAGCCTTGGCTTTCACTTGTGTCCAAACAGAAACCCTAAAATGTCTATTCAAATGTTGCTGTTTGTATTATCAAATGAGTGCTAAAGATTTATTGTATGGTACATGGTACTAAATTATACAACGCGATAATGTTTTTTGATACATAAATGTGCATGTGCTGGGTAGTGTGTCTCAGTCCTGCAATGAACTGTCATCCCAGCCTGTGTGTTCATGCAGCTTCACGTTCCTTAAACAAAATGGTTCTGAGTGAATACAGTACCTGAGGAGAAGGTTATGCTATTGTCCAAACAGAGCAAGGATACTCTGCCATCCATGTAGCAACTGTCTGATATTAATGATGGTTAACATATAAAAAGCAATAAAACTGTTCCAATTTTAACATAGCGTCTTAGGTTTATGTAACCTTCAATAACAATTAAAGTTCATTACTGGAATATAATCGAAGATGCCGCCCACCTATTGAGACTCATCGAGTGTGGCGTCCAGCAGAGACCAGAGAGGCTGTTAAGTTTATGAGTTGCGTTTTGAGTGATTACATTGATCGTTTTATCAGTCCCGCCCAGGTTTAATTACTACCCCACCCGCAGAATCAACAAATTGTCACTTTCGAACAAAGTGACGTTTTCTCAATTTTTTTCTTTTTTTTATGCAGCTGCTTCAGGGAGTTCAAGAACAAAACATTTTACTTCTGTCAGTGTATAAAGTTTTGCAAAGGCATTTCTAAGGCGTTCGGACTCCAGTAAACCACTGTGAGAACTATTATCTACAAATGGGGGAAAAAAAGGAAGAAAAAAAAAAAACATGGAACAGTGGAGGAACCTCTAGGGATTGGCCAGCATACCAAACATACTGCAAGAGCACAGTGGAGACTTAAGAGGTCAAGCAAAAAGCCAGAACATCAACGAAATCACAGCAGGTGTCACTTGCGTCAGTAAAGGTCAGGGTTCAAGAATCAACAATAAGAAAGAGACAAAGCAAAAGTGGCAACATGGGAAAGTTCCAACCTGAAAACCACTAACTACACAAGGCCCATCTCACATTTGCCAAAAAATATTTTAATGATCCTGAAATCTTTTGTTATAAATGATTTCTAGACTGACAAAAGAAGAATAAAAAAAGAAATAAAAGAAACTTTTAAGTCCTGATATATGTGGTTTAAAATGAACACAGAATCTCATAACAAGATTCTGTGTTAAACATGAATGATTTGGTGTTGCTTTACTGCTTCAAGACCTGAACGACTTGTCTATAAAATCCTGAACCTTATTTTCAACGAGAAACCCTGAAGAAGATTCAGTCTTTGGTACTTGATCTTAAACTCACATGTAGTTGGTTTATTCATCCCAATAAAGTTGAAACACACCAGCCAGTCCACCAAAGTCTGGATTTGAATTTGGCTGATAAACTCTTAGCCAAACCTTTTCCAGTGGTGTGAAAAAATAATAATTTTCATAATGCAAATGTGCTTTATGTCAGTTGTTGCTGGAAAGGGTGGCAAAGCTACATATTAGGTTAACAGGGCAATTACTTTTTCATTCAGGTCCTTATTGGTTTGAATGGCTGTATGCTCATCTGAAATCATTTCAAGTATACATTTTGTACTTCCTTTTGTTGTTTTTGTCGGATAATAAGGTTAGTTTGAAGATCTGAAACATTTAAATCTAATGAGCAAAAAAATAGAACAAAATGACAGCAGAAAAGGTTTACATAAACATTTTACCAGTTGAAATGTGTGACTTCTGAACATTTGTTTACATAAATGGTTTTCTATGTACTTTTCTTAACCAACGGTTATAAAAGGAAGCAAGAATTTTTATTTTAAAGTTGATTATTTTACTTGTTCAGACCAACTGTCTACCTATAATTAGTTCCTGAACTTACAAAAGTGAGTCTACACAGAAACCATATATCTGCAACCTCATTAGGGTTAACTGTGTGCTTTATGGAGCGAAGTGTCAGCTTTAGCCAGCACTGAATGGAAGTCAGCCTTAATATCAGAGTTTGAGTATGCAGCTTTTCAGAAGGAAAACAAAACAAAACAAAAACATTCAGGTATTATTACCATCAGAAAAAAAAAGATCGGACAGGTAAAACGAATTAATAAAAGCAAAAGTGACGGGGGTTTTCAAACACCAACTTCTCTCCTGTCAGCTGGCGCTATCGGGGAGTTCATTGCTTTGCAATGAGACGAGTGCATGAAGATGCAGCTTGGAAAGAAAACATGAAAAAGGAGGGAGGAGGGGGTGCAAGCCTGACAGATGAGTGGAGTGAAAGCACAGCACAGAGAGGGAGTGGCGTAGAACGGCTGGAGCGAGCTCGTTGGTGAAGAGTGGGGTAGAGGGATGGAGGCAGAAGGGTGGGGAGGGGGGCAACAGAAAAATCAAGAGAGTCCGCTCAAACCGGAGGCAGAAGTGAAAGCTTCTGAGGAGACGCGAGAGTGGGGTAAAAGCCCTGAGAGAGAGGGAGAGTGAGAGAAAGCAAACCTGTGGAGGAAGCCAGAGACAGGACGACAAGCTGATAAAATATAGTGGACTGATAACTCTGAGGGGGCTTTTTGGCTAAGCAGGTTTTCACAGTAACAACATGGGAGCAGTGGTGGGCACTTTGACCATGCAAACCAAACAGAGGAGACCATCAAGAGGTACGTCAAGACTTATCTGAGAGAGACACTATGAGATGCCTAGAAGTCATTTTAGGCACGTTGGTTTAATGTGTGTTTGCTGGAATTGCTGCGAGACTGGACATAGTTGTGTGTCAGCAAAACGTCTTACCTATGTTTATGTAAAAATGTTGAACAATTGGATTGAATTTTCATGTGTTTTGCACAGGAAAGCATGTGTAATATGATTATTTGTTTAAAGAAACAGGTGTAGTCAGAGAGTAACACTGGCTGCAGAAGAGCAACGGTTAAAGTGATTGAAGTCTTTGACTGATGTAGAGTTGTGGTAATGACGGTGCTGATGAGTCTACAGGATGCCGAGATGTCCTTGACAAGCACAACACACACACACACACACACTCACGCCCCCTCCCCGGCTCTGTGATTCTGCGTGTGTTCCTGCCAGTCAAACGTGTCAGCGAGTGTGAGCGAGCGAACGAGAAACGCGCCACGGAGCAAATGAGAGTTCAGGCGTGCAAATTAACAGGCAGCTCACATATCGTACCTCTTCCTGGCCTTATGCTTGAGAAGCCAGTTGTCATGGAGACTGGGTTGTAAAAAGGCACAAAGGAGAGTGCAAACACAGAAGCCCCACCAACAATGACGCTCGCAGAGCCGATCTAGGTTAAAATAAGGGGGGGATTAGAAGGGCATTGAGAGCAAAAGCAAATGAGAAACCTCACAAGAAGAGGGTTTTGTTTTCTGATGTCATTTTATCCTGTTTTGAGATCTCCAAAAACATTCTAGCACACCAGATCAGGTTGTTTCTCTGACTAAAGTACTCAGTTTAAATAAGTGTGCCGTGTTCGCTTTTACCGAGTTGTGGGAGATAAGATTAGACAGATAAGACTTCAATCCCCCGCATGAGAAATAGCCAATGCCAGCGTAGGAAACAGGGCACAGACGGATGTTTGTCTCACTTGACACGAATAAAGCCGGTCTACATTTAGTCCAACTGGTGGATACATCTGTGGTATTAAATTTGCCAGAAATCAGAACACAATTTGTAAAAAAATAAAAATAAATAATAAAAAATATACTGTTGATAATCAGGGCAGATATTTAGCAACAGAACATTTGAAACACTTTTAAAGGAAGTTATTTAACTCATTTAAAGGACGTACGTTACCATTTTTACAACTTTTTCTTTTTTAATTCTGCTCTTGTTATTATTATTTTACATGTCCAAAATTGGAGAAATAGGCAGAAAAACTGCAAATGTAAAAAAAAAATAGGGACCTGAGAACACATCCAAAAGTTGATGTCAAGAAATGATCTAATTCATGGAGTGTTGATTAAGGGCATCAATGCGCAGCATTTTTGACACCCAGGGCAAAAAGTAATAATTTGCCGTTTTTATATGAACTCATAAAACAAGAAACATATGTGAAGATTTATTAGTCAGGAGAGCAGTGGCATGGAGACCTAACAAGCCGGGCTCCTACCCAAAAATAAAAAAGCTCTCTGTGACAACCATGGTTTACAGAAACTCTCAATTCTCCAGGCATTACAGCTAGACACTGCAATTCCATGAGTTTCCAAAGTTGCTGCTGTTGCCAGTGGGCATTAGTGATCCCGTTTTAGCAACTTTGCCATTAGTACAGCCTACATTATGCTACCACAACACTAGTCAAACATTTGTCTGTGTAACTGAACCATTGTACTTGTGTGGGATTAACCATAGAAATGTAACGTAGATCTCAAAACATTATTCCCACTCTGTCTACAATTTATTTTCTCATCACAATATGTCATTTGGCCCTAAAAAGTTTCTTCAAGTTAATGCTGTTCAAGTTGTGTTTGGAAGGGAACTTCAAATGCTGATGTACAAGCCAATTGGCTCAGACAGTTATTGTCGGTGTACTTTACAGGAGGAATGTTTAGAGAGTGTTTAGCTGATTTATTCAATATCAAGATCTGCATTCATCTGCCAAGTACCGAGTTATGCTAAAATAAGTAAACCATATTTTTCCAAATGTCAGAGAAATGTCAAAAACCGGCTTTTCTGGTTATGTGAAAGGGAATGAGCTTCCAAACGTAAAAACCGAAACGCAACATCAGATTCCTTTGTTTTTGGAAATCTCAAATCTTCAATAAATAACGATGGGCTGTGTTTTGTTGCTAAGAAACGAAGTAAAGTTGCGCAAGCAAGCGTGAAAGAGGAGCGGAACGGAGTAGCGGCAAAAGCAGTGAGATCGCAAACTTAATGCAAACTTTGGATATCGGAGCGACTGGTGGCATCCACTTCGTGATTTGTTTTTAGCTTAGTGGTTTCTGTTCTGTATATAAAGGATTACCTGAAGAATGAACACGCAGCAGGCAGTGGCGCTCTGTTTTGAGCTGGAAAACGAAGAAGGGAAACCCGCAGCCGCAGTCTGGGCGCAGTGAGGATTTCCATGATGACGATGGCGGATCGATCATTCTTATTAGCACCTGACAAAGAGTATCAGAGACTGAGAATACGATGAGATACTGGCAGTTTGAGAGGCAGCTAATCAGAGATCCAAGCAGGGGAATGGCGGCGCTGCGCAGCTGCAAGGAGTCGATCACTACGGGGTGAGGCAGAGCCACTCCCCCAGCAGCTAGTAGTAAACAGCTTACAGCCATGGCTAACTCCGGGAGCCAAAGTAGAAAAACCTTTTCCCTATAGTCCAAAATACTTGTTTTTTACTCCAAAACGCAGCCACAGTATGCTCAAAATAAAAACATAAGTGCAATAATTTGCATATTGAGAGTCTACAGAGGCTGATGATCTCCCCACTCAGTGCCTGGATCACTGTAAAAACTTTGAGTTTTGTGTCAAATCCACATGAATTAAATGACAAAAATAAATTTTCTCACTGCATCTTTGATTCATTTTGTCCAGCTGTAGACTGTTAGCCTCTGTCCAATCAGTCAGGTATTGTGTAGTTGGTGCTTTTAATCAGTTTTCAGTTGATTAAATCCAAGTCTATGGAACACAAAATGTCACTAAAATCACTCTGTGCTTTTAAAATCTTTCAGAAAATTGTAAAAGTGCATCGAATCGTATCGAATTGTATTGTTTGCCAAATATCATGATATATATTGTACCGTGTATCGTATCGTATCGTGAGATTATTGTATCGCTACATCCCTAGATTCTATATGCATGCCAACTAGTCATGTAGTCTGGCTGCTAACTCAAGCTATCCGTGCTAACTGTAGAGCCAGCAGTGTTTTCCTTTTCCCTCGGCTTTGACAAGTTTCCTTGTTTAACAATCCTGGAACAAATATTCTTTCCAGTGGAGTGCTTATTTTTATAAACTGAATATTGCTACATATGCTTGTACAAATATATTCAAAATAAGAATATTACACATTGAAATATAAAAAAAATTCTTTGTTCTTCTTATACCTTCTATCTCTGTGACCATCTTAAGATTTGCAATCATTAATATGAGAATATTTTGGATTAGGAAAGCCTGTCACAGAGTGGAATTTCACACCATAAAAATGGGCTAAATGAGGTTAAAATATCAGCAACAACTTTAGCCATGAAGGCAGAGGCAACCAGGATGAAGTGCAAACAGTACTATGATGTTCTAGAACTTACACATGATCAGCAACCTAAAACGTAAGGTTCAATATTGCTTGCATTGAACTAAATGAATGCATGAACCCTTTAAATTCTGCGAGAGAGATTGTAAATAACAGGAACTAGGGCATACAATAAAACATCACTAAATGAAGCAAAAAAAAAAAAGTCCAGATAAAGCCAAGAAGTCATGTTATAGGCAACAAAAGACAATGTCCTACAAGTCAAATCCAAAGATTAAAAAGCAGAAAAAGTGGCAGCAATATATATTTTGAAGAGTTGATTAGGTTTAGACATGATATTTGTCTTACTTCATTCTCTTAAAAATTAACTACAGAAGTTACTGAATTCATAGAGTAATTTGCTCATTTACTCTGGGGCGTGATTCCACATGCCGGCTCAGAAATGACTCCATGTTGGGATACCAGCTCAGGGCATATTGCAGTGCAGTTGAAAATGAGCGATTGCTGGCTATAACTGGAAGGCTAAAGTCAATAACATGGAGGCTGGAACAATGTTTGTTATGGTAGCACAGTCAGTCCTGCTGCCTCCTGTGTCTAAACCTACTTTACTTTGACACTTTTTCAGTAGCTGACTTCAGTCTGTGCTTGGTTCAAAGAGCAGAAGGTGGTTTGGTTCAGGTATCAATGATTAAATGGATGGGTTTATGAAAACATTCTCAGGTTCTAAACACACTCTTAGCATCTACTGTAGAAAGTTCTTTTTGCTTTTTTGCAAATGCTAAATCTACTAAAGTATTTTATAGTGAATTATTTTATTTTTCCTGCTCATCAATTTATTAACCAAGTAGCATTCTCATGAAGCAAAATTGGAAATAATAAATTATTGTACAGTTTGTGGTTCGGATTTGCCGATTCACCTATTCACAGATTTTTCTGTGGAACGTAGCTGGAAATATAAGGGTATATTTGTTATTTGTACCACTAAAATAGGTGGTTATCAAAGTTTTCAGAGGAGTTCTCAAGTGAGATTAAATTTTTAACCAAAATATGCCAGAAATGTGAATGATCCATATGTAGATGATCAGCTACATATGCTGTATTGTTTGACACAGAAGGTTTTGCTGATGTGCCGTCAGCTTGAGTTGCAAGCTAAAGTCGCTCTTGTTGATATTCTCTCACTTGGTGTTGAAAATAAATGGAGTCCATTTATTTCTCCGAACATCTTATTCAAATACTTTTACAAGTTTTAATTTCTGCTTCGTTTTAACTTCAATCAAAGTTATATTGTTTCATCTCGTGGCCCTTAAAATGTTTGTCTCTTTCTGACTCGTAGATGGTGACTAAACGTGGGAAATATTTGCACAGTTGTGGAAAAAATTATGCTGCCATTCTGAAATCCTGAAATCCCAGCAGGGTGTGCCATTAACAACATAACAGAATTGATATCCACCTCTAATTATCATCATCCTGCCAGCATATAGCTCTTCCGTCCCAGTGGAGGCTGATGAGGCTTCATGTATCAAGCAGCTGTTTTACCGTTAATATATTTTAAAAATCCCTTTTTGGAAATCAACACAGTTAATGTCGGGAAAATGTTAACATAATCTCTCTGCTTGCATTCTCTACAAGGAGAAGATGATCTGATCTGCTGTTAGGCGCCTCCCTGGGCAGTGTTTTTTTTCTGAAATCAGTGCCTTATTTTTTGTCGTTTAATAAACATCTTTACTCTTGTCAAACACATCCTGTTTCCTATTCCAGCATGTGTTGTTCTCCCTGACTCCTCATCTTTTATCCCTCACCCTCCGCCTGTCTTCTCTCACCAGCGTAGTGCTGCAGCCGCCCTCTAATCAGTACCTCTGTTTCCTGTTTCTTTCTCACACCCCCGTTACATTTCATCTGCTTCATCTGCCGTAAATCAAAGCTTCCCTGACAGCCGGTTCATAGGTGCGTCGACACCTTTGTTGTTTTGTTGTGTTGTGAGATCGAACAGTCAGTCATAATAGAAGCAAAGGTGCAAGCTGCATTGAAATGCAATCCCTATGACAACAAGAAGCTCTAGGACGGTATAGCTGAGGGAGTCTTCGGGTTGCGAGGAACTGATATTTTGCCCCATCATTATGATTTCATTTTGAAACATTTTAGGAAGGGCAAACATTTAAGCACATTTACTCAGTGTGGGGAAACATTTACATTCAAATTTATGTTTTTTTTTAATCTATATATAAAATCACTGCCCCATTGATATCCCTCATTATTGTCCATTTGTTCATCCAAATTCATGTATCCTTTCTCATGCTCTCTTCTCTCTCAAAGGTTGTTTATAGGAAGGTTTGTTTATCGAATTTACGTTGGGGGGATTGAGATGGCCATGAAAGAAAGTTTAATTTGGGTCTAATAAATTACTTCTGTGTTTATCTGATTATATATTTTGGTTCATTGGAGAATGTACATGACATAAATACTATCATTGGGCCAAAAGACCCACCGAGAACCAGTTTTCTGTTTTCTAACACACTGCACTCCATTTTTATTTTCAAATCCCCTGGTATTTTTAAAATCCAAAAGATGAAATTTACGCAAATACGGTTCTTTGAGTAAGAAACCTATTCTCACTCGATCCTACACCATATATGCTGTATATAACAGTGGGAATGAGGTGAGGTTTTAAATAATCCAATATTTTTGTCCCATACCAAACCTGTTGCCATAAAATGTAGTCCTACTTTCATACAGCTACTGGGATTTAAAGTCCCAGTAGCATTTAGCAAAAATCTACATGTTTATATTTTAAAGGTAGGAGAGAGAGGCCGGTCCAGTTGTTTTAAACTTTTTAATAATTGCTCTGACTGTAGATGTGACCCACTTTGGACAGCTAGTGGGTGTCCAAAGTTTTTTTGCCACTTTCTAAATTACAAATATGAACATAGATCTGCCCTTATTGGTCGTTTCCATCATCCCATGTAATTAAAGGCATTTTGAAGTTGTTAGAACTGCTGCCTTGCATTAGGGAGGCTCTGGATTCAATCTCAAGCAGGTGCTTTTTGCATGACTTTTGCATGTTCCTTTGATAAAACTAGGTTTATTTTTTTTAATGGGTTACTCAAGCTTCTTCTTACAGACCAAAATATGCATGATAGATGAATTTATAGGTGACATGGAGAAAAGCAAATACCTTTCATGTGGTATTTTTCCCCATTCAACATGTCCTCCAATTAAAGGTTGAAATTGTCTGTAAGATCATTTCTAAAGGGTTTTTTCGCATCTTTACAAGAAATGCCAATAAGTGTGGAAGGCATCGACCTGATGCTTTGACTAAACCAGTTGAATTCATAGCTCTGTCTCAATTCAGATTTGAAGTACTGTGAGTGTAATTGCCGTTGTTTATTGAAGAACATCTAATATTTCTTTATTTCTGCACTGTGCAACCACAATCCAGTGAAAACTGTGCTGCCGAGATTTATTGCCCTCACCACTTTCTCAGCGGATCTGCATCTGCCAGTGGGTGTTTCCTTCTGGATATTTGCTCACCCTTGTGAACTCATCTGAGATGCCCGTTGCTCGATGTTTTGGCTGTGAGCACTGACCTGTGTCCAGACAGCGCGACAGTGACAAACAGGACCCCGCAGCACCGGCATCTCCTCACATCATTAACCACCATCCATCTCCGGCGCACCCGATACTGAGCACCGCGTTCCCATCAATAAAACGCTTCAACTCCTGTGGGAGCAATCGGTTTTTCATGTGCAAGCAGCTCTTCTTGAATCCTTCATTTTTATTTTTTTTTTCCGTCTTCATTTCTGGTGTTTTCCTCCCTGTTCTGCTTCCCTCTACCTCTGTAAACACGATTTTCTGCAGCGTAATCAGATTTATGATGTTTTCTGCCAACTTCACAGTCTCAGTTTTTCTCATTTTGAGTGTCTGAAAAGCTTTTAGTTTTTTTCAGAGGACCATATGTTTAATAAGCAGGGCACAGGTTTTGAGAGTAATTAATATCTTTGTGGGTTTTTTTTGTTTGTTTTTTTTTTTTTTGCTGCAGATAAAGCAGATGATGAGCTTGAGATGACCATGGTGTGTCACAGGCCAGAGGGTCTCGAGCAACTGGAAGCCCAAACTAACTTCTCCAAGCAGGAGCTGCAGATCCTCTATCGCGGATTTAAGAATGTATTTACACACATCAGATCACTTTGCTTTGCTACATAATATATCCCTCCAGCAAAACTCCAACTGACATTATTATTAAATGTTATTTTCCTCCAAAGGAATGTCCCAGTGGAGTCGTAAATGAGGAGACCTTCAAGCACATTTATGCACAGTTTTTCCCTCATGGAGGTAAAAAGTTGTTGACACTGCTTTTTTTTTTTTTCATTTCATTTCTTTTCGGTGTTGGTTTTTATGCACTGTATGCTTAAACATTGATTTTGTGGTTGTTTTCGCAGATGCAAGCATGTACGCACATTATCTTTTCAACGCTTTTGACACAACAAACAATGGCTCCATCAAATTTAAGGTAAAACTACAACTTATAATATGTGATAATGTCCTTTGTAACAACTCCATCACTTCACATGTCCCTCCAGACACATTTCTTTCCCTATACAGTACTGGTCGAATGGCTGGGTTTGTACCTCAAGAACAAACCCAGACTCAAGAACAAACCCAGAACTAACAGTTTTCCTGTTAGTATTCAGACTGAACACATTAAAAATATTAACAAAATGGTCAATGCAGTTGGAGGTACATATACAAAACAGTTCAAGAGGAAGCATTTGGGCTTATAAATTCATTTTAACCGAATGAAAAGTTTCTCATTATGTTGAAAAGTAGTTTATAAGAAATACCTTTCTTCTGTGATTTCCCAACTCCTCGTATTCAGTCTGTATTGAGCATCTTAATAGTCTTTGGTTTCCTTGAATTTCAAACAGAGAATATGTCGTACAGCTACCTTGGCAAAATCCCATCCAAAACCAAAGATACAGAAATTGTCCAATAATAATAATAATAACCCTGAATTACCCTGAATGTTGGTACAAAGTTTTGAGACTTTCCGAAATGACATGAGATAAACTAGTCAAAATTATAGTGCCATCTAGTGGTTCATGTTTGTCAAACTGGATAGCCTCTTGTAAGATTGTAACATAGGGTGTGAATTTAATCTGATCTCTTAATAACTCTGAGATACATCACTAACCGTTTTAGCTCGCTTGCGATGAAACTTTTTTCACTTATTTTTTACTCACAATATGCAAATCTTTCAGTCATTCGGGTTTGGTTAAAAAAATTTAGTTCGATGGTTTTACTTCTTTTTTTTTAAATGTAGCAAAATTACGAAGAAAAGGCAACCTGTCAGGAAAATCGTCCAAATATTGATTTACATCGAGAGTTTTTGTAGAGATAATTTGTGATCCAAAGAATACTACTGCTTTACTACTTACTTGACCTCTGTAGCCTTAGACACCCTACAAAACTGGTAAAAAAATAACGTTTTTGTGCATTCTTGCTGTTTCTGCTTGTCCTGCTGGCAGGACTTTGTGGTGGGCTTATCCATTCTGCTGAGAGGAACCCTGAGGGAAAAGCTGGAGTGGACGTTTCATCTTTATGACATCAACAGAGATGGATACATTAACAGAGAGGTGAGACCTCGATACTTGAGCATTGTGGCTATATTATAATTTAAAATGTTTCTCTCAACACGGCTTGAATTGTGTTCACGCAGGAAATGACAGAGATTGTAAGAGCCATTTACGACATGATGGGCAAGTACACCTACCCTGCTTTAAAGGGAGATGTCCCACAGCAGCATGTGGATGCCTTTTTTCAGGTTTGTTTCCAACATACATCAGCAACATAGAAGAGGCAAGTTGTTACTAGACTGACTGAACAAGGCAAGACTTTTAGCTAAAACTGACTCTTTCACAATGAAGGAAAAAAAACAGTTTTAATGATCTTCCTCCTGCCAAAACTTGCTGTTGAATGACTGAAATAAATAGCTCATTTTGTTTAAACTGCATGAGTACGTCTTTTCTAGGGCTGAATATGACACAAATCAGAGGAGAATAAACAAAGACCAAGTTCAACATGAGTTTCTATGCTAAAAAAGAAAAACAGCTTGTCAGCCTGACCTAGCCATGAGAAAAGACATTTGTGGACGTCTAGTGTTCTAGAGGGAGGAACTGGACTCATAAACCTATTTTTAAGTTGCTTATTCAACAAGGCTTCTGGATGAGATCTTTGCAGTGCTTGACAGTAGTCTGGAACCACCTGCACACATTCTTTATTCTTTGCTTAGTCTTTGCATTTCGTTACACTGTCAGCAAACTTCAATGGAACCTTAAATTACCACTAATTACCCTTTATTTTCCTACAGAAGATGGATAAGAACAAAGACGGAGTGGTGACTATGGAAGAGTTTATTATTGCCTGCCAAGAGGTACGCATTTTCCAACATCTGTGTGGCATATGCTTAAGAACAATAAGTAAATGCATAATGTAACCTATCCTGTCATCTCTGCTTATATTGTCTTTTCAGTTTGAATTTGTATTTTTCTGATAATTATACATTGCACAGCTTTATGGGAAAGATCAATTTTTCAGCAGTTCTATGTATGCTGGTATAAATGCCCAGTTTTTAAAATTTTGTGTGTGTGTGTCAAAGTTCCAATAATTTGCTGACTCAATATTTTGGCTCAGCAAATTATAGTTTAGTTTAGGAAATAAAACTAATTGAGATGTTTGCTAAAAAAAAAAAAAAAAAAAAAAAAAAGAACATTGAATGGAAGAATTACTTTATACACATAAGTGTGTCAGTAAAAACTCTTATGTCTGAGAAGTGGCACAACGAACGAGGGTTAAAAAAACACAATCCAACACCCACAACATTTTTAAGAACATGTAAAAGACAAAATGTCTTTTCTTTTTAACCTTTTTTTTTTACATTAAACATTACTGTGCTTAAATACTTAACGAAAACCTGTAGAAAAAATTAAACAAGCAGCTTAATGCAAAGATAACTTCTATAAGAACCCAAATCAGGAGCTGTTTGAAGTAGAGGATTACAATAAAATCAATCCAGGTTGTTATCCAAGACCGACTTAACCGTCGCTTAAGTGGCCTTGCTTTGTCAACTTACAGTATGTCATATATTTGTAAATGTTTTCCTATCAGTTACTCAACACACAGTAGTCATCTACTTTAGTTTTTAAAGCAGTGCTGACGGTAAAACTCATTTATCCGCCTTCTATCTCCCTGCAGGATGAAAACATGATGAGATCCATGCAGCTGTTTGAAAACGTGATGTAGGACGGCTTGAAATGAAGAAGACAGGAGCATGGCAAACCAGAGGGCTTTGTGTGTGTGGGCGTGTGTGTGTATGTGTGTTGGGGTGCACATGTGCCGTACATCCAGTCTATCCTCCTGTTTCTGCTCTCGCCAGCTGAGCTCTGGATGCAGCCAGAGCTTCCTGTGATGACACTAATGAGGGGACTGGAGTGGAATGCCCTCAGCCTTCCCGCTGCGTTTGGCCACACAGCAAAGTGATTAATGTGACAGGCGTTGAGCTCCGTCAAACAGATTGGCCGTTTATAGATAAAGATGCTCCGACATTGAAAGGATGCTTTGACCTTTGAAGAAACATGCCTTCCAGAGGTGGACCTATTTTTCATTTTTTGCCATGTGTTGTTTGCTTTTTTCTATCCAGACTTACTTGCATGTGTTTGAGGGGAAAAAAATGTCTTACTTTCCTGATACTTGTCAAATTTTTCCTCAAAGGTTTGCCATAAGTACATCCGCATTTATTGACTCATACATCCAGTGGTTGGAAGGATTTAAAAATTTAATTTGCGAGTCTCTGGATTTAGTGATGCTACTACATTTGTGTTGACTTGGCTGCTGCTCAGACCTCTCTGTCTTTTGCTTGTTGTTGTTCTGTGAAACGCCTGCATTAGAGAGTTCAAACGTTTAAGGTAGTAAATTATATAGACCTTACATGCTGTGTCAGTTGCCTGTCTTTTGTATTTCAAAAGACTTCATGTTGTCAAAAAAAATCAAATGTGTATGACTTTTAATTGATAGCATTTTTATGAGGTCAAGTCAAAGCAAAGCAAAGAAATATATGGAATTTCCAGGGATTACATTATTTAAGGAATAGTTTGGGATTTTCAAAGTTAAGTTGCGATAAAATAGTCATGTGCTCTTAATATTTCAGCTGCTGAAGATAACTCTTTTGACACTTTTGCCGAGTGAGTAGTAGCATTTCCCCTGAGGCTAAAGCTAACGGCTAGTCCTATATCCTTCTACATACTCCAGTTTTCATAAATGTCATAGTGAGAAGTATTTTAATCCTCGTCGCAATTAAACTGATGCAAGAGTTATTTACCAAAGAAACACAAGTAGCCTAGGTAGTGGTGTGTTGCCAACAATCCTCATTATCATAGCATGTACTTATGAAAAAACTTTGTTTTCTGAACAGAGCATGAGCTTTAAACTGCCTGCAGTTTAACACTGAATAGAAATCTTTACAAAGGTCCTTTCTTCATTTCTACTCTAAATGACTGCATACTTTCAGTTAAATATCCATGTAATGTAAGAAAGCATTCACAACAAATTACTATATCGTCTTTAGGATTGAAGCAGATTTACAAATCTATATTTCATGAAGAATATTAGAGTTTTATCTACTATGTGGAAGTTAGTTGGCAACTTTCTTTAATAATAATCCAGGTTGGAGGGTGTTGGACCAATTGACTTTTACTGCCTTAAAGATTTGTAAAACCAAAAACATCGAAATATTTTATCCAATCTCAAAAACTTTATAGGCCAGGAGAACACAATCTTACAAACCTTTAAACCTTTGTCATGTTTGGACTGGGTTGCATTTCCCAAGAAACAGATTCTTATTTATACAGGCAAAGGAGGATGGACGCTGTACTGCACCAGTGATCTTCCTTTCCGAATCATGTATTGAATCATGTATTGTCCAGTCAGAGTTTGGTAAAGCACCATAAAAAGCAAAAATATTATAGCAGTTTAAGTGAAAAATATTTGGCTGATTTCAAAACAGCCTTACTTTTTTATATTTACTCTGAGTGAAAACGTTGACATGTTTGGCTCTCAGCATGTGTTTCACATACATCAGTGTCACACTGCCTCCTAGCTTAGTTTAGTGCATTTAAAAAAAAACATCTATTTAACTCTTAATACTTACCCAATAGAAATATGGCAATGTTTAGAGGTTCAGACTATATCTGTCAGATAAACCACCATGATGTTTTTGAGATTGGAGTTGTTTAGGACGGCCCACTTTAGTCTTGGGCCGTTTCGGAGTAGCTATTAGCTTCAGCCTCCTGGACCATTTTACCTGAATTTACGCTGCTTAAAAGACTCCAGAAGAGGTATCTTTTGCAGATCAGAGGACAGATTTTACCTTTAAAATAACCTGACCTCAAAACATCTGGGCTATCCTCTGACATTAATGCAGAGGCCAGCATTTAGATGGTAGTGAATAGCTCATTTTGCTAAGTATAGAAGGGTGAAGGTTGTCAGAAGTCAGATTTAATGTCAGCTTTGAAATGATATGTCCTGACATAATGAACATGTGACACTGACCAAAACAACGATTTTACACCTAAAGTACAGACAGAACAGAACATCGATTGTTGCTTTCTGTGAGTTTTTCAGTATTTGAAAGATAATAGAAAACTCACAGGCCTACAGTATTTTAATCACTGAAATATTAACCACTTGCTTTTTAAAGTCAGTGGAGCAGTTCTTTAGAGTGTGCTTCATCTGTGTGACAACCCCTCCCCCGCTGTACAGTATCCTTTGTTGAAGCAGTTGCTATATCATATTAACAGAAGATTCATTTAAAGCCATAAAATAAATATTTAAATTATTTGATTGTTGTATTTTACTTTACTTTGCGTAAGCTAGATATCATAAAATATTCAAGCTATTCACATCATTGTGTTGGACAAGGGAATATGCAACGTTCTGCAAAACACACTGCATAAATGAATAAATGATGAACACCACACAGAGAACTCTGCATTTACAGTAACTAGGATGTGTCCGAAATAAAGCCCAGATATATTTTAGAAATAAGACTTTTCTCTGAATATTAAAATTTGTGCACTTACAAGTAGCAGCTGATTAAGCTTGAGCTATAGCGTCCTCCAGAGTTCTGAACACTCCAAACAAAGATGTGTACAAACGCCTTAAAATAAATGGTTGTTATGGAGACTTGCCACTCGCTGCCCCAGCTCTGTAAGAGTAAGAAATTATATTACCACACTTAACACCCTCCTTCATGTGTGTGGTGGAAAGATAAACATGTGCCCTTCTTCCAGTTCCAGTTTTTTCAAGCTGCTGTTTATTTCCTTACTTAAGGAGATTAGCACACATCCAGTTGACTGAGTTGTCTTTGCCACTTTGAAACATGAGTCAGAGAAATGGATGTCTGTCAAGTCACATTTATGACCAGAGGAAACCAATATTCATAAGTAATTAATTAAACATTTCTAGGAATTCTGATCAACTTTGGAAAAATGACAGAACAGATTATAAAGATGTTGGAGTTTTAAATGCAGTTGCAAATAGGTACAGGTACAGCTTGTACAACTGACTGGAAATGCCATCTCATCTCTGAAGCGGTTGAAAATCAGTTTGCTGTTTTAAAAGACCTTCCTGCTGATATTTATTTTTAGTGTGATTTAGTGTCATTTTGTTGTAAATAGCCTCATCAGTGACATAAAGTCTAAATAAGATTAAAAACAATAAATGCAAAATCTCCTGGAGATTGACACACGGAATTCCACTATATTTACACAGATTTTCATTGAGTACATAGAATTTATTTTTTTAAAAAAAATTGTATTTGTTGTTTAAAATGTTTTGAGACTGCACATTAGTGTTCAAAATATAAAAGTATAATTAAATTATGATTTTTCCATCCATCCATTTTCCAACACCCTTGTCCCTAGTGGGGTCGGGAGTTGTGCTGGTGTCTATCTCCATCTAGCGTTCCGAGCGAGAGGCGGGTTCACCCTGGACAGGTCGCCAGTCTGTCGCAGTATAATGCGTTGTTTAAAGGTACATTAGAAAGCAATAGCAGTGTAAAGGTAAATAGTAGCCAGTCGAGAGCAGTAGATTAATATAAAGCAGGAGATAAAGCAGAAGAAGAAACTCATAATACTGTTATCCTGTGGGGGGCAGTGTTGCCGTTTTGTTTTTCATACAGCGAAGAAGAAGAAGAAGCAGCAGAAGAAGAAGAAAGAGAAGAACCCACGTTTGTTAAAGCCTCTCACATTACATTTGCAGCGAACGCAGGCAGCGGGTTACCTCTATCCGAGAAAATGAACGGACTAAACGACGAGCCAATGGCACCGCAGACCTTTCTTTATGGTGAGATAATGTTTTAAAACCCAGAGTTTGTATATTTGTTGTCGCTTGATTCAACTATTAAAAGAGATAGTTCTTAGATTCAGGCCAATGTTGAAGTCGCACGCGCTCCTCTGGGATTTATATTAAGTCTGTTTTGTGACAAAGAATGAGATATTTAAAACATTAAAACCTTTTGAATGTGACGTTTTACAGCAGTAAAACAGAGTTGTTCGAGACCTGGTGAAAAAACGAGAGTCTTTCGGATCCAGTTTTCTGCACACGTGCTTTTTGTAGTCAATATGGCGGCGCCCGTGATTTAAGTAAACTGCTTTAAATTTTAACTACATTCAGCCTATAACACGCGAACCGGGTCACTCGTTCAAAACTTACTCGACATTTTCCGTGCGTGCTTACTTAAAGCTAGAGGTTAAATTGACATTGTTTTCTGTAATGAAGGTTAAAACCGTCTCAACGTGCCTGCAGACACGCACACTGCTGGCCGCAGCGCAGATTGAACAAGCCACTGAATTTTAACTGGAGATTTCATCTGGTTACCTCCGATCTGTTCCACAGGCTTTAGTCTAATTTGGTACGGAGCCAATTTTATGTAGCCAACGGGGCCTCATTTTAGTTTCCTTTGTTTAGATCATGTATCAAATCAAGTATAAAATTTTGATTCAACAAACTACTGATTTTTAAGAATTTTAAATACTAACCTTTTTTAACATGATTAGTTTGTGTATTACTTTGTATTTGGAATGTGTCTTAAACATAAAAGTTTGTTTTAAAATTGTTTCAAAGCAACAAAAAAAAGTGTATCATAAACTATAATTGATATATTGATTGCTAAGTTCATAAAGTGATATTTTAACCAGCAGAAAGTCATTTTGGACCTTTTCCTGCACGTGCTTCATCTTCACAAGTAATTTTTTTGGACTCCAGAGCGCCCTCCTGTGTCAATTTTCAAAACTTCATCTGAAACCCAAATAATTTCTTTGGAAAATTGCAAGACTGAAGATGCATTTCACTTTTATTTTGATTCAGTTTTTTCCTTTACTTTATTATTATTATTATTATTTTTTTTTTTATCAGGGTGTGTTCTGGCAGCCGGCAAGGAGGTGGTCTTCAATCCTGATGATGATGAGTTGGAGCATCAACTAGATCTGAGGATGGTGAGTCCCATAAGTCCCTCAGATATGCAAAAGGAGAAAAAGAAAGCTTCAGAACAGACGCACAGAACATTATAATGCTTATTTTTTCTTAGACAGTTAATTTCTTCTGTTTAATTAAATGTTGGTGCACAGCTATAGTACAGACTTGTATACAAGTTCAGTCAGAATATTTCTCAGGATGGTAATCGCTGGCTCTAAATGAATTAACATCTGTAAACACTTTACTCATTTTGGGGAAATCAGAGAAGACGTTTCCTCTGCAACAACAGTTCAGTGGCAATCAGACATGCAGTCTGTAGCTCCTTTGCTGGTAGCACCCAGATAGTGAACTGTATTGATTATTACAAGGCCACAGAATGGCAGTCTAGGCAAATAGGACATAAAGCTATATTAAACACAATGAGATTGAACTGGGAATGAACAAAAAAAATAGGCCTCGGTTCAATTAGAGTCCAACTTCAAAACAACAACAAAAAAAATCTTTATTACAGCCTTGGGTTCAAATTTAGTGATTAAAAAGTATGACTTGTATTCATTAACTGTATGCATTATGATTCTGTGTGGTTTAGATCTTGACATTATCTACAATTAAGCAATGTTGAGGTCAGCAGCACCAGTGTAAGGCAGTTTTGATTTGTCAAACTTGTGTGAATTTTAGCTGCTATCCATTTCCAGCACCTCTGAATGGTTTATTAGCTGGCTCCTGTAGTACCTGATGACATGTTGAGGGTGTATCAAGAATTTGACTTCTCGCTTGACCAAAAACGCATCAGAAGCACACAGGATGCCGGTTTTTAAGAGCAGGAGTTGAATGTTGCTGATTTAAGCTTTTATATAAACATGTTATTTGTTAGAACATGTAGCCGGCGGCACGTCTAACTTCATTCAGCAGCTTAAAACAACTTGGTGACATATTTTTCTACCCTCAGTGTGTTTCATTAACAGCTCATCATGCATGACAATGGTGGTGCACTGGTCACTGAAAAACTTTATTATCCATCCCCTTACACAGCAATCAGACTCTTTATCTGCCATTTTTGGTTGGAATCTATAGTATTATAGTAGGTGTCACCAGTTGGGCTTTTGAAACTGAAGAAAAATTCTGCAAAGATCTGAGCTGAAAGTCACAGTAAAGGTTCTGGGAATAAAGTTGGGGTTTTTAAATCTGCCTGCTGTTCTTACTCCTGCAGGCATGTGTGGACCCCAGCTCCAAGGATGAACTCCACTTGGTGGAGGTTGAAGGACAGGATTCAGAGGGTCAGAAAGTCAAGGCAGCGCTAGTTTCACTCAAGCCGTCCACCCTGCCCAGCGTAAGTCTATATCTACCTAGTCATTGATGTTATATTTACCAGGTATGTTAGATATTATGTATATCTGATATACATATTACCTTGTTATCTTATTGGTTGATGTTGTTCTTCTTCAGGTGTGTCTTGGTGGGTTCACAGTCACACCCCCAGCAGTGTTTCGTCTGAAGACCGGTTCAGGTCCAGTTCACCTCAGTGGACAACACCTCATCAGTGAGTATTTGTTGGCAAATAAGCCCAAATGTTGACATTATTCCAGCACTTACAGCTGGCTCATGTTAAACTTCTGAATATTTTCCCCAAAAGTGATGGAGAACGACCAGTCTTTTGATGAAGAAGATGATGAAGAGGAAGAAGAGGAGGAGGAAGAGGAGGAAGCCGTTCCAGCGTCAAAGAAAAGATTAATCCCATTCCCTCCTGCCAAGTCTCAGGTTTGTCTCAGTCATTTAACAAACCTCACCAGGTTCCATGTAGAAAGACGTCTGTGTGAACCAAACCTGATCTGATCTCTACAGAAAAAAATAAAAATGGAAGCAGGGGATGACGAGGACGATGAGGAGGAAGATGAGTGAGTATCGAGCTTTACTTTTTTTTTTTTTTTTTTTTTTTTTTTTTTACAGAATGCAATAATTTGATATTCTCAGAATTGAATTCAAATATATATATTTAAATGGCACATATATCTGGGTTAAGAGTTCAGACTGTCTCTCTGTAGCAGAACAGAATGCTGCTCTGAGGTGAAGCTTTATTGCTGAGGTTCCCCAGCATTAAGGGTAGAACACTTTACTAACAAGGTACCATCTTTATGACTCATGTTAAAAGGGGAAATCCACTATCAGAATCAGTCTAATCGTTTCCATGCAGCAGTGCTTCTCAATTCCAGTCCTCAGGCCCCCCTGCTCTGCATGTTTTAGATGTGCCTCTATACCAGAACAGCTGATTCAAATGATTGCGTGACCATCAAGTCCTTCAGAAGCCTGTTAATCACCCATTATTCAATCCAGGCATGTGGCAGAAGGGGAACACCTAAAACATGCAGGCAGGGGGGGCGTGAGGACTGGAATTGAGAAACACTGCCATACAGTAATTAGTTTTGCCCTCTAAACATCCCCAGCAGTCCATTTGCTGGATAACAACTGTAACCTTCTACGCATCTTTGTTTTTGTAAAAAAAAAAAAAAAAATCACGTTTGGTTGTAGCAAATTCTAAAATGGCATCGACTAACAATGAAGGCCTCCTCTTGTTACGGATGCAAGAGCCTTGAGTGAATGCTGCATTTCAAAATGATTGTGAAAAGAAATTTTAATAAGAACCACTAGATGGCGCTTTTCTACCACAGTTCGAGAACCTACCTGGTTATGTTACCTTATTGTTAGAAAATGAGTTCAGCCAGTCTGATATTTATATACATTTACAAACCTTTTAAGGTTGCTTTATTTTTATTTATTTATTTTTTTTGTTGTCTGTAAGTTTATGGTTGACCCTATTTGCTCCCTAGTAGGAAATGACGAGTTTTGTTCTGATTAAGCCTGAGTGGGCTGGTTTTGTCTTTAAATTCTTCTTCTTTTGATCTAATCAAAATAGATTAAAATAAGAATCAAGATTCAAATCCCTTATCAATGCTATAAATTACCATTACATTGTAAGCCTATTCAGTCCTACAGTACTGTAATTTCTTTTAGAGCTGTGTAGATGTTTTTGCTGTTTTAATTTAGCCATTAGTTACAGTCATGACATTTTTATCTTTGTGTCAAGAATGGAGTTGCATTTCAACTAATCAGATTTTCTGAATTTTTCTTTTTTTCCTTCCCAAAGGAATGACGAAGAGGAGGATGAGGATGAAGAGAGTGAAGCTGAGGAATCACCAGTGAAGGTGAGCAAACATTCAGAGGTTTTGTGCATTAAAATATATTGTGTGTGCTCTTTCTTATGGCTATCTCTTCATCACAGGCCAAACAAACCCAGCCCAAAGCAACTCCGGCCAAACAAAAGGGCCCGGCTCAGAATGGCAAGAACTCCGCGCAGAGCACACCTGCCCCAAAGCAGGTTAGATGCTTTTCACAAACACGGCTTCTATGAAACATTTATGGAGTCTACCAAAGCACTGATGAATTCCTGAAAGCTCAGGGCTAATTTAAGTTGACCTTTGTTTACTTTAGAAGACCCCCAAGGTTAAAGCCGAGAAGTCACCGAAGACTCCGGCAACTCCCAAAGTGAATTTAACCTTACCTCAGCTTAAAATTAAGCTGATGGAGGCAATGAAGAAGGTTGGTGTACTTAGACATGCTTCCTAAACCTGCCTAATTTATTGCCTGTTAATGATTTTGGTGTGATAACCGAAGAATTTGCCTTTTCTAGGGTGTCATGTTACCTAAAGTGCAGCCCAAGTTTGAGAACTTTGTGAAGAATTCCAACAAAGTGTGCGACCCCCAGGTAAAACAGCCACTTTTTTATGAAAAGCAATCAGTTTACAGATATTTTTTGTAGGCTATATGGTTGGTAGAAGCATTACAAAAACAATCCAAGAATGTTTCTAATTTTTCATATTTCATGCATGTTTTTTTGCCACAAGAGGGCACTATAGCCACATATTTAAATTTCCAACATTTTAGATTAGTAGAACTGAATCCACGTAGCTCCGATACTGCCATTTCCCCTGAGGCTGTTTGATTGTTTCTTTATGGGTGTGACATGTTGTTTCGTTTCTCTTTAGATCATTGCAGATCTGTGGAAGTGGCGACAGTCGCTGAAGGACGAAAAGTAGCTGACTGTAGTTTTTACCAATTTTATGACCTGTTCATCCCCATAGCCTCTCATATTCTCAAAGTCTAAGTCTGTGCCTCAGTTTTCCTTGGAATCACTCTGCCTTCCTGAATGTAGAGCTTGAATATTAGTACCACCCCCTCCTTTAGACAAACTGAAGCCTTTTCAAAGATTACTGGAAATGAAAGTTTCTGGACTGTTAGGACACGAGTGTATGTAAATTTGTTTTCTCTTATATCTGGTTCAAATTGAATTGTTCTCTTGGGTGTAAAAAGCATCACATCATACAAAATGCATACCTTGTTAAATGACTGTTGAAATAATCTACCCCTTTATTCCTGACTGTTGACTCAACCATGATCAACTTATTCAAAACTTGTCATGTTTAACCGTCCAATTAATGTTTTTTTTTTTCCCCCTCATGAGTAACAAGTTGGATAAAATGCACTTCAGCTTTGTCAAGTTGTTAAAACTTGAGAGTCCCTTAGGGCCGTCAACGGTAAGGCTGTGTATCGTTGAAAGGTGTTTTATGCCTTAGGGAGTCTGCAAATGACTTGTGTAATCTTTCTCTGAAATTCCAGTGTGTGCTCACAATTCAAAGGTACAAATTCGGTGCTCATTTGACTAAAGTAAGATCATGAAGGTGTAGGAGTGGTAAGTGAGATCATTCCATTCCGTTTCCATTTTAGTTACATAATTTTTTAAAATCTTTACTACTTTTTTTTTTTTTTAAACATCTGGTTTGATTGTTCATGTCTCAAAATTGATTAAAACAATATGGTGTGGCTCTTAATTTTTTTTTTTTACTGTTTCTGTTAGAATCAGAAATGTTCCCAGGTTTCAGGATGCTTGCAGTGTTTGATCTTTTTTCTTTTTTATTTGAAGCAACTTATTAAAACAAAACAATAAAATGAAATTAACATTTGGTGTTATTTGTAGTGCTTTTACTCTGCCACTCCCATTCCCCCATAATGCACACCTTCCTACCCAGGACACATCAACTACAGAATTGGTATTTCATTAATATAATCCAGTTTTAGCATTTTGATTATAAATATTTCTTGGTTATTTTTTCACAGTTTTATCAGCTATCTAATGAGGATAGCTGATATCCTCATTAAATATCAGGTGAGGTTCTCTTAAGGTTTGAGAAACTGAAGACAAATGAACTTTATGGACCAAAGTTGTGCACATGAGGAATTTGACTTCAGTCTACTTGCCTCGCTTGCATTTAGAATTAATGTTTGAGAACAGTTTGATTAAATTCGAAAGGAGTATTTGTTAAACTAAACGTTACGGGTTTGGCCTCGTTTTAAAAAGTTTATTAAAGCTTATTGTGCTCAGTCGGATGGGTTAGAGGAAGCATTCTTGTGTTGGGAGTAGGATGTAAAAACTGTTTTTCTGACCTTTGATCATATAAAGTTTTTTACAGATGTGTGTTTGACTATCTGACAAAAGAATCAGCCAATGGAATGTTTTATGGAGTCAAAAGTAATGACTATAGAGAGGTTTGATATAACCGGAGGTGGGCTTTATTGAATTTGGATTTAACAAGCCCTTTACAGGGAGGATACTACCTTCATGTTGTGAAGGTGATTAAAATTGTTTATCTGTATTCCAAATGAGTCGGAGTTGTTTCCTTTGATGTAACCTCCAAGGAAAACTTTTTTTCTTTTTCAATTTAAGTACTGGAATTGGATGTTTAATTTAGGTCACTGGTTCAGCTGCGCCATTCTTCTAAATGCCTGAGCTATTAGTATATTATTTACACAAAGGTAGCAAAGTCTTAGAGAGCATACATTTATGATCAGCTGTTGCAATGCTCTGATTGGTTGCCTGTGGTGTGACTAAGCAGCTTTCTCTGCTGATTAAATTAGAGGAAATTGCAAAAATGTTGAGACAGGAATTTATTCAGAAGTATATCTTTTCCTTTTCCAAGAAAAAGGGAATTGCAGTGGAGGAGTTGACAACTTCAGCTCTTGTATTGCTTTAAGATACTTATTTCTTCATGCAAAGAAACAATGTTCAATAGACTGGATATTGAACTTTTGAGGGACTGGAGCAGTCTGATCTAAGGGTTTAAGCCACTTTATTTTAATAATATGACAATAAGGGACACTAATGATTAGTCTGGCAGCGAGAACGAGGACAGATTGTAGGTAGAACTAGAGCAAGACAACACATGATCAATAAATCAAAACATACTCTGAAGATGAATGAAATACCTGAACCAATGCAAGGTATGAATCTAAATAGAATACCCCACCTTCTCGAAATATACTTCAGATTATTCATTTGTTTAAAGGATTACAGATACACTGTCAATCTCAAGTAGTGCTACTTCCAGATGTAATAAACTGGGCTACATGTTTTATTGGGATTAATGCAGTTTTGTCCACCGAGTAAGGCTCCCCTCCCCCCATCGCCATAAGGTGGCTCTACATTTTATATTTTAACAAGCTGCAGTTTGAACGTCCACCTACAGGAAGACCTTCTACCACAGCATAAAAGTATGCAGTAGAGATTTGTAGCTTAGAAAGCAGGTATGGTGTGTTTCAAGGGAACATATTTCCTCAGAAAGCCCAGCACTGTCCTATGATGACAATTTGACCAAGTGCAGGCAGAGAGAGAGAAAACTATGGCTTAAAAGAAAACTGCTAATGCAAGAAGTTGTTGCTGAGCCAGGGAGGTTAATGTCCTGACTGCTGCATTCTAGGGGCACAAGCAAGCATAACCATAGGTTCCTCCTCCCAGCCGTTTTTATAGTATGAGAAACTCATGGCTCGTTTACATCCCTGTTGTTTTTGTAGTTTCTCATTTCAAATAACCTACTTGCAGGTTTTTTCACTTATAATTGGCCTTCATGCATACATATTTGAAATTCTAATCTGCTGAACATTTCATTGGATCAGAGTGTGCCCTTTTTAAACTTCGGGGCATTTTCATCAACTGTAAATTTGCTCTTTCTGTACAATCTTCGGTGTAAAGCTACATGCTTCAACTTGTCTTTCACTTTCTTGGTACAAATGTATTTTCCCACAGAGGGACATTTGTTTCTTTCGTTTTAGTCTGCACAACACTGAAATCTTTACTCCATATCCTAATCAGTCTTAAATGTGAGGTTATCAAAAAGATTTAATGCACAATGATGCAGTGTATAATGCAAACTCATTTTGGAACAGAGAGTTAATACAGAGCTAGTCACCATCCAGTGCTGGGCTCCACTCAGCACAGTTCAAGGATGATGGAGTGAAGTAAAGAATTCAGCATGCATTCTGCAGCCTCTCTAAGGGGTGATTGACTTATCATTGTGACTGGCGCCAATCTTATGTTATGAAAGTACGCTTTTAATCAGAGCAAATACACAGACCCAAAAAAATAATAATCCATAACAGTTCTACTTCAGAAACACTAACTTGTGACTTCTTTCTTGGCAGAAAGTTATTTAAATTAGATATTTGAGAGCCAGTCTGTCTTTCCATTATATAAAGTTTGAATATATTAAGCATTTTTAAGTCAGTATCAAGAAATTAGATCTTTCACTTTAACTTTATTTACAACATAAAAACTTCAGATTAAAAAAAAAAAGCCAATACAAGCAAAGCTCATTCACACAAGTTACAAAATTGGCAATCTGAGTACAAGTCATAGTATCATTACTAATGCATTAAAAGAGCTTAGTCTAAAAAGGACATAAAAAACAAACCCTTACAGTAAAACAGATGTTACCCAACATTGTCCATTCAAATGTACTGAGCATGAGAAGTGCTTCCTACATCAAGGTTCTCCATAATTAACTTAGTGTTTTACAGCTGTCAGCTACATACACAGTACACTGAAAAGTACACATAAAGCACAGACTACGGTTTCAGACAGGACAGGACCGGTGTGTTCTGAAGTAAACAGCCGGTATTTAAAAAAAAACTTTTCAAAGCATTTGGTAAAATATTACAGTAACATCAATGGTAGTCCTGCAAAAAAACTAAAAAGGTGATATAAAATAAAGTCAGTACTTCATGGATACTTTTTTTTTTTTATACATTTCTCCAGATGGATTCAGCGTGAATATTAAAATGTTCTTTCAAACAATAACCAATTCCTATCCTCTTCAAACGTAGTCCTGCTTGTTGCTGGGGGGCCTGCTGGACATGGGATAGTTGGGCGAACGCTTTTCTCTTGGGCAGGATGCCGCCAGCATAGCACCTCCAATTATACCCAAAAAAGATCCAGCCCAGGCGATGAAGATGGCAGACCCGAACTCATACCTTCGGAGAGCAGAGTAATAAAAATGTAAAATCTGTTTCTGCACGTACAGAAGTAAGCGCAACCAAAAATCCAGAAAAACTCACTTTGTGTTGACAGGAGTGAAGGGATCGTAGAAGGCTCGGACGATGTCGTTGGCATACCAAGAGCAGGCCACAATGGCACACAAAGCTGTGGGAGAACATGCATTATTTGATACGTTTCCACTAGTTTTGAAAGATCCTGGTTTGAGTTTAGGGATTTGCTTCTTACCTCCAAGCAAGATAATAATGCCACCAGTCATAGCAATCTTTGCCTTCTTAACCTGGTCGTCGCCTCCGCAGTTGGTGCATTTCATCCCCATACAAGCTGCCCCCATCCCAGCTACAACCACAATTATGCTCACGACCATGAGGGCGCGTGTTGCTTGAAGGGCACCTAGATAAGGGAACAAAAGAAGTCGGTCAGGCCATCAGTTATTGTCAAACCCAACACGCAAACAAGACAAAAAAATAAATAGTTTCAATGAACTGATGCCGCTATAGTCGTGCCCGGTTCATGTGTGCATGTAGGCGCCACCTTTTGGGAAAAGGTGTTATAAAATTCCTTTGGGACAGAACAGTTGCCATCTCTTGCCACTGTAGAAACTGGCTTCAGTCAGAAACTCAGGAAATAGCGTGGGGGTAGGGTGGTAGATTGTGTAGGTGTGCTAAAACAGGTCTGACCAGGTTTCAAATTTCTTGTTAAGAAGGACACTCCCAGTTCTAGCAACTCAGCCCGCTTTTCTGAGAAACTTCAGCTGCCGGTGTTTGGAGCCACCAGATATATTCCCAGTCTCTTGGAATCAGTCTTATAAATGCAATTGGCTTTCATACTAAAATATATGATGGCACCCGAGTTCCTTGATGGGTTTGATTATCTAAAAAAAAAAAAAAAAAAAGTGTGGGGGGAAGTAGCACCTCCCATTTAGCCAGTCAGCCAACAGGAAGTTAAAAAACTTCACACCACATCTAAAATACTCCATGTTAAACCTCTTAAACTTCCCGTTTCTGTCTTTGATAACCAACAAAACTAAACTTTATTCAGGCTATTTTAGACTTCCCCACTGTTATGCACTTCCTTCAGGTAAAGGGCCTTTTGTACTGTTCTATAGGGTCTGTTGACTAAACAATGGCTTACCCAGGTGTTTAACCTTTAACTACATCTGCTGTGTAAAAAAAAAAAAAAAAAAAGATTTCCGCAAGGAGGGAGGGCTTTACAGGACAATAATGCCCTTAGGCCCAGGCCGTTGTGTTGATTCCCCGCTTTTCAGGTGGAAAATGCAAAGAATGTTAAATATTTGAATTTCTAGCAACGGTTTTAAGCAATTTCCCTCCAGAGTAGGCGAGGTCCCGGTTGGGTTAAAAACAACAACAACAAAAAAAACATGTAATGTCAAACAAGGGACTTATTCAAAAGAAAAACTTGTTTGTCAAGGCCACTGGAGCCAAAAGTAAAGTACCAACTGACATGAAAAGCAGCGGCAATAAAATGGTAACAGGTGAATTGTTAGTTACTTTTTTCCCTTGGAATAAATGTCTAGGTGACCTTTCACAAAGCCCATGTAGAACTAGGAGTGGGGGTCATATTTTTAGGTTAACTCCGTCAAAACACATAGTTACATACTGACCCCCGTTTATTATTATTATTTTTAAACACAAAGCATAATTACTGTTACTTACTGTTGAGCTGCAGCATGGAGTCGTACACTTTGCACTGGATCTGGCCTGTGCTCTGAAACGCGCAGGACATCCACAGTCCTTCGTACATAGACACGGCCGTGATGATGTTTGACCCAACAAAGGCCGACATCTTCCACTGTGGCAAAATGGTGCCAACTATCAATCCAATCACACCCATGAGAGCCAGAGCGAAGCCCAGAATCTGAAGACCCTTGTTTGCCATTTCGACGATTTGTTTTCCTTCTAAGTTGGGAACAACAGCAACAAAAAGCCAAAGACGTCCACCTGCTGCGAAAGTCCTGTTCCTTAAAAGTCCAACAAGCAAAACACAAAAAAAGACCTACTCTACTTGCTTCTTATAAAGTTATGTCCTTCTTAAAATATATATATTAAAAAGGTCCTTTGCTTTCTGCAAATGAAAGAGTAGCACACAGCAGCGATATGTCGGCTTAAAAACTCTCTCGGTAAATGCTTGCGCACCTGTTCCTCTTCCGCACCTTAACTAGGGAGTGGACGGCGGGAGCGAGCTTTTTTAGGCGGTTTCTAGGGCAGGTGGGCGGGGACGCGCACGCAGTTTCGACTCATCGGCGTAAGAAGGAACACTTGAAGTTTCGTGATGTAAGCGTTTCCTGGCAAGACACCGGACAGTAACACTGATACTACGCCTGGTTTGATATGGTTTTGAAACAGAAAATGTCTAGTAAAAACATGCGAATACAATTTCAACATGTTTATTTCGTCTCACTTTCAATACCTTTCTAAATTAAAATAATTTTGCTCAGTGCATTCTTGCTAATGATACGAAACAAGAGTCGTTATGTCCTATCATTCAATTAAATTACGTCAGGTGATGACTAGATACACGTTTCCCAGGTGAAACCACCGGAAGTCTGATGGTAAACAAGTTTTAGATGCAGATCTTTCACACACAATATTACGCAACAGCAAGATTTCTTTTTATAGTTGTGAGAGAGTCAAATGTGTCCCTATGAATTCAGCCTGAATGACTCATTTGCGCGGATTTATGCACGTGTTTAAATAAATGACTAATACATTTATAGGAATGCTGTCATTGACTTAAAAAAAATCCTGAAAGGCTTTTTAATTTGTGTTTACAAATGTAGTTTATTTAAATTCCAGGATAGGTAGGTCTATAGATGTTCTGTAATTCATCTATTACAGAACGATGCCAGTATATCTTAGCAAGTTTGCAGAAAACTTATGTTTTGTACCTATCAACAAACTTCTGGCATCGTTCTAACTAAATGTGTCTACTAATTTTGGCTAAAATCATAGAGCTGTGTTGGTTGGCTTGTACAAATCTGGTTTTTGAGCATAGTCCATACATTTTCAAAAAGATTGAATGTGTAACTTAAAAAAAATTGCAGATACATTATGTTGCAGGTATGTTTCGCGGCCTGTGGTAGTGTTGTATTGCATAAAAAAAAGAAGAAGAAAAAGAAGGATGGTGACTTCCTCACAACTTTCAACTAAGCCTAAAATCAAAACTATATGTTAAACAACTGAGACACAACTGGTGTTCTAACCCAGAAGGACATCAAATGTAGTAAATCAGCTTATTTAAATTAACTCTTAACATTGCTATTGATATAAATTGTCACATTTCCAAAGGAAAACTATGGATAATATGCTTTTAGATTTGGATTGCAGTTTGGCCTAGTTATATGTTGCTTATCTGCTCACTGATCATTTGAATGATGGAACAGTATTTTTATATGAGCAATTGTCATTTCCCTTTTAGAGACTTCTCGGCACTGCATCATTAAATATAGAAGAAGAAGAAGAAGAAGAAGAAGAGAGGACAAAAGAGAACTCCTCTCTGTGAATCATTGTTGAAACATTTCGAAAGTTTTCTAGTCAGCTGTGGAGAAGTTTAAAGCAAGGTCATGTATTGAAACAATATTCAAAGCTTTCAACAATCTTTCTTCATTAAATCCATTATATGAGAATCAAAAGAGGTTGACCCAGTTGAAAGCCTACTAAGACATATCCCTCTAAAATGAAAAACCAGGAAAGGAAATAAGCATTTCAAGGCGAGAGTACATCATGGCGTTCTGTCAGGGGAGGAGGGGGTTGAATCCTTATGCATGCCACACCTTTCAGATATTTCTCGTAAAGAGATAAAATAAAATATACTTCGTTTTATACAACTATGTGGTGTTAGGGTGTCACATAAAAATCAGACGGAAAAGATTGAGGTCTGTGTTTGTAACGTGACAAAATGTGGAAAAAGATTGAGAGGAATTACCTTTTGTTCATATCTCCGATAGAAGAATGCTGTGATATTTTCTTATTATAACAGCAGTAGAGGTGGGATTTGAGTGGACCTTTAGTCAGTTTGTCAACAAATTCAAACTTAGCGTAAATTTGCAGGAAAACAAAAGGTTAAAATTTGGACAGACTTTCTTTGAAGTTAAGTAACTCATAGGTGGAAATATCAAGATCTTAATATCTGCTGGGATTTAGATATGCATCATTTTTGAATATACATGATTAGTTAATTGCTTGTAGGCTGATGCATTCAACATACGTTTTCAAATTTATTGGCTGTTAAGTAAAAAAGGTGTGTAATTAAATTCACATTTAAACCCTAAGCTGAATTCTTTTTATGTTTCCAGCTTTTTTTAAAAAAAATTTTATCTTGTCTTTCTGTGAAGACCTACTTCTCTTGGATATCAACAGATGCTGTTGAACTGAAACTGTGTTCAATCAGTTTTGCAAACTGAAACCTCTTTTTTTATGACCTGGTTTGGTCTTCCGATCGTATCTGCTACAGTCCTCATCTGTCATCAAACGACGCGATAATAAAACCATCAAAAATTATACATCATTTCATCCCAACTGAGAAAACAACTTCAATATACATTCCATACTTAATACTTGCTCAAATGTTATCTGTTGTAACCCCAAATCTTCTGTCATAATTACTATTTTGTGATGTGTGTTATGCTGTTTTTTCATTCAGCAGTTCGAACATAATTTCCCTTATTTCACAACAAGCATCCATCTCAAATGGCTAGAATAGTTTGAGGAGATATACACTGTAAAAACATTTCTTTCTATCTCTAACAACTTGTTTGGTTTGGGAAGAGAGACGTCTAAGTCACAATGGAGGCTGATTCAGTTTTCTCACTTGCCAAACCGGTTTCATCGGGCTCCCGCTTTCTGTTCTAAGCACTAGCAATGACAACATGCATGGACTTGTCATTGCATTTTTGTTGTTGTTGTTGTTCCATGTTAAACACTTTTACTGATATAATCTCCACGCTCTTTGTAAGGAAAATGCTGGGTTTCAGCTTCCATAACACCGCAGGTTTTTGTTTTTTTTTAGGCTGATACTGAAGCCACTCTCTGAGTCATCACGCAGCACAAACACACGGAATATGCAGTAAATGTTTTCTCCTTGCCGCCGGTTTCTTGTGCTGAAACCGACATGAGTCATCTCAGGTGAAAGAGACGACAAGGAATGGAACAATTTAAATATGCTTGTTCCTCTCTGGGGCGTGTTTCCGGATCAGCTGTCTCTGTTCTCTCCAACCGTTTCGACAGTACCAAGTGGAGCTAATTTAAATAAAGTTGTGGCCTAGTGTTTAAGTTACTCTGAAAGTGACTCACCCTATAAAAGAGCAGTTGCTCCTTTGACAGGGACTTTTAAAAGTTGCTTTTTTTATGTTTGATCATTTTCGGTGAGGCTAAATCCGGGCAATTTTTGTGAAAGTTCATTATAATCCATAACCCATTTGAAATTGTTGGCTTTGATATGTTGAGGTGTACAATTAGCAGTTAATTACTTTTTTAAGACTACCACTTTGCTTTGAATTAAACCTCACAATCTGACACTGCCGTAATCTTACCTTTCTGACTAATCCTTTAATCTCAATGTACATTTTGTACCTTCAAACTACAGAGCATGTTAGATAAATAGGGACAACTTTGAGGTACAATAGTGCCATCTAAAGGTGACCATAGGTATTTTAAATGTCATGCCAGCTACTCGGTTTATGTTCTTTTAGTTTCGTTCTAGACAGAGGATTTATAAAGTGACAAGTTCAAAACGACTTTTCTTTGATCTGCATTGTCTCCAGGCGTGAGCTGGAGATGTATTATTATTGTATTATTTTTTTTAAATATTTTTTTCAATACCAAAATAATTCAACAGAAAATAAGTAAACTTCTACCATGGTTATCTCAGTATCCAGACCTAAATGCTATGAAACTACTGTGGAGTTACACGTAAAGGAAGGGAGCATATGAGAGAGAGTAAAGGGGGCTCACATTGTTAAATGTGACTTAATTTTTTTCTTTCCTTGACTCATAACTTTCAGATATTCAGACACAATGTGTGATGTGGTTCCTTTCACAAAGAGCTAGGCTATATTCAGTCAAAAACTGCTTCTTTCTCAAACCAACTTTCACTTCTGGATTCCTTTTTGACTACTTCCAGGAAAGAATTAAGAGCTCCATCCCATCTTTAGTCATTTTTGTTTTAGCCTTTTCATAAGCACAAGCGCTGACACTTGTTCATAGTTTTGGTATTTAGTACCTGCAACAGTTGATGATCTGCGATTGATGCAGGAGTAGACAGAAGATTAATGGCTTCTGGTGCAAAACATAATTAAAGGATGCGATTTTTTTTGTCAAGTCAAATTTAGGATATAGGTTCCTATAAAAAAAAAGCATAAACACTCAGAGAGTAATTGGTTCCCCCAGCTTTCCAGGGAACTATATTTGGTTTAACACTGTAATCCTTATTTGCTGCATTAGGAAACATAAAGCTCCATTCAGTCTGCCCGTGGACCGCTTCGCTCTGTGTGGGTTTACTGCGAATAATCTCATACAAATGCACAAGTCATGCTTCCACGAGATTATAGATGGCACAGCGAAGTATATAAGGAGGATCAGACGAGGGAAAAGAGCGGCTGTCTGACCCCCACTGAGGTCACGTCTCAAAAGGGGAAGTCGATGTAAAAGCGGCAACAGCCCAAGAGCTCACGATAATCTGTCACATCACATGCGGCTCAATTTCAGCTCGTTCTGCGGAAAGACTTGAAGCATAATTATCCTGCCTGTCAAACATCGATTTGCCATCGTTGTCACTGAGCGATTGTAGCGTCTAATCGACTGGCGTGCTGCAAAACACAGATGTAAATGGAGCCATTCATCCGTCTTATACTTTCTGCTTAAACAATTCTTTGAATAGAGCCGTGGATGCTCGGTAGATGAGATAGATGTGAGTTCATTAATCCTGAATAATCCCAAAAAGTCCCAAATAAATGATCCAGAAAGAATTCTACCCTCTTTTCTAATCAGTTCTACAACTTGTAACTATTTATCTGACCACCATGGTTAAATGGTGGATCTATTTTTACAAAATGCAAAGTTAATTTAAACATAGAAATAAATAGATTTTGAATGACATGGTTTTTTTAAAATTATTATTGTACAATCTTTGTTTACATATTTAATTTTAGTCTTCAATGAGTAAAGTATGTTTTATGATATAGTGAGTTGGTAATAATTTGTCATTAATTGGAATGTGCAGTGTACAGTTCAGCCTACAATAGAGCATGACCATTACAACCACAAATTTCCATGTTAGTGTCCTTTTATGAGAAGGATATTTAGGTTTAGATTTCTTAGCATTGTACTGCCTCACAGAAGTAGTGCAAAGGTTTTATTAAAAAAAAAAAAAAAGGATAATGCTGGCATGCTCATGCTTGTAAATGCAGTTTTGTTTTGAACAAAACAGAATCATTTAAAATCCCATTATAATTTATCCAAGTTTCCTGAGCTGAAATGAACCAAGTCCTCAGAGTGCTTTCATAAAGCAGTCGCATAGAGTCCTCCATTTTGACCATTGAATTTAAGTCATGCAAATGGGAAATGATGGCAACACAACAGTGCTACTCTTTATTAGATTATGTTTGTTGAGGATGTAGGGAAATGTCAACATTATGTACTTCTTATCCATGTTAATGTTGCTGCTTTGTGATGCATCAGTGAGGCCTCTGAAATAATCCTTGCTTATTCTCCACCTAATCTCTTCTGGCAGATGGGTTTTTAAAACAGGTAGAAGTTTTGCTCGCGTGCTGATCTGCGGTTTCCTGCACTCCCTTGGATAACTGGGCTCAGGTTTAGGATCGTAAGAGGTGTTTTGACCTGCCAGAGGTTTATACCTGTTGGCACAAACACAGCGAGAGACTCTGACTCTCCCGTGCTGATTAAACCTGCGTGTTTCGCCCCTTCATGTTTTATGTTTACATGCTGAGACAGCCCCACAGAACACTTTTTCTTTTCAGAGAAAAGATAGAGAGCTAGAGTCAAAAATTTACAACATTAACCTAGTTTTTTTTTCCCAACTCAGATGGATTTAGTGTGATATAAAGTATTTCAAAATGCTTTTAGGAAAATATTTCATGGCAAAGCAATTTTTTTCCCCAGCTCTTTTACATATTTCTCATTTGTCCGGACGCTGTGGAAATAAACTTTTTGTCATGAGCTGGAAACGATAATGGTAATGAAAGAAAGCAGCAAACTATGTAGAAGAATGGTCCTAACCAATGTTCCCTCTAAGCTGCGCGCTTGCGCAATCGCGCACTGCGCGCACATTCTCAGCGCACAATAAAATCTATGCAGCGCATAAAATAAAAATCCAACGTAAACTATACATTGAGCTCAGACATCAGTTTTGACTATGGACCAATAACGTATAACGATCTAACTCGGTGAGTCACAGGTGTCCAGCCAATGATACGATACGACTCACTTACGCTACGTAGCCAATCATTGCATGCTATTGTGCGTACGTGCTTTGCGCTGTGGCACCGTGCAGATTTGCTAGGTAGGAAAAGTGGGGCGGAGTTAAGAGACGCTAAAGCTACCACCCTATCATGGCTAAGCGAACAGTGGGCCATCCACTCATCAAGCCAAAGTAAAAAAGAAATGCGCTTCTTTTAAGATGGAATGGCTGTCGGCGCTTGTGCAAATAGAAGAGCAAGTGGTGAAACTGGGTGAGATTTTTTCTTTTTCGGGTGAGAAAGGTTTACTCTGCAAAACATGCAGCGAAGCCAAAGTAGCGAGCGAGTTTTCAGAGGGAAAAATGTGGACTGAATGGAAGTTGGACTACCTCGAGCGTACAACCACTGGATAGGTGAGAAAGACAAAAACTGCGTAATTAAATATTTTACAGACAAAGAGTTTATACACTATCACAAGCTAGAGCACACATTTCATTGTGCAGAATGTGAATGTTTTAATGTGAACAAAGAGTTATGTCTGAAAGGTGAAATTGTCTCATTTCTCACCATGGCCAAAGCAGGACTCTTCTATAGAACATACTATGCATCTCATGAACAGCAATGTTTTTGTTTTTGTCATTTTAAGTGGGGCAAATCACTTATATTAAAAGCAAACTAATGGAAGTTGCTGCTGTAATCTGATTCTTTTAATAAGCCATGTAACTTTCTATGATCCCAGATTTAAAACAGGTGTAATACTGGTGTGTGACCACAGTGCTCACACCTGATGTTACTCCCAGTGGTCCTCAGTGTACTCAGGGAGCCTGTGTGTATGCCCAGACACATGAAAAATTAGAGGGAACATTGGTCATAACACTCTGTTTATTTTATTTTATTTTATTTGAATCATAGGCTCTAACTTCTATAACTTTTGTGTTTTTCTATGTCACCTCCAGATAGTTTTCAAAGAAATGACCCGTTGGGGGACATTTACAGTCATGGGGATACGCATCAAAACCCAATCCCATAAAATATACAATTGAGTTTTATTACGCTGTTGTCATATTTATGGGGACGGGTAGGCGAGACTGGAACTCAGAGATGAACACTGCAAATACCTACGCTACAAAATGACAACAACAAAAAAAAACAACATATGCATATAACCAATAAAAATGTCTTTAGCCCCTTTCACAAAATACTTCAGTGTGGAAACCCTTTAGGTGTCTCCATGTGTTTTGTGAGTGTTGAAGTCATCATCACATTATCATCATAACAAAAAAGCTGTTTTAAGTATATCATTCTCTAATGCATCAGTCACTCTTAAGAGCAATACTTATAAATATTTCTGTGTTTCTGTGTCCATTTAATGTTGCCTAACCTTCTACTGCAGTAGTTAAGCTTTTTAGAACCAGTTTTGTTAGCTCTGTATTACCCTGAAAAGGAGCAGAATCACATTAAAGTACCATTTTTGTAACTTTTGGAAAATTCAAACAATAATGCAATAACACATCCATCACAAATCAGCTGCACTATGCTTTGACAGGTGAAAGTGTTTCACCTGTCATCGGTCAGCCGGGATCTTCCACTGCTGTTACAGTTAAATCTCCCTTTTCTTTCCATTAGAAGTGTTAGACTCTTGGATTATCTTTTTTATTTCTTCAGCTGCAGGCAAAACTAATCAAATGTTAGGAAAGCCCCCAAAAATAAGACGAAAAGTGATCACAAAACGTTACAATCATACAAATATATGTTAATTTATTGATTAATATATCAGAATAATACATTTCCCTTTGATTCATGTAGAGGTGGTAGAAATGTACACAGGTCAAAGTGGAGAGAGGGTGAATCGAGGGCTTGTCTCTGTAGATACTGAGAGGGAGTCATCCTTAAAGAGCCAAAGTATGCATGCTTTAAAATAAAAAGAGTCTGGAAAATTGTTAGATGGCCTTATAGGTTTACTTGATCTCCTTGAGTGCAGGCTGGTAGTTCTTGTTGCATATTGCTGGTCTTCGGTTTTTGCTTCTCTTTCACTGAAGAGTGTTCAAGAAAGCCGGTACATGAGGACCGTTGGTGCGTCTTTGGGCTCTTGGCGAGAGCAGTCCAACATGTGGCTTAGTCCCTGGTTACACTCATGAAGCGTCTTCGAAGTCTGTCCTGCTCTCTAACCACAGCCAAGGCCTTTTAAAAAGGAACAAAAAAAAAATGTCATGGCTTTCTTTGTTGGTTTGTTGAATAGAAAAGTAGGAGTTAGTGCTTTTGGAAGACAACACGATTGGTCTGAGAGAGCGGGAGAGAAGTCAAACGTCTGTAAGAGCAAAGGGGGGCGGTGAGGGAAGGGGGCCATTAGGGCAAACACCCACAATGAGGCAAAGCATTGGCCCCACAACAATGCATCACTCATACACAGCTTACCCACGCGGCAGAATTAGCTTTGGATTCGTTTTCGCTCAGGATTTCATACAATTTTGGATACAACAGTGCTGACCGAACACATTAAACACGTTTATAAATGATATAGACACACCGAACAGGAGCAGCTTTTCTGCCTTCCGCTGAGAGATTTGCATTACCAGAGGCAAACAAACAACCAAACAAAAAAAACCTTTTAACAGAAATGGCAACACGGATAAGCTCATTTCAGAGAATTAAAAAAATAGACAGAGAAAAAATACGCCAGATATACAAACACTGTATTATTGGCAGAACAAGCAGCAGTCCATTCATTTTACACATTAGGACAGATGTTGTTGCCCCGAAGCACACTTTTTTTTTTTTTGTAATCTCAAACTGAGATTCCACACATTTTGAAAATTCCTAAGTACACTTACAAGAATAAGCAGAAGCAAACCTGCAGCAAAGTCTCATTTACAACTTTGAATATTTAAAATTTCCAATTATACCACCCGTGACAATGTGTCAGGACTGATTATTTCTTTGACATTCGGGTCATTTAATTGGCTTAATCTGCCCTCTAAATATTTTTGTGACCATACAATGCTGTCATTTTGCTGGGCATTTCTCCGCATTATCTTTCATTTCTTTCTTTCATAAAGTCTTTTCCTAAATTTCAGTAAATAACTGCTGTTTGTAGAATTAGTGACATTTTAGGGCGAAATCAAGTGGCTTTATAGGACAGATTTAAATTCAACATGACTTTCTGAATACAAATGCCATGATGTTATGCTGTCAAATTTGCTCTGATTGTGTGTAATTCCGATGACAGACATTTCTCAATGCAGCAAAAGACATGAACCCGTCCTTTCATAATTATGCCATTAGAGGGAGCTATAGTCGCACATAGTTTTACACGGTAACTGAACTGCGTGTGACAGAAGTTCTTGCAAAAGTCTAATGAAAGTGACTATTGGACCATGTGTCCACAGAGATGAGCTGCTTTTTAATCACAAGAGCCAGCGGTACAGCCGGGTATAATGGTTTCTCATGAGCTTTGAACAACTCACCCAAAAGATCCTTGAGAACATTAACAGTCTTTTTTTCAGTGCTTGAAATCAAAAACATGCATAGCTCACACCGGTTTCAGTAGGTGCACCAAAAGCACCGCGGTATTCTCACGCAACGTTGTTGTGTGATCATAACGTCGGGTTGATTGTTTACGATGGACTTCAAATCAAAGACCTGACTGTCTTTTAAAAAGGTTCCCTGGATGTTGGTTGTTCAGTGCAGTATAGCTTTGGGTTCTCAAACACCTCTGCTGAATCGACGCAGGTGTGGTGTTCATTATTGCCTGTTAGTCCCGTTGTATGGTGATGAAGTCAAAATGCTTTAAGAAGCCTGTCAACATGATGAGGTAAACCTCAAGATATCTTAAATAATTCCCATTTCTTCTAAGGTGCAATATGCTCCTATTGTGAAATCTTTAAAAAAAAAAATTTATTTGCAATAGATAAAGAAACTCACTTTTGATTAAATGTTTTTCTGCTTTTTGAGTTGGAGTTTATTCATTTCTTGCTTTATTCAATCTGTTGATGACTGTCTCACTCTTATGCTCCCTTTCTTTTTGTTTCGTCCTCCCATTACTCATTGACGCACGCAACCACGCAACCATACAGAGCTTTATAAAGAAGCTGTAAGTATACGCCTACACAGGCAACATAATGTTGAAGAGAGAGTTAATGGGGTGTAGATGCTGCTGTTCAGGAGATGAAAAGCTCATGTGTGGGCATACGAACTAAAGTGTTTTTGTTTTCCTTGTTAACACCTCACTGTTTGTTTTTGTCCAGTTCATGTATTTTCGCTGTCAGATCTCGTCAAACCAAAAATACCATCTTAATACTCCAGCTGTTTTTTGTTTCTTCTCACCTACAACACCATCCCATCTAACAACTTTCAACCTTTTCCCTCCTAAACTCTCTCTCTTACTTTCAGTTTCTTTTCATCATCCTGACATTCTTTGTTGCCGTCTGTCTACTTACAAAATCAAAAACAAACAACTTACTGCAGCATTCTTCACTCTTGCACAGTTAAGGACTCGCTGCTCTTTAGGGCTTGGCATGCTTCCCAGCAATTGCACGTCCAAACCGTCACCGCCTTAATGGCATGTTCACATACCTGTTTGCCTTGTTTTTAGGGTCAGCTGTGCCATTCAACTAACTTCACTTTCATTTCTTACCGACAGGTGGTGATAGTGTGCCAATTCAAAAGAAGAAGAAGAAACTTTGTGATTTCACACCATCAACATTGAAGTTTTTTGTGTGTTTTTGTCCTCAGTGTGACGAATCATAGGTGTTGCAAATATCCGAACGCATAATTTTTTTTAAAGCATGCAAGTTCTTTTGTGTTGGGAAAAACATTTAAACTAGGAGTTTTACAATTGTGTAGTCTGTGGAGTCCTTGAAATTGTTAGAAGACAGTAGGTATATCTACAGAAGACGAGTAAACTATGAAAAGGAATATACATTGAATTTAATCTTGTAATTCTGACCTGAATTACAGAATTACCTGAAAAAAGATTTTTTCCAGTACCCCTAATCTTCCTCCGTATAGATCACACAAGTTTTGTGGTGAGGCAGATATTTTAGTAACCATAAACCATGAAGCAAATACTTCATGCAGTATTCTAAATTCCTAAGTTGCAAGTCGTGAAAGTCAATTTCAACCTTTCTTGTAATTTGGACTTAAAATTATTCTTTAGGTCATTACCAACTTTGCCACCAAAATCCAATATGACTGGCCACACTTAGCCAATTACTGGGAAGAAAATGTGTAAATTTCTCCAGTTTTTCATAATTACAAGTGTAATAAAGTTGGGCATCATCACACCTTTCATCATGCTAATGTTACAATTTGTGTTTAGTGAGAACAGGGTGTGGTTTTGTCGTTGCTATAATCTTTTTATTCCTAATACAATTGGCAATTGTTCCCTTCTAAAGAGAAAATACAACCGTATTTGTTAGGTTTTTTTTTTTTAATTACCTCAAGTCAATTCACTCTTTTGCCAATTTTAAGGCTCATTTCCTACCTCCATCTTTTCCACTTCCTACCAGGAAAAAAACTATTTCATTAAAAAATATACCTATAAAATGCTCAACTTCCAAGCATAAGACAATGAGCTAAAAACATTCAGTTACTGGATATTAAACAGACTCCAATTTCTGTTTTGACCAGTTGACTTAAAATATTATGCCCCCTAATCAAATGAAACTGAATCAAAGTGAACTCCCTGTGGTAGATTATTGGAATCCTATGACCATATTTCTTTACAGGTAACTGGGAGTACACAACAAAAAAAAACCTTGTAAACTGCAAAAGTGGCAAAGGAGTGAAATGGCCAGCACCCATGCACTTCCACATATTTGCTGTGAGTCTGAAAGTTATATAACGTTATATGGAGAAAAACATATAACTTAACTTAAATGAAATTCATTTAATCATCCGACTCTGAGATCCATAATAACTCAAAGAGTTAATGTAAAAAAAAAAACCAGAAAAGAATTAGCTGGATGCTAACTACATCTTATCAAGCAAAGTAAATCGTAAACAACCCCCTACTCTTTGTATGTAATTATCATATTTATCATTGTAGTGATTCTGTATGCACGAAGAGTAAAATTTTGGCTCTAAAAGAATCTTTTGATGTCACTGCTTTGTGCCTCCAAATACTTTCATATCTTCAGCTTATGGGCATCTTAGAAATATACAACCGTGAGCTAACCGCTGTGCAAACACTTTGATATTATACAGTGGTTGGTGATGCACAGCTAGAACTCAGTTTGAGTATGCTAAATTCCCCAGAGAGAGGGAGCTGTGTTCAAAAATAGAGATTTGAAGGTCTGTGCTGCTGCTGTATTTTCCACATGGATAAAATATCCCAATGCTAAGCGAGGGACTGTTTTCCTGCAAACACTCCCAAAAATGCAAAGACTTAGCAAAGGGGGAGGGTTGAGTGAAGCCCTTCAACTAATTCTCTCCAACTACGCTCCATGTTATGAACTGAATGCAATGTCTCTCTGTCTCATTGTCATATCTACATGCTGCAAGTCGAACCTCTCCTGCTTCCTCTGCAGCACAACTTTCTTATCGACATTCCCCAAGAATACACCTGCTAATCCTTCACACTTCCCAACTAACCGCCAATGCATCTTTTGCATTTTCACTCTTTTATTCCAGACTTGCTTTCACCCTCTGTAGTGCACATTCATAAGTCTTCTATGTCACATTCTGTAACCCTTCCTCACATTAATTTACCACCTTAGACACATAATGAGCATATTTTCTTGTTTGTTCTCTGCACTTTCCACTCACTATTTTCCTGGCAAAACAAGGTTTTGTGTTAATATTGTGCTGATAAACACATATGCTGATGACTCTGCTTTTATAGCCTAAAGTTTCTAAAAAAAAAGAAAAGTTACTTAATTGAACGAAATACATTCTCAGTCCGATGCACTGAGGCGGCCCTGAAACAATGCTATTTTAAATCGTGCGTTGGACAAGAGTCACTGCGAATGGTTCACAAGACAGATGAAATATCACTTACTCACAGGAGCCGACGTATCGAAGACACGACGCTGAGCTTAGTGTGAAGGACACAGAAGATGCTACCCACATTTCCTCCATCTATCCCCCTGCACAGGCTCTCATTCACTCTAACTGTCCATCTACACACATCCACTCGCTGGGGTTAAAACACTGTCACACCAGGACATTCACTCAGACAACTCCATTTTTTTTTTCCTTTCCTTTTTTTTTTTAGGGCAATTCTTCCAAGGTGATTTGATAAAGTGAGTGAGTGGATAAGCTGCCAGACGTCCTCGGAATAACAAGTGCTCCGGCTCATAGGCTGCGTGGCTTTGATGTTGGGCTTCAAACCTGGATTTATGCTGACAGCAGATGCTGACTGAACTATACATTAGTGCACCTTTTTCCATGCGTCTGAACTCAGATCCGCCCCGGGTTTAACTTTGCGTCCGGGTTGCTCATTTGTTGTCTTTGATGAGCGCGCGCAGTAATTAGCGATGGTGTGGTAGCGATCACAGGAAGGACCGCGTTTTCCTCTTTTATTATTTCTCTGAATGTAATTTTTTTTTAACAATTTCCTTGAGAAATATTAATCAAATTGTTTAGAGTTTTGTCATGGCTTTAGTTGCTTTATTTTGTTTGCATTGTATTTTTTTGTTCTGTCTGACTGGGATTGTTATAGCACCTTTTTTGTTTTAACTCGAGTAATCAACAATTTTATCATCTTTCTTACATTTGACAGGCTGAAGTCATCATCACTTTGAACTTTTATAAGATACACAGGAACAACAAGAAAAAAAAAAACCAAAAAGAAAACCTTTTGACAACAGGTTTTAGTTTTTGATGTGATAAACTTGCTTTGCTTACGTTGGCGTGCTGGTATGACCTGACTCAGGCTCCCTGCTGATTGCTTTCCCCTCTGATCCGTTTCATCTCGATTTAAGCTTTAGAGGACCCTGGTTATTACTTTAGCTGGTGGGCAGATGGTGGGTGGAGAGCTTGGGTGAGGCAGAACCACGCTGTCACCAACTTTGAGGCTCAATAGGAGCTCCCCATGGGTTAGGATTATGACGCCGAGTCAGGAGGGAAATTTGTTAGGGTTGAACATTGAGTACAACAGAGCGAATAGAAAAAGAAGCTTGAGTCCGGCAGGAAAATAAAGGGACATGTGAATTATGACGTCACAGGAGACATAGTGAAAGAGGGAGAGAGATATATTTGAGGAAGTTGGGTGGGTTGTTACAAATCCGGGGCTTTCTTTCTGTGGCTTCAGGTGAGGGCGGGGACTCCTCTCTCTCAGGCCTTCTCCTGGCTCTTTAACTCTCAGCATCTGGAAGCGCAATTCTGGGTCACGGTGGCCGGCAGGAGCCGTTTCTTCAGCCACGCTCAATGCATTATGGGCAACCGAGTTCCCAGTGTCACTTCTGCCCTTTTGTCCCACCCTCAATCTCCTGTGCTATGAGGCGTCTGCCTGGGGAGACTCTTTCCGTCCATTCTTGAGCGTTGGCGAGTCTGACGTCTTCGCTGTCTTCCGAGGAGGACTCACCGGTTCGCTGGCGAGCTCATGCAGCGACGGCTCCTTGTACATTGCGACTGTATTAAGAAATAGCAATGTGTGTTAAAAACGCATACTTGAAAAAAAAAACAAACAAAAAAAAAAAACATCCAAGACACAAACCTTCTATGACTTTCGGTAAGAAATGTGCGGCCCCCTTGGTCTTCTTCACCCGATTGCCCTTCATGATGTGACCATCCCTGTTAATGCCGATATACCAGGAGCGTCCGGACTGGGTCTGGCGGTAGAGCATGGACGAGTACGTAACATAGTAGTTCTCAAACACGCTCTCCTTGAACTTACACTCGGGAGTGAAGTGTTCCTAAAAGAAAGCAGAAGGAAGGAAAATCGTGTGGAGAGATCATAAGAGATCCGGATGTTCTCTGAATTGTATTCTGTTCTTCGTGCACTAGCATTGAGTTCTTGTAGAGTAGTATTGTTCTTTTCAACTTGCTTTGTAGTTTCTTTGAGTCTCAGTTCGGCTGCTTGGTGTTAATTATTCATCTTCCGTTAGTCTACCTGTCTACCTTCTCGAGCAAAATTTTAAAATCATACACACTTCTCACACACAGCAGAAAAATACCCAATGGAAACTTTTCAGAAGCGAGAATCATCTGACATGGTCTGTTTGTCTGGCTGTACTCTACCTGCCCTGTACGTCTTGGTCCGGTTAGTTTTCCATTTTATCATTAAAACATTGTCATTATGCTCACTTTGAGCTTCTGTTTTCACTTTGGCCTCGTTTCAACTGCACATATTACAACAGAGTGGATCTTTATGAAGAAAATTGTTCACTATTCTTCTTTAACAAACCCCATAAACTTTGCTTCCTTCCCAATCTTATTTTCATTTCTGTTCACCTATTTAAACAGAGTGTGCTTTTAGAAGCAAGGACATGGAAAAGGGGAAACCAGACAAATACAAAATATAGAGCTTTAGAAAAACAATCTACAGCCGATAAATCTGGTCTGAAAGTCTTTATAAGTAGGCTGTAGCCCAGCAGAAAGCTGATCCAGAATCTGAGAGATGACCGTCTACTGTGTGCCAAGTTTTCAGCTAATGGTTCTTTGGAAACATCCTGCTGGTGATAGAATGCTATTTTGTGTTTGCCAAATTATGTAAGTCTACAAACCATTTTTTGGGATGGTTTGTGGATTTAATTAAAGAAATGGAAGCAATTGGTGTCTTTGTGACTAACACACTGCATACAAATCTAAATTAAAGCTGTTTTTTTAATACATTTTTTATTTTTTGCTACAGCTGCAGTTGTGTCAAGGTTAAAGAGCTTTTTGTTTATAAAGACTAAATAGTTTATAGGTCAGAGCTAGAATACTTTAATTTAGGTTCTGTTGGAACAATACATGGAGTTAATATGTGATCTGCAGTAGGTAGCTGTCACCACATTTTCATTTAATATAAACCCAGCTTAACTTATCCCAGAGGCTGAAGCTAACTGTTGGTAAAAAAAAAAAAATCCAAATAAGTTAAAGTAGTTGTTTATTAAAATAGAGATAGATTATATTTTTTGACACGTGCATGTCAAATTTTTATTTAAAATGTCCACATGTCCAATTTTTTGGACATTTCTTGATTTATTGAATCATGGCAAGTTTGGCTTTCCATACATGGTGTTGGTAAGGTATTTTAGGCTGCCGCTACTGTTTATGTGCTATTTTAAGGCGGACCAGCGTTCTCTGTTTTGGTCTACACCAGAGTTTGGTTACACCTTCACATCTTTTCAAACAAACCAGACTTTCTACTCAAATGAACCACAGTTCGATTAAAATGGACTAAACATGGCTGGAGCTGGAGGGCCCCGTTCTGAGCACCCTGCTACCAACATGAACCCCGCTAAATGTAAAGATATGAGGAGTAGCTTTACATTTCTGCACATTTTAGTGGTTTTATTTATATATTTTTGGATTAATTTAGTTAATCATTTTACTGAATAAGCTGTAGGTACATTATGCACCACAAATTATCTTCAGTGCAATTTTTAATCAGGTTAAAAAAAACCTGATTAACCTGAACTTGGCGCCTTGGACAGAATACACATGAGGCACAAAGTAGAAAATATTAATGAATAAGGCTACAATTAAATAATCGTTCCCGATACTCATAACATTTTCATCATATTGACATGCTTTCAATGACTCATGAAAAAGAAAACAAAGCAAACAGTTGAAGCTGGAAGTACGTTTCCTTACAATTGTGATTTACATATTTTGACATAATCATTTGGTTATAAAAAGTTGTTGCCAATTCAATTAGCTGATTAAGATGATCCATGAATCATATCCTAAGCTGTATCCTAGATTGGTCTTGGCTTGGATTGTCCCTTTTTAAGCAGCTTTGGACAGACGCCAGAACAGTAAATGTTGATGTAAATGACTGAAATTAAAACACTTGGCAGGTTGGTTTAAAACAAAGCCTGGTGGCTTGTGATTTTGGACTTTGGTTTAAATTAAAATGACTGTGAGCCGCTGCGTTTCCGTTGGTATTCAGAAACAAATTTTACTCCATTCACCATATATCTAATCCATTGTGGGGAGCACAGATGCGGCGGAAGGAAGCTGCTGTTGGGCAAGAGACATTTTCCATTTTGGAACCGTCGCTGACTCGCTGCATGCGCGGTCACACTCATGACCGCTTTAGAATACCCCGCACGTCTTCGGATCGCACCACCGACCACCACAGTCCAACTGAAATCCATCATTTTCCAGTCACCCAAAGGAGAAGTAATAGAAAACCCTCTTGGGTTCTGTCAGATTTTTTTATTATTTTTTTGCCTTACTGGCCAAATGTATAGAGGCAGAATAAAATCAAGTTAGCAGAACTTGGACCAAATCCAGTCACGGTAACTGATCACGTTCCAGCAGCCGTACCCTTCCCTTTCTGTCCTCAACATAACGGCTACGGTACCCTGCATAATGTTGACCGGTGATATTAACCAACAGAGACAGACATACATCTCTCTTAGCCTCCATCAGGGTCTCGACAGGGTCCTTCCTTTGTCAGGGAGCAAAGCCAATCTGCTGGATTGATTAAGTAAGAGCAGCAGGGCAGAAATGGCTGAGTACAGAATTTCTCGGAGAGTCGGGACAACACGGGAGGCCTGGAGGTTCACAGCTTGCTACAGACAAGCTTCAATAAAGAGCCGGAAGGAGAGCGAGATGCCAGTTTCACACCTATCACGGATCATCCCTTTCTCCTTCAAAAAGGAAGCATCCCTTTTCTTGGTCCGCTCTCCTGTTATTTCACAACTTTCCTCTCACTGAAGGGAAAAGATTAAAAAAAAAAACTACCCTTAACCCAACAAATGCCATCATTGCCCTCACATGGCAGAGCTATATTAAGATCCCCTGACAGGTTTGATATCTTCTGCTGCACTAACACAGAGGATGGGATCGATAGATGATCCGCTTCATTCATTATTAATCAGGCCAGAGCGAGAAAGAGGATTAGGAAGCGCAGGAGCCAGAGGGGAAAGGTAGGAGAAACAGGAAGGAGAGCAGAAGATCACTCAGAGGGGACTGAATGGGGTTTCTGGATAAGGAAGTGAATCAAAGTAAAGCGGGATCTCCTTCTATGCTGGGACTGAGAGCTGAAGTGCCGGTGCAATGAGGTCCTCAGGGGCCCTGGATCCAACACTTACGTGGATCTGTGGCAGAAAGACACTTTTTAAGCACAACCTATTTAAAAAAAAGAAGTTCTGGTTAGAACAGCTCTCCCAAGACACCATGTTGTAATGCTCTACAATCATTTCACTGAAAGAATAGAATAGAGTGAATTCAGTTTGACAAATTGTGTACAACTTACACCTTTTAAATTTGTAAGTGAACTAATTCTGTTACAACTTTGTGAAATATTTATAGACTAAATGGAATTAAGTGTGTTTGCAAAAGTAGCAGCTTATCTATTAATCGTTAGTTGATTGATAAGATCAGTCAACATTAGGTTAACTCACGAATCGATATCTTGCATCCCTAACTTATTTTGGTAAAATTCTTCAACTTATCTTCCTGCACGACCTGAAAGCACACAATGCAATCCTACTGCACTGTTGTTTTACCCGCTTTCCTAAGTATCACATTAAATTACCCATAGCAAGCAGAATAATTGTCCTTAAAGCACACGATGAGGATATCCCTCAAACTGGCTCAGATGAATTCCCGCTGACATTTTGTTAAGAGTTGCACTTTTTACAGATGAGGGATGAAGGAATAAATTAATGTAAATTCTGGCTGCTTGGAATAGAAATTAATCAAATACCTCTGTCTTCAAAGTGACTCAGGTAAGCCACTGTATTTCCTCCTGTATGCCCGGAGCTAAAAATGAACTTGAATGACAGCAGATGTGAAAGGTAATATCTGTTGTCCGTGCTGAGAATCCCTAAGACGGGAAGAACCTTTTTGTGATGCGGAGTATCGTCCCGACCGCCCTGCGCCCACACACACCACCTCCCTTTTCATCCCGTGTGTCTGATTACATCTATTCTGCTTTGGAAAGCTTTGCCGCCGTACAATGGAAAGTGTAGTTACCAACAAAGCGCCATTAGCAGAGAAGGACAGGGAACATTTCCAAAAATCTAACATCTTTTCCTAATTAGTGTATAATAAACAAGCGGGAGTGTGTTGCGTGTCACCGATGTTCTACATCTTGTTTACTTTAACTTCACCATGCACACGCTTGCATGAAATCAATGTAAATACACCCTGAAAATTGCAACTCGTGCTTCTCCAATTCAAAGGGACACACTTCTGCTTTCGTGATGAGCAGTTATTTGCAGTCCCCCGTGCGGACAGCAGGGGTCACAGGCTTTCTGTGTGGTGTTTGACTGTCCCGTCAGCTCCTCAAGTAATCTGGGAGCTGCTGTGAAATCTGCCCAGCTGCACCAAGCCGTCTCGTTTCTACTGCGGCGATCTCTTGCTTTCATGTAAAGCTTGTTGGGAGCAACCCCGCCCCGCTCCCCTATAACGCAGACACACGGCCAGAGAGGGACGCCACCAGAAGGGCATGTTGATGATGCTGTTGCCGTAGAGCCACATGTAGACGCACAATAACACGCCACGTTACATAAGTCAGTGGGGCTGAGATGTGCTTATTATGAGGACTTTGTAGAGGATGAAACTGGGAGCTAATACCATCTACGCATGTTTGCTCTGGTCCCTGGCGCTCCGTAAAACAAATTGTGCTCTCAAGACATGAGCCGAGTGGATGATAATGTGAGACTTATTGCTCAGCTTTGCAGATTGCTAGATGAAGATCCCTGTCGATACACTTCTGTTCAGAGCTGACAATGACTGATGTTACTCCTTACCCAAAAAAAAAGCTCCTCAGCTTTAAGTTTTCTGAAACTTTAGAGAATCCTGTCTATTTTTGGACAATTAGTTATTTCACGCCTCAGCAAATTGCATGCACCACTTTCCAATATAGCCCTGAGCAATTGTGGAAGTTAATACAAAAAAGATTATGACTGTACCATAAAGATTAAATCTTGCAATTCCTTAGGTCTATTCTTATATATATACGGTATCTTTCTTGATGTTTTTGTTACTCTAAAGAGATCTCAATTTGTTTTGTTCTCTCGTTCTGATCACAAATTGACCTAATGTTTCTTGCTCACATTTTCCCCTCTTTTGTTACAAAAGTAAATAGACATTGGAAATCAAAGAAAGGACCTCTTATACCCTTTTACTTCATTTCTTTTCATATTTCCCATTTTCTTCTTCTGCTTGAAACACCGCGTTTCCCAAACGCAGAAAACACCATTTGTTTTGGTCTCTTATCTTCCTCCGTTACAATGAAAGCAATTCAGCATGGTCATATAGCAAAATATTTTTTCTCCCCATGGACATGAGTTTTGTATAGCTGGCACTCAAAATATAAATGCTTCATTTTGAGTTGGTTGGAGGGCAGAAATTAACCTCAATAGTGAATCTGGGCTAGAAGAGTTTATCATCTATAAACTGCCTTTAAAAAGAAACCTTAAAACCGTTCCTAAGCGGCAGAGAACATTGACTTTGAGAGGAATTTGTTCTCTTTCACTTCAGTTTAAGGTGCAAGTTGCCAACTACAGGGAACAATCTGTACAAATATGATTTTGTCCTAAGTGGAATTAAAGCTCTTAATCATTGCTTGGCACATTTTAGAATTTTTAACGCTTTTATTCCTTGTTGATATGTTTGATTTTTATTAAGTGTGAAAATTGTGTTGACATGTGGATTATGCCTTGACTGTCTTTGATTGCTGCTGCACAGGACCACAGTTCCTTATTGCTCCCTAGTGGGAGGTTCCAGATTTGATCTTCATAAAATGTACAATCTCTGAAGTTGATATTAGTATATTAGAGTTATCACCAGCTAGCGGTTCAGCAGTTGCAGGATCCTCACCCTGTTTCCAAATTGTTTGTGTTTCGTGTGTCACTCTACTACAGACAAATGATTTTAAACTAGTAGTGGGTGCTTCTTCGGTGCTTCTGCTTTGTGTTGTTAAGTTTATTGAGAAGTCTTTGTTACGCCTACTTCACACGGCAAGATTTTTATGCTGGTTTTTGCAACTATCTTAAGGACACACCAATTATCAGGATGTGGTTTGAGATAATCTCATGAGATATGACTTTCAGTGTGTGGTGTGTTAAGAGCGATCGGGTCTGAATGGAAAAATGTCGACACCGCTCCGATGTAAAACTGGGCTGACAGAAGTTGTGGGCATGGTGGACCAGAAGGTTTGGTGGATGTGGGAAATGTCTTTCTACAAACCATCGCCATTGCATCTTCCCAGTCGGCCATGTTTGTTTAATCTACCCCCTGACCTTTCAGCATCAATTTGTGGTCTTCTCCCAATGAGCTTTTCAACTAACTTTGCAACATCTGTCAAGTTAATGGACTCACTTTTCTCTGAGTTCCCAAGCTTCTTTCTTTTCTTTATGGTTATCCTACTTGTCTTTTATAATATTCGCCTCAACAGTTTTACATATTCACTTTATTACACGGTTAGATTGAATAAATAGACATGTACGACAGCAGAACTGTGAACTCATTGTGGGCAGAGTGTATGACTTTGTTTGCTAAAAGCCATAAACTGCATGACTCAAAGTTCGAGTGCAACAACAAAACTGAGCCAAGCGCACGAGTCAGCAAAGAAAAACACACAATTAATAATAAGAAACATCTGTGTAGAATAAGGTAATTTCAAGAAGAAAAAAAAATACATGACTGAGTAAAACAAAGGGCTAAAAATACATCACCCAAGATGGAAAGCATGAAGACTGCAAACCAGACAAAACAAACATAGCAGCAAGGTGCTCGAAATCCTCCAGATCTAGGAATCAGTTTACAAGTTGCAAGGAGGCCTTCTTCACAGATCATGTGTGCAAAGGAAAGATTTCTGGAGCTGATAAAAAATGTGAACAAAGTGAATTTTTAGTTCATATTAATTAGATTCTAAAGGTTTAAATGACTCGGTATGAAAACTAATGTGGAGGAACTGATGATACATTACTAAGTGACAAACAAATGAATAACACTGCCCTTCATTAAGCTCGTCTTTTAGTCTCTCTGTAAGGATTTCCCACATCTGTTTCCGTTCTAGCCGTGATTGTCTTTGTTATTTTGACATCTCAGTTCTTTTTGGAGTTTTCTTTTTTTTTCTTTTCTTTTCTAGTTCTTGTTCACATTTTGCTAGGACTTCTTTAAGCTTTCTGTTTGAAACTGGTTTGTTGTCTCCGTTACCTGCATGTGTCTGCATCTATGATACCACATCTAACAGATGCAATTTCAGAAAGCATCTTTACCTTCAATGTCCCCTCGTTATCCCCCCCCCCTCTCTATGCGCAGTGTGTCAGTGTATGGAGTACTATTGATTGATTTCTTCTGCTTGTTTGAGGCTGAAATTTTTGGCCAGCAAATCTGCAAGCAATAGGCATGAAGGAGCAAAAAGTAAAAAATAATTTATTATAATTAGGTATACTAAGAAAAAAAAAATGTTGTCAGGTGTCCTTGTGTGCAAATAAATGTCAAATAAAAAAACAGATAAAAACAGTTACTGCCTCTGTTTGTCACTGAAATCACTGACAAATATATGGCTACATGAAATGAAACACGTAAAAATGTGCGTAAAGCGTGCTCTTTTTGTGGTGCCACGCCTATAAACTCAGCAGTGCGACTGTGCATGAGAGGAATTTCTTTGTTAAAGGTCAGTGCAGGACGCAGTTTAACTACTGATTGTTTCTGAGGAAATCCCTGTTCCAGTCGGTTCACAGGAGCAAGCAGCCACAGCCTATCCATGCTAAGCAGCTCGACACAAGATAAGGGAAGGTAGTGTGGTCTGTCCCATAATTCACAATTCACTGTACCTCAAACACACACACATACACACGCCTACCTCGATGTACACCGGGTGTCTTTTACACGGCAGGTTTATGTTTGTTAGTTTGTAAAATTTAAGGGTGGAAATGATCAGAATTAATTAGCTTGAAGATATTCTCCCCCTTAAGCTTGGTTATGTGTAGCTTAGTTGTGGAAACACCATTTAGGAACTCTGCCCCTGAAGTCTCTACCACTGGCATTTATTATTATTGTATTTTGATATCAATCATTTAATGAAAGAGGTTCTCAATTAGTTTTGTGCATCATTATGGAAATAGAATAACTAATCACGATTAATCACTGTGCTTAATTTTGTAAGCTTGAAATGTATATGCACGTTTGCAAAAAGTGCTTCACTGGTCTCAAACCAAATTTTCAGTTTTCCAGGTTTTTGTATTTAGAAAGGTTAAAAAGAAATCACTTTATTTTACATGTACTGTACATATTACCTTGGTCTTATTCAAATTTCCATCAGAATGTTTTTTTAAAGCAAAATTTGCCACCACTCTCCTTGCTTATCTTTTCACATGGGTTTGCGACTGTGTATTGTTGACCGCAGTGCAACACGGTTGCGCTGCTGTAAATTAGGTAACATTTTGAAACAGAGAGCCCTTCAGTTCAAATAGGTCCCAAACGTTCCAAATTAATCGCACGCGCTAACGGATAAACGCGTTAACGTTGACGGCCCTAATTTAAAGGGTTGCATCGTTTTCCTTCTATTTCACAGTCATGCTCCACTTTGTGTTGGTGTGTCTTAAAATCCTAACAAAATACAGGGAGTTTGTGATTGTAATGTGAGAAATTGGGAGAATGTGTGCTGTTGCCAATTGTGACACAAACGCTCCCCAAGGTTATAATGAAATCTGAAACATCCATGAAACAGCTGCTTCATGTTTATGTCATAAAGCATGTTTGGGTTGGCGTGATGTTTTTTTGTTTTTGCATAAGTTTAATCACACAGTGTACCCAGTACTGTATAATGAGTTGAAACTAATACTTTTTACATTAGTTTTTTTTCTTCTTCTTCTTAGAACAGTAAAGCATCATCTGACATCCATTTGTTTCACATTATCCTACATTTTTATTTTGTAATTTTGGATTAAGTGACATTATCCAGCCGCCTCATGACCACACACAACATCACAGTCATTTTAACTGAAAGTGTTTTAGTTCTTATCTGGCTTTTATTTCAACAACTGTCATCTATTAGACAATGAGGAATGCATCTCATGCTCTTGCTTAGTTGGGAACAATATTTTAGTGATTGCTAAAGTGTATGTACCACTTCAGCTTGGTTATAGCTTCTGTAATATGGCTAATGAATCAAGACTTGAGGACAAAAATGTGCATCATACTCAAAACAGTACTTTTACTGATCTAGCATCACGTTTGCATGCTTTACGGTGTTGTGTTGTGCTTAAAGATGTCCAGCCTGTGCTTACCGAGGTATAGAGGTATCCTTCGCTGTTCATGGCGAGGTACAACCCTGTTTTTGTCCCCTGAATTGCCACAATCCGCAGTCCCACCGGGATTAAGTTGAACTGTGCTAAATTAGGGAGTAAAGTATGAGCCAGAGAGAGAGAGAGAGCATGACAAAGGGAAACAGGAGAAAGTCAGAGGTTTGTGAAGGCAACCTGCAGTACCACGGAGCAACACATTCTGTGTTCACTGTTGGAGGCGGCGTGGCTCCAGTGTCACCGCTCTGTGCTGCATCTCTCCTATGCCCAAATGCTGTGACCTCTCAGAGTTCATGTTTATGGAAACAATACACCATGTCACCTTCATTGTGCTTTTCACATCCTCTAAACCTGGAAGAATAACTAAAATAGCAGCGACTAAAAATACAGCCGACACAGTAAGTGCACACAGTTACAGCAGCAGTAATTGAGCGGCTATTTAACCCAAAACCAAGACACATCTTATCATAAAATATAAAGTAAATAAATGTGCTTCCCTTTCATAGAATTGTTCCTATTTTGTCACGGGTTTTTTTTGTTTGTTTTGTTTTACATCATCTATAAAATTTAATATCAGACAAACATAACCTGAGTAAATATAAAACTAGGTTTTAAAAATAGATTTTCTTTTATTAAAGAAAAATATAGGGGCGGCACTCTCATGTTGTGGGGTTGTTTTCCTGCAGGAAGGACTGATGCACTTTATAATATGGATGGCATCATGAGGAGAGGACATATGTGGAAATATTGAAGCAACATCTCATGACATCAGACAGGAAGTTAACGCTTGGAGACAAATGGGTCTTCAAGATGAACAATGCTACGAAATTAATCACAAAATAGTTTGAGGAGAGCATAATCAGTGTTTTGGAGGGGCCAACACAAAGCCCTGATCTCAGTTCCATAGACAGTAGGTGGGCAAACATTTTAGCATGTCAAGATAAAATTAGTACCGGGCCACAGAAGCTTTTGTTTTATTCATAGAAAAACTAAAATGACTTAATTATTGAATTATTTGTTTTCATCTGGTCACTATATTTTAATGATCAAACAAAGTAGTTTAGTTTCTGTAGAAAATGAATCTGTAAATAATAAAAAAAAAGTATCTTGCATGCGTTCCTCTTTAAGTATGACAAAAGAAAAAGAAAAATATAGTACAATTTCCACAAATTGTATCAGAAAATGTTCCCAAATTGTGTGGAAGTTTTTATGGTTTTCAATTAGCTTCATCTAGATGTATTTTGTGGAGTCAACAAAACATTCAGTCCTTGTTCAAAAGTTGCCTGAGATTGAGAGTTTATAGTAATGGCTTTATTTTAGGAAGATCATAATTTGTCTAAATGGCCAGAGACACTTTTTGGGCAAAGCAGAAAAGGTGTGTGTAAGCACTTCAGCCTACAAACATAACTACACCAGTTGTGCCAGAAAGAATGGGGCAAAATTCCCAAAACGTTTGACCTAAGCTGTTCAGCTCAAAAGGAAAATCCACCAAATACTAAAGGAATCTAAATAAACTTCAGAATTTGAAGACATTAAGAGAAATGTTGCCATTAAGTTTGGCATTTAGCATAATAATTTTAGTAAGCGGAACTAAAAATTTCTATTTTATGCAATGTATATACATTGTGTATATATATATATATATATATATATATATATATATATATATATATATATATGTCTGATTCCATTTGTAAGTCCTGAAAGTCAGCAAATGCATGAAAGTTGTCCAGGAGTCAGACGAACGCTGTGCAGTTTTTGGTCTGTAAACCACACTTTCTTTGCAAAAGGTCAGGATCCGTGCTCACGCAATCTTGGCACTGACAATGCCACTGCCTTTTATTGTTAGCAGCTTTCAGCAAGAGAAATCCAGAGCCAGTGTGATTCACTGTCTGTAATCCATGCCTTTCAGAGCAAGGTAGCAGTAAATTGGCAAAGTTTGACAGCCACTTTTGGCAAGACGCTCCATTCTCATTCAAAGTAAAAAAAAAAACAACAGTATTAATTTAAACACATTTGTCAGTTGAGCTGTGAAAATCCAAAGTTTCTCCAAAGCTCTTGAGCCTCGAGGCCCCTGTCGCACGATCAGGCAGCTGCTGCAGCTATGTTTAGTTTGATGCACACAGTGCAGCAGGCTCCAAATGAGAGCCTGAGCTGTTCCACCTAATTACACCGATAGTCAAAAAGACAGTTACCTGAATTTTGTTTGCTGCGCTCACTTTTAATTCCTGTAACCGGCGCAAACGACCAAACAGGAAAATCTAGCACACTTACAAAATGCGCTGCTTTCGTCCTTCGTGCTGCCCAAGGTGCCGTCAGGCTGCATCTGCAGGTAGAAACCATGTTGGCTGTACAGTCGAGTAACAATGCCTTTTAGTTGCGGCTCTGCAACAGAACAAAAAGGGAAGCAGAGCATTAGACAGATGCTGCGGCCGCATGTTGACGGAAGAGAACGCATTCACAAAACGCATAAAATACACCCTTACAAAATGAAAGTTGTGATTCAAATGTCTCAGTGTTGATTAGAAGACTGGCACAGTTTGATTTTAGAGTGTGTCGTAACAATTAGCACACATTTTAAGATTATTTGATTATCTAAAACTGGTTACTTACTCACTAACTTTTCATCTGAAGATTGTGAGATTTCTGATTCAGTAATCCCAATCTTCATTGTCTTAAAAAAATGTAAGAAAGCCATGTCTGTGAAGGCAATGCCTTCTGGCATTTACAACTCCCTGATAAAGCTGAAAAACACATGTAGAAACATGGTTCAGTAATCTCACTATTTTCTTTGGATTCAAGACATACTGAGTGGAAAATGAGTATCTGTGGTAGCATGTGGTTCAATACTGAACACAATCTAATTTTCACATCTTGCCATGCACATTTGTAAAAGAACTGTGGGATGTAATTTGGTGGTACACATGCTTTACATATATTCTTTTAAAGAGAATATCTTAAAGAATATCGTTAAGATTACAATTCTGGTTTTAAGTAAGTTTTTCAGAAAGTATATCAAAGTTTTTCGGCTTTGATATAAATTTTGACCCCTGACAAACTATGATCCTATTTTCTTTCAAGCAAATCAATACACGATACGTTACAAAACAGACTAAACCAGGTTTCAACATGCATAGACACAATGTTTTCAAGATGCTGGTAACAGAAGTCCTGAAACAGTAACACATTTATGCAAAAGAAGCTTTTTCTAGAAATTGTGACAAATGTGTATATAAAAAATAGAAATCAGCTGTTGAAAGAAATAGGTTAGTCTTTAACATGTTGACAGAAGCTAACCAGTCAGACAAAAGATAACCATCCAATCTTTTTTCAGACACGCACTATGCTTATGGTTGTGCTAGCAACAATATCATTTGTGGATGTTTCTTTTTTCAGCATCAGTGAGGTGTTCAAAAGTAAAGCCAGAAGAAGGAAAATGATGTCAAACGAAATATAGAAGGAAAGGAAACTAAATTTCCTATGTAAATTTAAGACATATTTGCGATCTTCTTTTAAGCTGCAAGAGAAGGCAAAACTTAAAGCAGACAACAGGAAGACTGATTAGAGAGGAGCATCTGGTCAACTCCCTGTTTTAAAATTGTTTGGATTTGTAAATGTTGACAAACAAGGTAAGAATCTATATTCTCAACACAGATAAATTAAGAGGCTAGCAATGCTAGCAGCGACAACAAGATGCAAAAGCCAGTCAGAAAACACTGATTTGTGCGAATTTCAACATTAGCAACACAAAAGTGTTCCCTGGAATGTCCTAATCTAACCTTCAAACCACGAAATTTAGTAATTAAAAGCAGCCTAAAAAACTCTTCTGAAAAGAAGCACATCTATGGGATTGTTTCTGAAAGAATTCTATAAAATATGAGATTTCCCTGAGGCCACATAGCTAGGTCTGTGGTAATACATCTAGTTATCTAGACACAAATGTGTTGTGTCTCAGGCTTTACAGTGTATGAGACAGTCTGCAAATGATTGGAAGATTGGCTAATAAGTGAGATGTAAAATGTATTACAGGATCAAAAGAGAAAAACCAATCACCTTGAATTCAAACACTTGGGAGCACGCAGAAAATACAGAATTCTCTACAAACCTCAACACAAAAACACACTTTTCATGCAACAAAAAGTAGAAACATGAAAAAACTGTTTTTAACATCGACTTTAACAATCCTGGAAAATCCAAGCCCTCTGAAGAATTTAAATGTAATTAAAGACCTTTTTTTGTAAAAAATATAATAAAAACGGCTGTTTCTAGAAAGAAATATTACATCACAAAACAGACATGAGAGACTCATTACTCAGCAATCTCAAAGGTTTGAACCTCTCAAATTCAGTTTGGCATGATCCTGACTGACATCAAAAGAGCTGCCTCAGGCCTTCAAAAAAGAAAAAAAGGTAGTAGCCTATGTATTTGGTAAAAGATTCAGAAAGGTCTCAAGAGAATCTGAAAACAGCCGTTCTACTGCCTGGAAAACAGTCCCCACAGTAGAGGACATTCAAAACAGCTGACAACATACAAGGCTGTTCAAGAACGTTTACCCTAAAAGCAGACCAAAAGATGCTAAATGAAGTCCCCAAAATCCCCAGCATGTTGTCACAGGAGATATAGCCCTTCTCTCCACTGTTGATGTGAAAGTGTATGCCTTTACAATCAGGGAAAAAAAAAGGTGGGATAAGGTTAACTTTGAGGAGAAAAATTTTGCTCTCTAAAAAAAAAAATCGTCACAGGCTAGAAGGATGTTTCCATGTGAACACTTCCGGGAAGTTTGGAGTTATGGTGAAACATGGAAGTGTCAAGTTATGGGAATGCCTTGCTGCTACATGATCTAGCCAGCTTACCATCACATGGTAATATACCTTGTATCAACATATTTTTTTTTTCTGGAAAATGTGAAAGCATCTATTAAAATAAAAAAGTCAACTAAAGCTGAGCCAAACCACGTTAAATAATAATAACCCAAAACACATCAGAACATCCACCAAGAACCACAGGAGATTTAGGGAATGGAAAGTCCTAAACGGCTGCCCAAAACTGCTGCTCTTTACAAATTCAAATAGTGATGGGACAATGCAGGTGTGTTTTTCTCCCCAAAAACTGGACTTAACTTGGCCTATAGCTGCTAACGTAACACAATAAAGATTTTCTGATTTCCAGGAAACAAATAAGACCAAAAATACATAAAACAGGGAGTTTGCTTCTGAAGGGTAAAGCGGTTCCAGCTCTGCAGCAAGAAGACATAAACATCATCTGCAAGAATTCTTTCGAGACCTCTGACATGGCTCCGCACAATTTCATTTAGTCCGGCAAATGAAGTGACAAGTCATCTTTACTGCGGCTTTAACAAGGAAGTGTAAACACTGGGAGGAGGTTTAGGACACTGCAGTGAGTCATGCAGGAGTTTCCTCTCAATTAAACTCCTCCCATGTCTTCACACACACTCCCAGGAGAAATACCTACAGGGCACAGCTCAATCTACCAGTCTTCCTTGGACTAGCACAGTGAGGAGGGGTGGAGAAGAGTGGCAGGGGAGGAAATGATGAGATCTGTAGCACTATTTCTCAGAGGAACTGTGCCAGGGTTGATAACATCAGTGAAAGTGTGACCTACTCTCATTGTTTTTCTCTCAGCTCACACTCAACCTCTCTCTTTCAAAGGTGCATGTCGAAAAAAAACATTATCACTAATTTTTCACTGCCCTGGTCATACTCGTGTTCTTTTCTTCTTCTTTTTTTTGTTGAATCCATAACCTTTGAGTTATGTTCTTTTTCATCTCACCTAATAACACAATACATCATCCAATTAGACCACGCAAGCCTGTCATTACTCGTCCCCGAAGAGGCGAGCCATGGAGATGATAGAGTGAGACGGAAGGAGGAATGGGAGGATGAGGGGCGGAGAGACGGAGCAGAGGGGCCAGAGAGAGAGAGAGAAGAGAGAGAGAGACCATGCAGTCATTAAGAGTGGCAGCTGCGTGTGCGCAGGCATAGTCTGTTAAACTTTAGTAAGAAATGTAGTTGACAGTTTGTAATCAAGCCTTCAGAACATTGCAATAAAGGTAATAAACCAAAAGGGTTTCCCTGAAGCGGACAGGTCTTCCCTAACAGCATAGTTCATGTCTGTGGAAGCCAATTAAAAACTCAGTATCACATAATGACACGGTTATATGTGGAAATTATTTAAAAATCTGAAAGGTGTGACATGTATTTGCATTTAACATGCTTCACTTTGATACTCTTTAAAATTTTAGAGAAACCTTTCAGAACTCATAATATAGTCTACCTTGTTTTATTTAATCTCACTGCAAATCAGGCTAAGAGGGTTGCTTTTAAAATATTAGTGGAAAAAAACAGCATTATGAAGACAGAGGAGAACGGCAGACAAGCCAGGGGAAGTGATGGGGAGAGGTATACATCAGGGTCAGGTTATAAAACAACAGCCTGAGCACTAAAAAACTCAAGTTTTGTTCTCTGAACCCACCAAGATGGGGAAAGAGTAAGGAGGAGCTACCAAGATCAACAGCTCGGGTGGGAAAATTTGTCATCAGGATAACAATAAGTCATTCAGTCCACAATTATGAAAAAGATAAAAAAAAAATACTTTTAGAATCCATGGTAAGGCCTGAAAATTGATGTTCACAGATGCCCATTACAAACTGAATTAAATGAATCTCTTTCCTCAAAATTCTACACGCAAATTCCCTAATTACGACAATGTATGAAAAAGGTTTTTGAGATTTTTGCAAATTTATTAAAAATAGAAAACAAAGAAAATACATTTGCCATGAAGTTCAAAATTAAGTTGTTTCCACTGGTTATTTTAATTTGCTGCTCTTTAATACAGCCCACCTTCTGATATTTGAACATTTTATTAAACAGCAGATGTATCGCATATTTCACAGCTGTGTTCAGATTTGAACTCTTCTACCTTCCCAAACCCATTTTTCACAGTGTTTAGAGAAACATTCATAATTACAATGCTTGATTTTTCAGACCTTTTTTTAGTTCCAGGTGTGGCTCCGTTACAAAAAAAAATTGCTACATAAAAATGAAAACGTCACATATCTGAAAATGCAAAGAAACCCCTCTCGAGTCAGATCCACCTCTCCGTCTTACAGGAGTGAAGGCTCTATCGCTGGGTAGCGCTCCTTGCTGGATGTAAACTTAATTGCCTGAGTTAATCTGGAAGCAGAACGTTCCAAACTCGATGGTTTGTGACCAACCCCGAGCAGAGAGAACACAAATTATTCAGCAAGTCGACTTGTTTTCCTCATTATGCGCACTTAAGGAGCAAACTGTCAGATAGTGACACACTCTGACAGCAGTCTAACTCTGCCTGGATTAGCAGACACACTGAGTTGTTTGCATGAGCAAAAAGCCCTGGTTTTGCATCATGAGGGGCCGCACATGGAGTCTGCTCTGAGAGAGGAAACAGAGCTGGTGATGGAGATGATTTCGTAAAGGACCCATTTCTTTGCTTTGGTATGCTTGAAAACGGCTGATTTCAAGGTGGAGAATGTTTGATGTTTCAAGAGGCAAATGGAGTATCAAACATTTCTGTTATTTTAATTCGAACCTCTAATATTCATCTAAACATAACCAGATGTACCCACAATTATTAAGACTCCGTAGTTTTCATCAACTCCGAGGTTTTTTTGTTTTTTTTTAAGTTGCCCGACTCTATCTCATTTACTTACAATGGAACAGAACCAGTTGCACACTCTTGCATCAGCATTGCCAATTTAATGTGATAACTAAGATTGTGAAGTCATTGGGGATATTAATACATAATGCTTAAAGTCACTGGAAATTTTTTCTTGTTTATATTATTTATTTCCTTACTTGTATTTCTTTATGCTGTAGCAGCATGTGAATTCATTTTCTATCACAGCTTTAAGCAATTTAAACGTTTACAAAAATGATCCACCATTTGCTCTAACATATTTGGAAGGAAATTGTAGTTAGGAACCTCAAATACTTATACGCAACGCAACTTCACACACTACTCTATGGCGTTTGCAAAGCACCAATTCTTTCTGTGGAAGTGCTAAGATGCTACCCATTGTGTATATTAATAAATATTCTGGTATATTTGATGTTTGAATTACCAGAATAGGCAGTTATAGAGAATTTTTAAAGGGGGGAAAAGGGGTATGTTTTCTCAAATTTAAGCTATCCACTAGTGGTTGTGGTTCCAAACCTGTGAGAATACCAGGGGTACACTGTACATCAGATGATGTTCAAGAAATACAACATAAAGTTACATGTACAGTTGTATTACTTTTTTATTTATTGAAGGGAGTAGGAGTGTGCGGTTAGATTTACCATAATAAATCATGAATGCATCATCTTTTATATGAACATCACTATCATGTCATTAGATAGTAGAAATTTGCATTGATGTATAACAGCATTTTCAAAAGTAACTATTTACAAAAAGCTGAAGCCGCTACCCCCGCGACCCGACCCCAGCTAGGCTAGGCTAGGCTAGGCTAGGCTAGGCTGGCTGGCTGGCTTATTTACAAAATAGTTAAGTATACTTAAAGTTTAAGTCCTTTTAGCAGAAGAAGAAAAGCTACAAGCAGTAGCTTAATAAACAAGCTCATCTTTGTTTACTCTAATAGATTAGAACGGTCATTAATCAAGTTTGGGTCAAAATCTGATCAATATATAAATACAATAGATCATGTCAAGATCTGTATACCTGACCGCACCTAAGTTATAATTTTTTTTATGAAACACTTGCATCACTTCCTACTTGTTTTAGTGCAATGAATCTACTTGGCTAGCATGAAGTAAGGTTAAATTACTGGTAAAAAGATGCTATTCTGGAGCCTCCAGATGTTACCCGACTGAGTCTTAGGTTATATATTTTCATCTGGTTGTCATTCCCTTCATAAACGCACAACCCGTATGGTTTTTTTTTTTTTAGGAAAACACATGTTTGCCAGATACACAATGTGTGTCCACTTTATCTACCTTAGAGAGGTAAATCACTTCAGGGACATGTGTGTGTGTGTGTGTGTGTGTGTGTGTGTGTGTGTGTGTGGGCTTGAGTGACAGAAAACATTCGCTGATCCAGGTCAGCGGAGAGTGGGTCAAAGAGCTCAACGTCTGTTTATGTGCATTTGCACGCAGGTGTTGTCGCCGCTTCCGACAACATGTTGACTCATCAGCGGCTCGCATCCAAGTGACCTCTTCCCACACGAGGGAAAATGGGATTTGCAGCTTACATGCAGAAATGTGTGGGGTGTCATGCAGAAAGTGATGCGATTCCTAAAAGCGGTGTGGGTTGTACAGCAAATTATCATTTCACATAATATGACAATAAAATTTATATTTGTTCTTATGTCTTTGTAGAGATATACTACAATACTTAACTAGCCTCAGTGCTAAGATTTAAGAAATACATTTCCCTTTACAAATTCACTGTTTTACTTCTTTGTCATGTTTTAGTGTTTCACATCATCAAAATAAATTTTAATATAGGTGGAAAATAACTAAAGTAAATGCAAATGTTGTTTTCTGTTATGATTTCATTTATAGAAAAAAAAACAGCTGAAAAAAAACCCCATATTGACCCTAAGTAAAAGAAATAATGCTTCCCTTGTTAAATCAAAAATCACCTGTTATTAACCACACCTGATTTGAGTTTCTAGCCTGAGTTGCAGAATGAAAAAAATCACTTAAATAGAACCTATCAAACAACACGAAATAGGCAAAAAAAAAAATCTCTAAAAGCAACATCGTCCAACCCAAAGAAGCTCAACAATAAATGAGAAACAAAGTCATTACCATTTATTGCTGTGAAAAGGTTTGCTAAGCTATTTCCAGGGCTTTGGGATTCCAACAAATCATGCTAAGAGCCATTGTCCACAAATGGAGAAAACATGGAAGGGTGGGGAATCTTATGCCTGGACGTCACAAAACTAAATAATTTAAATCTTTACACATGCCCCAGTTAGGGGTAATATTCATAACATAAAAAGAAGAAAGCAAAACTTGGTCAAAGAGGCCAAAACTTCAGCTAAACACAAAGGCCCGTCTCACATTTGCCAAAAGTCATCTTGATGATTTTCAAAGGCGCGCCTCTTCTCATCCAATGACTGCTAGAGAAAACAAATGGACGGATTTCAAAAAACGGTGATCAAAATGATAGTCAAACGAGGTCATGTGATGGTCTAGGGCTGCTTTGCTTTTTCAGGACCTGACATGTTGTAATGAAAGGAATTTAAGTATCATGCCTGGTCATCAGTCTGTGGTCTTAAACTCAAGCACACATTGGTAAAAGAGCAGAACGATGATCTGAGTACACATGCATGTCCTTAAACATCAAAACAGGAAAAATGAAGATTTCAGAGTGGCCTAGTCAATGTCAAGATTGAAATCTGAGTGACAACAGGAAAAAAAAAACACATCAGTAAACACCGGTTACTAGGTTTGGGCATTCAGTCAAGGTATATTTGATATTAACAACTAATAAAAATCAGCAAGGGGGAACATATTATCATTAATGTCATTTCATTTCCAACTGACATAAACACTGAAGGAATTAGGTTTAGTTGAACACCGCAGGAGATCATATTTACGAGTGTGTTTTGTTTATTAAATTGTGAGTGCCTCTTATCCCTACAAACCAAACTCCAACAAGGTTTACAAAGGGATGCCCCCTTCATCCAATTTACATTTGGCATTAACGATCATCTTGAAAATCACCCGGGGTGGGGGGACGGTGCCTCGCCTCCCAGTATGACCCTTTCACACAGCAATTATGTGTGTCTCTGTTTAAATGAGGTCAGAGCACATAAGAACCCGATCTAATCGCCGTGTGGCTCACGGCTGCCATCAAGGACACTCAGACCCCTTCTCTGCAATGTAATTGCGCCGGTAAAAATAAGCAGCAGTCTTTACAGCTGGCTCAGTGTTGGTGTTGTTGTTTCGCTAAGGTATTTTATCTTACTTGATTCGAGCACCGTTTTTTATTTTGTTTTCTTTTTCACAGGAGATCTTTCTGTAACTGAGCTCCTCCTGGTAAAAGCTGGAGGTAATTACCAGTGGGGGGGCTGCATGACTGAGCAACCAAGGGCATTTCTTCTTCTCTCACTTTGACTGAACCAAACAACAGGGGTTTTCCTCGATTTGTGCAGTCAGGACTCCCACGACTCTCCCTTTGTGCTCTCACGGTTGCCTCTGTTTTAGCTGCACGCAGCTGGATCGGGTGCGCGTGTGCACATATGTTCGTTTGTCCTGCATGCTGCATGCAAAGGAGTGCGTCTCTCGTGTCATGTTTGATTCTGTGTCAAATAAAGTGAGGATCTGATTTCTCTCCCTCTTTTTTTTTTTCTCTTTTCTAAACTGGGCCACAAGCTCTTCTGTGCTGGCGTTAATTATCAACCTAATGGGGAGATGGAGCGAGGCTAGCAAACATCTTTGAGGAATGCTCCATGTTTGTCCAGCAGTAAAAGAGGGAAGGGCAGGGAAGAGGAAGGGTAAAGGCCAATGATGGAGTGCCAGAGTGCTATAAAGACACACAGCGTGACAAGCTTTAAAGGAAGTGCAGAAGAATGATGCAGGTAGAAGAAGAAGAAGAAGAAGAGAGCCAATGGGATGAGGCGAGGTTAAAAAAAGAATACGAACGGACTGGGTAGCAGCTTCAACAATGACCTCCTAATATGAATTCAAGGCCTCTTGAATCATTTAACGTGACGGTGGGAGCCGTTCTCAAACTTGGGCCGGAGCTACTGCAGCTTATTAATGCTGCTGACAAGAGCATGTCAAACACAGACGGGAGCAAATAGGACTCGCACTGACTCCCTGACACACATTCAATAATCACATATGCGCTTCATTAGCATTGTGACAAGACCATATCGGTGACGGCTAGCAATATGCTCCGACAGGCGCTGCAGCAGACTTTTAAATTAAACTTGGTGAAAATTTTTACAGATGCGAGGAAGAAAGTTGTTGGTGACAGAAACCAGACAAATTTTCTGTTTGATTTGTATTAACTTAATGTCCAACCAGTTAAAAACTCAGAAATTTTGTCATCAGGATAACATATATATATATATATATATATATATTTTTTTTTTTTTTCTTTTCAGGACCACAATGAGTGTTAGCTGGTCAACATTCCTCTGTGCCGAAATGCTTATGGAGGAAAGAGTCATGTCTGTGGTCCATTGAGAGAGTGAGATAGAGATAGAGAGAGATGTTTAGCAGATAACAGGAAGGCTTCTCTCTTTAATCCTGTTGAGCTTTAAAACTCTCTCAATCATTGAACTTGGTGGATTTGGAAATAATTGCATTTTGGAAAGCTCACAGGTAACATCAGCATCAACATTTGCTAAAATATACACATGGGCATCAATACTTTAGTTATGCTAGTAACTGCATTGACTGTGTTAGCTGACAATAATGTACTATTCTAAATCTACATTCAAATATCAATAATTTTTTTTCTTTTTTTAGAAAAGAATGACACCCTCTTTTACTGCTTCTGTTCCCTCATACACGCTTCTATCCTGACATAAACAGTTATGTATTTTAAAACATTTAGTAGCTCTTTGGCAGTAATTGGATTCAGTTGAAAACCACACCAGCATGTCAGGGCTTTACAAAAACTGAACTTGTGACTGATGCATCTCTAAAAATCATTGAGCAGTCTTTATGTGTTTGCTTTGAAATCTTTTTTCTCTTTTTTTTTTTCCACATGAACTACATATCACACAAGCACAAGAACCTGTCCGCCACGCCGCTACCCTCACACATCCCTTTGTTCCACGGAGCCTCCAGCAAAGACATAAATAGGCCCTTTAATGCATGCAGAACAAACAAATAGGAGCGTCATCAGCAGTGCTAAGGGCTTCGAACCTCTGTCAGAAAGTGTGACGATCACACTGTTGCAAACTCAACACGTTAACAAACCACAAACCGAATGACTTGTATTTGCTTCGATTTAGTCAGTCAGTCTAAAAAAAAGTATATAAACCTTCACTGACAACAGGTAGAGGCAACTTGTCACTGGAGGAGAAACACAAAATAAGTTAAATAAAATAAAAGCAGCAACCTGAGAAGACTAAGTTGACTGTTTCTTTGTTCAGCGCAGCCTCTTCTATCGACAGCGGTATTTTGACCTTTGCTTCAAGTTATAGCAGATGTTAATCATGTTTAAAGTCTAGATCCCACATTGTGTTAAATTTAGATTTATTGATTTTTGTTTAAACTGCGTTTTATTTAAATGACCTTGCGTGTAGTTATGAATACCAATACCAGAAACAAATCCATTAATATGCTATTCTAGATCCTATGTTACTCGGTGTTATATGTTCATCTGATTGTTATTCCTTCCATAAATATACAATCCATGTGTATTGTATTGTCATAAAAATTTACAGTTTAAATATTCAAATTGTCCATGTTGGAGTGAATAGGGCTTCAATGTTCAAAATGTAGTGCCATTAAGCTGCTTTGGCTTCCATTGTTTTTTCTTTTTTTTTTCTTAAATTTGTTTCACACTGCTTAAAATTTCTACTTAGGCTTAGAATCCTGTTGCATGACACAAATCTCAACCAAGCTTCAGCCTTTCCACACTTCGAGATAAAGTCCCTATCTACGCTAACAATTGTAATTAGCAAAATTGATATGTTATCCTATATTTGTGACTTTTGTCCATGCACAGAGATCTTAGTGAGAAAAAAAGGATAAAAAAGAAAACACTTCCAAAGAGATTTCTGAAACATTGTGCAGCAAATTGCACAAATATTTGAATGATCAGCTTAAATTTGGCTGTCAATGATGTTGACATTGTTACCGCCTGCTGGTGTGGTATAGATATCACGGCATTTTTTATTTTTTTTAAAATTATGTCCACGTCCCACACCAGCAAAAAAATGTAAGGGTTGTCCGAAAAAGTGTACCTCATCATTGTCTTAACTCAGCGACTGTGAGTTGGTCAGATCCTATCGCTGCAGAACAATTTGAAACCAGCAGGTGTTTCACACAGCGCCGTGCTAAAATCCAATCGGTTCCCGTTGAGCTATTTTTGCTGTTTCTCAAAGCATTACAGCACTACAGGCTTCACTTGAACTTGCTCTGCTTTTAGGAAATTTTTTAAAAGAAATTCTCCAGTTTATCTTTTAATAGTTTGAACTCAGTGACGTGCGGTGAGGTTCATGGCTGGTGAGGCACTGCATGCTATTGTTTATGTAGAGGGGTGAAAAACAAGTTGTTAGTAAACAAAACCAAGAAGTAAGAAAATAGGCACCCCAACATAATTTTTCATTTTGTATCTTTAATTTCTCATCGTAATAAGTTCTGTAGTGTTATTTCAGTTAGTCCGTGTAATTCTACACATGGCCGCTAGGGGCGCTGACGCGTTAGTGACCAAGAAAAGATTGAGCACGCCAGAAGAATAAATCTTCCTGTTGAAGTTAAAAGGAGCTCAGCGTGTGTCTCGTCTTTTCTATATCGCAGGTCAGTAAAAATGTATTTTGATGCATAAATGTGGTGTCCGTTAAGAGTTAAGAGGTTATGGACTCGAGAGTCAACTGGTGGGTCACTTTGTGCAGCTTTGGATTGACATTGTGTAGAAAACGGGACGTATTTCGGGAGGCTAACTAATGCTAATGCGAGCGAACATTGTACATACAGTATGTGTTGAGCTAGCTGAGAAACAGTTGAAGGACTAGAGATTGAGTTCATTTTGAACTTATTGTATTTTTCACTTTTGAAATGGTAAAAGACATTTTTCTGGTGTCTTTTCTTTATGGGTTATTTAAAAAAAACACAGAAACAATGTTGTTGTAAAACTCAATGAGTAAATGGTTGCATGAAGAGACAGTATTAACGGAGCAGTTTGTAGTTTTTTTGTGTAAGAGATAAAATACTGTAATGTTGTTAAAACAGTGGATACAGTTAAAAGCTACATTGCTTAAATATTAAAGTATATGTTGTGCAAAATAAAAATTGTAAAAGCTATTAAAATAGTTAAAAGCAAATCCATATATTTTTATTTTGACAGTTAAAAATACAAAAGGTCTGAGGAAAAGGGACAAGATATTTGAGTTGAAACAAAACTAATTGATTTGGAGAATTTATCTGCCATTATTTATCTATAATCCATTCCCTAACATTCTTGTATATTCTGTATAATCTGTGCATATAGCTCCCATATTTATATTTATACACAATATCTATATCTCTTGCTATAACCCCTTATAGTCCATACATACATAGTCTTGTACATCTGTAAATAAATATTTATATCTCGTAGAGCACTTCTGGATAGATGCAAACTACATCTCGTTGCTTGTACTTGTGACAGTGCAATGACAATAAAGTTGAATTCTATTCTATTCTATTCTAAAGCTATCTAAAATATTTTGTCATTCAATAAAATTCATGATGGAGCATGTTAAAATAATTCTCGTTCGGTTTAAAGGGATATTGCAGTCATTTGTAATGTACTGAATCGAAGGGTTATTTGTTGAAGTTATACAGTGATACATGAAGTATTGATATGAAGTATTGCATATGTAGTGTTGTATATGGAGTACGGTCATCACGAGAAGAATAAATCTTCCTGTTGAAGGTAAAAGGAGCTCAACGTGTGTGTCTTGTCTTTTCTATATCGCAGCATCACACGTTGAGGGAAGATCATCTACTACATTACCCTCAGCCATCCGAGGTTGTAGGGTAACATGTACAATTTCGAGCATGCGGACAACATTGAAGGGCAAAAAGACTATACTTTCACATGCCACCCATAGCCTTGCTGCCATGTTAGAAAAATTCCGTTAACTCAACGAAACTTGGAAATACAGATCTTATTAATTTAGTGCTATGCTGCACAGGAAAGGGAAACTCGTTGAAGTATAACTCAAAACCACCTTTTTCTCGCTCTCTGCATTGGTCAAGCTACACGTAGACTTGTTGCGTGTAGCTTCACTTATTTATTGTATGGCTAGCTCACTGTCTCTTACTCTGCAGTTGTGGAGTCACAATGTCTGGGATCATGAGCTCCCTTGTTACTCCACCTTGTAGATTGACTAACTTGGTCAGAAATGGTCTCTCTTCCCAGACTTATTAGCTGACACAAATTTAAAAATTAAGTGGAAATAAATGTTTCCTTTTACCTTTTTAATTCCAATTGAAACAATACCCTTTTTACACTTTTCAATCAAAGTAATTACTGATGTTCTAATAACTTCCGGATGTGTTTTTTTATATATATTTTCATCTAAATACTTACTGTGCCTTCCCTTCTTTATCCTCTCATCATTACCCCAACAGAGGTTCTCTATCCTCCTTCTCTCTCTCTCATGTTGGAGGTAAATTTAATCTAACTTTGTCAGCCTTAATGAAAGAATCCACATATCTCATTTAGTGGGTATGTGTGGGAGGTTAAAGTAGGGCCTTCGGGAGGATAACAAAACAACACAGTATTCATTTTATGCACATCTCTCATGCCCCTATTGCTCCGACTGGGATGTATTTTAGACAACAGGAATTATTTAGATTAAAAAAAAAAAAAAAATCACAGATCAACTCCAGAAATCTAAGTCCCATTTCCAGTTCGCTCCCACATGAGAAAACCGTAGATAAACAGTTGTGCAAAATTTTTTTAACCACATGGAGAATTCTGTTTATCGCTTATGTTTTTTTTTTCTTATGTAACAGAACACCGAAGGATTAAATTAACTTTAGCTTTCAGTGGGAATTTAATCTGATCGGTGTATCTCAGGCAAACATTTTGGAGATAAGCTACATCATCTGCTTTTCCCCATAAACAGCTGCAACCACAACATCTGTTTCCTGACAGTTTGGATCCCCATGGTGAGCTAAGGGTTGTCTAAAGCTGAAAAATCCTAAGAAGCTGGTGGCATGAGTTCAACAGTAATCAAGTGTTAATCTTTTGTTCGTCTTGATGTTAAATACTTCAAATTTGATGAACACTAGTCGCAAAGAGGCAGTTTAGCTTCATTGAGGCAAAAGAAATGTAATAACTTGCAAACAGGGAAATAAGAGAAATATTAAAGCTCTTTGTTCTTGTTAATATTCCATCAGTCTGCGCTACAGTCAAACAATAATGTGAATTGTTATTACAAAAACCATCATAATGCAGTTGCAGTGCTTTGTACAATGCAACGCCGTGTATTTCACAAGAAATGTAATTAATGTAAAGCTGCCCAAGAAAAGTTGTCTTTTTCTACAAGAGCAAATGATTTTAGATTTAAATTTTTTTTTTTTAAATTTAAAGTAATGTTTTATTTGGTTGTTTTAACATAGCTAAGTAGTTTCAGCTTTTGGAACTAATTTGGTCTCATTCCCAAGTTCTCAGAACAAGCTGTGGTTCTTGAACCTAAATGTTCACACTGCACTTTTGTGAAGAAGAAAAAAAGGTCAAAATTTCTGTTTTAAGAAGTACAACGATGGTAGCTACTTACTCCTAAATGCTAATTGGCGCAGCAAACTGTTGCTGTATAAAATATTTCCAGTGGGATGAATAAAAATGCTCAACACATTTTTCAAATTTTCATCAAAAACCACATTTCATTACACTACCACTTTAATGTTACGTACTATTTTCCCTTAGTTTATTGTAAAATGTCACCATAAAACATACATATGTTTTTTGCTGTAAGACACGACCGACTGTGAAAAAAGGTCAGAGTATTTTCACTTTTGCAGTTCACTGTAGAGTGATTTTGCTGAGCCCTTTACTTGTCTCAACATGAGCCTTGAAAGCCACCTGCACTTTCTTTGGACGAGGATTCCTCTAAAAATCAGTCAATCACTGTTTTTCTCCTTAGTCTGATATTTACCCCACAAAGATTTGTGTCTTTCCCCCCTGCACTCAGTCTATATCTCTGACCCCTGCCACAGTCAGTAAAGTTCTGATGGGAAGCTACATAACACTGCATTGTCTGATCAGGTGTTGTTGAGTAAGCAAGTTTGCCAGCCTGATCTCTTGGGGTCAGCTTAATCCTATCCTGTGCTGGATGTCTCCTTGTAACCCGGTCTGCTGTCCGCCAGCCGGGGCCTACGTTTGTGTTCCAACACTCGACTGGCCCCTCGGATGCTTACTCCTACAACATACTACTGCACCTCTCCATGCCAAACAGCTGCAAGATGTCTAGGTTAGCACAATGTTTGCATGCTCTGGTTTGTAATGACTCAGCTAACAGTTTTTGTTGTCCCTTTTGAGGTTTTGACACTGCAAGGCGTTTCAGCAGTCACTGCAAACATTTTTGTGTATATAAACCATGTCAAAACAAAGCGGTGGTGGTGACGCAGACGTTATAGTCTGATAAGCCAGCCAGAGTCCGCCTTGAGTAAAACGAGAGGTGGGTTATTGATAAATCGCTATACATTAATGAGCTGAATTGCTCGCAAAAGAGGGCAAGACCGCAGATCACTGACGGCGAAAGGGTCACCCCTTCAAAGGGCCCTTTTTCAAAGTACGGAGATCGCACTGGACCTCTGGTGGAGGTTGATGAGGAGGACAGAAGCATTTAAAATAAGGCTGGTGTTGTGCTTTGGCACTGATCTCGTTCCATCACAGATTTGTGCTAGGCTTGCAGCAGGTTTTATGGCTGTCCTTACAGTTGTGGAAGCCTGTTGCTTTATGGTAGTAGTAAATATGAGGGAGATTTTTTTTCTTCTTCTTTTAAAGATCAGGAGGGCACATTTCTGACGTGACACTAATATGACAGGTTAAACTCTGCTACTTAAAATGTAGGACCCTGCAAGTTGTTTGCTGCGTAAGAGAATACATTACCATATTTTCACTCTAAGAAGATGCTTGTGTAGTGACAAAATATCCCTTAATCTGTTTTTACTTTACCCTGTGTAAAGTTTCAAGCGTTCTTTCATTAATTGATGTTCCATTAAAAGTTAACCAGGTGCCGTGCTCTACCTGGTACTCTTAGTAAAAAAACCAAAAAACTAATAATACAAAAAAGACATAATGTCACACCAATAAGCATCTCACTCCCAATGTTAAGGATGGTAGATGATCCGTAAAAAGCCTTGGAAACCTTTATCTGAGTGCATTGCAAAGGGGACTCTTAAAAATCTGGTGGACTCTACCTATAAACTGAAACTGTTATTGATCAACATATTTGATGTGTATTGATGAGTTTACTGATGGCACTTGACAAAATGCAATGTCTATTACTTGCTTTTCAGGTGTTGACTATATGATGTGTTTTCATGATGTAAAGCACTTTGAGTTGCCTTGTTGCTCAAATGTGCTATACAAATTAACCTGATTGATTGATCAAAGAAAAATATGGCCAACACATAAACTGTTCATCAGTAAAATAATAAATATTTAATGTTTCCTAACAGTAAGAGTTCCCAAAGTCAATCAGGTACACAAACATGTGGATGACCTGTAGAAAAGAGAGCAGAGGAAAAGACCTAGGTTGAACTGAAGAGATGGTGGAAAGACATATTGTCAAAGATCCCTTGGTTTTTACAAAATAGGGCTGTGTACTAAATTAAATTTAACGTTTCAATTTTGGCACCAGTATCTCTTGCCTGATGCACATTTTAAACTTTTCAAAGTTGAAGCCACAAACTGAGGGTGTGAGGGTCGTCACGTATTCATGTCAGCTCAAGTGGAGATGACAGATAAGGAAAGGATGAGTGGCAGCAGCATCATTTGTCAATTTAACATGGAATTGTCTTTTATTGGCTTTGTTACCCATTTAATATTTATATATATATATGTATTCAAAAACAAAGACAATAAAACTTCCTGAAATGTAGTCTACTAAATTAGTTCGAGAATTTGCAAAAATTTGGTAATGAATCATTAATCCTGCAAATGATAAGGTTCAATATTACATGATAAAATATATTTGTGAAAATTCATCATGATTTGAATTGAACAGCATTTCTGAATGCAGCCTCAGTCTTCTCTTGAGTCTTTTCTGTCACAAATAAACTTCTAATGCTATTTACATAGACAGAAAATAGACACGAGCCGTAGCTGCAGCGTATTGTACCGAACCCTTTTTCATCCTTTATCCCACACACAATTGGGAATCTAAATCCACTCCCAAGGATCTCTCAGTATATCTGTACCCTTAAAAAGCTAATGCACCTCACATAACCCCAGCAGCTAGCACAGAGAGCGGGACATCCCAGGAAATGTTGACGTTTTCATGGAAGCATAATTATAATGCAGTAACTCTGTGTAGAGCTTAGAAGCATTTGATTCATGTCCACATGTCCCCTCCCCGCCTCTGCCGCCACCCCACCCTACCCCGCCTCTGTTGGCACCGCAATGCCAGCCAAACATCTGGTATGATTATGTAAACAGTCAGTTTTTTTCTGAAAGCCATGGATTTCTGAGTTTGTCTGAAAGGGAAGCAAAAAATGCTTATACTAAGAGAAATGACTGCCACATAATATAATTTTATAATTTTATGTCACATGGATAAGTCTGTTGTGGTGTTGTAACAACACAAATGAGTTATGGGGATTTTAATGGCGCAATGGCTTTTGATTGGCTGAAGATTATTACTGTATGCATAAGAGCTCTTTTTAAACTAGTAAAACCACAATAACCACAACAGACAAATCTATTAACTATGGCTTTTAAAGCAACTTTAAAAACTCTATCTCCAAATTTAAAAAGCAATTACCAAGAAAGACGAGAAAAACATGAGTAACTCACCTGGTCTTTTCTCGTTACGACCTTTCCGACCCCCGCATAGTCGAACCTTGGATATCAACACCAGAATCTGTTTCTGGCACAAGGACTTGTTGCTCTTGGGACAGGGCTTGCGCTTGTTGGCGACTGGTCGGTTGGCTTGGTCGTCCTTTACTGCCCGTTTCTGTCTGATGAGAGAGCTGGCGAGAGCTGCCATCTTCTGCCCCCCTCACACCTTTGGGAGGGGGGTGTCTTCTTTCCCTGTGCTCCCTGTGCTGATGTGTCTTTTTGCTTTCCTCAAGAAAACTAGAGTAGGACAGATGTTTGAAGGAAACCCCCAAAGGGGAGATTGGGCAACTAAGTGGGTTAACAGCAAAGAGTTTAACTTGACAGTTCCCTTGGAGAGGGAAGATCTGTAAAATCAGATGTAGTCCACCGTATAGAGTCCAGTCAAGGACAAAAGTAATAAAAATATATATGTATCGAAGAGCACAAAAATGTGCTACAGTCACATTTTTAGAACAAGGTTAGAACTGACTTCTGAGAGGGGGGGAGATGGAGACATGTTTCTAACCTTCTTCCCCACTCATCTTTCACATCAGGAGGTGCCTCACAAGCCAAGTTCAAAATGTTATATTCCCAAATAGCTAACCTACTTTTAAACAGACAAAAGCAAAAGAGAAGGCGCTCAATTTGTGTTACGTATAAAAACTCTTCGACTGAAGAAAAGTGAGGTCATCCTGGATGCTAGGAAACTCTGAAAAGCGCAAGAAAAGCCAAAGTGTTTGTCACCCATTGTGCAGTCCACAGAGGTCCAACTTTGCCTCCCATCCGAACGTGGCAGCGCGGAATGATGAGAGGATAGTCCCGGTGGTATTCCGGCCGACTTAAATCCAGAGGTTTGAGAACAGCAGCAGGCGGGACGCTGGAGGTCTTTGTCAGAACAAAGCGGAGACATGGACACAGACAGACAAGAGACTCCTCTTCTGCCTCCGGATGGCACGCTCCTTTCCCACAGCCCTCACAGATCCCCCCCTCCCCACCCTCGCCTCCTCCTCCTCTCTTCCCCCTCCCATTCAAAGTCAGCGAGCGCTTGCAAGAGTATGTGTGTGGATTTCGGCAGCCACCATCAGTAGAGGTGACATTCATGAGAAAGAGAGAGAGCAAAAGAGAGAGAGCGAGAGAAAGAGAGATGTGGGGTGTTGTGGCGGGGGGATATACGGGGGAAGCAAGGATGAGGGGAGGTTGTCATGTGTAGGAAAAGAGCTTGCCTAGAAAAGGGATAAAAATGAGGGAGGAAGACGGGAAACGGCGCAAAGAGCACAATTGTGTTATTTTACAGAAATGTACCCTTAGAAAAAAAAAAGGCTTAAATCATTTTGACTGCCAGACTGAAACAGAGGGGGTGGGGCGTACACGAGGAGGGAGGAGAGGATAGAGGAGCAGATTGTGACAATTTTCTGTCTCCTCAAGAGGAACAGCTTCACCCTGAGATACCTTTCCAACACGTTCCTGAATCAGAGGGCAGTATCATCATACAGATATCAATCTCCATCTCCATTTATTGTTTATCCTAAATTCTTTGACCCTTATTCCCACAGTGGTAGCCTTCCCTGCGCTCCATATCCCATTTTGAAGTTAGGGTTAGGATAAATCAAGTAATTTTGCTTCCTAATATTGATCGGTGATTTACCTTAACACTGACAACAGCACAAATTTGGACAGATCCAGTGTGACAGCTAAGAAAAACAAACGTACAAACTTAACACAGATCACCCCCTGATCAATGTAAGCAACTGGAGAGTAGCAAATTACCCACTCAAAAACAAATATTCACACAGAACGCAATGGAAGGTCCTCGTGTTAAATTCTCAAGACTTCGAGGTCAAATATAATAGATGATTTCGGAAATTCAACCAAAGACCCATCACAAACACCAGAACAACAAAAGGGTGGCCCAAGCCGTCCCACACCAGCCAGGAGTGGCAACATGGCGGCCAAGAAAACACAGCAGTCCGTTCTTGGTACATACGACAAAGAAAGCTCTGCAAGAATTACTAGAGCACGCACATAGTGCTTAATTGACATTTATTTAAGGATTTTTAAAGCAAATTCTGCTAAAAATTCTGTTAATATCTTACCTACATACCTAGATAGACCTCTTGGTGTCTTGATTAAATATAAATCCAGACTAGCTGAGGCTAAGAGCTAGTCTAGCAGGTGTCAAGATCCAAGGAGACCTATGTAAACTAAAATAACTACATAAAAAAAACCCACCAAAGCAGTTATATGCTTAAGCAGAATGTAAACAGAATTTAATTAACCATGCTGTCACATTTGTATTGGACTGTTATTTACAGAGAAGCTGTTGATTATTTACACAAAGGGGGAAAAAAGCAAGGCAGCAGTGTGCCAGCAATGATCTTTCTGTGAAATGTGCTTGGAACTGAACATGTAAATCTTTTCCTGTTAGAGCAACAAGCTAATAAAATGTAAAAAACAATTAAACACTGTTCACTTAAAAGCTATATTTTTGGGGGTGTTTTACACCACTTTCATTTATTTGAGAAAGTTACTCAGAATTTCCCCTTTTGTGGGACAATAAAGACAATTTCTATTCTACTCAAACCAATTTCTGAGCAGTCTTTTTATGCCAATCTTTAGTTTCCCTGTTTAATTGTCCTAAGCAAACAGGATTTATATTTTTTATTTCCACCAAACAATAGCTGACCAATCAAATGAAGCAACGACAATCTAGATTCCAAGTAAAAACTTAAATCTTTTGATGAAATAGTAAATGTAGTCATAGACACAATGCAAGTACCTCATTATGGAATCTGATACAGAGCTCAACACTGGAAAAAAATTTGCTCCTTCTTGTCTTAACCCTTAAACTACAACCCGATAAATCAGCTTAACGGAGGTCTAATCAATCCCATTTTATGTGGCTTGGGATCTCCTTCACAAGCCAATTTCCAGGGAAACCAGCAGCGGGCATGACTTAAAAAAGCAAGATCAATCGGAATAGTTTCTAACAATGCCAAACAAGGTCGCAGGCTGTCAACACTTGATTGGCAGGTGACAGTAGATGTTCCATTTCTTTGGGAGGACGAGGGTACGGTGGGGTTAGCGGAAAGGGAACCGCAGATGAAGGAATTTAATTTGTATTGATGTGGAAAAAGTAACTTTTTTTTTTCTCTCTCCCTTTCTAATGACGTCTCCACCCCTCCCTGCCACCATTCACCAACCGTCCCCCCAGTCACTCACTTGTCTTCCTGCTTTGGGTTGAGAATCAATCTCCTAATGGACATTGCTACGCACATTGCCAAAAGTTGTTCTCTGTCTTGATTGTTTCTGCTCGCAAGTACACGCCAAGTTACACCAAACGAAAGCTAAGTAGGGACTCTTCAGGCATCAGACTGTCTCAAGGGTAAGAAATGTTTCCATCATTCTAATGAAATTTTGTGACAAAAAGCAAGTGAACACATTGAGAATGAAACCATCTTGTACTTTTCCAAAAGATCAAGAGCCTCTCTGAGCACATTACACCTAACAGCTACAAACTCGCCATGTTGTGACTCTGTACAGTATAAATTATTTGATTTGACATCAAACTTAGACACGTAAATCTGCCTAAATACACATCTGGTCACTGATCCATGCTCTACAGCATCCCAAAACTTTGGATAATCATAATAGAAGTTTCTTTAAAATGGAGAAAATTCAGCAGACATCACTTTGAAAGTAAGAAATATAGCAAATGAATGTTACATCATGTGTCTCTATGAATTGTCTTCATCTAATATTAAAAGGCGATTAAATGAAGATGTTTTGCTAAAAACAACCCATTCCCCCAGCAAGCTCAGAGTATTAACAGCACATCCTCTTTTAAGGGGCTTAATAATGTCAAATCTGTTCCGTGTGGTCCATGTTACCTAACGCAGACATTCGTTATCTTTACTAAATGTCATAAACCAGATAGTATTTATTCTGAATGCTGAATTATTTTATTTCCAAATCCTAATGAGAAAATGTTTCTGTTTGTATTTATAGGAAGAAACACTTCCACATTCTTTTTTGTCTTTTTTTTGACTATGCTGAATGCCCCGAGAAATTAAACCAACACTTGATTTTCAAGATTCACAGATACAAAAAAAGAGGAAAGTTAGGCAATTAGTTCAATTTTGATTATGTGACGCCAAAAGGTCAAATGTTATCTAAGGAAACGCAGTTGTTCTCCATTAATTTGTCATCTAAACAAGATGTGGCGAGAGAGGAAAGGGATGACAATACATGATAGTACAAGATGGTTTTGTTCCTTTTACCAGAAAGAAACCTCCAGACCAGCAGAACCAGGTTCATTATGAGCCTTCATGTGTCATAACTGAATGTGGAAAAGTTTTGAGAGGAGCAGGGAACTGAGACAAATGAAGTGAAATAACAAAGCAAAATTAACACAAGAATATCTAAACTATGACCAACATATGTAAGCATTAAAGAAACACGGAGAGCCAAAGGACAAAATAATCTCAATACAAGACAGGAATCTTTCTCAAGAAGAGAAAACTAAACTCAGAAGTCCTATGGATCATGACACAATTGTGTAAATTTACAGTTCAATCTTTACTCAACGCTTGAAAACAAAAGTGCGTGGGTGCCCTTATATAACCATATTTAATTTTTAATATGCCCTACTAGAAGTTGTCCTGAGTGATTTTTAGAAATGGGAGGGGAGCCGAAGGGGACACACACAAGCACCCATTAAAGTGGTCTGAACAGGTTAGCCATTGCTTACATTCATGTGCGATCAGTCGGGGTTTGATACTCCAGAGTTATGATTAGACTACTTGCTGCTGGATTACAAACTTCCCCCAAAATCTTTCATAATTTCTGGTATTTTAACTGATTGGAGGAACAGTCAAGTAAGAGGCACCAACCCAGGGTTCCTTTCATGCAAGAGCCTCCGCCCTGAAGACAACCTTAAGACACCATGCTTACCCAAAAGGAAACCGTTGCCAATGTACAAGTACCAGCATTGCTGTCCAGAAGGTGTAAAAAGGCATTTTCTATCTGATGGGTAAGTGTTCCAGCATCACTTGACTTAACCCATTGTACTTAAAGATTTACATGATTCACCACCTCCCTGAAATCTTTGTACTGGCTGTTAGACAAAGACCTTAGAGAGCTCATTAGATCTCAACAGGGTTTTATTTCACATCTCAACAGCAGAGAGAATGCCAGGACATTAATTTCAACAGTTTAAGAAGATAAGTTACTTATTCTTTTCTAGGCCATTCACAATAATAAATTTTGGATGATAAATTGTCCCAGAACTTATGGTGATAAACAACAATATTGTTGTTTTGAGACCATTTTCAAGTAATATGATAGCAATAATGGCATAATAATGCAGGAACACATTCTCAAGGATCGATAAACTTTAAGCACTGGAACAGGAAGACATTTTAAAAATCCAAATTAAAGAAAAAAAAAACAACAGAATCAAAAAAATAAAATGAATCATGAAGTCTATGTAAACAAAATTATCTTTCAAACGAAGGGATAGTTGAGACCAAAGCACCAGACTGAAGACTTTTATCATTCAGTTTTTGATGGAAATAAAGACAAACAATAACTCAAGCAAGTGGAAATTATTGAGTTTCTTTTAAGATTTCATGTGATTAATTGATTTATTGTTTATTGTGACAGGCCTTGTTGTTACTCCTAAAAGAGGTATTCCTGCCCTTGAATGTTTTAAGCTAATACCTGTGTCTGGCAGGTATTAGCTTGCCAAACACATTAACTGGTTAATCAGTGTCCGGCTAACATTACAGCATGGAGCACAAAAGAGCACTTCAAGAAAATTGTGTTAGCACTTGATGATCAAATACATTTTGTTTCTCACATTGGATGAACTTGATACCGATTACGCTGCTCCATGAAGAGCCACGTTGTATGTTACGTAGCCCGGTGCTCCTGTGTGTGCGAAATATGCCGGCAAAGACACTCTAATGTCACATCGTTGTAATTTCGCGTCCACGTTGTCACACTTTACGGCACTTTTCTATTACATGGTACATTACAGTTCAGGGCTGATGGTTGTTCCGTGGTACATAGTACCACTTTACTGATACTTTGTGGCAGTTATTTTATGTATTTCCTCGGCCAAGTTTCTGAGAGCCAAACCAATGACACGGTGGGTGACATGAAAATACTGTAGAGCAATATTACTTGTGGGTGAGAATAGCATTTCAGCTGCGAATCACATAACTTCGCTGGTTGCCTCAGCCCCTAAAATAAAGCATAAATCATGGAACGTTTTATTTGTGCACACGGTTGGAATGTTGTGTGCATGACTAATGAGTGTAACGCTGTTGCGAGCTCATTTGGTGCAATAACTACGCCCCGCTCCTACAATCCTCAATCATAAATCGCTTTGGGTAAAACTGTAATTTAATGTAACAAATAGATGCACATACAGGGATGCTGTGTGTCTTACCTGAGCACATCTTTAAATGTGTTGTGATGAAGAAATGGTCCTTCCTAATGATACGGAAGGCAAACTGTCAGCTTAATAAGATGAACCCAGCAAGACTTGCGGAGTCCAATCATCAGATTGCAATGTAATGAAAAAACAGCTTTACATATTTGCTTGGAGTAAGGCATCTTCAATATAATGAGTCAGTGGCATGTTTAATTATTGCAGAGGTAAATGAGTTCTTTATGCAGACTTTTTTGTTTGTTTTTTTTGTATAGCAATAACAGATACAGCAAAACAGAACAATACTGTTTTGTAGTATTTTGAAGGAGGTTTGACCTGTTCAAATCTCAAACCCTCAGTTTCCCAATGAGGGGCAGACCTGATATCAATGTTAAAGCTACAGCCTGTGCAGACTCCATTTTGCAATGAGTAACTGGTAAATCTATTCATAGCCATAATTTCAACTTGGATATTTTGTGAAGGTTTAGAAGAGTAATATAGACTTTTAAGTAAGGTCTGTAAAAAAGACAGACCTAAAGAAGGCATCAACTGAATAGTAAAAATGGAAAAGTGCAAAGAAAGTATGTATTTTTTTTTCTCACTTATGGGATTACAATACAGAGATACATAGATGTGTACAGTACACATAAACAGCACTGACAGATGGAATCAAACATTTGCATTTTAAGAGTCATTTAACAATCAAGCTGCACAGGATGTGATCTAACAGCTAGATGCCTCCTCTGTACGAATGGCCAAATTTAAGTTTGTTGCCATAAGTCATATGTCAGTTCTACAACAGGAGACATAATGAACTCCAGTGATAAAGAATGACTGAATTTCTTCAAAGTAAATGATGAACAGAGTTTAAAAAAATTCTTAACAATGTCATCGTATCCATGATAAAAACTTACTATGTGTAAGATTAGAACATTATATATACCCGTATTTCTGAAGATGTGCGAAGAAGGCAGAGGAGCTCAATTTTTTTCACAGATTATCTATCATATTACACTATCAAGACATTGTGGCAGTTTTAGCAAACATGTAAAAAACATTTTGTTTTCAACGGACTTAAGTCGCACAGAAATGCTCAATTGAAGGCATTCATGCACAACGAGAATGGACACTAAGGCTGATAAAACAACCTATAAATTTGGTAACATTTCTTACATTTGCAAAAATATCTACAAATTGTTGGACACAAAGGAACAAAAGGGGAATTCCTTCACAAAAAAAGAACAGGCAGTTACAAGATGTTTAAGTCAGTCTGGTATGTAAAGTTTCCACTTAAAGGGGAACTATTTTCGACTGTGTTTACAGATAGATGAATATGCATGTGAAGCCAAAGGGAAAGTTAACTGCATTTAAAACAATTGGCCTAGTTCTGTCTGTTCCTCAATCCTCTCTTCATCACTCTCTCTCCTTCAATCCCCTCTCAGCTCATCATACTGTCCAGAGATGACAGGAGGTATTCTTTGTTAATCCTCCCTCTATTATGCGGCCATACGAAATCTGTATGCAAGAAAGGCTGGCTTCTTGAAATAATATTTCCTGTGACCGTGACCCTTGCTCGAGTTACTCATTAGTTTTTAGTGGAACACATTACCGGGTTTCATTTTTTATTAAGCCCTGTTCAGATCACACTCCGATAATTAGGTTTTATTCATTACTCAGTACTGGATGAGGATTCGCTCTCTTATTTTTTCCTTCATTGTGTAACACTTGACTAGGGCTCATTGTTGCACTGAGTGGCAGTAGATAACCATGTTAAAACTAGGATAGATGTTTTTCCTTTATTATTCAGCCTTTTTCCACATGTTGTAAAATGTTAATTAAATGGTAATTATTTGTCACTGTTTTGCTAATCTATTTAGAATAGTTTTTTTGTTTGATTTTTGTTTATTTTTTTGTTGACCTTGTGTTTTATGACATAACAGGCCAACTGGAAAGCTTATGTGGAACCACCTGCTCGGGCTCGCCAAAGCCAAACTAATCTCTAATATTTTGTCCAAGCCACAAAGCAAACTCATTCAGAGATGACACGGATGAAGAGAATGTAGGAAGACAGATGAAAACTAAGTAGGACTCATTTATTAAAGACGAAGTTTAACATTTGACTCTATAAACTATTTTTGATATTTACCTATCAACATTTAGATGCTGATAAATGTGGCAAACCTTCACTATCATACTATCATTTACATACCACTACGTTGTTTATGTTACGTTTGGGGAACTTCAGCCACAGACTTTAATAAATAGGTGAACAAGGACAGTCTTCCAGTCTCTCTGTATGAAGCAGAGCGTATAACAAGTGGGTGGTTTTTACCAATACAACATCTGGCTTTACAAAGGATGAGAAAAAGGGTCTAAAACTTTTTCATGTTTTATTTTTGGCAAAGTATCTTTTATCCAATTTCTGTCAAAAGTTTTACTTAAAGCATCTTTTCAGTAAATTGTAAAGACAGGTTTAGAGTACTTCTACATTTCCTTTGCACCTGTATGCAATCTTGTCTTACTTTTTCATCATTTGTTCTTGAGGTGAAGTCTTTGCAGTTAAACCTGTGAGATTAAACTTGCCTATTTTTTTTTCTTCTCTAGGATTAACGAAGATGCCTTGGTGAATATAGAGTGTCGGAAGCCCTGCTTTTTGGTGATTTTAAATCACACCTCTCACCTGACGAGTCTCTTGTCTGCTTTTTTCTGACTTCAGTTTGTTTTTGGGACCGCTACACTTTACCTGACAATTGCTCGATTTCAACAGTGCTCAATGCAAAGTTGATAAACAAAAATCATGTCTTAAGAATATGCTGTCTCTATCTCATATGTTTCTCTGCAAATTTCAACCCAACTCTTTTAGGGAAGGGAGTTTGGCTCTGCAGTGCACTACAGTGGATTTGTACAGTTTGCTGTATGACCAGAAAGCTATTTGACTGCTTCCCTTTTAGGATCTATTTGATCTCTACTGGACGTTTGAGGTTGAGTGTGGACAGGGAGGCGAGTTATCATATCTGGAACAAATTAGTAGAACCTACAGCTTCACTGGATCGAAGCGATTTTACCACTTAAGTACTGCAACCGTGTTTTGAGCTGGAAAATGATTTGAAGATGAGCTAAGGTAGTTTCAAGTTATTCCTTAACCACAAGGAAACAGTTAGTACTTAGTTTTTTGTTACCTTCATGTTTAGAAGCGACAAGTTAAGCTTGTAATTAACCTCCTTACTTCAAAAATAAATGTGGTCAGGAAAACACCACTGAATAAACAAAAATGAGACAAATAATATCAGTACATTTCACTTGCATTATAAAAATGGGTGAAAAACTACAATAAGACAAAGAAGTGAAAGTTGTGAGTTGTAAGCTACACACTTTGGACTCCGCAACTGTAGCTACATTGTCTGAATTGTCACATGATGATTGATAGGTTGGTTTCCTTGCTGTGAAAGTTCAATGTTATCTGTAATATGAGGGTAAAGGGGTGAAGGGTGTCGTTATTCTGGGTTAGATGAATATTTTTCTTATAAAATATAGAGGGTCTGCCATGAAGCTCAATAGTAGACCAATTCTAAAGATATTTTACCAATACCAACCCTTGTTTTGAGGGTGGCAATCCTTGCTGTCCTGGGTTTGATTCCTTCCTCTTCCTCTTCTCTCTCTGTCGTTCTTCCTGTCCAGCTGTTATTGAGTAAAGGTCACTAATGCCACAAAACCTTAAAAATAACCTCTGAAAAGGACTTGATGATTTTGCTTTTTTTTTTCCTTTTAAATAACAATTGATTGACTTATAAAGCACAATACACAAAATATGATACTCAGCACAGTATTATGTATCCACTTTTTTAGCTTGGTTTTGGATAGCATGAAACAATATAGATGACTACATTGTAAACCCTAATTAAAAGATTTTAAAAAAATAAATAAATACTGTTGTCTTTGCAGTACTTTAATGAGACCATTAGAGAACAGGGGAGCAGAGGCAAAGAACTGATTTAACCGTTCACATTTCATCTATGCATAGGTCACTTTAATCAAACCAGCTCTAATTGTGTCTATTGGTGAAGTCCAGTGACTCCTCTCCAGCTTGGTAGATAGCTGTGAGCCAAGAGCTCCTCGTTTCATTGCTACTCTTTAACAGAGCGCTCCCTTTGATGTTGCACAGTTCTGCTGCAAGACAGCTTTTGAATCTGTGGGAAACTGCAGTGGATTAATGGATATTGCAGTCAAGTCTTTTGCTGGGGGCTTTTGTGAGCCAACCATGCAGATCTTTCTTATCAGCTTACTATAAGTCACGTCTCGCATATGGCCCAGCCTGGAAAAATTAACATGGGGATCCCGGTGTTTGTTTTTCACTGGCTAAAGATTTGTTGCTAATTATTATGTGGCGTGGCTAAGCTGAGGGTCATTGTTAGCAACCTGAATTAAAATAAAAAAGACACATGGTTTTTTTTTTTCAAAATAAAAGTAGGAGAGCATTTGTAGGGTATTTTTGTACTGTACTCTGATACACCTGGATAAAATCCAGTGTAACCAACTATTGTGATCTGGTTAAACAAGACCAAATTTGAACTTGTTGGCCTTCACCCAAAACTCTATGTGTGGTGCACAAGGAACACGGCAAGAACATATTATCCCTGCCGTGAAACATGGTTCTGGCAGCATCATCCTTCTGCGGGGATGATTTTCTTTGCCAAAGACTGGGGAGCAGGTCAGAGGTCTTTGGAAGATCTGAGAACGGAAAAGGCGACAACTCCGGACATACAGCATGAGCTGCAATGAACAGCTTAAATCAAAACATCATGATCTGTTAGAATGGTCCAGTCATCATCTGGACCTGAATCTGATTGAGAATCGGTAAAAATAAATCTTGAGAATTGTTGTTCACTGGTGGTCCTCATCCAGTCTTTGCTAAAGTTTAACTAACTATGCATCAGTCATTGCAAAGATAGAAGACATACCCAAAATGACTTATAGGTTCAGCATTAAGTATTTCCCAGCCACATAAAATCACTTTGTAGTGCAATCAAGTGTCTATGTTACCTTCAGTTATAATACAAATGCTGTACATATCAAATATCACTTAAAAGAAATATGACTTTGTAATTTAACGCCTTGAAATTGGGCCTCTGTTTCTTTAAGAAAATGTTGCTCTTTCTGACACTTAAAACGTTGCTCCTCTGTTAACACTTTAACAACCTTGCACTGAGATGTAGCTCGTACAATGCGCACTTCCAGCAGGTGTTTGCTAATTGCTGCTGGCTAGACTGAAGGAGCTGAGTGGGGGATTTACAGACGAGGGCTGCTCTGTAAAGCGGAAACTTATCTGCAGCTCAGAGGAGCTGCAGATCGTCCTTGAAGGCGGTGCTCAGTCCCACCACGTGTTTTGCACAGTGGTGGGACTTATTTCTTTGATTACATCCAAGAAATAATCAAAGCAACACTGCAGGTATGGTCTTTGATGAGAGAAAAACATTAGCAAGAAGATGTAAAACTAAAAAAATATCAATTTTGCATAATACCCCTTTAACTCATTTCTCTACTTTGTCTATCATAAAATCCTTACAAAATTATTTAAACTTTGTGGTTGTAATGTGGCACAATGTGAAAATTTTTTTTTATTTAGGAGTAGATATGTTTTTGTAAGTGGCTATATTTGCATTTTAAATAATCCCCCTTTTCTCTAGATTGTCTTTCTGGCTGACGCCATCGGTCTTGCGTCTCTGCTTTGAAAAGTGAAAATATGGAACTGACTCTGAATGAAAAAGCACAATTTTGCTGCCATATGACAATTAGCCTCCTGCTGAGATATAAACACAAGCCACCCGCTGACCCACACACACACCCTCCTATCTACACACATACAAATCTCATCTCTTACAAAAACAGTTATTTATTTGCTGTGGAAGATGCACCCGCCCGGTGAAAACTCACTGTCCCATCTGTAGGGTCCACTGTGCAACGTTTCTAGTTTTTTTTCTAATGTGAAAATAACTGTCAGCTCCTAAAAACCATGCCTGGCTCTACCTGCTGTCTTGGGAGCCATAGTGCATTGAAGTGAGGTGTGCTATGTTTAATCTAGCGGTCAAAAGCTGCTGTTTTTGTCATGTGAGCCAACTTTAAATCCGGCACGCCAGGTCCAAGCTTGTATTTTTACACACCGCACACATATCCAGTAAAAGCTTGTGCCAATCGCTTATACGTAATTTAATTCCAACTTAGAAATTGGAGGATTCTGTCCAGGGTCAGCAAAGATCAAAGCATGATAAAGATTATGTAACAGATTAGTCTTTTTTTTTTTTAGAGACGTGTGTCCTTGTTAAACGCATTGTGTGACTAAAATAAGACAATGACATGCTTTATACTTACCTCGCAGAGGGCAGGAGCTTATCCCAGCATGCACTTGGCAGGCTAGCAGTCAATTACAAGGCTGGAACCGGTTAACGCCATCACGGTCATAGTCTCACCTCTGAGGAAACAGCATCTTCACGCTGCGAGGCAACAGAGCGAATCAGTGACCCACTAGAGTCTGTCACCACAGCTTAATTAGCACCTGTATATTGCCTGAAGATGGCAAAAAGAATAAACCTGTGAAGTGACAGGATTTCCCTTCACTCGTCCTGAAATCAGGATACATTATGTTCAGTTGTCGCCGTTTTATCAAGTAGGTTCCAATCAGTCTTTTAATATTTGCAGGCAAAGGTACCACAGAGCCAAAACTGTGTTTAAATCCACCAACTGTGTCCTCTCAATTCCTATGGAGGACAGCCAAATCCCTGTTTACCCCTAACCCTCATCTGTCACTGCAATAAGCTCGTCTCACACAGAAGCGCCAGAACAGTGGGTGATTAAAATATTAATATGATACCTTTTACTCCCACCATTAGACACGTCCCCACAGATGGGTCTCGCTGACATTGATATGAGCGGATTGTTTGATGGCAGCGTTCAATGTGCAGATGTTGCTGAATACCCACAGAAACTGATGCAGACCGAGTGGACGCATGTTAGAGAGAAAGAGGAGGCTGATTTCTTTGTAAGAGGAGGAAAATTTCATATTTTTTTAAAGGAATTAACAAATATATAGATTTATGACAGAGGGATATATTTCAGTCGTTTATTTTTCTTAATTTTGATAATTAGAGGTAACTAAAGCCAGCAGCAGTCATTGGAACCATCAGCAAAAGAAGGGTAAGAGAAACGATCGTTGCTGAAGAGATAGTGGCCGCATGAGTTTTTGTTACATAAATACTGGAAACCAAATGGCTTGCTCATAATAAACTAAAAAATTCAATACAAGTTGTCTCAACGCTATTTAAGTCAACTGACTAAATGCAATTTTACCATCATTTATTCAAGTTAAACTGTAATGACTGGGACATCATATGCAACGTTTAGTCTTCAGAGTCCTTGGAAATCATACTAATTAGAACTGACAAAGGTTTAGTAACATTACTTCCTATTGCTCTCAGCAGAAAAAGTATACTGTAATTAGGTTTCACATTGCATTGCAAAAGTGGTGGAAACATGTTTGAGAATGGGGATGTGTTGTTGTTTTTTTTTTTTCAGGGCCAGGTGCAGAGTTAGTTATCAATCATGTCTCATGTTGTTGTATTTCACATCTGCTACAGGCACCTTCTCCTAGGATATAAATGTCTATATTCTTGGAAAAACGCATTTTAATAGCAAGTAGATCAAAACTGACACAATCTTTATAAAGCAACAGAGTTGCCAATAGCCATGCTTATTATCCATGTGTCTGGCAAAATACAATATTTGTGGTGATATAAGAACGATTTCACATGTTTTCTGTGTTATAAGCGCTTCCATATCTTTCATTTAATTTTAAAAGGTAGGTTAGTAAAGGGTGAATCCACAGAAATTCTTCATCAAGTCATCCATCCATCCGTTTATCTTTGAGCTACTTTATTTTGACAAGTTTTCTAGGGTGATCCAGGCAGCACTAGAGAAAGCATGGAAGCAGAACATGCTGCTTTTGTACGACATACATAATCTGAGTTGATTCTTTACCTATCCAGTCTGATATTTTGTATATCATGCCGTCAGCTAATAATTCATATGTCTGTGATTTATTTCCAGCACATTCAGCAATTATTCACAAATATGGCAAAAACATCTGACAGTTGTTTGCATTCAAATAACTGTATTTTTTATTTTTTCAGTAAATAAAAAATTTACGTCTCTTAAAGTTAAGAGACGTTTAACATTTGGTAGGGAAAAAGTAATTCCACGATAAGAAATAATAAATTTAACAAACTCACGGCTCCCACACAGACTCCCAACTCTTATAAAATTAATGTAACTGAATCAGCTTTTAAATGTCATCCGAAATTTCTTGTAGTAAGAACATAGCGTTATCTTCCTAAAATAATGGTCTATGTCATTTTTTGCCAAAAGTGATATTTTTTGCCTATAACATCTTTTGAGAAGAAAGAGGTGGTGATTTTAGGCCAATTATTTTATTGTAGCAAAAATAAAATTTAACATTGTTTTTTTCCCCCCCCCTCTTCTGAATAAATGTTATCAAAATAAAAGTTTTATTTCAAATGTTTAGTGTAAAGTTAGACTATTATAATAATACAAGATGAATTTATTTTAAGGCTTTTTTTTCACACATCTAATTCAATGCTGTCAATAAGTGATGCTGTGTCCCTTGGCAGGGATACGACATCATAATGTAAACTGTGACTGCCTATTGCCATAATATGGCTATTGAATATCTAAAATATAGGAAACAAAGCAGAGACTAAAGAGCACTGGTAAGACAGCTCTACAGAGTGAAATAGATGACGCAAACAGAGAGAAAGTAAGAAAGAAGTCGAAAAAGTCTGAGAGCAAAAGTTGATATAGAAAGAAAAACTGATTACTTATTACCCCCTTGACTCTTAATCCAGTTTACAATGGTCGACTTCACCCAAGTAATTTTACTTCAAAGGTTCTGAGCCATGGCCAATTATGTTGCATCCAAAACTTCCTTTTTGAACTGAAAAAAAAAAAATCACAGTCAAATAGAATACTAATTAATCGAGCCAGAGCCAGAACACTATTTATTTCAGCTTGTTAGCAAACTTGAAAATATTCAACATTGGCCTTCAAAACAAGACTAGGAGATAAAGGCTGCCGGAGAGCTGCACACTTCATGGTATTGCTCTTTTAGAGGTTCATACTCTGGCTTTGTTCTACAGGGAGAAATGTATCACTACTGTCCTCTTTTGCTCCATTTACTATGGACTATGTTTAAAACTTTTTTTTTTTTTTAATTCTGCCTTATATTAGAAAAGTTGAATGTTTTCATCACCAATTTGTTTTTTGTCTACCCCTTAATTGGCATCTTTGAGTCAATACAGCCTACCTTCTCGTCATGGTTTTAAGTGTCATTCAGTTAGAAGCAAAAAATAGTCTCTGTAAATGTCACAGTCTACTCTTGCCAGAGAATCTATCTAGCATACCCAAACCCTGTTTGTTAGGTAAATCCTTCTCAGTCATTTCTGATTAGTTGGCATTAGCAATTCCAGTTTGATATGCCTAATGTTAACTCATCAAGAACGACAGATAAGTTAAACATGGCGGCTTTTTTGCGTCAGTTATTGCTGTACTCAAAAATATGCATCAGGTTTTTCTCATCCTATTTGATAAATACACTAATAAAACATATGGTAAACTATGAGTTCTATTCAACATCACTAGAAGGGAGGTTTGAAATGGCATGATTAGGCAAAAATCCAAATTCGTAAAGGAGTGATCTGAAACAAAGTTCTTTGATTTAGGTGGAATAAGTGCAACAAGATGTGGCTGAAAAGAAATGTGGGCAGGTGGAGTGAATGACAAATGTTCATTCATCCATTTTCTCCATTCCTTAGAGTGTCCTTTGGGGAAGCTGATGCCTATCTCAATGGTCAAGGGTCACTGAGCAAGAGGAATGGTACATTTTGGAGAGGTTGCCAGTTCATCATAAAGGCAAAAAAGAAACACAACACAGACAGGAGAATCTAGTGACCAACTAACCTAACAAGGATGTTTTTGGACCCTGAAAAGAAGGCAGTGTATCTTGAGAAACACTTGCACAGAGGCACAATGGAGACTCTACACAGAAACGCCCTGGTTGGGTTTTGATCCCGAGACCTTTTTTGGGACAAGGAAGTGCTGCCAGTGAATATTCCATATGAGCAAAATCCAAGTCATCACAAAATGTGTGCTTTTGGGATGACCTTGTCTCTGTGGAGGAGCTGAAATCCAGTCCAACGCTAGTTGTGTGGGCTGGTTAAGCAAATGGAACTTTTTGAGACCATTTGTGGCTGCGTTTGAATAAAAAAGGGCCCGTAATCTTGTACTGAGTGGGCATCGTAGGGTACACACGAAAGGGTGGGGCCATGCTTATGTAAGTTATAGAAGATCAGAGCTTCCCTGCCTGATTCCAAGGACTGCAGAAGAGACACATAGAGAGACAGACAGTGTTTTGTGCAAGTGGGGGTGGATGGGTGGTGCCAGTGAGGGGGTACAGCAGAGAACGTTCCAGGAAACTCAGAAGCATAATCTTCTTATCCATGGCAGATTGGTTCAATGTGTGATGTGCACATTTATGTGTGTGCATCCATGTAGGGTTTATGTTTAAGAGCTTTGATTTCCCTCCTTTATGTGAATGCCACTCCTTTATTTCCCCATCTTTCTTGTTTTTGTCACTCTTCTATGCAGTCTTCCCACTTCTTTGCATCACATACATCACCAAGCATCTAAGCATTCGCTGGTTTGTCCTACTCCTGCAACTGCTTCTCTTTAAAGTGACCCCAAACAGAGAGGAGATTTCTCACTGAAACCGCTGGGTTTTCCTCTAGCCCAGGCCAGCCAGCGGGGGTTTGAGGAATCGCGTGAGCGGCGGGACACGGGAGGAGGTCATGGAGTTAAAGACCATATTCTGCTGATTGTGGGAAATTATACCCCTTCCCCCCAAAATTTCACCTGCAACTCCAAGAGACAGAGAGAAAGGGATAAGGAGGTATTTCACAGGGTGATGAGGGGAAAACAGAGAACAGAGAGAGGGGGGAAGGAGGGAGAGGACAGAGATGGAGGGAGGGATGTAACAGTAGAGCAAGGTTTGGTCTGTAGCCAGCGAGGGAAGACAAGAAAAGAGAACAGAAAGAAGAGAGGCTGCCACTGAGAAGAAAAGTGGCTCAACTAAAGCAAACCATGTCCTTCAGAATCATTCATCCAACTTGAGAACACATACTCACACTTAAACAGGCCTGCACACACATCTGTGCACCCCCACAACACTTTTACACTCCATCACCCCGCTCCCTCCTTCATTTTAACACCTTGGTAAAGCACCATTTGCCTTGCCCGGTGCCCGTGTATCCTCCCATCTTCCTCGTCGATCCCGGTTTCCCTCTCCTCCTTGATAGTCTTACCCACAGACCGTGACTATCTCCTGCTTACAGAACTGCCATGGATTAGAGCGAGATGACGAGAGCGAAGCGCAGTCAGCCAGCACCGCCTGCTGCACAGGAAGTGCCAGTGACTCTCAGTGCCGCCTGCTGCACCCTTGAAGAGCGCAACAAGGGCATTCCTCCAATCAATAATTGGCTCGTTTGTTCATCAGTTTCTTGCAATTCACTACACGTGTCTCTATGGCATCATGGCACAGAGAGGGTGAAACAAACGTGAGAAAATTGGAATATTATTTCAAGGATCTCGTTGTTAATTGTTATTTACAATTTGCGAGTACAAAAACTAGTATAACCATGCAGCTTAATTACCAAGTGTATGGAAATATTTTGTGAAATTCAATGTGGCAAGATATGAAGGGTGTCTTAAAGTCACAAGCAGGTGAACGGAAGCAAGTAAATTCATCCAAAAATTAGCATAGTTTGTAAAATACACATGAATGACCCACATTGATAGCCACTCAAATATAACCCAAAACCTCAGGCGAGTTTTTTGCTTCCGCAGAACGGCACTTGTAACCCTTTTTATTGCCGTCTGACTGGATGCGAACTGATTCAAAAGGTCTTCTGCAAATGTGGACACAATGATGAAACTGGGACACGCCGGCACGCTTTGTTCCCTCTCTGTTTCACACTTCTGATTGCTCGGGATTGGCTTCTCAGAAGCAGGCAGTCGTTGCATTTTTTATTTCCTCCAAAGACCGATCCGTCAGAGTTTATGATTCTGTCTGAGACTGGTTAATTCGCTCGCTAGAGACCCTCATCATTGTATCTGTGGGTAAAAGACACACTGATACAAGGTTTGTAGTTGCTCTTTAGTTTAGCTGCAGTGTTTTTTTTTTTGTTTTGTTTTTTTTAGTCTGGATCAGTGGATTTGAACAGAGCTAGCCAATGCTAAGTAGTTCAGGGAGGAGAGAGACTGTTTCAGAGGTGGAGGGGGTTTAACGGGGGAATCACGAAATGAATGAGAGACTGAACGACACAGAGACATCTTGGCAAAGCTGCAGCTTCTCACTGCAGAGGTTTTAAATCCTTTAACATGATTTTCCCTCATCCTGTTAAAGACATAGCTATGGATGAGGAGAGAGTAAAGTGTTCCTTCAGAGGAAGGAGGGGGTTGTATGAGGAGAGGAAGAAAAAGAAGAGGAAAAAAACAGGAGGGGGAGAAAAAAAATAACCGAGTGTTAAATATAAGGAAGCATATTATCATTCCACTCACACCTCTCTGCTATCTCAGTTCTAAATGTTATCATATCATAGCGACCGGGTGGAAGGAACTTCAATTATTTGACTTTTTATTGCACAGACGTGAATACAGTCCCAAAGTTAATGTTTTAACAGACCAAAACATTCATAAACATCTAATTTATAACAACATTGGGAGCATTTTTTTTTTCTCAAAAGACTTGGCACATCTTGCTTAAATAGGTCAGGTCACTTCTGTTTTAAAGTAAATGGTTTGATTTGTATCTCAGTGATCTGATACTTTTTGTGACAGAAAAGCAAAGGGACTGTGACTGCATGTTGACAGATTTAAGATTTCTCACATGGCAGCCCATTCTCTGTTTAATCTGATGCGACTGCTTGTCTGAGCCTTAGTCAGACAGATGGCCTCACAGTGGTCTCAAAACTTTGTTTGACCCAATGAATATAAAATGCCCACGTTCTGTCGCTACGAATGAAGCCCAAGCAGCAGCTCCCTCTGTCACTTTTACTCCACAGTTGCGCAGAGTTGTGCAGAACATGGCAAATAAAACCCAAATAGGTCTAACCAGCCTAAGTAGTATTTTTCTTTTCGCCTTATGATTCGTTCAACATAGACATATGGGGTTTTTTTTACGAGGAAATGAGACAGGAATCTCTCAAAAATAGTAAAACGAGTAAACAACAAATTAAGAATGGATGGAAAAATATACATTGCAGAAATCAAACCCTTATCGCTTACAGGATTTATGCATGTTTCCACTGGTGATGTGACAATTTATCCTTGATAATTACCAGTCACTGAGCTTTTTAATTATATTGCCTTTAATTTAGAATTGTATTTATTTATTTATTTTGAATAAATAATAAGAAAGCAGTCAAGACAAAACCAAATAACTTGCATTGAACAGCAGTCTGGAACTAAACATAATGCAATTAATTTTTACATTGGATTGTGCTATCCATATTTCACACAGTAATAAAATTGGGGTGTTTTGCTTTGCACCTACTATAGCACCAAAATATTCTTTCTGCACATTTACATTGTTTACATTAACACACACTGCTTATTTAAAGCACTAATGTTGGATCTTTTTGTGGGATGAGGCTGGAAATGAATCAATTCATATTTCCCATTAGCACAGAGGGAAGCAGGAATCAATTTAAATCGTACCCACGGCGAGAAAAAAAAAATCAATTTTGAACCATTATCTAGAACTGATAGTTTTGATCAGGTAACATTTGGGATCGTTTTATCTGAAGAGGCTGATTTTTAACAGCTTTTGTTTGTGAAAAACAAACAAAACTTGAGCAAATTCATAATTAAACAACCACAATGTTTGGAGGAAAAAATGATAATAATAATAACAACATAAGGCTATGCTGTGTGTTTGTCCCAAAGTGACGTTTCTTTGCTAAATGAGTGAGACTGTTTCTCCATGCAACAATCTTTTTGAAGCAGAGCCAAATTCAGGAAGCTTTGAGAGTGCTGTTGTCAAGGCAACAAATCTGCATTTCATATGAAGAAAGAGTCGCTCTGCCTCAGCTTGTATTATGACTGCCATTTGAGATTTTCTGATTTTCCTTTTTTTTCACTGTCAGATGTCACAGACTAGAAAGACAACAACCATCAAATGTATAATTTATCCAGTCTGGTTTGGATCGCGGTAACATCATCTTCCCCTGATTCATTTTCTCTTTCAGACATAAAAAAAATAAAAAATAAAAAAAAAATAATTTCACTGGATTTTTTTCCTGCCTCGTGTACTTTGCATTGATTTGGCATGACTTTCCATGATTGTCACCTTGCTTTGGAATCCGTAGCAATGCAACATCAGCTTTGATCCACCAGAGTGAGCTATTCTCCAACACTTAGACCGTATTTCTCCCCTCAGCTCTGAGCTGGGAAATGTGGCCTCCTCTGTGTTTCCTTGATGCACATGAAGACTATCAGTTACAATAGCAACCCTCTCTTTGAACCCTAAGTGGTCTAATGGAAATAGAGACTGTATAACTGCTTCAGCTTGGTATTTTTATTTCAGGTATGGCTTTATATACTGGAAAAATAATATGTTAACCAGTGTAGGTCAAAGTATTGGTACCTGATAAGAACCATATGAAATTGTCATTGATGTAAAGTTAAATTTCACAATTTAAAGGCATGACTTCAAAGCAAACGTCTAAACTATTTGATAAATGCGACAATGTTTGGAGAGAAAGAATATGTCAAAGATTTAATTACGAATGTCTTTGAAATAAGATATTTACCTATAGAGGGAAATATAGGTAAATATAAACCTTTAAATATTTACCAGATATTTAGAGGTAAATATCTGATACTGATATTCAAATACCTATGTATGATTAATGTCTCTTTAAACAGTGAGGGAAAGCCCGGCTGATGATGTCATTGCTTTGGAAACTTCAGGTGCAAGTACAGACATGATGGGAATCTCCAGCCATCATAACACACAGGAAAGGAGACAGGCTCTGTGTCCCAGAGATGAACGTGTTGTGGTCTGAAATCCAAATCCAAATCCACCGCAGAGTAAAAGCCAGACGCCTCGTCAAAATGCTGCCAGGAGCCGGTATGAAGAACAGTATGCGAAAGTTTCGAAGAACCATCTAAATAGATCAGCCAGGAAGTTAAAGGTAAGGCACAAATGAGTCTTCCAAATGGACAGTGACCAATAAAATAAGCCAGTGTTTTAACCTGGCCATCACAAAGTCCTGATCTCAGTCTGAGAGATCCAAAAAGGTGTGTGTGTGTGAGCAAACCTTATTCAGTTAACCCAGTCCTGTCAGGAGGAAAGAGCCAGAACTCCAGCAAACGATCATCAGAAGCAAACCAAAAAATATTTGACCCAAGTCGTATAGTTGAAAGGCAAAAACCAACCAAATACTACTCCTTTACCTACTTCTTTTCGAGCATGTTAAGATTATTGTGGGACATAATTCATTTTTATTTATTTATTTTATTTATTTCGAACATGATGGCAGTATAAAATAAACACACATGAACAAGGAATGCAAAAGACATTATTATTTTCTAGGTCACTCTTGTTTGTGGCATAACCTTGCTGACCCCTCTGATCCAAAAACACAACCTCAACCCAACGACCTACACTCCCCACAGGGAACATCGAGCTGATTTCCAGGTACTCCATCATAAATGTTTTTTTTTTCACTCTTCCTCCATCTAAAACATGCTCTTGTGACTTATGGAGGAGAAGAAAAAAAAAAAAACACACACACACACACACAGCCCCTCCCCCCCCCACCCACACTCTCCCATTCAGTGACGGTTTACCTCCAGGCTGCTCAGATTCTCCTGAGCTGTTGTGCTCCAAGCCGACTAAAAAGAAGACGCTTTTGAAATCCGGGGCTCCTTTTAACCTCTCCGTGACCTCTGCTAAGTGGTCAGTTGCTTGGTGACCTTGCCCTGGTTTCCTGTACAGCCTCTTCCATCCCACTCTAACAGGACACATGAGATCTGCCCTCTGCACAAGGACCATTGAGACAATGTTCATCTTCCAGCTGAACTACCACGAGTTACGTGTCATTGAACAAATTTTGTGGAACATGAAAGCTTTTTAGCAGCTACATGACGAGGGGCTTTTTACATTTAGTTAACATACGAGTAATAATTCAAAGCAAAATTAACAAGATTGACTTCCGAATAACTGACTGAACTTGTTGTAATCTGACTTTCTCTATAGGGAAGCAATTAAAAAGTTAAAGAGCTCATGATGAGTCAGCTTACAGACTCTTAAAGCTGCTCATCAGGGATGAGAAAACATTATTATTCATCTTAGCGGAGTTTTAAAATGGAATATGATAATTAAAAAAAGATTTAGATTTCTGCAATAAGAAACATTAAAGCAGTTACAGCAATTGGGTTATAATTAATGGTATAAATATTTTTGTAAAACGAGGCAGAATTAAAGTTTCATAAAAACAGTTTCTAGGGTCGCAGTTTGAAATGGAACTGGTTCATGTTCATAGATCACCAGCTAAACATTATGAGTTAAATTCACAACCCTAATATGATATTGTTTGGAGGTTTTTTTCTAATAATGGTAATGGCTTCATGTGCCAGTTTGTACATTGCTTAAGTAATTACATAGGATGTGCAAACTCGGATTTCCAAGCTTATTTAAATCAGTTCAATTCTCTCCTGTCCTCTTTGCCCAAATGCTACAATTTAGTTGTGCGCTTAGAAAACTGTTAAAATTAACAAATGCTTGACTCTCAGAAAAAAACAAAAATTACTATAGTTTTGGCTGAAAATGGAACTTTGTAACACTTGCGCCGCTTTCAATGGACATTACCGATTTGCATCTTTATAAAAATCCTGACGGAGTCTCACGTCAGGTGACGAAATTCCATCTATCCATCCATTTTCTCACACCCTTGTCCCTGGTGGGGTCAGGAGGGGTTCTGGTGTCTATCTCCAGCTATAACGTTCCGGGCGAGAGGCGGGGTTCATCCTGGACATGTCGCCAGTCTGTCGCAGTGACGAAATTCCCACTTTGATAAAACATCAGGGCTATGATTTATGAGATTCTTCTTCTGCTTTTGCTTATTTGTCCCACCTACAAGCGTCAGATGAAACATAAAAATAACTTAAGTAAACACAAAAGGCAGTTTGCAAAGAAGCATTTACTGTAATTTGTAAAAGAAAACTGGTTACCCAAACCAACCTGGTCGCATTCGAAGACATAATTGTCCAATAAATCATTAAATTAACTATTCCTATCCTCATGGCTGAATAAGCTGAATTCAATTTCAATTCCCAAACCCATGACTGCTTATTGCAAGACTGGTATTATTCTTAAATCACATTAATATGACCTGTTTGATAACAAGAAGAGGTCTCAAAAAGCAACACATCATGTCCTGACTTAAAAGGTCAGTGTTCAGCATTCAGTATGAGAAAGAGACTGAGTAAAAATGGCTTCCACGGATGAGTTCCTAGAATCTGGAGGACTTGCTATTATTGATGAAGCCATGAATTCTTCTCTCTAGAAGAACAAGTCCCAAAAGAGAATGTTTGTGACCTTAAGCTCAAAGTACACGCTTGAGCTTAAGGTCACAAAAAACAGAAGAAAACCTGTGTTTAATTTCAGATGGTTGGAGAGACAAGTTGGAAGTGACTGAATGCTGTCGTTTCTTTCCCTTGCTCATCTCTGCTGTGCTGTACCTGCAGCGGACACAGACAGAGCACCAATAAAAAAAAAATTAAAAAAAACTGCATAATATATCAATTTCATAATTTTATATTTCTGCGGTTTAATAAAAAGAATTATTTCTAAATTTATCCATCCATCCATCCATCCATCCATCCATCCATCCATCCATCCATCCATCCATCAATCATGGTAGAAAGCCGTCAGTTTTTTTCTCCTCGGTCATATATATATTTTTTTTATTGATTTAACCAGCACTGCTCTCAGATCAAATGGGAAATCTGATTTCCCTCTTGAGTGCTCTCTGTTTTTTTTTTTGCTGTTGTTTTTTTGTCCAGTTCTCCTTCCTGCTAAAACCAGAGGAATACAGAGACTCCAGTGGCCAGCATCATTAGATCGCTAATTTGGCTGCACAGACTTTATTAAAGTTTATTATCTATATTGTACGTCTCTAATGAGTCAGTCATCCTTGGAACGGAGATTTTTTTTTTTTTTTTTATCTATCTGCCCCGTTCATTTTCTAGTGGCTAAAAGAGCTCAGAAGTAGGTGTGTACATTCAAAACAAAAGAAAAATACTACTTCTACAAAAAAGAAATATATACACCATCCAGCAGGTGTGCAAACAGGCATAGCAAGAATATTCATGCACTTTGAACCTTCTCATGTTTTGTCATATTAACCTCTATGTATTTTATTTGATTTTAGATGCAAATAATAAGATGAAGGGAAAATGATCCAAAATTTTCATTTTTATTTATTTATTTATTTTTTATACAAATGAAAATCTGAAAATGTATTGCTTGAAATCCACCTGCATGTACTTGTATCTGCATATAAACACAAGTGTTTTGCCAGAGATTTGTCTTAGAAGAATATTGAACAGAGTTAAGTGCCACACCAGAAAAGTCAGTGGTAGCGTTTTGAAGAAGCGTAAACCAGGGTCAAAGTGGAAGACAATATTAGAAAATGGACAACAAAAAAAAAATCTGCAAATCTGCAGAGACATGACAAATTGTCAGGCCAGACATAGAGAACAGAAGCTGGTTACTCTGGATGAGCAGCAGAGATTCACGCCTGAAGAGGTAGAATCTGTTGACAATAATAAAAAAAAACATGCCATTGATACATGTAGGTAACACTGCAGACATCTAGTCAAGTCAGATGAAGCCTAAGCTGAACTTTACGTGCAGAACACAAAGTGTTGCTAAAACCCAACGGTGCAACACCCTGAACACACCACCGCTAAGAAAAAAACATTTTTTGGAAGTATTATGCAACAGGGAATCGTTTTCTCTTTAGAAGGTTCAAGAATACTGAAGACAGTTGACGGAGCTACAAACAGGGCAATCCTCGAAGAAAACAGTTGCTGGAGTTTCACAGCAACCGAGAGCATACAGCCAGAGCTCTGTCCACATTCAGATTAAACGACATACAGGCAGAGATCAAAAGCTTAACCGGATGATAAAATAGCCCAGTCAAAGTCCAGAACAAAGTCCAATTGAGAAGCTATGGCCCATGAATGTTCACATGCTTTCCATTAAGCCTGACTGAGTCTGACCTCTTTTGTAAAAAGAAGTAAATAAATAAATAGGTTAAAATTTCAGTGTGTGGCTACTCAAAGCAAACAGAGACCTCTACCCCCCCCCCACCCCAAAAAAGACTTGCAGCTGTATCTGTTGTGAAAGGTGGTTCTGAAGTACCGGTTCAGAGTTCAGAGTATCTGGATACAAATGGATACCTGATTTTTCCTGATTTCTAGCATAAAAAGATGGTTTAAAACGTTGTAAATTATACACCACCTTGAGCTGTCTCATCTGTATATTCCAAAATAAAACACACTGAAAGTTGTGGCTGTAACAGGACAAAAGGTTAGCCAACATAGCCGCTTTCTTCAAATCTACTGATAAAAAGAGCAGCAGCGTTTGGCAGCCCTAAAAGCACCGAGATTTCCCGCAGGAGCCCGCGGAGCACAAACGGAATGTAATCGAGAGCAATTATCGGCCTCGGGGGTCATCAAAGAATCAATTGATAAGATGACTGATGGCTCGGCCGTCGGCTTGATTTTGCTGCCCTCAAGCGGCCAAATAGTTGAAAGTGAGCATTAGATTTATCTCAGGAAATGTTTATAATTATGAATATAGCTACAGCTGATGCAGCAGAGACATGCTTTAATAATTTATAATAATAACAATACAAATATTGTGCAGTTTGAGGTCGATAATAATAATAATAATAATAATAATAATAATAATAATAATAGTGAGCAGGTTGACACATGACGACCCAAAGCAACCAAATATAAATAAGAATAATGATATATATATATATATATATATATATATATATATATATATATATATATATATATATATAAGGTAAAAGCAGCAGCGTCTATCGCGTTATGCGTCGCACCTCGTCGTCACGAAGCCCACAGTAAGCCGTGAGGCTGAGATATTACACGCGTGTGTCCTATAAGCGAAGGGAGTCGATGAGACCGCACTGACGGAAGGGGGAGAGGTGGGCTCTTCAGAACGACGAGCCGTGGAGATCTGCGCCGGTGCGGGCATCGACGGACTTCACATCACTTTCCTGCCCGATTCCCCCCGAAACGTTTGATCGCGCCTCCTCTCTCTCTCTCTCTCTCTCTCTCTCTCTCTCTCTCTCTCTCTCGCGTTTTCTCTCTCACACACACACCATGAGGTCCAAGCGGAGGATGCCCGCTCTGTTTGTTGTTCCAGCCGAGAGAGAGCATCACGCAAGCTCGTAAAAGAAGAAGAAGATCGAACACCTTTTGGAGCGCTCTTTCATATTTCAGGACAAAACCCTCCGGTGTTTCTTTTATTTTTCTTTCTCTTTCTGTCTCTCTCCAAGGGCCGCAGCGAGTGCGCGCATCCCACCTTGGATTATCATCAGCGTGGACATATGGGGGAAAAGAGGACACATCAGTGCGTTCACTTTTGAAGCAAAGCTCAGGGTCTTGACGCTATTGCGTTACGCATCTGTTTCCCTGCGAGTCTCTTTTTTTTTCTCTCTCTCTCTCTCTCTCTCTCTCTCTCTACCCCTCAAGAGATCCCCGTTGAAATTGGGTTCTCTGCAGCATTTCTTTTTAGCCTCAGAAAAGTCAAATATCGGTGGTTAAATAGGGAGGTCGGGGGGGGGGGAAACAGACCGAGGTGTGTGTATAGTCTGAGAGGACCGACAGGAGCAGGAGCAAGAGGAGGAGGCGGTGGTGGTGGTGGAGGAGGAGGACGGAGGGGGTGCAGAATGAGGTGTGTTTTCTCTCTTTTTTGGGAAAAGCCGGAGAAAGACGGGAGAAGGTGTATAAGCCAGCTGCTCTCTTGAGAAATAACGGCGATCTGAGGAGGAAATGGCCTAGCTAAAGCAACAAAATAATAAAGAGCAGAGGACAGAAGAATCGTGCTGTGGATGGACGGGCCAGCGTCATCGACATCATCCTAAATCCCCGGCGCTCGCATCGCCTCTTTAAGGTAAACCCATATGTTGACCAGCGCATCCTAAACCCTCTCCCCTCGCCCTCCCCTTCCTAGATCTTCCTCCTCCTCTTCCTCCTTCTTCTTCCCCTTCTGTCTGTCATCGTTCTAATATGTGCGCAATATTGGTGACTTTGCACATTGCGCACCTTACTCATCTTGACGCACTGAGATGATGAGGTTTCAGTGGAAGTGGTTGCTACAGCACACATTTCCTTCCTTACAGGAGTGTAAAGGGGTGGTTGGGGTGGTGGTGGTGGAGGGGCGCCTTGGATTGGCCTTGCCTGTTGATAAGTTGTCACATCCCAACATGATCAGCTTACTTTGTATAAGCAGCGTGCGGCCACCAACAAGAAGACATCAGAGTGATTTAATTGGAATCAGCTCATCATCAGTCAGACCGGTTGCTCTTCTCAGCAGGACCCTCATTTCCCTCAGATGTGAGGGTATAGATCATTCTGATAGGGATTTTTATTGCGCCGAATGATGACAGCTTAATTAGACTCGCAATGCTCCTGAGCTGCAACATAACTAATCTTTAGCAGGGGTGTGTGTGTGTGTGCGTGTGTGTGTGTGTTTGTTTGTTGATTCAGAAGATACACCTCTGAAACCCACAGAAGCGTCCCCTTCCTTCTCCTCCGCCTCCCCTAAGACTAGAAGATGCAGATCGGGGTTTGTGAATTAAATGCACACACTCCCATTAATATTCAGCTGTGGTTGGGCAGCGCTCGGTTAATGGCAGACAACAGGACCTCTGTTCTGACAGGTCACGGATGAGAAATGGTGTCTTAGATTTGGTGGAAGGGCACTTTTAAAATATATATGTATATATATATATATGTATATTATTATCGTTATCATGATTATTTTTCATAGCTTCACTAAAAAGTAGCAGTAGAAAGTGGATTTTTTTTTCTCTTTTTTTTGTAGGACTGGGCAGAAGCTGAATAAGACTGAGGGGTCTGGAATACAAACAGACAAACAAACAATACATTCCAGAATGATTGCGTTTCCTTTTCCGAAAAAAACGTGGTGCCTTTAGCTTTACATGGAAGTGACATTTAAAATCCATCAAACAAAAAAAGCTATAATAAAGTACCTTTATAGACTTTGTGGAGGATTTCTCCTGGCGCTCTCGGTGAAGTGTTGAAAGAGCTGTGATTGCTCTCCGTAGGCCGTCATCATGTCAGGCTGGTGGATGGCGTTTGGCCTCTTACTCAGTTGCAAAGCGAGGATTGGTTTTTATATGTTAGAAAGAAAGATGAAGTAGAGTTTTAGTTCTTAATTGGGGTCCAAACAATTGCCATTAATGTACTTTCATTGGTATTTTGTTGTGACAGACTGACACATATTTTCAGAAAAAATCATAAATATCTTTTAGATGTTCTTTTATGGAAATGGAACAAGGGTGGCATGTGCTGGGATTCAGCCCCCTCTACTCAATTCAATTCAGTTTATTTATATGTTACCAGTTCATAGCAAATGTCTCGAGGCACTTTACCAAAAAAAAAACTATTTCAATTCACGCATACATTCTAAGTATCCCTTGATTTGCATCATTCTTTTCTTTAGCATTAGCATTTAGCGACAGTAGACAATGGCTTGCATTGTGTAGTTGACTTTATATAGCAATCCTTCATACAACGCATGCATGTAGCGATAGTGGAGAGGAAAATTCACCTTTAAAAGAAACCAACAGCAGAACCTGGTTCAGTACAAGCGTCCATTCGCCACGATGCTCCCAAATGAAAGCCAGTGCAAACTACTGCATCTAATTGTCACCTAATTGATAAAAAGGATACTTTTTGTGTGTAATTTAATATAATTATAAATCAAGGCGTGGAGGTTTGCAGGAGAACATTAGTGAACAAACAGGATCATGAAAACCAAGGAGCTCAGCAGATCAGGGATTAGGTCGTAGGGATGTTTTAATTAGGGCTATAAAGCCATTTCTAGAGCTGTGGATGATTGAGGGAAGTACTGTTCAATAAATCACCCAAAACAGGAAAGAATGTGGAAAGAATAAAACCATTAAAAGTTTGCAATAAGCAGAATAGCAGACAGGACATCGTAGAAGAAGGTGCTCCGGTGAGGTCAAGAAACTGTAAGTATTTTTTTAATGTTAACTCCCAAACTAATGTTGATCATGACCCTGAACACAACATCTCTACATAGATTCATTTGGGTTGTTGTATTGTAGCTTTTGGGATGCTCATGTTTATGGGAAGATAAAAACATAGAGGAGTCTTCTTGGAAGAAAACCTGTTGACTGCAGAGGACTGTGAGAGCTGAGCAGAAAGTCAGATCAGAGCGTTATTCAAGTGTAAGAGGTACCTAATCTTTTTTTTTTTTTTTACAAGTTTTTACCTCCTTCTAAAGAAGGAACTGGTAGCAAAAGAAAAATATCAACATCTGAGATTCTCTCCATCCAATCTGATGGAGCTTTTTTTTTGAGTTATTATGCAAAGAATAGAAAAATGTAAGTCTCTAGGTGTTCAGAGATGGTAGAGACATAAAAAAAATCAATAACTTTGAAGGACAGAATACAACTACAGGCCACACTTTAGCAGGTTTAGAATTATGAAACAATTTCAAAACCATGTATTGTTTCTTCTTTTTTGGTTCATTACATACAATCTCAACAAAATACTCTGTAGGTTTTTGGTTTTAATGTCTCAAAATGCAAACAACTCCAAGGGGCACGGAAACTTGTGCAAAGGGGATGCATATATCTGTGAAAAACAGCAATATTCGGAAACCGGTGTCATCCACTGTGCCTCAGGGAACATGTGCAAGTCCAGTGTTAGAACATAAAACCCTGTTCTTAGCCATTTTCCACTCACCCAGAAGAGAACACGGCGATCAGCATCGTTCTCAGACCACAGCAAAAACCCGGCAGAGCCACTATTGTGGCACGCACAGTGTCAGCCGGTTTCCAGAGAGCATACGGAGGTTAAGTGAAGATAGATGGAGAGAAAAAGAAAGAATGACTGTTTAATGGATTGGATGACAACATTAGGGGGAGACTTACAACCCAGAACAAAATGTGTCAACTTAATGAGGTATGTTTGGCTGATATGGCTGTGAGTAAGGTGAAGTGTTCAAAAGGGTAGTTTGCTCGCAAATGCAAAAGGGAGTTGATGCTTATTTGTTGGGCTGTTTGTGTAGTTTCTTTTCTTTTAATAGTCAGTTCCTTCGTAATACCTTTAATTTGTAGACAGGAATTCTGTTGATTTTTTATAAATATAAATTGCACTGTGCTATTTCTAAGTTTAGTTGAAAAGAAATATTTTTCCCACATATACAGTATTTTATGCTTAGCTAAAGAGAGGAATATCGAGATAAATAGGTAGGTAAGATGTATAACAGATGTCAGGTTAGCTTCCTGAGCCTGTAGACCTGCACACTGTAATTGAGAGGCTGCCAGCAGTAAAGCACCACAGCCATGAGTTGTAAATCCTAAAAGTTCACGTAACACGTGGTTGTAAATTTGACTGATTGACTGAAAATGTATCTGTTGGACACAAAACAAACTGAAAGAAAACATCACATTTGAGCGAGTGTGTTCGAAAGTCATAAAATGTTTGGATAACTAACAGCACCAGATTCTGCACCTATGCTGCTCAGGGTAGGATTGTTTCTTCGACAGTATTTTCGTAACTTGATTCTCAGGATGTTTTGGGTATTTTTCTATAACCTTCTCAAAGTAGTTTGTGAGAATTTTGGCCCATTCCTCCTGACAGAACTGCTGTAACTGAGTCCAGTTTGTAGGGGTTCTTGTTCACATTCAACTTTTCAGCTCATCCCACAAATTTTCTTTGGGGCTGAAATTTGAGGCTTTGTAATGGCCAAAACTTTGATTTTGTTGTCCTTAAAGCTGCAGTATGTAACTTTTATAAAAATGTTTTTTTTCAACACCAAAGTAATCTCCTTCCAGAAGAGTATGATGGCTGGTGTAAACATTCGAAGTGATGAACGTGGCCTTCAAACATCTAAGTAATTGCTCCCCCGGATGAACAGTACTTGTCGAGGTTCACTATTCTTTTTTTCATTATTTCTCGGCTGGTTTGATTTAGGCTTCCCATGATGCCGCACAAGTACCGGGTGTGTTTGGGTTTCCCTCATCCTTTCTGTTTGTATTTTATGTCACAATACAGTGAAATGTGAGCCGGTCCCAGAAGGACCGTCAGCATGATTGTGTCAGGAGTTGCTTCCGTGGTTTTTATGTTTGCATTGTCCAGCCTCTGGTGTCATGTTTTTTTTTTTTTTCATATATATATATATATATAAGTTCACTTACGTTTGTCTTAGTGTTGTTGGTGGTGTTTGCAATTTACCACTCCTCTGCGGTAGTTGTATCCTATTTCCATGCTCTGAAACCCAGTTACTTCCCTTTTAAGTGCCAGTTTATGTGCTTCTTGTAAAACCTCACACCTTAGCACTGTTCTGTTGCCTATCGCCAGCTGTGTGCGGGATTCTTTGTTTTCTATCTTTTTGTTTCTGGACGTCTGTGTTTGCCTTTTGCCTCTGTTCCTCTTCTGTTTTTTTTGTTTTTGTTTTTTTTTGGGGGGGGATTTATGTTTGTTTTCTGGGTTCCCTGCCCTGCGGTGTCTTTAGTTATTAAAGTTTCTGTGGTTATTTAATTTGCCAGGCTCCTGCTCTGCTACTCTGTGTTTGGGTCCTTCACTTCAACAAGGCTGCTTGACAGATTTCGAACTCACATGTATACGTGTCAATCCCATGCCTCTGAAAACCCACGAGAAACCACTCGTGAATAGAAGAAGGCTGTTGTGCATGTCTTGAGCTGTCAACAGATCATCTGAATAATTTTTGATTTGGAGGTTGAATATTTGGATTAAACTTTAACTGGTTTTTTTTTTTTTTACCCAAAACAATGCATCTGAATGTTTTTAGGTAGCCATTTATATTTATACATTCTCTTACATGACTGGCCTGGTTTCCACACAGAGCTTCCACATCTTTAAATGATTTATTTACTTCATACTGGGATGTAGTAGTCGTGCCAGCAAGGGCTCTGAGATTTTAATTTCAACATGAAGATGTCAAAAGGCAAGTTAAAGTGACCCAGCTCTCAGTCACGTCGCCATGGAGGAGAGGCGCAGGAGAATAGCTTGACCTGACCCATTATCCTTGAGCAAAGTAGAACCACAGAAACGCCCATTCAGACGCCATGGTAACCGCCTCGTGTAACCTCCTTCGTGCAGCGTCACATTTACAGTCGTCCATAAGAGAAACCAGGATAAGTGCCATCCTGTCCTCTTCATACTGGGAAGACTCACACCCAACCCCATTAAAGTATCACTAAATTTAATGTGCCTTTTGTTAGCACCGCAAGCGAAAGCTCATTAAACGTGGCACCAAGACAGAGTTCTCTTCTTCAGTTCTTTAAGCATGATCCATTAAGCGTGCCGTGCCATTTTATTCTGGGGATATTTTCGGCCAGTTATACAGGAGCTGGAGCCGGTGTTCAGACCTGGCATGGGTTCTTGGAAAAAATATTTATTCCTTACAAGCTGTGGTGGTGTGTCATTGAACTACACTTCCAAGGCAGCTGGTCCTCTTGTGAAAGGTGTGGGACGTTCTGCTGCTTTTACACCTCTCATCTCTATGCAAACTGTGCTTTTGCTTAGAAAAGGAGAGAGTTTTAGAAATCCCCTTCAAAATGGAAGGTTTTTTTTTTTCTTTTTAAAGTCTGTTGTTGGTTGACGTGTCCTTGGCACACAAAGGTTTAGAAGGAATCTAGGTCATCTTAGCCTAGTTACTGCATCGCTTGCTATGTTGCACAGGTACACCTTTAAAAAATCAGAGTATTAAGAAAAAGTTCAATATTTTTCATTACAAATAGAGTTACACATCTTGGAAACTCGTGGTGGCACAATAGACAGCGGAAAAACTCAAAACACCTGCAACGGATTTCCCCTGGGCTTTTATCATGGAAAATCATATTTTTTTAGCCCGTAAAACATTTTTTGTATACAGTTAGTACTTTTGGGGTCATATTTTTTAGTCTGTTCATTTTTCTCTATTCCCTGCTATGTTTTCTTGTCTATTATGTCACCACATTTGCTGTGGAACTGCTAAACAAGCTCTTGGACTTCCGACTAATCAGTTTTGTGAATCCAAATTTGTTTTTTCCTCGCTGCAGTGTTGAAGTCCAAGTTCAGATATGCCGAAGTTGCAAGTAGACAGGTCAAAATGTTTGGTTCGTGGGTGTCCTAACCCACACGATTCCTTACGTCATCAGAGCTCCTTTGAAGTGTCTGGTTAAATTTTGTTTTCCTTGGGAATGTAACCAGATCAGAGGGGAAAGCCAGTTGACGCGGTGCACTTATGGATGAGTGCTTCAGCAACCTCCACCAGTCTCAGGAGGAATTTTCCGAAATGCTTCGTCCAATTGAGGGTCAGCTCCTTCACTCTACGGAAACGAGAGACACAGCAAAGCAGTGAGAAGCTAGTAATGCTCAAATGACCTCAAAGCTTATTTTAGGCATGAATTTTGTGTGTTGATAATGACGTCCCGACCATTGGTTTGATGGCACTGAGCCTTCTGCTTCTGTTAGCGTTGTGTGCTAGCTTTTAGTTGAATTTAGTTGAATTCAGACCAAAGCATTGCAGTTCTATTTTATATAGATGCTAGTTGAATGATTTACATGTGAAAAGATAGGATTTAAATGCATGATACGTCCACTTTAAAGTGTTCTTCCAATCTCCGCCAATAGACTTCACAATCATGGGGAAAACTGCTGAGTCTGCAGATGTCCGGAAGACAGTTATTGACACCCTCCACAGAAGGGTAGGCCGCAAAGGTCATCGCTGAAGAAGCTGGTTGTTCACAGGGTAACACTTTAATGGAACGTTGAGTGGAAGGCAAAAGGACTTTGCACCTGCCTGCACTGCCAAAGTTGCCAAAAGCTGATTCAGTGAATATGGCATTACTGTGCTTGACTGCACATCAAACTTACTTGAATTGTCAAGAGGAAGATGAGAGATACCAGACCCAACAATGCAAGATGATCTGAAGCTATCAAAGCAATTTGAGCTTTTACTACAGCTTAGCAAAACCACAAGCTGATCACCTCCCTGCCATGCCAGTAATTTATCTAAAAGCGCACCCAACCAAGTTTTGAATGCATAAAAATGAATATGATTCTCAGAAACGTTCATTTCCCCCTGACCTTATATAATCTTCAAATTTTTTGAGACACTGCATTTTTCATTTTAATCAGTCATCTGTTGGCCATAGTCATGAAAATTACAAGAAATTGAGGCTTGAAAGATTTACTCTATGGATAATAAATTCATGGAATATATGAGTTTCACTTGCTGAAAGTGACATTTTTGTTTTTACTTTTTCACAATATTCTAATTCTTTTAAATGTAGCTGTGTGGACGATATGCAGGAAAACAAATCTGCATTTGTTCTGTTATTGCTGTTGTATTGCAGACCTTCCTAGATTTATCTAGACCTTGTTGTGGTTAAACTTTGGCCATGCACCTAAAGGCGCAGTCCTGCTGTTTTATGATGTTCTCTTAACATCTGAAAGCAGCTGACTCTTGGTCAAGTTGTTGAAGTTGTTTGGATCTATCTTAACCTGAATGCCCACATTCGATAATATTTTTAGGTTTGCTTTAGTCCAGTGTTTCACTCAGAAGTATGACGACTTTTTTCTGCAGCATCACAGAGCTGTGATGGAAGAAGGTTTTTTGATTGTCTTAGAGAAGAAAAAGAAAAAAAAAAACAGCCAAAAGAAGAACCCTAGAGTGAGAATTATAGTTAAGAGGTGGGTATACAGATGCATGCTAACAGTACAGATGGAGAAGTTTACATCACACAGGCTTAGAGTAAGAGTGAATGATATTAATACTGCCTTCCTTTTACCTTATCAAGTTGTTTCAGTTGCAAGTCAGAATTTCTGTAAGCTTTTCTTGATATTTTGCTCTGTCACAAAAATAACTGTTGTTCTTAAAGCAAGAATCAATTATGTATTTATCACAGTTTTGATGCATTCAAACACCGTAGCAGCATTTCTTCAAATAGTTGCTGTCCAGAACCATATGATCTGTAAATCAGACGCCATGTTGGATTTAGTGGTTTGGGGAGAAACCTTTGAGTTTTTAAATTTTATTTTATTTATTTATTTATTTATTTTATTTCAGGGAGGTTTAAGCCCCTCAAATGACCTGCTCCCAACTTTTACATTGGATGTTAGTTTACTTGATCTCACCCCAAGTCCCTGGCAAAAGTGATTCCTTGCTTTTAGGTGATTCTTTGCTATAGACGCAAAGACTTGATGCTTCGGTAGTTCCTGTTTTTAAAGCTAATTAATTTGGGGATCACTTAGGGAAAAAAATGCAACTAATACACTTGTCCAAATTAGAATGAAAAAGTGGAAAGACAAAAATATTAAGAAGTTTGAGTTTAATGCCAAATTCCTCCGTTCTTAGTAAAGTGGAGTCCAACCAAAGAGCCAAAACCTCTTATTAGTCGCAACCCGCATTGCTTGGCGTCCTCCAACCTCTTTGTTCATGACCTAAAGTGTCATTTAATGATCCAGCCAAAGAGTCACTCATCTAATTTATCAAGAACCTGGTCATGACCTCTTAAATTTGCGCATTTCCTAAAATATCTTTTATTGCACTCATGTTTTTCAGTCACATGTAACCTCCACATGGTCTCTTGAGCCATTTTTAAATGTCATTGAGAAAATTTGCTTCCTTGTAGCTTTTACCTCATTTTTGTGGTTAGTCTGTCTTCCTTCAACTCATTTTTTTTTTGTGTGTGTAATTTTTCCAATATTGTTGATTTTGGTATGGTTAGGTATTTAAAACTTTTCACATATTATGAAAATGAAATATTGAATGAATGAATGAATGAATGAATATAATTTATTAATCCCAGAGGGAAATTCACGTTAAGTGACTTGTTGGGAAAAAAAACGTACCACTGTTAGTTTCTTTATTTAGATATAAGACAAAGATGGCATTAAATGGGATTAACATTAATATACTTCCCTCCTGGTAGCCCTGTAGTTCCACCTGGTATTACTTTTTTTTGTATTTCTGTCTGCTGTTTTGTACTTACATCTGCTGTTGAAAACAGAGCAATGTAAGCCTATGTAACAGTTATAAATACTGTGCGTTAACAAGCTGAGCGTCGCCAAAGTGTCAAATTTTGAAACAGCTATTTTAAAAGCAGATTAGAATTGATTGACCAGAACAACAACAGGATGGAGTGCATCTAATATCTCCCCTACACTTCATCACAGTGACAGCGCAAATATCTTATATATATTGGCAGCCACGTGGAAACCGTGATGTCCGGATGAGGGACACTACAAGTCAATAAGAGTTACGGGGTGCTTAGAGAAACAATCTATATAAAGATGTCATGTGAAGGCTGTGTGACCCTCAATTTCGTTTGGCTGGAAATTGATAGATTTTGATCCAGTTTTGAAGCATTTTATAATTTAAGGCACAGAGATTAATCTCACCAAGACAGTGTGTGAAAAACACACAGAGAAAATATACAGTTTCATTATTCTGTTTTTTTATTATTATTATTAATATTATTGGATTGTGATGAAAAAAGAAAGCATATAAATAATGAAGAATGACATTAAGATGTACATCAGGAGAAAAAAAAAACAACAACAATCCAACTGTGAGCGAACGAAGCAGGACTAATATCCATCCTGGTGAACTCTTACAATACAAAGAGGGCGCGCATGCTGTGTTAGGTTTAGCAAAGTCTTCTTGAAGTGAAAATGGCTGCCCAATATTATAAATGTCTGTGCCAAAAAAATAGTATACATGCTCTCCTGTATTTTCAACATCATCCCTTCTTAGGATGTTGTCAAGGTTCGTATTCCCACATAAAAGTGTCAGCTCCTTCCTCACTCCAGCTGGGCTCTGACTTCAGCTATACTGTCTGAGATAAAAAGGGCTTTCTTTATTGCTGTGGGCCACAGCTATAATGTTGACTTGCTGTGTGTATTGACTGGTTTTCGTCAGAGTCGAACAGCTCTTCATCCGCAGTGCTGTATGTATTTTGTCTCCAGCAGTAAAGCCGATCCTATAGGCTGCTCGAGTTTATGAATTATAAATGTAAAAGCATACGACCGTGAGCTGTTGATGCGGGCAGAAGCATCGTCACTGTAAAACTCTGCTAAATCCTGAATCAGCTCCTGTTACTATGTGCTTCATAGTCCTGTGGGAAGGACTTCTGATGCTGCATTTAAACATGGAGACGGAGCTGTGCTAAGTGCAAAGCATTAATGTTAACTTAGCAGGGATGGCAGGTATTTTTAAAAACAGCATTTTTGAAAATAATAAACTGTCATATTGTTTTTTTTTGTTTTACTTTCCATCACATCACTTTTAATTTTAGCAGAGAACACGGAGAGCCAGTTAGCCGTTAGATGAAGAGCTGATTATGACAGATTGCATATTTGTAACTCCTCGCTGAGGTAACCTCCCGCTGCTGTGTAAAGACCTACTTGCACCGTGTGCGCCATTAAATCAGATCATGATTTTGCATTATTTTAAAAGGCAGCTTATTGTCTGGCATTTTTGATTAAAACAGCAGGGGTCCGTTGAGCCCGCTCTGTTAACACATTCGTCATTTTCTTTCCAGTTGCCTTAGGAAGTCTAAAACCACAAACGACGTTTATAAAGTAAGCACATTTGTTTGCTAATTAGGCGGTCCTGAATCTTAATAATTACAGCATTGATCTTAGACCGGGACTTTTGCTGCAGCATTCTGTTATACCGCTGGAGAATGTTTGCTTCAGTGGCTCTGATCTGTCAAATCAAGTGCTAACAACACAGCTAACTTTACAGCCTAAAGTTTTAGCTGTTTTAGTGTTTCAAATGAAGCCAGTTGAAACACAAAAGCTGTAAGGAGCTTGTAGAATGCAAACTGTTTTCTACAGAGGCTGTTTATTGAGAATGCTACAATAGGGAGTTAACAAGAAGCTAACAGTTTAGCAAAGTTGCTCAGTTTTATCCCTTTGTTGAATCCAATTCTATCTGTCATTGAAGACACTGGATTTGGAAATGTTGTCAGACCCTTTTGGACATGCCACAGTTAAAATAAGGGTCTGACGAATATAAAAAGAATACACAGTGTAATGTTAACTGTATTAAACTGGCTAATCCTAATCCTTAATGAACCTAAGATCTCAAAAATGTAATCTTTTTGTTTCTCAAAATAACAATAACATTTTATTTAACTGCAGAGCTGTGCAACATCGACAGTTCTCCCCTTCTCTCTCATAGATGACTATTTATAGTGACGTTGATAGAAAGCATTGATAGGGGATAAAATCAATTTTTTAATCCAAAGAGACCATGTCAGCACACCGTGAGTGATGATTATTTACAGATAAACTGAGGGGCTGTCATGGACAATTATTAACTTGTGAATATGGTCAGCTGTTCTGCTAGTTCAGGTCGTCCAAACGGTCCACCATCTACAATGCTGGTAGATGGGGTTTTATCCAGAAAGATTGCTTCTGTTACTAAATAATTCATCGAAATTTCTTCTTCTGAAATATTAGATGTTCAAAATAAGAGAAGAATGAAGTTAGTAAACTACAATCTTTCTTGTAAAGGAGTCTTGTATTTGTAGATTTTAACAAACACTTCATGCATCTTGTGAAAGGACATACTTGGAGGTCAGTTGTGTCTTTTACTCTCCTTACTCGGCATGCAAGTTAGTCACCGACCCACATCGGCTGACTTGTACAGAGCCAAACCAGCTTTGCATGTCAAAAGAGTGATGCAGTGATGATGTATAGTCTGTGTGACCAGCCAGCTGTACGATCTAAATATGAGTTCGTCTACCATTATTGTCGTGGAGAGAAGGGACCGGAGCGACTTCCAATGCAGATCCTCTGGATGGAGCCGACACCGAAAGAGCCGAAAACATCCAGTCATCCAACATTTCCGGCTTTATTTTGGAAATCTAACAGCTGTGTGGGATATTGTTGTATTCATTTCTGATTTCTGAATGGTAAGAGGCATCCTAGAGGTGGCTTGTTAGTGGAAAAAGGATAGTAATTCATGGGGAAATAGCTCTTGTCACTTCTGGTGGCTTTTGAGAAATCCATATTTTTCAATTGTAGACATTTCATTGTTAATGTAGTTAAAAGTTTTAATCATACAAAAGATGAAAAGGGTATTCATAGTTCATTAAAAAACTAGCTGAAATTGGAACTGGGAGGCCAGAGCTTTGCGCAGTTGCAATTGGCCACAGAATCTCTGATTGGTTCATCCACATTTAACCCCATTTTTTTTCTCTATTGTGTTAAAGTCAATCAACATATGAAGAACAATTTTAGCCACAATTCAGTTCCATGTGTTTTTGCTCATGCAGTCTACAAAATGCAACAACTTTTAGTTAGATTAGTACAGATAATATCCCAACTCTTGTATATAAACAGATGCATTGTATTTTTTTTTTCTTCTTGTTTACGAGACTGGTTTTGGAAGTGGGTCTCCCTTTATGAATAAGCAATGTTCGAAAAACAAACACACAAACAGCTTGTTTAGTTATTCTTAGGTTCCCCTGCCAATATTGCAAGGGTAACTGCATTCATACATGTAAAGCACTACTTCTACTTTTTATTTCCATCAGAAAATGGTTATGTGCTCCCAAGACAGACTACCAACTGTACGTGGGTTATTCCAGTCTTCTTGAACACTTGTGAATTATTAATTTGTTTGGATGCTCAGAACATAACTGGACCACAGTGCATTACCACAGTGGCTGGAGAGCCCCGTTTCATCAGTAGCGAAGAACACAAGCCTAACCAACAAAATCTTGCACGCCAAATGGATCCTATAAAGAAAGAACATATTCTGTCACAAAATGGGAGGCAGTGGGAGACCATGTGGTCAAAAGCAACCATCACTATCTGGGAAGATAAAAAAAAAAAAAAAATCAAGTTCATTGTATTTCCTCTAAAACTTGACCCAATACACTTATGTAAGTAAAATATTTGATCTAAATTATTTTGGCTTGTGTGGTGCTTCCCAAAAAAAGATGCTGTAATGGTCTGCTTTTTGTTAGACGCTAGTGTTCTCATGTATTTTTTAAACAATGCGATTTAAGCACCATCAATAGGCATGTTATCTTCTTATTTCTTTTTGAGACAATGTTTGAGTTTTAATGAGGTAGTAGAAGCAAAGGTTATGTCTTTAATAGTCAATGTATTTGCAAAGATGTTTCCTCTCTAATATATAAAAGCTTGTTTGGGTTGCTGGCTAATTTTTGCTTTCGATCCAGTTTAACAAACCCTAATCATTGTGATTTCAAACAAATTGAAGATAGGCTATTAAAAAAAAAAAAAAAAAAGACAAAAACAGCCCCGTTTCTCAATTTAATGCCAGTTTAATCATTTGACAGGCCACTGTGAATGTAATGGGAAGTACTGCTCTGTGTTCTGTTAATTGGGTAAGCTCACAAAAAACACGGAAGCTCCGAAATTCGGTGAGTTTTTAGCAGTCTGATGATGTGTGTTTTTGCGTGTGTGTGTGTGTTTGCGTGTCGCTCTGCACCCTCTCACCCAACCAGATGCAATGATCCAGCTACAGGACAAGAGTCAGAGAGCCTGTTCCGTTACTAAGAAGGTTCCACCTTAACATAAATGAGTCGGTACATCTCTGTTGCTAATGTTTTCCAACCCTAAGTATGAGATTTAACCCACAATTTTCAACCTTAGATTTGAATTATGTAATTATTTATCTCTTCCTGTCTCCGGTTGAGGCGGAGAAGCGTGTTAAACATGCGTACTGGCATTGATATTTATACACTAGGCTACTACACCTTTATGAGTTAGCAGCTATCATGCTAGTGCTAATTTGACCAATAGCTCGCTCACTTAATGGTAGCTAAGTATCAGCAGAAATAGCCGGTTCTTGCAGCATGATACACTATTGACTGATAAAAATGAAGCAGTTTTGTGTTACTCATGTTTGTGCTTATTTAGATAGAAGAATTATTTTGATAATCGTTTAGGAGCTGATATGTAATTTAGCCCCTAAAATACGCAAGGAAAATAGATTTGCTTTTAATTTGGTTACATCTGCTTTTTTTAATTGCGATTAATGGGTTTAATTTACTTGCTGCAGCTTGTGGTACAGTTCTGCATGTGTTGATTAACTGGATGGGCATCACATATGAAACAAAAGAGAAACATACTTATTTCGTCTGCAAGTAAATGACTTGGGAGCAAACTGTGTTTTTAGTGAGGTTATTTCAGTTGTTTTTTTGACAGGAAGTCCAGAGATTTGATGATTATTTGATGCTTGCTATTGAAGGAGTTTTGCAGGAAGTCTCTGAGTTGTGGTAGCTTTCTGCTTTTGTAAATGAATGCCCCTAAACACTTTACCTAATTTACTTTTGCCTTTAAATGTTTTCTGTCTCACGCTGCACATATGCAACTGTTTACCTGCTGTTGGTGTGCCTCACATTGTCATAACTTTGTCTTGCTTAAGATTTTTTAAATAAAATAATTCATTCTGCATATTATGTCTGGGAAGCAGATGTGGGGCTGTTACGTAGCAGTCTAGCATTTCTGTTGTGACTGAGCACAGACCTTTTTAAATGTTTAGTAATTTTTGCCCAAAGTAAGTGGTTCTCTGTCTAACATATGTCATATTTGAGACAGATTGGGCAAAATTAGTAGGATTAAGAGGGAGGGTTTTACTCCTGAAAGAACTGTTTGCTAAGTCTTAGGCTGTATACTACCAGAAACTAAATTGCTTAGTACTCTGGTGTCTAAAAATTCATCTACACATGTATATATGTGTCGAAATGAGCTGCAGTTAATTCAATTAAAAGTAAAACATTGCTTACCATCATCACATATATAAATAAATATATATTTTCCCTACTCTCTTCAGCAGGGGTGCTCGGTTAATTTTCCAAAGGGCCACATGTGTAACTATGATTGCTGCTGAGGCCTGGATCATTGACTTAACTAAATTATTCCGATAAGATATTTAACAATAATCTTATTATGATTTTAGCATATTTAAAATTGCAACTGAACAATGAAGGCTATACTTTAAACTGAAGTTTTTTTTGGTTTGTTGGGTTTAGAAAAGGCTAATCACGCTTTTCCGTCCCAACTTACACCTGAAAGTTGAGTAATTCTCTCTAAAAAACTTGTTACGTCTGGTTGATGTAGTACTTCACAATGCCACATTCCTGTCTGTCAAACCTCTGGATCCTTCATCTCCTCGACCTCCTGCGTGTATTTTCTGGCACATTTTGCAAGAAACCAAACTAATGGGGTTATATCAAGCAGAGGACGTCTGTATTGTCTATCCACTGACAACTATAACGACAGGAACAGGGCTTTGTAACGCTTGTTCATGACAGTGCAGCCTTGGCTGCCTGCAGCGAGACCTCTGTCCCCCATTTCTTTTTTGTTTTATGTAGGGCTGCATGATATCAGGATGGTATTTATTTATAATGCTATTGCTGAAAATTGCGTTAACAACACAGGTTCATGACCCAATTCCCCTATAGCTTTTACTACAATGTTCCCACCACTCTCCATGAACTTCCGAATATCACCGTTATGATGGATCTTGAGGCTTTGTACGCCGATATAGTTCTTGTTAACAGTACAGGCATCATGTTTTCAATTTAATTTTTCTACTTAACGAATATACTACATTTCAAAATGCGCATATATCATTTCATTAGGGCATCTCATCTGAATCCTATTTCACGTATTACACTCCACATGTGTTAAAAGAAACTTCTCTAAAAGTTTTTGTGTTTGTTTCTCAGAGCTATAGTTATTTAGCTTAGATGTAAAAGTACATTTTATTATTGGAGTGCAATTTTATCAGACGGTAGCTAAGATGTGTTATTTATAACGTGATATAAATCTTTTAAGAACATGCTTGTTACTGTGACAACAGAAACTGCTTTAAGTTCAGTTAACACATCAAATGAGGTTTTTTTTCAGTATTGGTACTCTTGATTAAAATGAAGGTTTTTGTAACATATAATAGTTTGTCACAAGAAAAAACTGCAATTTCTTTTGGATATTCAGTCTTTGGATGAAGGTTTTTGCCACAACTCACTCCACCATCCTCCTTTAAAACTTAAGAAGTTCATTTAAATTTCTATTATAAGTCTTAGGTCAAAGTCCTAAAATGATAGCCTAATTAAGGCAGACAAAATATTAAGTTGACTTTTTACAGTCCCTAAAGTTCTGTGGCTGAAAATATCGCATTTTAAAAAGTCTCATTACTGACTGTTTCATAAATCAATATTACTGCCTCTTAGGGGCTTATAATCCTTTTTACTAAGCGATATAAGTCTTATTTGGTGCTGTCGCTTCTGAAATGGTCTGAAAAAAGACGAGAGTTTGCATTAGATTTGGGGAGTGCGTGGTATTAAATCATTTATACGATTTGGGATGTGGTCATTGATGATGAAATGATAACCAGCATAAAAAACATGATTTTGATGTTAATCTGTAACCTTGCTTTGGGGAACGCAAACAGGGAACATGAATGCAGCTCGTATTCTGTACACTGAAAGGAAATGGAGTTGGAGAAGAGCCACGTCTGCAGGCGGTGTAAAACTACAGTGTAGTACACGACTTCACCCGGAGGGGAACAAAAACGAAAAAATGCTGTGGCAAGTATTTATTGAAGAGTGTAAGTTTTTCCTAGTAGTACTAATATTTTTTGATGGTTCTAAATATCCTAAGTTTGTGATCAATTACCAATCTCTGGACTTCCTACTGCGGACCTTTGATATTTATTTAAATTAGGAGCTGAGGGGCCATCACACTGCATATGTTGGAGAAAAGAATATGTGCACTGAAAGCAGCCCTTTAAACCATTCAGACTACAAACACAACAGACACAATCAAAACTGTCACATGACGTATCCGCAATAATAACTCAGAAATAGTCCAAATAGTTTGGATGTATTTTTATTTCTTTCCTACTTATGGAAAGTTTCTGTTTATATCATAGGTTTGTGGTGCATTTCTATACTAAAGAAAAAGATATAAAATGTCAGATATTTCACAAGGAGATATTAGCATACATGGAAAAACCTTACATAACCTTGTATTAAGGCAGTATTACAGTATTCAATTATGCCGCATAACTGATCAGTAGATTATTGCGAGGTAACGCAATAATTATTGAATTATTAATATTATGCTCTGTATTATTGAAATGTTTTTTACTGTCTGAGATGAGAAGCCTTTAGCTTGACGCCAGCTGACCTCATAAACACACAAGAAGGCTGGAGAAACATCAGTACAGACTCGCTGTATCTCCACTGTTGGGCCAACAAGTGTCACTGTGGTAGAACCTGTGACGGAAGCTTGAAATTTCAGTTCCACATGCCAAAGATTTGTAAACGTGACTCAAATGAGTGCTTTAAACGAGACACCTGCTTTAAACGTTTAACAAAACCGCTGGCTAGCAGTCGCACTGGCAAGCCGACAGCACGCTGCGCATTTACAAATCAAAATAAAAAATTTTTTGAAGGGCTTTCTCAAGCTATTACTTTCACATAATATTGGTGACCTAAATAACTGTCTATCCATTCCGCTTTGATGGCGTATTACTATGCAGACATTATTGAAATGAAGCGAGAGGCATTTGCTTGTCAGCTGGATGTGGTTGTCACAGACGGTAGTGAATCAGTCAGACAAAAATGTTCATAACCCACCCACATAGCCAACATGAGACGTGCATTGACAGCATGTTGCTGGGACTCCTCCATCATATGGGGGGAGGGGGCTACTTTGAGAGATGCTACAGTAAAGAGGGCTGTCGTTAGCATTACTCCCACGGAGGAAACTAGGCGACAGTAGGTGCAAGGACTTCAATTTTCAGAACCGTGTTTTCCTCTTGTTTTTGCTCGATTTATTTGTTTAGGCAGAACGAAGACTTTAACGAGGCCGCGGTGCCCTCTTGATTTTAACTTTGTGGGCTATCTCCTTCCAAAATTAGCCTTCGGCACGAGGCAAATCGTGCTGTCAGACTGCTCCCTCAAACTGTGTACTTCACCCGCAGACACCTCTAAACACGCTAGAACAGCTAGCATTTCACCTAGATCACTGCTAATTAGTCTGTCACCAGACTGTGCACTCTATCTGGTGTCGTTATGACACATCCTTTTTGTGTATAATTACCAAACAGGGTGAAAAAAAAAGAAGAAGAAGATGAAAAAAAAAAAAAAACCACAGCAGATAAATAGCAGCGCCCAAAGGCAGAGACATTCAGCCATAGCTAATTTTTTAAGGGTCTAAGGCAGCAGCTGTCAAGATAACTTCATCTGTTTCTGTGTTGGTGTGGAGAGGGTCCAGATAAAGGGGAATTCCCCATTATCCACAAGTGCTACATGAATACATGTTTTTTATATATACAGTACAGACCAAAAGTTTGGACACACCTTTTAATTCAATGAGTTTCCTTTATTTTCGTGACTATTGACATTGTAGATTCTCACTGAAGGCATCAAAACTATGAATAACACATGTGGAAATATGCACTAAACAAAAAAGTGTAAAACAACTGAAAATACCCCTTATATTCTAGTTTCTTCAAAGTAGCAACCTTTTGCTGTGATTACTGCTTTGCACACACTCTGCATTTTCTTGTTGAGCTTCAAGAGGTAGTCAGCTGAAATGGTTTTCACTTTATAGGTGTGCCCTGTCAGGTTAATAAGTGGGATTTCTTACCTTATAAATAGTCATGAAAATAAAGAAAACCCATTGAATTAGAATGGTGTGTCCAAACTTTTGGTCTGTACTGTATATATACAGAGCAGCTCCAACCGGTAGCAACATTGATTTACTGGAAATACTGTGACTGAGGGTATTTTCTTTTAACATCTCCTATCTGCTACTATTGCCTCCTGCTTTATGATCCCTGCCGCCGTTTTAATAACCTTCACTGATGCTTCATTAAGATCCCCTTAATTAACCTCTGCTTTATCAATGGGGAACTTTTTTTTTGTTTTTTGCCTTTCCTCACTCCTGGTATCTCGGGTGCCTATGCTCTTTTGTAGTGAGTGGGGAGGGGATGAAATAAGGACATTTAATTGGTTTTGACCTGATATTTAAATTGAGCTCAGCCTCTGCTGCGTGGTCACAATCTGTCCAGACGGATTTTATCCCCTTCGAACGAGGTGTGCACGGTCATTCGTTGCGTTAATTGCAAGTCTAATAACTTCTAAGAGACGCTTCCTCCTGAATATTGTTAGGGTCCTCCGGCTGCGGCGTGATGAAGGTGAAAACAGTGGCGTATTCAGTCCGACTGACTGAGCAACTCTTAAGAACTGGAGAGCTTCGAGTTTTATAGCTGTGCAGGTACAGTACCTCGTCAGCTAGAAAGAACATTAGCAGTGATAAATACTAGTTTAATATGTGGAAGAAATTATGGAGTAGCCTCTTTTAAAAGTACCTTGTCAAGAAAATATTCAGAGTCCATGAAGATCTATAATAATAATCCCAGGGGGAGAATAATGTGTTTTAAATGTCAAAATCATTAGCCTCTGGCCTTAAGTATGTATGAGCAATATATCAATTTTCTGCATGGTGAGGAAATGTCTGTATCATGAAAACCAGCCAGAATATAAAAAAAAGAATATTTTCAATTAAAAAATTTTCAAACTTTTCCAGTGAAAAGCAGGAGTACGCGTTCAAGCGGAAACTTCAGGAGTTTTGCTTGAGATCAAAAACTGGCAAAAAGTATTCCACCCCTTACATTTCTTTTGTTTTTGAGCTCAGTTACACCAGGCACATCCGGGCCTCATTTGTTTCTGTCATCTACAATCAGAAAGTATTTTAAGGAATTCCTGCCTGGTGATGCAAAGTAGGCTAAAAGGTCTCCGAAAGCAACCCATCAGGTCTTGATTTTAAGAAAATTGAAGAACAGATTAGAAAAATTATTATGTCATCTTTCAGTTTGGAATGGGTTGCGAAGCGCTGCGGGCCTCATTTGCTTTCAAAGCTCAGCATTCATTATTCAACCACACGAAAGAGACTGGGCAGAAATGGACCATAGAAGAGTGTTTCAACACCAAAACCACTGCTGACACAAAAAGTGCACAAAAGCCCAGCTCAGTTCCCCCCCGAAAAAACATCTCAATGACCCCAAAGTCGTTTGGAAAAGCGTTCTGTCTTGAAGTAGGACATCCGTCTACCAGTATAAGACCTTACATTTAAACTCACTTGGGTTATGCAGCAGGATAATAATCCAAAACACCTCTACAAGATCGTGTCTAAATGGCTAAAACGAGAGCTACAGGTTTTAGAGTGGCCCAGTAAAAGTCTGGATTTAAAGACAATGGAGATGCGGTGGCCTGACCTTCAAAAGGTCAAAATGTTAAAGCAGTGAGCAATATGAATACAATGTGATATAAAACTGTCCCTTCCATTTATGGCAAACACAGTTGTCATAAATGGTGGAACAATTGGGCATTAGTTTTAGGTGGCAAATGGTCAGATTGGTTTGGATTATATTCCAGAGGTAATAATAATTTTCTCTTACTAAATTAAATCATTATTTAAAAACTACATTTTGTTTTTACTCAGATTTTTTTTATTTTTTTGATGATGTGAAACATAAAGCAGAAAAATCAGAGGAAATCTGTAGGTGTAGGTTCATGGCTCGATAAAAAAAACAACACTTCTATTAAATACATTTCGAACTTTTTCAGTCATAGCCAGGGACGAGCAATTAAATGTCGGGAAAAAAAAAAAAATCTTCAGCACTTCAGTCTTTATTTATGAGATAAATCACACAATCAAGCCCATTGTTCTGGCCAAGTTGTTTTATTTAATTACCCGTCTGATTCAAAATCAGTTTGGCAGTTATTGTTGTTATTCCTCAGAGCACATTCAGATTCTGTGAACTAAAATTACGTGTTGGCTGCAGAGAATTATTTTAATAAGACTTAGCGCTGGTCTCAAAGCAGATGAATCAGCCGTGATGGTAGCTGACAAGAACTGCCTCAGACGGCCTATTAGGACTGTATTTTAAAATGGACCAATGTGTTCGAGACATTTTTTACATCTCTCACCCACACCCCGGGGCCGACTGCCCGCACTGTCAGTGCCTCATATGCCTGTTACAGGCCACAAAGCAGAGGGGCTCAGTTTTGTTGGTGGTAACTTTTGAGCAAATTAATTTTAATTCCCTGCTGCGCTTTCTAGGACTGGAATTTGTGCATGCACTGTTCTTAAATCAACCAGCGTACCTTAGCACTGGTTAGCAAGTCACACACACACACAGAAATTGAAGATTGTTTAGTGTGAAAAGAAGATAAAATAGTTTAACTATGCCTTCAATCCAGGATAAATCATCTCTGTCCTCATATTGGAAGGAATTCAATCAGTTTTCTGCATTTTAAAAAGAATGCATCTGTCGTTTTTCTACAAGACAAAAAAATCTATTTGTTGTAGCGTTGTAACCAGCTTGAATGACAAACGCATTATTGGCAGGATTACAACTTTAAAGATAACTAAGAACTTAATAATATTTAATAAAATGGAGGGAAAAAAAACCACTAAAAAAAATGAAAGCAAAATCAGAACATCCTGTTATAAAATGCTTTGTGACCCCTTTGGGAAAACAAGACCGCCTTCATGCAAAATACCAGTGCAAAACATTAAACTGATTGTTTAAAAAGCATGAAAATAAAGATTGATCTAACTTTACAAGAGCAGTTGAAAACATTGCACCTTTTAATATTTTAGCTGAACTGATTTATTCACAAATGCTGACCAAGATTTTTTTTTTAAAAAAAACACAAACAAAAACAACAAGTTAGTTTTTTAAAAAATGGCATCTTTACAAAAAAAAAGCACCAAGTGAACCTTTTAACGAACCACTCAGACCATGTTTTGTTTTTTTTTTGGCGTCCCCCTGTCTTACCTTCCCCACGCAGCCTCCTTTGATGTATGTATAATGCATTACATAAACCTGAAGAGGAACCAGCTTACATCAGACGGCTGATTTGTGTGCCAGTTTGTCCCGTTTTATGCGCATGGATGTGAGTTCAGTGCCGTTTCAGCTCATGGATGGTTGACAGGAACAGATGTTAGGGATGTTAAGGTACTACTATTCGCGAGGCACATGTTAGACGTTGAGAACAGACCCATTTGCGCTCACCGACGAGTCTCTACTGACGTGCAACATTTGATGCATCATTGGTCTTTGCGCATGTGCGTGTACATCATTGGGTGTCCGTGAGAGAAGGCGAGGAAAACGGAGAGCAATGTGACAGGCAGAAAACATTAAACCCAATATCGGCAGGAAGGACGTACCTCTGCAAAATCTCTCTCAGCTACTGCGCGTATTAAAGGTGCTCTGACCTTGGGCATGTGCCATATGTTCATTCAATTTTACCAGCAGAATACAAACACAGATGGCTCCTCTGAAATCCAAATGTGTACACAAATACACCCAATGCAGGCAATGAGCTGAAACAGCAGCTGTTGTGTGATTCAAGGCTGACTATTTGATCTCCCAAACGCTACTGTATACAGTATGCTGCGTAAATGCTGCATTTCATTAGTATCTGAGGCTGTGTGTTCTTGTGCTTTGAGAATTTCTGCTCGTATTCACTAGGTCTACATTAACATCGCCAGCTTCACAACAAATTTGCGGGATTCTCTTTGAATTACATGCTTAACCAATTCTGCACCTGGTTGCCATGATCTGCTTTTTTCTGTCATTTGTTCAGTGTTCCTATTTAGGGAGTTTGTATCAAAGTCTAAAGCTTTAACAAAAAAGGACAAAACAAACAAAAATGTTTTAATAAGCTTAAGCCCTAACAAGAGTTGGAATGGCTGTAGCTTTTATGCATTAAAGTCAGATTAGAAGCATACGTTAAGCATTTACTTAAGTCACTAAAGTAACTGGTTACTTCACTACAGCAGATGGAAGTCTTGGACCGGTTTGACATTTATTCACATAACCTTTATGTTGTTCTTAATGCAATTATTTCTCCACTATATATTTTTTTTTTACGTCAGCATCCACCCTTTTGGACAAACCCAAACTTCTTATCAAGGCATCTGGATGGAAAAACACAAAAAATACAAAGAGTTCATCAGGTCTGCCGTGACAATTTTCTGCTCCTAACACACTCTGCAGTGCCTCCAGTAACTGCAAAAACAACACTTCCCCCACCAAAAGAAAAATGAAATCAGTATTGCACTCAAACATCTGATTGTTCACAGTCGTCGTTGATCTCACTCTCCTTCTTCTTTGTTGGCTCTTGAACGACCTTAGCTCCATCCTAACCACACAATGTAGGAACCATTGGACCTACAACTGAAGGTGTTCCAGGAATGGTGTGGTTGCTGCTTTTGCAATGAAAACTGACAGAATAATGTGTTGAACCATATCGACCCCTGCCATACTGCTCAGTGAAAAATTCATTTGAATCATTTTAAAGAGTTTATTAGTTGCTTTTAAGGTTTTGTTCGGGTTAGGCTCCTCCTACGTTTCTGATCTTTTGAATTGGTACTTTCCCTCCAGGTCATTGAGATCTATAAACTAAAAGTGAGTTGCTGACACTTTTAGTCTTTGATTTTTAACCAGATTGACTTCTGACTTTGTCACATCTGTCAAATCTCCATTGTTTGTATCTTATTGAATATTTAATTGTACATCACCTTGGAAAACAGCTGTTGTTCTTAAATGTGCTTCATAAATATTTGACTTTGACCCACACTCCTTGAGGAAGGTGTAGATATCTGTCTGCTGGTCAACTGTCTGCTCAGCAGTCTGCCTATGATTTTGTAGGCCATAAAATAAATAAACCAGAATTTTGGTATTTAAAAACACTTTTTATATAATCCTATGTAATGCTCTTTAACATCTGACAAACTGAAATAAATTGAATTTACTTATAATCAAAATGGCCTGAAATGAGCGCCTATAATTTATCAGTGTTACAGGAGTCTGTTTAATAAAATTTGCTGCACTCTTTGTAAAGAGTGAGTAAAATAAATTAGCTTTCAAATAGCTTTTAATTTACTGAGATGTACCTGTACTAGCTAACTCCAATCACTGATCCATTATTGTGTCGTGGGCAAGAATCTCATTTACTGCAAATTCTGTCGAGCCAAATAATGTGTTAGGATTCAGTCTTGTTTCACACATTTGTCAAAGAAAATGGAAAGCGCAACTTAAAACTCATAATTTTTTTGATAGATTTCCTCAGAATGACTTATTAACTTCTAAGAAGAGGATTCAACATGTCTTGACACATATTTCATTCCCATGGAGTTACAGAGTCTCCTCTCTTGCTGGGTTCTTTCAAATGCCTTTCAATTAAACGCTTTTCGTAGAAAATCAGTCCTGGAGAAACCGAGAACCTCTGACATCACCAAACTTCACCGTTATCTGGCTGAAAATGGAGATGTTGGACACTACAGGGTCGAGGGACGATGGACCAACAGTTAGCACCACATAAAGCCTTTATCTCACCTAAACGGCTCCGACTCCCAAAGCCAGACTGCGATAAGCACAGTCCATTCATCTGTAATGACATGGAAGCAAGAGGCAGCTGAACTAACTTGAGCGAAAGGGTAACTCTGACAGTGTGGATGACTGGAAAAGATGCTGGGGCACTTGAGGGGGGTTTATTTATTCATTCTTTGGAGATTTATTATTTTGTTGTCAGTGTGCTGCTACAAATCTGATTTGACCTGATTGTGTTCTACCGCTAGAAAGAAAAAAAGGAAATGCACTGGACAAAAACGCAATACATTTTTTAAATTAGATATTTTATGGCTAGAAGCAGAAAAGATAAGCTGAAATTCCCAAACCAGCTGCACATTTAGAGCAAAAGTTGTTTATTTTTTTGCAGTTTTTTTTTTTTTTTTTTTTTAGGGTTTATGATTTTTGCTTTGCCGCATGACTTTTAGCTTTTTATTTTTCAGGAAACCGATATTGTTTTAAATAGTAAAAATAAAATCCCTTTTGATTTCTTTGCCAATTTGTAGTCCCAAAATATATCCGTTGGCTATTACAAGCAGTATTTAAGTTGTTTAATTAATTATCTAAATAAAATAAGGTCTTGGTCATGTTACACTTTCACCATTATGCATGCTTGTAGATTTCATGCCAGAATTGGTTTGGTCTATTATGGAGACATCCACCCAGGAACATTCCTTTTCAACCATTCAATACTTCTGGACTGGGGATGTCCATTTTAACAACCAATGTACTTTTCTACACTCCTATACCTAAAATTAAATACAATTAAATGACTCCAATAAATGTCTCTCAGCAGGAGGTTGCTTGAAGTAAACTTGGTTTGATCACAGGGTCCTATTTGTCATGTTTTATAAAAATAAGCTGGTCCAAATATACCTAAGTATTGTGTAATTGAAAGTTTTCAGAAAGTAAGAATCAGTAAACTAGCTACTAGTGAGATTTGAAAGTTTTTACGACCAACCTCCATAACATGTGTGGACCTCTATGTAGCTCCATAATTGATGAAAATATTTTTTCTAAGAAGAAATCCAATCTGATGCACAATGCTTAAGCACAGGTTATGTGTTTGAATGCTGGTTCAAGTTGGAAGTATGAGGCAAAAAATTAAGAAATATTCAAATTAAATGGGATACAAAAAGACAAAGAGATAGCCTGATGCAGATTTGTGAAAATAAAGATAAAAAATATACTGAACTGCATGTTATTTTCTCCGGATTCTATGCTATTTTTTTTTTACTGATTATGGTTCTGATTGTTACTCCAGCCCATTAAATCTTGTACATATAACTTTGATCAACTCAAGCTGTAACATCTCTGAGTCACTACCTGCTTTTAGATATGATTTTAAGAAAAATGCAATGCACCATTTCCTTACACAAAATTTTGACAAGACTGTGGGAAATTACTTTTAATCACTCGCTGTCAAAGCAGGTAATAAAGATGTCAAAATTTGGTTGAGATTGATGTATGGATGCTTTTAAAAGCTTCTTTTAAAAAGATTGTGGAAAGGACCAGTATTCCTTAAGACAGGGGTGTCCAAAGTCAGTCTTCAAGGGCCAGCCTCCTGCAGGTATTAGGTCTCCCTGGTGGTAGTTATTAGTTTCTCTGAATGTCAATGGTTTTTCAGAGCTCTGCTGCTAATGAGCCATCGCTTCATCCAGGTGTGTTAAACTAAAGATAGAGCTAAAACATGCAAGATACCGGCCCTGAAGGCCTGACATTGGACATCTTTGCCATAAAGTAGCATCTTATCAAAAATAAGATGCATTTGTTGCATTTTCCGTTTCATTATGCACTAAATGTTTCCATGCAGTATTTCAGGCAGTGTCTGTTTGCCTGCATCAGTTGTTCCAAAAATCTGCAGAAATTATTGCATCTCATGTATCTCATCATTTGGACTCAAAGTTGCACTGCCTCGTCTATTAGTTATAATAGCATATTTTACTATTAGACCATATGAAGATACAAATATCTTTGTGATGTTTAGACTGTGTCTCCATCTCTTTGGCCCTCTATGGTCTGGCTTATATAATCCTAACCGCAACCTTTCAACATGATAAGATTTCTGAGAGCAGAATTTTTCAAGCCTGCTTACTGCAATCTGCAACTTGTCTGTGTCTTTCAGGTTTAATTGGTGTCCTTGACTGCAGCGCTGGACTTAGTCTGAAAGAGCAAGACGGATGAACCCACAGAGTCTAACTGAGAATGTGCCCCACCCCGTCACCTCACCATGTCTCCATAGAAACAGTATTAACTGCCCCCTTTCCACGATTCCTCCTTTTGCCTTTGTCATGTCCCGATAACCCCGTGGGTCTCTGATCCTCCCTATGTCCTAACCACAGTCCCTGTGATCTGAGTCCAATAGTGTTACTTTGGAAATGTCCATTTTTCCGTTCAATGCTGCCAGCCACCACGGCTACGGTGGGAAGCGTCTGAATCCTTCTCAGCAGGCCCCCAAACCCTGTCTGATGTGGCTCCTGGGACTAGTGCTGCACCTGACTCTTTCTTCTTCTCAGCGTATTGACCTGAAACATCCCATAGTTTCTACTAGCTATGGAAAGGTGCGTGGTATCCGGAAGGAGCTGAACAATGAGATCTTAGGCCCAGTGGAACAGTTCCTAGGCGTGCCGTACGCCACCGCACCCATCGGCGAGCGGCGCTTCCAGCCCCCCGAAGCCCCGGGCTCCTGGCAGGAGATACGCAATGCCACCCAGTTTGCATCTGTGTGCCCCCAGAATGTGCACGGCGTTTTGCCCGAGATCATGCTGCCGGTGTGGTTCACCGACAACTTGGATGCAGCGGCGACGTATGTTCAGAACCAGAGCGAGGACTGCCTTTACCTCAACATTTACGTGCCCACTGAAGATGGTGAGTCTGACGCGTAACACAAATCTCTCCAAGCAGGGGTGGGAAGGGTTGAATTGGATAAATCAGCCAGCTGAGAAAATAATCACCAAATTAATGAAAACAATAATGAGCCATGTTAGCTCCACCCATATTAATTAAAACTATAAAATCACTTTTTATTAGATTTGTATTGTCTTTTGCATAATTTAATGACATACGGGTTATTCTGTCATTAACAGGTGTTGTACAGAAACAATTATGTGCAAAAACTGTCTCTCTTTTTGCAAAATGCTCTTAGTTTTCTTACATTAAGATTAGTTCAGTCAGCAATCAAGTGGGTTTAAGGCGAAAGCTAGTTGTTGCTTCTGAAGTGGAACCTTATTCAAGCTTGTCCTGATATTTATTAAAGCGCTAGTTCAGAATTTCTGAAACAAGGTTAGCTTTCAATAGGGTTTTACACGGAAGCCAATTGTAGTTCGCATAGAAAATGGGAGTTGGAGGCTGTACATCCCTATTTATCTTTCTGTGTGAAACACATATTGGTCGTCAAATATGTCAGGATATGTCCTGGTCAGAGTAACTAAAAGTAAAATATTGTAAAAATAAAAAAGATTCCAACTTTATATCAAGTAATTATGAACTGCACTGAACATTTTAAATGCATTTTGTCTATGAACAGACAATCACATACAAAAAAAATTTAATAAAATGTGAGCTTCCGTTTCAAATTGTTATTCCAACATGTTGAGGATGTTTAATTTTTTTTACCTTGTGGAGGAAACAGTCGTAAATCTTCAAGGGATTCAATCGAAAACTGTGGTCCTGTCAGAAATCATGGTCCCTTTTGGCATACAGTTTTTAGCTGAGCTGTTGAAAAGTCCTCTAGATTTGGCCCTGTTAGCCTGAAACGTTTCTGGACCTTATGAGTAGCTTGAATCCCAGAGAACCAGCTCCCAGATCGAAAATGTGTAAAACACTGTTGTGTTTTTAAGTTCTGGTTGTTTTTTTTGTTTTTTTTAACTTTTCTATCAAAGGGATCCACAATTAGTCAAAGGTGTTGGCCTAAATATGCTGTAATTTTTTCATCAACTAAAAATGTGATGTTTGTTATATGTAAAAACTCCTAATTACTCCAAAAATGTTATATCTTTTGTTATATGTTTCACCCATGGAAGTTGCCATTTTGTTCACCTGCGCAATACAGAATGTCTGCAAAAGTGTCCATCACCAAAACTCACAGCCAAAGCAAGTCAAACGCATCATGTTTAAAAAAAGAAACAAAACATTTAATTTAATGGGTTTTTGTTCTAGATATTTAAAAATTGATTTTAATAATAGATAGAAATAATAAACAATAAATGCAAAAAATAGAAATGAAGAATTTGCCATTTTATTTTAGTAGATATGATTAGATCATATGGCACATTTTTATTTTAAATCTTTATTTAAAACTGAGATACTGTGAAACTGTTTTTTTTTTTTTTATTCTGTGGGGAATCTTAACTGTGCATTACTGACTAATATATTGGAGAAATAAACTTCTGATGGTGTAAATAACAAACACTTATACTACTTCACCATAATTGCAAAACACTCAACAATTCATATGAATCTGTTCTTTTCTGCATTCATGATCTGCATTGAGACAAAGTCATATGTGCCGACTGAGTGGCAGCAAGTCCGACTTTTATTATTTTTGTGCTAGTTGGAGAAAATAACTTCCTTGTGGGGATCGATAAAGTAATCTTGAATCTTACTGAGAGCATTTGTGAAAGTAAATAGGCAGAAGAAAGGACAGAAGCATACGAAATGCAAATCGTAATGATGATTATAGGTAGCATCAGTGATAAAAATTTAATAAGCATGTGATTAATGGGCTCACCTGGGAGTTGCCCGGCGGTGTTCATGAAATCACATGTTTATGCATCACTTGCTGCTGGAAATGAAGAGCAACACAGAGAGCAGTCTGGAGCTGTGTACGGCACTGTGCTATTTCAACATAACATCTAAAATGATAAAACCTTGCAAAAGTAATCATGCCTTGTGAGCTCTTTTCCATCTTGTTACCACATTATAACCAAAAAAGTTAAACGTATTCTAGTTGGATTTTATTCGGTAGACCTACAAAAGAATATGTCACTTTGCAGTAGCAGGAAATGAGATATGTGGTTTAACTTTTTTGGAAAACAACAATTATAAAAGGGTGATATTATTTGTGTTCATGTCCTTCTATTTTGATACCCTTTAATCAGACTCAGGGCATCCAATTGGACCCAGTTAGTAAATTGAGTACACCTATGTGTAATTTAACCAGAGGTTATACTATTTCTGACATACAGGTCAGTGGTATAGGTGTGAAGAAGATTTAAGCACATTAAACATTACCCATCAATTAAAAATAAAGTATATAACCAACTTTGGCTTAACCAACTATATTGCATCTAATGCAACTGAAGTTGTACATTTTCCTCAACTTAATTAGATCTAATTATGTTTCTGTAACCCAATGTATTTTTATCAGTAATGTGTGATGGTCTTGAGTTTCCAATAAGTTCTACAACTCTTATTTTTCTGTGATAGAGTGATCGGAACACATACCTGTTTGTCACAAAAAACAGTCATAAAGTTTGGTTCTTTCATAAATTTATTATGGGTCTGCTGAAAATGTCACCAAATCTGCTGGGTCAAAAATATACATACAGCAACATAAATTGTCAATTTTGGTGATGTAGAGAGTTGTGTCAATCAAATTAGCTTCATGTCATGGCCTCTTCACTTCTTGTAAGTGATTCTGATTGACTACAGCTGTTGACTTCTCATGAGCCCATTTAAATAGGGCTCATTTGACCCAGTGATTAGACTCAGCCACAAAAGCTACAATGGGAAAGTCAAAGGAACTCGGTGTGGATCTGAAAAAGCGAATTATTGACTTGAACAAGTCAGGGAAGTCACTTGGAGCCATTTCAAAGCAGCTACAGGTCCCAAGAGCAACTGTGCAGACAATTATTCGCAAGTATAAAGTGCATGGAACAGTTGTGTCACTGCCACGATCAGGAAGAAAACGCAAGCTATCACATGCTGCCGAGAGGAGATTGGTCAGGATGGTCAAGAGTCAACCAAGAATCACCAAAAAGCAGGTCTGCAAGGATTTGGAAGCTGATGGAACACAGGTGTCAGTCTCCACAGTCAAGCGTGTTTTACATCGCCATGGACTGAGAGGCTGCCGTGCAAGAAAGAAGCCCTTGCTACAGAAAAGGCACCTTAAGACTCGGCTGAAGTTTGCTGCTGATCACATGAACAAAGATAAAACCTTCTGGAGGAAAGTTCTGTGGTCAGACGAAACAAAAATTGAGCTGTTTGGCCACAACACCCAGCAATATGTTTGGAGGAGAAAAGGTGAGGCCTTTAATCCCAGGAACACCATGCCTACTGTCAAGCATGGTGGTGGTAGTATTATGCTCTGGGGCTGTTTTGCTGCCAGTGGAACTGGTTCTTTGCAGAAAGTAAATGGGATAATGAAGAAGGAGGATTACCTCCAAATTCTGCAGGAAAACTTAAAACCATCAGCCCGAAGGTTGGGTCTTGGGCGCAGTTGGGTGTTCCAACAGGACAATGACCCAAAACACACATCAAAAGTGGTAAAGGAATGGCTAAACCAGGCTAGAATTAAGGTTTTAGAATGGCCTTCCCAAAGTCCTGACTTAAACCCCATTGAGAACATGTGGACAGTGCTAAAGAAACAGGTTCATGCAAGAAAACCATCACATTTAGCTGAACTGCACCAATTCTGTCAAGAAGAGTGGTCAAACATTCGACCTGAAGCTTGCCAGGAGCTTGTGGATGGCTACCAAAAGCGCCTAGTTGCCGTGAAAATGGCCAAGGGACATGCAACCAAATACTAATGTTGCTGTATGTATATTTTTGACCCAGCAGATTTGGTGACATTTTCAGCAGACCCATAATAAATTTATGAAAGAACCAAACTTTATGACTGTTTTTTGTGACAAACAGGTATGTGTTCCGATCACTCCATCACAGAAAAATAATGGACTGTGGACCCGTCCAAGGCACCCCACCTGGGGATCACCCGCCCCTTCCCACAAGGATGTTAGCTTATTGATTTTATGGATATATGGATATTCATTGACCTTATGCAATTCATTATTTTCTTTCCAAAATCTAAGTTACATGATTTGTAATATATTTTTCATAATCTTCCCAAATAATAATAACTTAAGTGGTTTATCAGAAATTGTTCAACTTAATACCCCACAAAATGTACATGAAACAAAACGTAGAAAAAATGTATACTGCAAGAAAACTGTTTGCTCACAACATGCACCAACGATATGCACTATTTCTCTTACAGCTGCCTCAGATGTTGTCAAACAGGGTCAATCAAGAAATCCTAAGGGGCCTTTCCAAAGCGCCACATGTGGAACAACAGCTAGCGTGGGTGTAATAAAAATCCCCTGAGATGGCACATATACCAACATCATATGTCAACACACACCAATGTACTAATAAAAAACAATATGTGACATTCAAGTGCAACGTGATTCACACAATGACCAGCGTTTTGGCAAATAAATTAGAAATCCAGTCCAGTTTAACTGAACACATTTGGGGTGAAGGAGAAGGTTTATGCAATGAAAATGATTTGAGGGTGGAGTCAGACATCCACGCCCGCCCCATTCTGACGTGTGCAGCTGGAACCTTCTCAGTTGTTTTAGATTACTTTGTGTCACAGATAAATGCTTAGATGTTTTCTGTTACCTCAATGAGATATTTTTAAATAGTTTTTTTTTTAACCAATTAATTTTGACACGTTAAATGATAATACAATTTGTCACCTCTGGGAGTAGCTGGAATCTATTGTATGAGTCCATAAATTAGCACTGAGCAAAGGTTGCAAAACAAATCAGCTATGAATGTGCACCACACTTTTCAGATGTTCATTTGTGTAACAAAAGCGTAATCCTTAGATCACTAGAAAGACGAAAGCAGCATATGCATGGCCGCAAGTTCTTAAACGGCAATGCGCAAGAGTCGAGAGAGACAAAACCGACTTCCTGTAATCATATTAGAAAGTGAAGTTAATGAGCAGTTCTGGCTGTGCTGCGTGTAAACTGTGTGCTGCATATGTCCCACACCCAAGGACAAGATGATGTTTAGTCTCCGGGCTTATTCCCTTGGGAAAAGGTGTGCAAATGAGTGAGACAGATTTTACATGTAGCCCTGTCTGCTTGTCAGATACTGTCACTTATTGTCAGAGGTCACTGCTTACACAGGGCGGATGTTGTCTCCAAGGACATGTTTTACCTTGTGTGTGAGAGAATTTGAGAAGCAGGGTGGATAACTCCTGGAATAAAATAGATGTTGTACTTTGTATCGTAGTCACAGTCCCTGAAATTGTTTACAGTCGTTGGAGGTAGAGAGAGGTCAACAAGCTGTATTCCAAAGAAAGTCTGTGAAAACTCGGCTGAGTTAAGATGTGATTCAGAATGAGTTATGTACTTTCTCTTTAGTGGGTTGAGAATTTGGAGAGTAAATCTCACATAAATGAGCAATTCGTGCTCATGAAACTATTTTAGACTCAGCTTAAACGGATTCCCTTTGTCATTCTCTCATCAGTCTACACATTGTAATTACAAAGGATGGGGACATTTCTTTCAGATTTCTAATGGAAAAACACTCAAATATTAAAGTTAAAAAAACCTTTTCAGAACAGCTTTTATGGCACTTGAAACAGAATGTCTGCACTTCCTGCCTCCCGCCCATCTCACATGTACGAAGGGCAAATTCTGCGTGTGAAAGTGAATATGCCTCTTTTTTTTTGTTGTTGTTGCTTTGAAAGCAGTGTCTTTAGTTTCTTATGTGAGATCCTTGCACCAGTAGTTCAGCAGTGCAGCCTTTGATTGCAGGTTTGCTCTGGTTAAAAGAGAAATGTGAGCTAGAAATGTCAGATCAACCTAAAAAGATTTTTATTTATATTTCTTTGTGGAAATAAAAACTTTATTGGACTATAAAAAATAAAAATAAATACTTTGGATCACTAAACAAGCATTTTTGGGATTACCAGTCCATTATAATTCATTACATTAATTAAAAATTAGCTGATGCAAAAAATAAAAGGTATAACCTCACAATGTCTAAAATACTTTTATTGTCAGCAATTTGGATTTGGATTATGAAATGAATACTAGGCACATAACACTCTGTAAAACATTGCCTGGCTATATTGACCGTTAGCGGAAAGTCCAGCTGTTTAACTCTCAACTTGGTTTACTTGCAGTATCTACATAGCAGTGTGGGTACCATTACGGTAGTTACAATAAGCATGTAGTCAAATATTACTACTAAACTAGATTGTTTTTGGAGTCTGTGTAAGTAAATCAAAAATATGTCAAATTAAATGTTTTAGAGCCGTGTATTATTAACAGTATAGAAGTGGCTCATGATGCACGATGCTGTTGTTTTTGAACCTTTGTGTAAATTTTTTATGTGAAGCTCACCTTTACACAAAATAACTGTTTTCTACTGTTTTTAGTTCTTCTTCAGAGTACTAGGCAAGGTTAGACATTTAGAGTATTTCTTTAATATTACGTAATACAGAATGTTAGAAAAACACTGCAGCTTGGGTGACGCGCAATCATACATTGGTGCAATTGTATGAAATCCTCATGCAAGTGCAACCCCTTGGGATAACAAGTAAAATAGATTAGACAAAGGGGCCAAACCTCTTGATAATTTTGAAAGTTAACATTAGGGTTCTTGTGTCTGTATGACATGCTTTCATGAGCCCCCAGTTGGTTCTGCAGAGAAAAGTTGCATTTCCAACAACATCGGTAATGAATTGGCAGGACACATTCCTACGTACCCTCCATAAGTGCTTTGGTGCCAGATCTGTTTGGCATTTCGTGACCTTCCTATTCTGATTTGAGGCCTGCGTGTGTCTATTTCATGCCCAGAAAGATGCTTGCTGATCATGTTCTTGATGTTACTCTTTAGATGAAAAGAAATTCAAAGCCTCCTTTTCTTTCCGCATCTGTTCACCCCTCCTGTTCTGTCCTCGCTGGAAACGATTCCTGCCTCTTCTCCTTTCCACTCTCCTCACTCCTCCATCTTTATGCGGATGGCAGTGGAAGGGGCCCCTGCTCTGAATGCAGATGAGCTCGGTGCCCTTCCCCAACCAGGCCAACACGAAGCCCACTTGACTAGAATGAAACTCAAACAAATTCTTCGCATAATGTAAATAACACAAATATTCTCTTGAACTGAAAAGTGAGCCCCCCCTCCTCCTCCCCTTTCCTTTCATCTCTCTTCCTCATTCCCTCATGTGTGGATGGGTTGTTAGGAGAGGGAAGCGTCTCACCGCTTTTCTATTTCCTCAAGACACTCCCCAGGCAAAGGCCTAAGATCCTTCATTTTTATTACCACTAGAGCAGCCATTTACCGTGCACTTTATTAAAAACCATATTTCAGGGGACATGACTGCAGGCGGAGTGTGCAAAGATGGAGGTGGGTGCACTAGAAGAGATGGAGAGCAAAAAGGATGGAGCCGCTTGTGCAGCATGTTCTGTGCGTCTTATTGTATGTGTTTCTATATGTGCAGAAGAGGAGGAATATGAAGGGTGGCGGTGGTGGTCGGGGTGGGGGGGTGGCGGGATTGTCGAAACCGCATCTGACACGTTGTCAAGAAGACAGGCCAACTACAGTCTTGACGTAGTGCAGCTTCATCCCATTTACTGGTCTGAAGAAATGGAGAGGGACAGGAGACAGCTTGCATTCCGGCCACTAGCTCAATGAAGCGAAAAGAAGTGCTGTTGACGGAGCAATGGAGCTGCTCTAGGTCAAACAGTACAGTCCTGGGACGGCCAGAGCTAAACGTCCCACCACAGGCCACTGACTTTTACTGACCGTTCACCCATTACATGATGCGGCAGTCAGCATAATAACAAGACTCTGTTCTGGGACTGATAGGAAAGATGCTTTTGACCCCAAATGAATATGTTTGTTTCTTAAACAACATAGAGAGGTTATAAAAACTGGCTGTGAGAGGATCTCGTGTGCACAGCCCTCTTGTGTAGCCCAGACATATTTTCAGTCTGGGTCTTCAGTCAGGCTGGCATCTTTTCTTCTTGATTTGGATTCATGCTTTGGGTTTTTATCATGCTTAAAGATGAAGTGTCTCTTTATCTTCACCCCTCTTGTAGAAGCCTGAAGAGTTTGTGCCAACAATGACTAGTTACTATCCATTACCTTGACAAAATACCCAGTTCCATCCGAAGAAAAGCAATACAATAACATAATACTGCCATCGCCATGCTTCGCTACTTTTGAAGTGTTCTATTCCGTTGCTATATGCAGTGTTGCTTTAGCACCATGTATTTCCCATAATAGCTACACCAGATAATAACTCAAATTTCCACACGTCTTAGAAGGACTTCAAATGTGTTTCACAAAATTCAGCTGGCCTTGTTCTTCTTTACAAAAGGCTTTCATCTTGCAGGCCTCCTTCATAGCCCAGACATATGAAGAACATTGGAGATTACTGTTAAATGTGCTACACAGAAATCCCTGCAAGTCATTTTCTAAATGCCACAGTAGGCCTCTTGGCAGCTGTAACAACTAGCTCTGATATCGGCTTTTACCCAGTTTCATAGGGAGCTCCAGTTCTTGGTACTGTCTTAGTTGTCATTCCTTCTTTCTGATAACCGTGTTCCATAGTCTATCAAATAAATTTTATTTTTTTATTTTTTTTGCATCTTCTTCATGAGTTCTCTCTGCAGATGATGGCATTTGTGCAAGTTGTCCAAAACTCGAACATCTTACTTTATTTGGGATTAATTATGTATCATTCCAATGTAGGGATGTCAATTGTCCACTTGTTATTTGGAAAATGTATATATCCGTATACTATTCAGCCATCAATCATCTACATCAATTCATATTTTGATTTTTCAAAGGTGGACTGGTACCCATCTCCAGTAATCATTTGGCGAAAGGGTATTCCCTGGATAAAGGACAAAACCACACACACACATGCATTCACACCCAGGGAAGTTTAGAATAACCAATTTATCATGTTTTTGGACTCTTAGAGGGAGCTGGAGTACCCAGAGGGAGCTCATGCATGCATGTGGAGACCATGCAAACTCCGTACACAACAAGCACAGACTAAGATTTTTGCTTTAAGGCAACAGTTCCAACCACTGCTCCACTATGCAGTGATAATATGACGTGGCATTTTTTATTTGACTTTTGCTGTTACAGCATTTTTTTCATGGCAGTATTTAACAATGTATTTGAAAATATTAATAAATCAAATTATTGTGTGCTACTGTACAGTTGTTCTACTTAAAGTGATTGGTTTCCTGAGGTAGCCAATCTGATAATGGGTAATTTTATCGTTTATTGTTGTTGCAGTTTTTGTGGCCTCTGATTGTGTTCTGCTAACAACACTGCTGTTGCCACTTTTGTTGTTATACCAATTAATATTAATATTAATATTATTGGATTTTTTTCAATCAATATCAACCATCACTACTTTAAATGTAGTGATATCAGAGGTATTTGTTTTTTATGTGAGCTCCAATGCACTGTAAATGTTATACAGATATGGATAGTATATTGAGCCGATCCTTAAAGTCATAGTCAACAAATGTATCTGTATTATAGCTTAACCTGAAAACAATTAGATGTTTTTCCCAGTTGCTTGAACAGTTTTTTTAGAACATCTTTGACCTTTTTGTGAAAGCTGTCAAGCTTCTGTTTGAAGCAAGAACGTGTTACCCTAGAAACCAAGGTAATGGAGGTGGAGGTTTACTTTCCACAGGAGAGCAAAGTAATTTCAACACATCATGTGGCTCCACCCGAATGATTAGAGATTGTGGTCAATTCATAAATTTCTGTGAGACCAGAGTGATATTGAAAAGGGTTATATACAACCTCGGGAACCTCAGTGGCAGCAAACCAGAGGAGAGAGAAAAGGAAAAAAAGCAAAAACTTGCTCAACCCTACCAGTCACATCTGGAAATAAATCCAAATTTTTTATATCTAAAAGTGAATAATGAATAGGAGTATCTAAAAGTGAATACAAAAATGGTTTATTACCAATCTTTCATTGGCAATAAGTGTACATATTTGTTTTTGGAAAATATGTGCACGTATGTTTTATGTACCAGAAGACAGATCCACCTGATCTATTTTAGATAATCAGCTTCTGTTAAAGATTACATTTCAACAGTTTAGATGACTTGTACAGGTCAAAGAAGTACTGATTAGTTTTTCCCAGCTAGTCCAATTGGTGCATGGAGATAATAGAGAATTTATATCATCTTAAAACTATACCAACCTTTCTATCTTTACATTATCATACCATTACTGATATAGTGATCTAGTTATTCACAATTTATTTACAGACCATGGTTCTCTATCCTTTATAATGATGTTAATGTGTTGAAGACAGACTGAAATTTAAAAAAAATAAAATAACATTCAGTGTTTTCAGTCAGAGTCACTTTCTGCTATCATAAAAAATATGATAAAATGTTATCTGGTTGAGTTTTAGTTTTAGGTATTCACTCTGGGCACAAGGTCACAGATTTATGTGCATCTAACCACTCACCCAAAACAAATTTACTGATGATGCTTACATGAAATGCTACTACATTTTTGTAAAACAGGAAGATCCTCCTCAGCGTAGTAGTTTGCTAAAGCCTTAGGGAAAATCTAGTCCTGTACTTGTTACAGAAAGAAAACCAAAAGAGAGTTATCGTTTGCAGTTAAAATATCAACTGCTTTGTACGCTCTGTAGTCAGAACTTTATTTTAGAAGGTCCCAAACATGGGGCGCGGGGTGGTAACCATTTCATCCGCTGTTTATATTCCAGGTTTACTCACTTGTAAAGGAAAAAATTATCAGATTTGTGTAGTAGTTTGATTTTATTGAGGATATACCCATTACATGGAAATTAAAAATTGATTTGCCTGTCATTTTGCAAAGAAATTAGTCATTGTCCTACAACCCAGTCAGTTTTGACTCCCACAGATTGGTTATCTTCACAAAAATCAATCACTCAATCTGTTGCAGATACTTTTTACCTCAATCTGTTTTGTTTATTAAGCACAATTGTGCGGGAAATCAATGTCTTCCCTTACAACCTCTCCGACAACAGAGGCAAAACCCAAGAGCTGTCAAAGCTTGACAAGAGGGAGAAAGTGACAACTGTTGCTAATACTATTTAAAATTGGAGAAATGTAAAATGAAAACCAGGCAGTCTCACTCAGCCTGGAGCTTCACGTAAGATCCATCCTCGTGGGGTGAGGACGATGTGGAGGAAAGGAAGAGATCAGGCCACAACTAACTAGGAGGAGCTTGTTAATGGTCTGAAGGCACCTAGGAGCGCATTAATCAAAGGCACAATTAGTAACACACTGAACTGTAGTGGATTGAAATAGAAGCTATTTCTACAGACTCGCCTTAGGTTTACCAGTGAACATTTAAATGATTCAAAGGATTGGGAGAATGTGATAGGCATCTAGTTAACCTGCTATTTCTGGAGGAATAGAAATGCTGATAGACTTGAAGGACACTATCCCAATACGCTCAGATGTGGGAACATTATGCTTTTCAACTGTTGTTTTCAGCTAAGTGTACGGGGTTAGGGTTAGCACAACAATCATCCAATAGATGGGGGGGGTTGAATATCTTGAGTGAGAATCTTCCCTCATCCAGAATACTGAAGATGGTCTGTGAATGGGTCTCGCAATGTGAATGTTACCTAAAACACCATGGCAACAAGGAAATGGGTAAAGAAGAGTCACATTAAGGTTGTGGAGTGGTTTAGGCATATGTTTTCAATATGGCGGCCAAGCAGCAGCTAAGAAACTTAAATTATTGAGAGAATTCTTGAAAAAGAGTTAGCCAAAAATCCATCATGAGATGTGTGACGAACTGCTCAATGGGTTTGCCAGTTTTAAATCCCATTTCTCTTCAGTATCAAATGTTTATTTCACTCAGTTAATTGCTATTTTTGGTTTGGTTGCTATTTTGTCTCTTATAAAGAAGTGAACAGTATTAATTTTAGTTTGATTTTTAATGTGGAGTATGCAAACTTGCAAAACAGCAGGCAATCAAATATTTTTGGGGGGAGCAAATCTGATATCATGTAATTACTTCAATTTAAGGGCGGTTTGCTACAAAAATATTCCCAAAACTTTGCGGAAAATCTTGGCTTGGGTCGCATCTCTACTTGCCCCATTCATGAAGTCCTACAATTTGATCTCATTCTCCGTTACAGGATGTGACTAGCTGAGTGGTGCTCCATCCTGAGATATAGTTTCCCTCCTTAAGAAGGAATGGGAACTGAACTGTAACCAGAGTCGTCTCCATTAAGCAGATAGGTGTGGTTTTAGAGTGGTGCTAAGTAGTGAGCGATCGCTGGGAATCCAGTGGACTAATGGGCCTTTCTATCCATTACCAGGCCGTCGTAACAGTTTTTTCTTGCCTGGGACCTATGGCTGTACCATCTCCTGCTATGGCAGTAAGTGCTGTCTGGTTCAGGCGCCTGCATGGTGGTGCTGAGAGGATGCAGCTAATCTGCTCAGCATTGATCTGTACCCATTATGAAGGAAGATAAACACTTTATATCAGGAAACCATATTCATACAGATGGATGAGTGAGAATGCAGGGATACAGTGGCGGAAGGGGGTGAAGTCTCGCAACTCCCTTGTCAATAGATGCACAACACTGTGAAAAGGGTACATGCCAACGCCTCACTGTGAAGTTTCCTGCAATGGGGTAGAAGCAGAGATGTCAGCAGCTCTTTGAACGAATGATAAACCTCTTGGTAACCGAAATACAAAGTGTTATCTTTTTTAAGCAAAAGATTTCAAATCTCCCCCAATGGAGAGAAGGTGACATGCTTTAATTTGTGGGTTTGAGGATGACATAAACACATGGTAGCACCTTGCAAAAGCATTCATATCCCTTAAACTTTCCAAAATGAGACTTATTACAGTTACAAACCTAAATTGTGTGCTGGATATTTTACTTTCAGGTGACACTTCAGGAGTGACTGCACTACAATCTTGAAAGGCAAACTTAATGTAACCTTTTCAAAATTTTTGAATGCGCATGTCTAACTGTTCAATATTTCATCAGTACTTTTTGCACAACTTACTGCTTTCTAACAAGAAGCTTAAAGACAAAATTTACAAAAGAAAAAACAACCTTGAGTGGAACAAAGCAGAAATACAAAGAGCTTGGTGGAGCTTGTATTGTGCTCAGGTCAAAGTTGTAATTTGTTAAGCCTTTAACCGTGGTGCCCTGTGACGGATACTTGTTCAACCAATGGAGACAGGATATCTATCAAACTGCTCTAGAATAAGCCAAAGGCAGCTATTCAATGTGGAAGCAGAGCGCCTTGAAACATTTGATCTCATCAAAATTTCCACTCAGTTTTTTTTCCGTTCCTCTCTGTCTCACCATATCAGACCTACTTCTGTTGTTGGTTTATAGTGCAAGAAAAAAATTGCAAGTTTGCAAATAAAACATAGCTGTCAACCACTTATTTAAAAAAAAAAAAAAAAAACACTTTGTATTTCGGTTACCAAGAGGTTTATCATTTGCACTACTCAGCTGTGGATGATTAGAGTGTAGCGCCATCTGTATTGTTGTTTTTTTTGTTTGTTTTTTTAGTTTATTTCCCCAGGGTGGACAGCAAACTCCTAGCAAGCTCAGTGAATGCTGTTTTTGGAGTGGAAGCCCTTTAAGTCTTTAGCCACACAGACCATTTCCATGTAGGTTTAAGAGCTCTTCTGGCTTTTCTCTGTTCTCTTTGTGGCTCTTGGCAAATTGGAAACGGGACTTCATATGGTTTTCTTTCAACAATGGCTTTCTTCTTGCCACCCATCCATAAAAGTGAGATTTTAGACTTTATGGCATTGTGGCGCCATAGTCCCTGATCTGTCTGCCATGTTCCTTAGCATTCATGACGCTGCCTGCTCATGAATGTTCTCTAACACACCTCTTCATAGTTATGTACTACTTTGTGTTGCTCTGTCGCATAAAATCCCAACAAAATACATTGAAGTTGTGTTTTCTTGAGTGATAAAAGTTCAAATGGTGTGAATACTTTTTGCCAGGTACTTTATATATTCTGATCACATCCGCAGGTCCACCATGTCGCGCATTCCCATTCGCAGTTGTGTCAACATTAGATGTGTAGGAAGTATACATGGGTTTAATGAGCTTTTCATGTCATGTGGACAGTAGCTGAGCATGGCACAAAACACAGTGGCTTAATTGTTTGCTGATGGAAATCGCCTCTGACTGAAACCAACCAAAAAAACAAAAAAAAGAAACTAATAGGATCTTTATCACTTTGAGCTAACAGAGGTTGACACAGCAGGGCATTGGTTGGTCACTGCGATAAATGCTTGTTACTGGCTTTGCCCTATGGAGCAGTTAACTGTTGTTACCATTAAAGCTTAATTCGAGGCTCCTCTTTGACCTTGATGTGGGAAATCTTGTCAAAAGGCTTAGCCGGGTGTGTTCATATCAAAACCATCCCACTGTTCGGCGGATCCCTCGCAATTTCTCAAAGTTCCCTTCCAGGATAGCATTTGTTGGAGCACAAAATTAAGCTATCCAATATGTTCGGCATTTATTGATTTTAGTCAGAGGAGTGTTTTGGTTTAAGTCAGTGTGGAATGTGTAGCACCTTAGCAGGTGTTTGCTTCTTCCCGAGATGGCTTGCTTCTGCCAATTGTTTTGTTCCTTTTATTTGGAGGGGGTGGGTTATACAAAAAAGCCATGACTCTAGACTGATTGAGGAAAAAGGTTAACAAGAAGGAGCCTCATTTACTAAGCAGTTAAAGCAAATGAGAGCGAGTTCATGACAGGAATGGATGGTGTCATAAGTGAGACTCTTATCCATCCCAATTCAGTCCACCACCAACCCAAGCAAAAATAAAGTAAAATAAAATGAAATAAAAATACTAAGTAGACTAAAAACTACCATTCTGCAAAAATCAGAAAGTACATACAGCAGAGTTTCATCAGAATAACCAAGCACAGGTTTGGTCAGCTTAACACTTAAAAAAAGGGTATTTTGTAAAATTGACTCTTTTGGGCTTTCTGTCATGTTACTGTGTTATTCCTTCATTAAAACATACCTGGAGTGTTTGAGTGCTTTCATTCTTTCCAGCATGTTTGAGAAAATCTTGACTCTCCAGTGGCAGCCATATTGGGGTTTGCTTAAACACTTGCTTTCACAAAGCGCTGCCTATTTCCACCAAGGCTTCTCTTTGGCGCTGCAGCCTCCAGCTGAATTTCACGCACAATTCCTCCAGACTGGCATGACAGCAATTAGCAAACACCTGATAGAACTGAGCATGTGTTGTAAGGAGAAGCATTGTGTAGGGAAAAAGAGTATGAGTTTCTTAAAGAGACAGAAGCCCAATTTCAATGCTTTAAATTACACATTCAAAGCATTGAAATTTAAAGCACATGCCTTAAAACTTTTTTTAAGGGATATTTATATATACAGCATTTTTTATAACAGCTGAAGGCAACATAGTTACTTGATTGTGCCATAAAAATATACTACTGGCCCTTTAAATTCTCAGCTAGAACTCAAAACTAGTGATTTAGGTTTAGAGAAATGCTTATTAATTTTGCACCTGCAACAAATTTGATAAGTTTATATTACCCAGCTGTAGTGAATGTGCAGAATTGTCTTGACATACTTACAATATGCACAACATAAAGGAGCATCCAATAAACTAAACATGAAATAAAAGAACTGAAAGCTGTTTTAGGGCAAATGATCATGTTTTTTTTCCTATTATTTGTGCCGCCCCTGAGGCAGTGCCACCCTGGCACAGTGTCGTACTGCCTAGAAGCAACATTGGGTCTTGTTTTAGGGAAAAGTCATTCATGTTTGTACACAGCAACTGGGGTGAATTTAGATCACACTGCTTTTCCTGCTTGTCTTTTTAAAATGTTGTCTTTTGTCTCCTTTTTCCAAACCTCAGGTCCGCTCACAAAAAAAAATGATGAGTCCACCATGAACAGACCAAGGGATGAAGGTATTTTATTTGCATGTTTCCTTCTCCTTATGCTCTATTATTTATTTTTTTTAACAGGGCCATGGGAAATGTGGCGTTTGCATCTGTTTCATTAATCATCAGTCTATGTGCACATCACATTGTCCACCCTTAACTGCCTTGATTAGGACGCAAATCGGCCATTCACTGTGACAAGCACGCATTCGGATAAATAAAAGCTACCCACAAAACAGTTGTTCATCATTCCCTGCTCGTCACAACTGCTGCTTTTTGGGCACTTGCACAGGAAGCTAATTTACTCTCCTTTCTCGGTTGCTATGTGGCTGATCAGCCACACGCTGATGTTCTTGCTGCTGTGATGCATCTCTCAAAAATCTATATTCGCTCCTTATTCACCTGCGCTTTTACTCTGCCACCAAAGTTTTCATGAAATGTTCCGCTCAATTATTGTCCTCCATGTTGTCTTCGCCCAAACCGACATTTACGTGGGATAGTAAATCCATTTTTGTTTGCTGCTTTATGCTTTCAAGTCTAATGTTGTCTGCTTTTCATTGATGCAGCAAAAATCTCTCCATGTGTCACTGTTTCTATGCAACTGCATGGAAACAAAGGCCCTCTACCTTTGTTGTTGTTTTCATTCCTCAGCAATAAAGTGCCTTGTTTTTTTTCGTAATCTTTTCCACTTTTTCCTTGTCGCAGTCATAAATTCGTTGGCAAAAACTAGCATAAATCAGTGGAAGTGTGAGCAAAGTTTACACCTAGATTTCAAAGTTTCTTAAAAAAAATACAAATCTTAAAATTCAACCAAACCAAATTCAATCAACGCTTTACTGAGCCGCCTTTCGGTGCAAAGACGGCTGCAAATCTTTTGGTGGTATGTCTGCATCAGGTCTGCATCACTGCACACTAAAATGTTCTCCATTACTTTTTGCTAAGTCGTTCAAGCCTGATCAGACTGAATGGAGCAAACAGTAATTTTATGGTCTTGCAACAGATTCAGGATGTGACTTTGACTTGGCCATTTTAGCACGTGGAAATGCTTTCAATTAAGTCGCGCCGCTTCAGCCACTGTCCAGCTTTAAGGTGAACCTCTGCCCCAATCTTAAAGCTTTTTCAGCATTTAATGCGTTTTCATTCAGGATTTCTTCTTTATTTTTGTTTCATCTATCTTCCCATAAAGTGACTGGCTTCTCTGTAACTGCTGAAGAAAGGCGTCCCAACAGCACGATGCTGCCACCGCCATTTTTCATGTTGGGCATGGTGCTTGCACACATTTTTTTTCTGCACCTATGAAAACTTAAACACATTGCTTGTTCTTCTCTAGACACGTTCTTTACTTTTCGTATCGTCGTCCGGTTTCATCTGTGCCGCGCTTCTTCTATTTGGGTGTCGAACTGTCTTTTTTCCAGGAATCGCTAACCGCCGTGCTTTGAAAGGAGACAAAAAGGAGCCAGCGCGAGCTAATCCAATTTTGCGATTCCGTAACGGCGGAAAAAAGAGAGAGAGGGATTCACGAAGAACTGTAGAGAAAAGGGATGGGATGATGAGAAAGTGGGGTGAGAGGGGTTGGAAGAGAAAAAGGGAAAATCTGAACACTGGGGAGGGCAACAAAGAAGGGAGAGAGGTGAAAAAGCACTCATAATGAAGACAAGTGCATGATGAAATGACATTTATAGAGCTTTGAAAGTGAGAGGGATGTGGAGAAACAGAGAGTGAGAGGGTGGATGGAGAAGGACACCGGTGAAGCTTGACATTTATGCCCGCAGCTGACGGATCTTGACGGGATCACGAGGTGCCGGGCCGCAGTTGAGCTCTTACTTAATTGCCCGAGCGTTGGATGGCCCAAACATTGTTTTAAAGGCATCTTATTTGAAAGGGGTTTGTAGGAAGCCGCACTGCTTATGTGTGGGTTTGGGTGCTGAGAGAAAAGTGCTAATTCAGCCTTCAGTCTTTTACACCCGGATCAATGGAAATTACCATAAGGAAATGAATGAGAGAGGAGCCGCGGAATGGAAAAGAAGAAAGTGGGCACTTTGAGTAGGAAGGTAAGACATTACTATTAAGAATGGGAGTTAAGGAGGGTAGTGTCAGGCTAGGTGGTATGAACAGGTGGGAATAATCTGTCAGTGTTTTTTAAGCAGGCAGGAAAGACACTGAGCTCGTTGTTGGCTATAAAGGTCTCAGACTGGGCCCGCTTCTCCTTCCAGTTACCTCACATTTTCTGCCTCAGTCATTCAACCACTTTCACGTCTGAAGCGCAAATAAAGATTAAAACTAACGAAGCCTTAAGCAAAGCATGTAATATCTTCTGCTTAGCATTACTGTATTGCCAGATGTTAATGGTTTGGGCTCATCTGTGTGGCCTTGAATTAAAACCCCTCTACTGACACATTTACGTAAATTTATAGGATGAAAAATAAAAAATTAACTTTTGGTGAGAGTTAAAATTTCTCATTCTCAGCACCATTCAACACCTTGATTGCTACCACCAAAGGAATAGTTCAAATATTTCTGTTGAGACTCCCTTGCAGATTTGTTTTTGTTTTTTAGGTAAGATCACAGCTGAAACTCTTACTGCTCTTTCAAAAAAAAAAAAAAGCCATAAATTTAATTCTGGTTTGTAGGCCTTTCTCCTGCTGCCATTTTGTTTCTGACTGTATGCTGTCGCGTTAGTTGGTGTAGCTAATAATGTGTTTTGCTGTGTAAATGGGAAGAAATTGAGTGCATTTTGTGAAACATCAAGCTAGACATTGCATTGCAAAAACACACAAGTATGTTTGGTCTAGTTTCTAGTTCAAATATCTTAGTACACTTGAAATAAGACCAAATTATCTCACAAGTAATATTTCAGCAAGACATAGGAGCTTGTTTTAAGTAAATAATTCCTTAATATTGATGAAAATTTTGTTTCTAGTTCTACTGGTTGATTATTTCACTTAAAGAAAAATATCTTGTTAAGTTTACTAAGATATTTGCATTAGAAACGAGACCCGTGTGTGTAGTACATGCAAGCACACATACAAGTACTTATAGACTTGGCAGAGAGATGTTTTTTTGCCTTTTAAACTATTATAACACAGTCACAAAACCGCCTGCAAAACTGAATAACTGCCAAATACTGAAAGTTTAAGCAGCCTATAACAAAGGCATTCACTCAATGCACATTTTGTTTGATCCTTTCTGGGCTGTCGACGTTAACGCACGCAATTAATCTGAAAAGTTTAAAGCGTTAATATTACATGATGCAGATTAATCATATTACCTATTTTGATCTTTAAGCCTCTCTCCCGTGAAGCGTTGCCTGGTTCACAGCAGTTACAGATTGACACACGGGGAGCGACGAAAGCGAAAGTTTTCCGCCACTCAGGATTAACCCAACAAATGGGACGTTAATAACTAATACCTTCCACTATGTGTTCTGTAATGTTTATTAAGGTTTGTGCTAAAAACACTTTTAGAAAGTCTTTATCTTTTCGAAACACATTTATGTCATGTACAAGAGAGTAGCATCAAAATGCAGACAAGAACTTAGCATAAGCATAGTAAAGTTTTATTCATGATAATAGAAACTTTACTGATCTGACATGAGGAGGCCAGAAAATGGTGCATGGGCAGAGTACCTAGTATGAGCAATGAAAACCAGCAAGCTTGTAATGAAGGAAGACTGAAGATTTACATTGGATCCGGGTGAGCTGTATTAGGGGAATGTGGAACAGCTGTGCTGGAAAACAAACATGGAAACTGAGGGAAAGTGAATAATTAAACAATAGAAACAACAAACCATTAAAAAAAGAGACTAATGTTAACATAAGAGAGCAAACCAAGAAATGGAAGAACACAAGAAATAAGTAAGCAAAAAAAAATGTATTAACCTATATGGCAAGATTTTTCTGAAAATAAACTGAGTACAGTAATACCATTAAAACATAAATAGACAACAAGGACATGATCAAAAACCAAAACCCAGACTTATTAAAATCCTTCCTCATTTAGAAAATTTAAAAAATATGTCTTGAGAAAAACATTAAGAAAAACTTTCATTTTCCAACAGCTTCTAAATGAGTCTCAGTACCGCTCAGTAAAAGCGTGCTGTTACTCTTTAACTTGCCAACTGGCCTTAAGGGGAAAATTTGGAATATTTAACTGCAAAATGGATTTAAAACAATGAAAATACAACAAAAAATGTGGAAATAAGTTTGTTTCCAGAGTTTAAAGAGTTGAATAATGTCCTTTTTTTTTAAATCATTTTGTGGCAGTGGCGGCCTTTATTTGACCGTTTTCATACAGGAATTACGGCATAAGGAGAAAGAAAATGCATGCGTGTACGGGACTGGGCGAGGAGAACTAGCACTTTCAGTATCGGGTAAAACCTCCTTAAATACCATTTAAATATGAAAATTTCAAGTTCAGAAATTCCTCCCCAGGTTTCTTTCAGAAGATGTGAGTTAATCAGACATTTCTAACCTGATCTTGTCCTTTGCTTGAGGCTTCTCAGGGCTGATGCAGTTTATGCATAACCAGCTCAGTTATTTAAGCTGACTGTGATCATTTTGATAATCTTTTAGATCAAATGAAATGAATCATGTCCACCTTCAGCTTTTCAACTGTTTCACGACTACACATTTCCCCTGATTGATTACCTGCTTTTTGCCTCTGCACTGGAGCACCTTGATACTCTACAGGAGGAGCTCAAAAGCTGTAATATCTACAACAATGGAAGCTTTTCCTCTTCATATCAGTGGAAATCTCAGGTCCAGCAGCACCTGACCCCACAAAGTTTTTTTTTTTTGTTTGATTTTTTTCTAATAGTTGCATTTTTTTGTAGGTGAAGCAGTGTTTTTTTTTTTATTTTATAGATTTTGGCGCTTGCTTTGACTCACTGAATTGCTGAAAAAATTTGACTTCCTCGTCAGATTTGAGTCAAAGCTTCCTGGTGTTTGGAACTTTTAATAGTTTCATTAACCGGGCACCAAACAGCCCCACCAACACGTTTCTCAGTGGGCTCGGCGTTCTCTTTGCTGACACAAGGCGACTTTTCTGGGCCAAGCATAACTTTTTTGACTCAAGTTTGGTTTCGACACACGAGCACACATCCTTCCAGCAGCTTTTAGAATTTGCTAATCAGGGCTGGATGCTTGAGTCAAATTAAAAAATGGAAAGTGATTTAGGATATTTCAGCCAAGCAGTGGGGGAACAGCAGCTGTTAGGGTGCAGGGTGTCCTTACTTCTTCATGAATTAATACACTATAGAACTGTTTGGTTTAACGAGTAAAACAAGATGAGGACGGGTATGGCCACTTCTTGAAAAATGTTGTTCCCCTCCAGAGAATCAGGCATACAGAGGCATCTTCTTCAATGAGTGCATTAAATTAAAACCCAATACATAAATACTAAATAAATGGATGGATAAATAAAATCACATACTGCATGACAGCTACCACTTCTTAGCTAGCAAAGAACATGAGTGAAGGAAGAAAACTGTACAGGTGAGCTGCAACAGAAAGTTTCTGTTTCCTGTGGGGGAACAGTGGACACACGGCCTTGAAAGTTGGCATAGCTTTGCGGAGACAAAAAAATAAATAAATAAATTATGCTCACTTGTCGGAAGCACAAACTGAATGGAAAAAGACAGCTGAAACATTCAGTGGAGTTACTTACAAAGATAGAAAAATAAAATAATTATTGCTAGTTTACAGTTTTGTCAAATCACATCTCCAAGCTTTATATAAGTTTCTTACTTCTTCCTTACTCCTTTTCGAGCATGTTAAGATTACTGTGGCACAAATAGTATGTCTTTTGCATTCCTTATTCTTGTGCATGATTTTATACTACTATCATGTTCGAAATAAAGTTTCATTTGATTTTATTATATATATATATATATTGTCAGCGTAAAGGGGTCTGTAAAAGCCTTCTTTTACAATTCTTATTGAACCGGAACGCGATTTGTTATTGAACCAGAAAGCTCAATGAATTATCCCTCATTTTTATTTATATATATATATATATATATATATATATATATATATATATATACAGTACAGACCAAAAGTTTGGACACACCTTCTAATTCAATGGGTTTTCTTTATTTTCATGACTATTTATAAGGCAAGAAATCCCACTTATTAACCTGACAGGGCACACCTATGAAGTGAAAACCATTTCAGGTGACTACCTCTTGAAGCTCACCAAGAAAATGCAGAGTGTGTGCAAAGCAGTAATCACAGCAAAAGGTTGCTACTTTGAAGAAACTAGAATATAAGGGGTATTTTCAGTTGTTTTACACTTTTTTTGTTTAGTGCATATTTCCACATGTGTTATTCATAGTTTTGATGCCTTCAGTGTGAATCTACAATGTCAATAGTCATGAAAATAAAGGAAACTCATTGAATTAAAAGGTGTGTCCAAACTTTTGGTCTGTACTGTATATATACCGGAAATATAGATACCGGAAAGCTCAATGAATTATTCCTCATTTTGAAATGAGGGATAATTCATTGAGCTTTCCGGTTCAATAACGAATCGCCAGAGAAGGCTTTTACAGACCGCTTTACGCTGACAAAAGCCTGACAGTCCAGTGGTCTTTAGGAGGCTGATCATTTGCTCTTTAAGATGTGGAGGCACAGGCCACTGCTATGGTTCCCTTCCTCTCCGGGTTTGATTTACATTCTGAGCGTCTCTCTGAATGAGGCTGATGACGGCCAGCTAATACGTCACTCCTCCATACTGTCTTAGTAACGTCAAGATAATTGAACTTGTTTACATATCCTCTGGGAAATCAGCCGACGCTCAGAATACACCAAAGAGAAGAAGAACACGAGCTGCACGCGCTGGGCTGTGTGACTTGAAATATTTTTGTGTGTGCGCAGGGGGGGGGATGTGTGTGTGTACTTTATGTCCAGCCGGCTCGTGTCACACATATATGTTCTAACAGAAGACGCGCAATAATTTATGGGGGAAAAAAACTATGCATGTGCGTGTGTCCGTGCGTCGCCCCCTCTCCATTTCCCTCAACACTGATACACACGCGCGTGCCCATCCGCCGCTGCTGCGAGTGACGCGCCGCCGGTGCATGTGTAACCTGAGATTCAGGTGGTGATGCAGGCGGGTGTGCAAATACGTGAGTGGAATTTGTTACCACGGCAACAGTCGGTGCGATGGAATGGCTGGTGCAGTTCTATTAGCGAGAAGCAGTTTCCATAGCGACTCAACATCGCAGCTGCCTATGCAAGAGTGTGTGTGTGTGTGGCTTTGTATGAATACGGTGTGAATCCTGTGTGAATTTCGGCGTTCATTAGCGTACCTTGCCATGTGTGTCTTGATTTGTGCCTCTTTTTTTTTTCATCCGTGATATCTTCAGGGGGTTTTTTTCCCCCCATGTTTGTGAATCTCCAATTCCATTTCTTTACCCATCACTTCTCTCATGCTGCCCTATTTTCATCTTTTCCTCTCTGTTTCTATCTTACGACCCTCCTCCCCCCACCCCCTCTCTCTTCTTCCAACCCAGCTCTCTCTCTTTCTTTCTCTCCTGTTATCTTCCCATCTCCCTCCCTTCTTTGAGCACTGAAGCTCATCAGGGTAAACAGATGCTGTGGCTGTTATTTATGTTTCCACTTGGTCTGCCTTTCATACAAATTATCCACAGGGCCTGCACAGTGCAGACGCTCAGCCTAACTGGGGTGCTCTGGCAGCTCTCTCAGCCTCGTCCACGCTCAGACGCTCTGAACATACCACAGACGCTCCGATGGGGTGGAGGTGGGGCTGGGATGGGGGGGCAGGAATGGCGGAGTAGTGGCAGGTGGGTTGGGGGAGGTGGAGGGGGTGCACACAGGCTGACTGAGTAAACCATAGCAACATACTGATGGCCGCAAAGACACCACTAACAGATAAGGCATCGGAACTGCCTGCACCATTCGCTCCACACGTGGAGGGGAATAAGAGTGCGGGAAGATACCATCGCTGCAGAGGACGGGATGAACAGGCAATCGCAGAAGGAGGCATAGTAGAATGGGACATACACTAAATAGTTTCATCCAGCCAATTAGAAAAGTGTTTACAACCCACTCACAGGTCAGACATTTGTAGTAAATTCGACCTTGTCCTGTAGCCGATTCCCTTTTTTTTTTTTTTTTTCCTTTAAGACATAAAACATATCGGAACGATACTGAAAATAATGAATAATTTACACCAGGAGAGGAGGAGATGTCACGCCGCTGTCTGAAAAGGCAGACTGTGCTGTTATTTTAAAAGCAAAGCTAGATGGATTGCAGACTTTGCTTTCTGCACTGGGTTTAGTGTCTTTTATCAGCGATTAGCATTGGCAGGCAGCACAAAAACTGAAAAGACCCAAAAAGGATGAAGTGCAGCAATGTTGCTCTGCTTCATTCAGCCCTTATGTTTTCTGCACAGGGTCTGGTAAGGACTCCGGCACAAATTATGAAAAAGCCGCCCAATTAGCAGACCAGTTCATTTCGGCCTTGATGAAAGCCACAAGCTGAAACACGTTTGTCTACAAATAAAGTTGGTTTCTCACTATTTCAAGTGTTTGCTGAAGTCTTCACCTCTCGTTACTTTCCTTTCGCCTTGGGAAGTGAGGTGCGGTTGTGCCAGAACATTTTGGATATTGGTTTGAAAATCTAAATAAATCACAGTTTTGTCTCAACATAGCCTTGAATATTTTGGAAAAAGGAGAGAAAGAGCTTCTTATATGTCTGTTTTTCATCTGATTTCATTTTAAACACCTTAGGGATACAGATAATGACTAAACTTGACTCTTCTTCATTCTGTAACAAACATTAAAAAGTGTTGTAGACATTAACAAATAGCATTCGATCAATAAAAAAGGACAGATAATCGTCTGAATTTTGTCACCAATCAGTTTTTCCATATTGTTCTCTCCTTTCATATTCTGATTGTGGCAGGAATGTTCTCGATTGTTTCTTTTTCCCTCATTAAGATCATAAAAAATCTTTACCACTCCTCTAGAGTTGGCTTAACTGTGTGGGGTAATTGCATACTTACGTATATGTTTGCATGTGAAAACTGTTGAATTTGAATCATGTTTTACAAGTAACGCATATCTTTTTATTTTTGAAAAATCCGTATTTTGCAGATATTCGGGATCGCCGAAAGAAGCCAGTCATGCTCTTTATCCACGGAGGCTCCTACATGGAGGGCTCAGGGAACATGTTTGATGGGAGCGTCCTTGCTGCCTACGGAAACGTCATCGTTGTAACCATGAACTATCGCCTTGGCGTGCTCGGTGAGTTCGAGGCATCACATTATGCCATATTTGCCATGTGTCTGGCATGAAGTGACAGAAGCGGGGCATCGTAACTCTTAAGACTTTAACTCACATCAGAGAGCGGCGTTGAGTTAAAGTCGTTTAGAAACTGTGGTATATTTACTAAGGCGAAAATAAACATTTTAAAGGGTAATTTTCCCTTTAAATTGTTGATTTCAAAGGAGAAAATATGAACTCATTTTTGTAGTTGAAAATTGCTCCAACAGTTTCTCTTTGAACTAATTACTGTAGGGTTTATGAACATATGTTTGTAGCCTTTGGTTTCACATTTTAGAATACAGAAGCCATCTTATAATAATTTAAAAATTCTTTAATTATGCCAAAGAGAAACTACATTTCATATCAGACAAGTATCTTCAGAGTTGCTGATGATAATGCAGTGAGCAGGAATGGGTCTGCAGCAGCAGTAGGTCTTGCAATGAATCTGAAGAGGCCTCTGACTGAAGACTATCGCTGTAATAAATGTAGTCTTATGACAGTCATATCATGCTTAAATCTCAATTTCCAGGCAGCAGATACAATGTTCCACAGTAACATGACCCGGATGACAGCATCGGTCATTGGCAAGAGTTGCTAATCCACCTCACTTGCTTTTGCTGCTCCTCTTTAAATCTCTGTTTTAGTCGTCCATTATGTTATTTACTTGATAAACAATCTTTGTGCAATAACCTCCAGACATTTTACCGTATAAACAGAAGCAGAATAGGCTCAGAAAAGGGGCTTCTTTATCGTCATCGGTGCCCATGTAAAATTTACATGCCAACATATTACTGTGCATGTACAACTTGAGGCACTGTCTCTCCTTATCATCATCATCTCCACAAAGATCACTACTTAAGATATGACCTAAGTATTTCACTTTGCTAAATAGACGGAAGATTTAGTTTGTGGTCTTCCTTAGCCGTAGTAATCACGCAAACTCTCTTTTGGGAGCAAACAACCTCTAACGCTGCAAACCAGCACTGTAAATAAGACGAACTCATTTCCAATTTCTACCGTGCCATGCAGCATTTATTTAATTTATTTAATTCTGAAGCTATCCAGGACTTTACAAACAGCACTGCCGACACGAGACATACGCTACTACTGCAATTGGAATTTATAAAGTCCACCTGAATTATGAAGCAGGATAAATGGCTTATCAAGGTAACGTCTGGTTTAATGCGGGATTTTATGTCGCACAAAGTTGGTTGACTCCTTACCTGGGTCTATCGCCGTGGTAATTATATGTGATGTCGAGGAGCGTCGCGTTATGCGCATTCATCAGATTCTTTTATCTGTGTTCAGATTTCTTCCTGCCTTTTCAGGGGGATTGATCCACTTATTCCCACCTGTTATTTTTATTTTTTTAATTTTTTTATGTGAGCTTGTGCATATCCTGAGTCGGTAACCCTGAATTTGAGATTTAGAAACCAAAATATTTCAGTTTGAATTCATGCGTGTGCTGAGTATTGAGTAGATATGCTGATTGGGCACCTTGGAACTACAGAGTGGCCCCAAAAATACCACTACGTTCCCCCAACTTTTCACTTTTATTACTACGTGGAAAGCTAGGCGGACCTAAATACAGGTCGATAGTGGGGGAAAAAAATAACTGCTTATGATTGTGTGATAGCTTGTGTTGGTATATAACACAAAACCCAATAAGATAGATTAAAGTTTGCTGTTCTTATCTGATGAAATGATAAAAAGGTGAATGGTCTTGCAAGGGAGTATTTCCTTCTAAAGAGAAAACCCAATAGGATTCAACAGCAGAAAACTATTTCCTTTAATCGTTTCTAAACATTTTAAATACTTTTAGAATCTTTCATTCCACTGGATTATTTTTTTTTTTTTTGCTGTGTGAACACGGCCTGGGAGTGTTCGGCTGAGCGTGTGCACAGTCCTCCGTGCTGCTGGATATCAGGAAAGTCAAGTATTTACATTCGCCATCGTCTTCCGGAGGTGTTTGCACAAAGACTATTTGTGGTGGTCTTTGTTGTTGCCAGGTTGTGTAATCAGATCTTGTTTATTGCATCAGGCCTGTTTCAACATATCACAATAATGATAAACAGAGAAACCGGAGTAGTTTAGGAGAGAGTCCAAGAGATGCAGTGAGTATTAACAGAGGGCAACATAATCCACACTGTTATTGACAGTGCCGAAGGAGAGGCACGGGGACAAGGACAAACTGGGAGCCCTTGGAAAGGAGCTGCATATCAATGTGCTGATCGTTTTCAGTGGGTATTTGATTTTAAAGGAACATTTCAGGATTGTTAATTGTTTCAAATTAAACTTACACCAATACCATCTTGCCTTCGGAAATTCTTCGCGACAATGCTGAGCTGCTGCAGATTTGTGTGTCAGAAGATGGGTAGACTATAGGACATGGTCAGCAGAAATGTTCGGCTAAGATCAAGTTTATTTTTAATAGCAATGTATATTAATGAACATTTACATGGAGATATATGACATTATAACCAGGTGGCTAATTTCTATCTCTCGTTCCATTGGCAGGTTGTTGTTACAGCAAAATAATACATTTAGGGATAAAACAATACCAAATAACACTAGGGAATAAACAAACTTAACGTCTGTATATCTTTATATACTCAATGTTGACATTTTTGGCTTTCCAAGAGCCAGTTGTTAGGATGTTTTTTCTTTTTCTTTTTTTTTTTAAATGAGATGAGAAGTGAAAGGTTCCTCGTGTTTGTTGGAATTATGTTCAAGTGGGAGAAACATTTCAGGAAAAAGCAGTTCCAAAGCAGTTTTCCTACTTGGAACTGAACAGTCACCCCAAGAACCTGCCCTTGTTGCCTTGCTGGTATTCTTTTGAATAAACTGTTGTAAAAGCAATGGAGCATAATCATGAAACATTTTATAAACCAAGAAGGAATCTGGACATTTTACTATGTCGCCCCAACTTAGTCACTTGTATTTCTGGAGTATCTGGCAATAATGATACAATTTGAGTTTAACTATCCTCAGTCAGTACTAAGTGGCCAAGAAAATATCCCCCATACTACTACAACACCACCAGGCAATGTTTTTACAATCTGTAATTGTTCAACTTAGGTGAGTCAACATAAAGTAGACTCAGTTTCTTTGTTCTTGGCAATCTGGTGTAGTCTTCTGCTGCTGTAGCCCACCTTCATTGAGGTTCAACGTCTAAAAGAGTAAACATTTGAGACACATTAGCCTTTTTAAGACATCACCTCTTCTGAATCCTGATGTCATCACACTCACTTGCAACTTACTGCATATTTCTGCTTTTTTTAGAGCAAACTTGAGAGCTCAGAGCTGGTCATCCACGTTCAAAGTCAACATCGCCTTTCTTAATCATTCCCAATCATAGTTTGAACTTAACAAGTCATCTCCAGATGCCTAAATGCATCGAGTTGCTGTCATGTGATTGAATTGGTTGATATTTCTTTCAACCAGCAATTGCCCAGGTGTACCTAATGAAGCACCTGGTACGTGGAAAACTCTGAGGTCCTTTCCAAGGGCTCCCAGTTTGTCCTTGTCCCCGTGCCTCTCCTTCGGCACTGTCAAACGTCTTCGTTTGCTCCAGTCGCAAAGACCTTGACCTTGTGTCCAGGGTGTAAATGTGACAGACTTACTCTGACACCTGGGCTGTGATTCATTCCTGAGCTCTTTAAGGTGCACTCAGGCATTTTAAAGTTAGCAGCCCTGAAGTTCCTGGGAAGACCATCGAAATTGAGACAAGGCACAGGAATACAGAGGTGGATATAGATCCGGTCGAGTTATTATGAGGGATGATGCAGTGTCCTCAATTCTGTAAAGATTGTTAAAAATTTCGATATGTGGGCGACTGCGAGCTCTCCCCCTCTCACTCACACTCTCAGATATGCTTTAAATGGGTTACTGTACTAAGGCGATTATCCTAGTGAGTGTGTGTTGCATAGGCACGCATGTTGGCCTGTGTACATGTCAATTGCTAAATGTGCAACGCAGCAGCAGCATGTATGTGTGTGTGCATGTTCGTGCGCCGTAATTAGTTGCGTGCCGCGCGTAAAACACACACATGAATAATGCACCATCCATCTGAATTTTTAATATCCCTCCTCTCTGACACTGTGCATTTGAGTCAAAGTGAGAAACAGAGGTACACAAAATCTTAATGGTTTTATGTCCTAATCTTTAGTATTATCCTGTACTTACACTCGCAGGAGCTTACACATGCCAGCCTCGCTTCATGCGACGCCTGCGCCTTTAAGGGAGTGATAGAGAGTCAGGGGTAAAAGGGAAGAAGGGAGAGCGGGGAATAGAGACGGATGAGCGGGGGAGAATCATAGAGAGACAGTGAGGGAAGAGGAAACAGAAGGGGAGAGACGGGGGCAGGCTAAAAATAAACCTACAGAAATGCTTTTTAAATCTGCAGCAAAGCAAAGTATTCATTGGAATAAATGCTCCATGCGGTGGGACCGAGGCTCCCTTCTATACGGCTTTAGTGCTTTGTGCTGTCACCCGCGACCCCCTCACACATATGTGTTTAACAAATGATCACCTCTAAAGGATTTTCTCATCAATTTATGATACACTGAGCGGTAAAGTGATAAAATGGGTGGAATGCAAAGAAAATGTCTGCTGCACACAGCCGAGGCCCCGGAGCTTTTGGAGACTGTTGTGGTTTAAGAAGCGCTTCTCGCCTCACCTTCTCCTACCTTCCTCCCGCTCCAGGCTCACGGAGAACCCTGATTTGTGCAGCACAGCCATCTGCTCAGACTAATTAACTAATTAACTAATTAATGAACTCTGGGGAAAGGCCCACCACCATCGTTTGGCTCCGGGAACATTTTTAACCTCGGGAAGAGAGATGAAACGCATCTTCTGAAAACATTTCGCTTTACTTTTTTTTTTTTTTTTTTTTCAAAATTCAGCTTATTACTTGAAAGTAGACAAGTTCTCTATTTGAAGCCAATTTTCATGATGGTAAACAACAAAAACTTGCGTGGCTCGCGTAATAACTAAATCCATGGTTATTTGGTTATTGTTCTGACAACTGAATACTTTTCAGGAAATTTACTTTACGTTTAAAACCCCTAAACCTAACAAACCCACCGAAAAAAATCTTTCTAAAAGTCCCGAAAGTGTTTATAGTTATAGACTGTTAATTAGTCTCGGTTACAGAGATCTTAAACTTTCTGTTCAAAAGTCCAGATGTGATTTCCAGACATGCCCAAAAGTCTGGGACAATTTGCAAAGAAAAAAATCCCTTCTATTAAATCAGCTTAACCTTTTCAAAACAATTGTAGTATTATGCCAAAAACTGGTTGGTTGTGACCCTGAGTGCTCAATTTTTTTTATTTATGAAGAATGAGTATCAAAACTTTGCATTGAATTCTAACTTAAAGTTGATCAACGTTAGTGCTTCAACCAACAAAATCCATATTTCTTTGTACACAGGAATAAACAAAATGCATAAAATGCACTGCAAAATGAAGAAAGGAGTTAAAACAGAGACATGGATACTGTACATGATTTACTTCTTGGGAAAATTGTCACTGTTCACTTTCAAGGAGATTGGTAATTAGCTTCATTTATTTGATTTTTTATATTTTCCAAATTCATTTTTTTCTGAAATTTCATCTTTTTTATCCTCTTATTTTTCATTATTGTGTGCCATTAAAATAAACACATTCAATAATCAAAAACGAATCTAAGTAAACGTCTCATTAGTAATTTTATGTTTTTGTAAAACTCTTAAGAATCTACATGTCGGTTATGTATGTTTTCTTTTATTTTAGAAAAGTAAAACATTGCATTTTTCATATGAAAATAAAAAACAACAGTAAAAAAAAAAATCTGCAATTTTACATTCTTTGCTCCATCTAACTCACCAACCAGTTACCAGGATTCTTTGCTTTGTGTTGCATCATTCTTATATTATTGGACCCCCCTGTTCCACCCTGTTAGCCTAATGAGCTTAGAAATATAAGCCAGCGAATAAAGTTGGATTTAAACAATTATAAAAATTTTATTTTTCATTTTTAATAGAAACAATTTTTAATATTTTCTTTTTAATCCAGTTAAATATTAAACTGTTTATTAAGTATTTTTTCTCTGCTTTTGCTTACAGACAGACATTACATCAAACATCGTCTTTGCAAAGTTAAAGACTGATGCAATGATACAGACCTTCATTTGATTGACCTGGCTTTACATCCATTGTCTTTAATGATATCTTTATTGTATCCATGGGCACTTTTAGCCATCAGTCTATAAAGTTTAATGGTTGCCCACTCTGGCTCCAAGAATAGATTTGTCTAAAATCCCTCACGCTTCCTGTGTCCTGTTTCCGATGAGCCATAGTCTGTGAAACACCGTTGCAATAATGACTGCATCAGTGTTGCAGTCATTGACTTGATGCCAGTCAAGAAATTGACTGGCATCAAGAAATTAACATAATAATTATAAACAAAAAACAAATTACTAGTGTCTATTTGTTTTTATTTAAAGTGGACATATCTGACTATCAAATTCTTCGGAGGTTGTTGAAGCACTCGTCCCTGGATTGCTTTGCGCCAACTAAAGGGATTTTAGTCAAATCAATTCTTGGAGCCAGAGTGGGCAACCATTAAACTTTGTATGACTCAATGAAGTAAACTGGTTTTTACCTGATTTTCAGTCTAAAACTGACAGTTATCAAAGTATCTTGCTGCAGTTGGAGTTTTGATAAGGCTGAAAAGTTGACTGCATTAGTTATCAGTGAATCAGAGACTTTAATGTTACCCTATGAATGTTACCCATGAAATATCATTTAGCTGCTCTGACGCCTAAAGTCACAGGAACAGTTTGAGATCTGCTTCCTGTCTTAGAAATGAAGCTAAATACTAGCTAGCTAACAGGATCTGAGTAGTTTATCTCCTTCAGTTCTATAACATGCCTACATTTGCTATAGATATGTGCGTAACTATAGGAAAAAAATAGATAAATATATGAAGTGGATAAAGTGTGAAACAATGTGTAAATCCATCGACTTTGCATAGAATAATTTAACAACACGTCTCCACGCACCCAAATATCACAAGAAAGAAAGTGGGTGATAAGAGTTTAAAAAAAAAACATGGTTGTGGGTTGAAGGGTGAAATGTGCCACCAGGAGAAGGAATTTAATGGTATTCAATGAGCCAGTGAAGGCAAACGGTTTAATAGTGCATCAGCATGGCAGGAAGTTATATCTTTCTCCTTACCCACAGACGTCAGCCACAGTTAAGCATATTATTATATTATGATTCAAAGCTTTGAAAATGTGCAGCACATGTCCCTTAGGGGAGAAAAGGAGCTGTGAAGAGAGAAATATGTGGGTTAAATTAGAGAGAGAGAAGAAGAGAGAGAGGGAGAGAAAATCAAACCTAGTGGGATTCATAACAAAGGCAGGTCTTTACATGAAGACATGGAGCACTTGAGAATGATGTTGAGATTAAGAATGTTACAATCATTTATTGTGGTTAGCATTTTCAGAGAAAAATCTCATGAATATATTCAGTATTTAAAGCAAGTATGGAGCATAACATTAGAGACGTGTGGCAGGCATCAACCATAAGTACATCTTTACCTTGAAAGTTAACTAAATAGTGTATTATTAAAGCTAGATCCAAGGTTTGTAAAGCTGATTACAAACCGTGGATCTGCTTTTGTTGTTTGACAAATGTTTCTAGAATGCCACCAATCATTATCGAACTAGAGCTTTTGAAAGAACAGATATAGTTATGTGGAAACGTCTGAAAGTTTGACAAAAAAATAAATAAAAAAATCGGAATTTTATTGTACCAGACAGACCGAGGCCTGGTTACAGGAAGACATGTCGAGTTAAGAAATCACTTAAATGATTTGTCTGAAATCAAAAAGTAGGTTAAAAAAAAATCTCAAAAAGCAGGAGCTCAATCTAAGGGAGTATAAGGTCAAAACTCAATGACTTCTGAGCCGGGTTTCTGCGCCATTTACACAGCTATTCTCCACAATAAATACGTAAGGGCCACAACATTTTTCTCACTCCACTTAGTCATGTTCCCAATTTTCTACACATATGGCGTAGCGATACGTGGTAAAAGTAATCTTATTTCTCGGCATGCCTGGTCATAGTTTGTTATGCATAATTGAAATAAATCTGTCAGCTGGTCTTCTGACTGGACCTTAAGCTTCATTGAGACTTACAGTGGTAGATTTCCTCTATAACACTCCAACAATGCTACATGTAGATATCATGGATACTCCCTCAATTGTTTTTGCATGTGTTCTGGAGTCATATATGTTTCTTCTTCTTTGACTTTTTACAAAATCTTCACCCGAGCTTGTGTTTAACTTCATGTGCACATTTTAATCACCTTTTCTCCCTGCATTAAAAAAAAAAAAGAAGAAGAATTTTGAAGCCTCTGATCACACCTGTGATGTCATGGGGAAATTATATAACGTGTCCTTCATCATGTTCCTTTCACCTCTGTCAGTCAGTATCTGATAATAGCTCTAGGCAATATTCCCTTTAATACCTGTTTTATGTCTGTGGATTTTTTTTTTTTTTAATCATTTCCCTGGAGTCCACACCAGCCCCTCCCCTCCACACTGTCCTGTGCAGACAGTTTTCAGTGACCAAAAGGCAGGTGCTCCGTTCAGATTACTCTGCAGATGTCTCTGAGAGCGGCTGAATGACAGTTCCGCATCTCCGAGGCTCACGATTAAGACTCCAGAATCACGGCGGCGCCACGAAAGAGAATAAATCTGTCACACAGAGAGAGAGACGGGGGGGGAATAAATGTATGAATATGAAGAGGAATAAATGAAAGAATAAATAGTGCCGCCAAAGAGAATAAATATGTCAAAAGCCATCAAAATAAATGCGGGAAATATAAAAAAGATTATTCGTTTTTGAAAGAAGATAGAAGTCGGTGGGAAATGTGGCAGTGAAAATAGATCTTGGAATCATCGCAACTAAAAAATGTGCAGCAACGTAGGAATCATAAAAGAATAAGCATGTTTATTTCAGATAAATATACATTAAAGACAGAAGAAAAACTAAATAAACATATTATTGTACAGTGCTCGTCACTAATTTTTTTAATTAATTTTCCCATTTAATTTCTCATTTCGTCTTTTTGTTTTATTCCTCAACAGATTTAATCCTCTCACTCCACTGCTCTACTCTGAGGATTTAGTGAATAAATCTGGTTATTATGGACCATTCAATGCGCCGAACCGTATCAAATATTGTAAGGAGTCATGTAAAGTAGAGCTGCATTTTTGTGACACGTCATATTTGGAGCAAAGATGACATTATGCCATGTTTTGGTAGTGAGCAATCCATGTTGCACAGCTCTGCAGTTTTTACATTAGCATTTAGCATGATAGGTTAGCATTGCTAACTGTAATTAGCAATCTCTGTTGCTTTCCCCTGTGAAATAAGAAGATCCATACCTTAACAAACGTCTGCCAAAGACATTTCCAAATCGAAAGTAGCCTGGAAAAGAATTGACCTGCTAACATTGCTCTCCTGTTTAGGTTAAGTGTCTGAGAAAAAAAAAGAAAACTGATCATTTTTTCTGCTTTTGGAACTATTAGTTTGATTATGCTAGTTTTGATGGATCTGGGAGACGAGAACAACGAGCAACAGGTAGAAAATATCTTGTTTCTCAACACTATCCACAAGTTTATTTCCATCCACAGGCGAGTGCCAGCAAAACAGAAAATCATCTATGACTAGAATTTTAAAAACTCCAATTTAAATTTGGATTTAAATCCAAATTTAAATCCAATTTACCAAACTCAAAATAAGCGTCTTCTAAACATTATGTGTGTAATTATAAAGATTATGTCTTACACTACCCGCACTAGGAATAGTTGTTTTTACTACAAGCGCCCTAATGTCATAAAACTCTTTTGGCTCAGAATTATCACATCATTTTGGTAAACATCCCAGGTTTAAAACTCCCCCCTTCACTTGCGCACTACTCCTGTGTTCCCTCGGAGATTCATCACTTTTCCCTCAACCTGTGTCTTTACTTAAAGGCTGATGACTCTTCTCACACGGTTCCTTTGCTCTTACCTAAAGCAAGAGTTGAATATGCATGAGCTCAGCCTCACAAACTGCTGCTCTCAGCGCTAAAGTCAGGAGGAAGACCAGCTCAGCAGAAGGGGGTGGTGTGGGTTCAGAAAGAAAACTTATTGTAAGAGGAAAAAGGGAAGAAAACGGTGGTGGCGAGAGGAGGTTGTGTGTGTGTGTGTGTGTCCACTGAAGACAAACCAAACACGTAAAACGAAGCAAGCTTCCAGACTCAGTAGCTAGCTCTGACATTACCCTCTGAGTTCATGCAGCTGCTGTGTACTTGATCGAGGAAGCGCTCGGATATGTGCATGCAAGTGCTTTTGTGAGTGTCTGTCCATATAATTTTGCCAGAAGCCCTGGACAGTTGCCAGGCAACTGTGGCATGCTGCTCAGCACTCGACTGGGCAGCAGACGCCCGTATGCTCGTGGTTTTGATAAGTAGCATGGGTCGGCGCTGATGCACGACCAGGTCAGAGTCGAGCCAGACAATCGCTGGGATCTGACAACGACTCGGTAAAGTAGGGGAGTGTAAACAATATCTTAATTGCGCGGATTGCTCCTTACGTTCCAGCAGCAACAGTGATGTGATCGGAAGTAACGAGAGATTTCTATTTTTAACAGCCTATTCAACACTACGCAGGGCTTCGTGGAAGCTGGAAGCAGCTGTGGTTTTTCATGAATTAGGTAGTCCTATTATCTCCTCATCCCAATTTAATCATGCTTTGTTTTGTTTTGTTTTTTTTTGTTTTTTTCCCTGATCGCTGCCTCATTATCATTTTGGTTGAGGACATTGCTGAATCACTGCAGATTTTCTACTTAGCAAATTTGCAAGATATTAAAAGAACAGTCATTTTTCTTGAAAATGAAAACGTGAAGGACTTTGAAAAGAAAAAGGGATTTATTTGATTAACATGTGACCAAAGTTGTTCAGGGTTAAAATGCGAAACTAAAATGGGGATAGGGGGAAAAAAAGAATTAATAAAATGTTTAGTCCATCAGGACTAAACATTATCATCACTTACAATAATCATTAATAATAAAACCCACTTCCTGCTGCTCTTCCTTTGTCATTCAAGCATGCTGATTGAACCATCTGTGCCCGTGTACTGTACTTTGCTGCTGTCCTACATTTTTTTTTTCAACTGCCCTTTAGAACATACTGTTTAATTCAGTCACTTGAGCTATCTGTGTCATCCCTAATTCCCAAACAAGAAAACTGCACTAGGAAAGAGGCATGTCATTTTTCTTTTTCTTTATGTTTTATTAAAGGTTTTAAACCGAGTCGTAACTGGCGTTACATTTAATAAAACACTCAAGAGCGCAGACAGAAGTGTGTATGCATCTTAGAAATGAGTTGTTTATTCTATTCTCTTTGCTAAATGCTAGAATAGTGAGATATATATTTTAAAAAGCTTTCTTTGAAGTCAGAAGTTTGCATATGCTAAAAATGGTGTTCCATTAAACCAATTGGAAAACTCACCCGTCATCTTCGTCATCATCCACTTGTTGCCTGACATTCCACATCGTGAATGAGACTTGTGTTTGAGTGATTAGACATGAACGTTTTTCTTATTCCTATTGAGTTAGAGTTGAAGACGCCATCATACATATTTTTCAAAAACCAGCCATCCTCCGGACAAAGGAAGCATCATATTCTCTGATTTCTCCAGCGCGTTTAACACAAGTCAGCCTGATTTTCTTTGTCAGAAAATCCAGAAGACATAGAGGGAGGCCTCAACAGCAATGTCCCCTAGATCGATTACCACCTAACAAACAAACCACAGTTTGTAAGACTGATGAGTTGCTTGTTTAACTAGGCGGCCAGCAGCACAAAAGCATCAACAGTTAGACTATTAAACATAAAGGAAATTTTAGATGTAGTTTTGCCAGCGACAAATATTTCTGATTTGATTTAATTCATAAAATGGAACAAGCAAAAAACTGACACCCCTAGGACGAGGCAGAGATCAAGCCAAAACCAGCTGGTCAGTGTCAAAGAAACACTGTATTTATATTTGTTGTCAGTTTTGCACACTCCCACACATGTGCATGCTCTTAGAGTTATATTTATACAGCTCTGACTCATGGGTCCTGTTTTTAGACTTTTTTTTTTACACATGTTAAGCAACTCTGTATTTTTGGCATCAGCACCAGAGTCTGCTGTTGGCTTATAAATCAATTATGTTTTCATCTCTTTAAAAATGGAAGCGATGATATCAGTCTTCTTCCTACAGCGTCAAGCGTAGAGTCTGATAATCAATGTTCTTTCATTAAACTGCCTTAAATATACAGAAACAGTTTTTAAGACAATTATATGATTCATAAAAAGGAGCCTAAATTTACCCCTGAGTCCTGGAAACCGTCAGAGGGCTTAGGTTAAATGCTGAGACCCCCAAAAATCAGCTCAGGCAGGCTGTGAGAATGACATTTGTTCATATAATTGGAGTTTGCCAATAAATTTAAATGAGATTTTCATTTATTATATTTTTTAACTAAAGGAATCTTCCAAGACGATGAAATTCATCTGCAAATAAGTCATTGCGCTCCATGGATCACGGCATTTTCAGGTTTTAAACACTCTAAATGTTATGTAGCTGCCTTCAACAGGGACAAACACCTGACACACCGTATAATTCTGTGTTAGTAAAAATGCTAATGGTGCATAACTTGACTTTATTATGTCATATAACAGGTAATTGTTTTTGATTATTTCTTTCTTAATCAAGTGGGAAAAAATTGTCCAAATGGCCTAAATAAGGTATTGCCAGAGCATCTCAATCAGATTTAAGTCTGGGCTTTGACTAGACCTGTCCAAAACACTTTTTGGAGTCATTGAGAGGTGGAGTTGCTGTCATGCTTTGGATCATTTTCCTGCTGCATATAACCCACTTCTTTTTAGGCGTGATCATCAAAAACTGATGACTGATGGGTATTCTGTTGTAGAGCATGTGATGAATTTGAACCTGTGATAAGAGAAAAAAAAATATCCAGGCTCTGATGCTGATCTATCTGTTTTCTCTAAAATTCTGTTAAGTTTTTTTGCCAGACATAAAAGGAGGGACACCTATGAAAAAGATCCTCCAGATACAATTTTATACCAAATTTAGGACAGGCTGTTTGCTGTCAATTTCCTCATTTGTTTTTGAATTTCTTTTGATCATGTTACTTTTTTTTATGTTTTGCCCCAATTTGTCTTGTTTGGCCATTCCTATTAGAGTGACTTCTTGACTCACAGTTGATCACGCTTTTATGAATAAGGAACATTGATAAACTATATTTGTTATGTCCTCCATGTTTTAACAATAACTAATGGATGCTAACAGCAACAACAAAAAAAGACTTATATGTCTTCCGATTGATAATTCTGTTAACATTGTAGTGGAAGCAATGAGTAATGAGAGCTATCACAGTAAGCCGTTGGCAGGACGAAAACCGTTGGGACATCATTAGCCATTCACCCAAGGCCACTGACTGAATTGACATAAATTCATATTACCCCTTAAATTATGACCAGATTACTCTTGCCGCACATAATGAAGATCAGGACTCGCCGTGCTATTTGTGATGAGATATTAGATCCAAATCAAAGCTAAAATCTTGTGTCACTTCGCTTGCCCCTGGCATCAGTCATGGTCAATGCTGTGAGACCGAAGACCCTCACAGGAAGTGGCACAATTAATACAGCTCATCAGCAACTGCCAGGACAGGAAGCGGCCAAATCAAACATGGTATTTTCTCATTATTGCCGCTACCGCTCTGAGGAGAATTCCCATCCAGTTTGGAGAAATAATTTTCCATGTGTTACTGTCAGCGAATAGTAAATAGGCTTTGGAAAAAAACAACAACAACAAAAAAAAAAAACGGCACATTTGTCACTGCATGGGCAAAATAACTTTGAACCCATGCGAAGTACTGTAATGTACTCGGGAAAAGAACGAGGCATTCTGTTTGTGTGCTCGTCTCTCATTATGTTCGGTTTATTTTTCTCTTGTTGTGGGTGTGCACCTGCTGCGTAAATGTGTGCCCAGGAAGAAGGTGAAACACGCCTTCTGTTTCTCTCCTCCCCTCACTGCTAATATATATATATATATATATATATATATATATATATATATATATATATATATATATATATATATATATATATATATATATATATATATATATATATATACATTTTTAATTTCAAACTGTGCCGTGTTTTCAGAGACATTTGGTAATTTTGCAAGGTTTTTCGTGTGAAGTCTCTTCAGAGAGGCAGTGGTGGTGTTGTCCGTGAAAATGACAGGCGCAGCCTCCTGTTTGTATGGGATCATTCAGAAAATAAATGAATAATAAAAAATTTGTCTAACTTGTGTGTGACTGAATTTCCAACACACTCCTCCATTCACACATAACCTGCGTCTTCTGTCTCTGTTTCTTCTTGTTTACCCTGCAGGATTTCTGAGCACAGGGGACCAATCTGCTAAGGGGAACTATGGTTTGTTGGACCAGATCCAAGCTCTGCGCTGGCTCAATGAAAACATTGAGCACTTTGGAGGAGACCCAGAGAGAATCACGATCTTTGGCTCCGGAGCCGGTGCTGCCTGTGTAAACCTTCTCATCCTGTCCCATCATTCTGAGGGTAAATTTCTTTTAGCATCACGGCCATGCTGCTTGTCAAAGGATGTTAGCGTTTTGGGAGAGGGTTTCGTTTCTGGGTGTCGTAATTGTTTTATTTAACGCCCGGCGTACAACCGATCAACATATTTGTCAATGGTATAAAATGGATGTGATTTTGTCTGGATAGTGTTTTATTTTAAGCCCCACCACTCCTCTATCAAACCTTTTTTTTTTTTTTTTTGCTGCAGTGACAGCTGGAGGTATTTTTGGGTGCATGTCTCTCCCAGCTTTGCACGTTCACAAACTGAACGTTTCGTCAGCTCATCTTTTCGAGAAATAGCCCAAAGATCAGTCAGAGTGCGCAGATGTCTGGTCAGTGTTCAAATCTCGCGACAGAATCTCAAATTAATTTAGGCCTAGACGTAGACCGGACCGCTTTGATGTGTTAATAATAACTCATTTTATTTTTAGGCGCCTTTGTAGACACTCAAGGACGCCGAACAAGAACAAGAAGTTAAAGACAAGAAGTGCATAGAGAGAAAACAGGGAAGCTGAATAATGCAATAAAAATAAAATAAAACGCAGGGTGACGTGTAGCTAGTTTTCTGCCATGTGCAGTTCTCTTTGGTCACATCCGAGAAGGGCACCTTTTAGCACATATTCGCCGTGTCCTTTCGATGGCCCGTGATAAACTGCAAATAAAACATTCTCTCACTCCTACTCTTCCATAAAAGCTAGCTTTGTGGAGTGTGTGATTGAAAGTTGTCCTTGCAACAGGCTTTCCCGCCTTATTTCTGCAGCTCTCCAAAGTTACCATGAGCCTCTTCGCTGCTTCCTCCTCTACTTTCCCAGATAGTTAGCTTAGATAGATGACTATGTCTTTGTTGGTTTGCAGTTATGTGGCGCTCTTTAAATATTCCAGTGATTAAACAAAGCCCTGTGAGAAAGGCAGTGGCTCAGGAGGCAGCAATTTGTCCTGTAAGTTCAAACCTCGCTCGTTTCAGTTTTTTTTTTTTTATTTGCTCAACAATGTTGAAATTAAGCATCATTCTGTATTGGTCTAGTCAGTGAAATCTGCACATGGAAAAGATCAACAGGTATAAACTTTAGTTGTTTTTTTTCTTATAAGCATCTAAGATATCTAAAAATTACTTTCAAGTTTTGCTGGACAGCTAAGGTTCTCCCCTTTTCAGATTCAACAGACCAATCTGCAGTTTAATCTCATCCGTTTGTTAGTGGGCGACATTTAGAATGATGTGTTTTATTCCGTGGAGGGAAAGCTAGATCTCTGCTCTCTTGGTGACGAAGTCACAAGCTCACACACAAACACACACACAGCTACCATATCTACATAGCATGAGAAGGAAACACAAGAAAGACAGATATCTAGTTAAGATTATCACTCTGATTACTTCCCGTAGAGCAAATAGGCAAAACAGCATTTACTTCCTTTAAATTCAATTTGCTGACACATATTCTGAATTAATCTATTCTTTGAAACACTTTGTTCATCCTGAACTCAAACAAGCTCTGAACGCAGTGACCCATGACATGACTGAGATGCCGTGCTTTAGCAGATTCTGCGCAGCCTGAAGATTCACTGGGAGTCGTTGTCATATATGCTGCCTGATAAATATTTATCTGAAAACATAATACAGCTGAATAAAGCGATATCCATGTCGGCTCAACGTGACTAAGTTCGACTGTGGACCAAAACACCCTTAAGCCATCTCTGTTGCTCCCGAGTGCTTTGTGATGGGGCGTTTACACTCAGGAGTTCTGCTTTTATCTCTTCTACAACAAACAGACACACGAGGTTTTTGAAGCCAAAATCTGAAACTTTTATGCGTTTACTCAAAAGAATCAGTTAGTCCAAGTCGCATTCAGTTCATTTTTTGTTGTTGTTGTTGCTTTAAAGTAGACAGGCTTTCCTATGATCATTTTAAAGGTAAGAAGTAATTTCACATTTAATCTAAAACTCTTTGATTTTACATTTAAAGTTATGAGTTTGAGTAGGATGAACATTTTGTGGGTATTTTTATAAAGTACAACGTTTCCAATGGTTACTATAAACATGCAATTTTTAAGAAATTTTTGCAGTGGTCTTAATTTTTTAATTTTTTTTCAAAGCTGTTTATTACTCTGTACACTGAGAGTGCAGGACTCAAGTCAAATTCTTTAAATGAGTGCACTTCATTGGCCAATAAAGCAGAAGTATAGTAGATGTACAGTATATGATGGACTGAAATAAAGTTTCTCATTTCATAAACTGATGAAGCACAATCTTCCTTTGAGTTATTAGGTAATCAGATACCCAAGGAGGGGAGGCGTGTCTGTAACAGCTGCAGGAAATTACTTGGTCAGCAATGTCTGTCCAACAAATTACGTTCAATCTTCTTGGTAACCCATAAAACATGTAACATCTTAACTTTTATTGTCAGATGAAAAGTCAGAGTATCCACTGGGTTTCAACCCATATTCAACACAGCATCCTTGTATCACTTAGGATGAAGGACGTTCAGCTTGGTTATTGGTAACTGCTTCTCCTCCACAATATATTTTATGTATTATTGTTATAGAAAGTTGTAGCTCAGACTGTCTAAAGCTATTTTTTTTCCAACCAAAAGTTGAAAAGTGAAAATAGTAACCCGTCATTTTTGCACTATATGGTTCCAAGTTGAGGAATAAGTCCATTCAAAAAGACAAACTTTACGGGAAAAAAAAAGTTTAAAAAAATTACAAGGAATTTGAAGCAAAATATAAAGAAATCTTGTGTTATCAAGATGATAACACAAGATGTGTCATCATCTTGTGTTAGGGATGACACAAGACAAACATTCTTGCTAGCGCTCGGTCCACTTTGAGTTGTGTTATTCAGAAAAGTCCGCCACGTGAGCCGGCAATCGCAAACTAAACTCATCATTTCTCGCCATGCTATTACTTGTCTGTAAACTGACAATAAAATAAACTATAAAACTGGGCTTTGTTGAGTAAATTTATACTCTTGAAGTGGATAAATGAAAATTATGGAATGAAACTGACAGCTTCTCGTCTCTAAAACACCCACCAGATGTTTGTCCACTAATCCTCTCATGTGACAGTGTTTGCTGGAGCTGAGAGGAGAGTCAGAGAGAGAGAGAGAGAGAGAGAGAATGGTGCTCTAAACTTTCAGATTATTACTACTTTACTGTTAACCTTCACACTGACTCAGTGACCCAGGACAGATTAATAAAATTTATCTGCAAAAAGAAGCGAGTCCTCTGTGCGGTCAAGAGGGAAGAAATGCTCACAATAATCTTAAAATAAAACTTTTTTTTTTATGTTACATTGGCTATCACACATGTAGTTAAAAAAATGTTTTCACCCATGCTTTGATCTATACCATTCGAGTGTAGCTCTGGTTCTTTAGGATTGCGAACATTAATGCGAACATTTAGCTGCTTCTGACTAGTTTTTTGGTTTGCCTTGTATTTAACTCCATTTATCTTCCCATCAACTTTGACCAGCCTCCTTTAAAAAATGGCCTTCCTGCAGCATGATGCTGCCACCATCTGGTCTTACAGTAAGAATGGCGTGTTCAGGATGATGTACAGGGTTTGGGTTTTTTTCCCCCCCATAAAAGCCTTCCACATCTTTGCTGTCACATAAAATTTAAAACTTTAGATCTGTGGTCTGTAACTTTACATCACCGTGCCTCTTAAAAACATTGGTCAAAAGCAGTGAGTTTTTTTCCCTAATTTTATTGAGTGGAATCAGAGTAAAAGAGGGCTGAATATCAATGAATGTAGCATTTCTTTTAAAAAAAGATTTTTAGTTTTGTCAAACTGACAGTTGTATTTGCTTTTACTTTACAAGTATGGATTACTTTCTTCGCCTGTCACATAAAATCCTGATCAAATTCGGTAAAGATGAAAGCTGCTGCTTGAAAAACGTCTGTGAGCGTTCGCATAGACACACTTTTGCAAGCTCAAGTTTGTTTTTTCATGTCAAAATGCCAGTGGTAATTTACCTTAAACCTGCGCAGCTTCGGAAAACGTCAGCGCTAGTTTTTACGGTTCTGGCTTTGCACAAACAAATGAAAGGAGTACCGCATGAATTTGCTCGTTTGAACGTCAGCCGTAACAGCGCAGAGTGCGGCAAAGAGTTTTTCTCTTCTTTATTTTTATTTTTTTTAAGAAGTACAGCATGATACGTGTTTGCAGAGGAGAGACGAGATAAAGGAGCGGGGTTGGAGCTGCAGCTGAGAGGCTTTCTTAATTGATTTCACAGGGAGAGGAGCGGGGGTGGGGCACATGCAGAATATGAGGGTGGGGTGTGGGGGGCTTAATTATTAATGACAGAATCTGCAGATAAAACAGAGGGACAGCAAGTCTTTTTACATAACAGTGCATCGGTGCAACAGTGCGAGGAGTTCTCGCTTCCTTTCAGTCTTTCTCGCTTCATCCAACCAGCCCACAGCTGGGTACGGAGTTTGTCACTGTTTTTCCCGCTGCCGACTCTTGCTGTATGTAATGGAAAACACTCCTTTTTTTTTTTCCTCACTAATGTTCATAATGATCTTCCCCAGCTGTTAAAAGCAGCACGTTATGCGTCTCAGCCCGCTTTGTACATTATAGTCTTCAATTCCTTCTCCAGGATGTGCATTATTTAAAGCACTCACACTGGAAGGCCTTAAAGGCCTCCTTAGTTGCCGAACAAAAGGAAGGGGGAAAAAAATGCTACTCAGAAGAGCATACATGTTGCATGTGTATTAATTTGTGGTTTTGCTTTGTGCAGGCCTGTTCCAGAGGGCCATCGCTCAGAGCGGCTCAGCCATTTCCAGCTGGTCAGTCAACTACCGACCTCTGACCTACACCAAGATTCTGGCCAAGAAGGTGGGCTGCACTCTGGGGGACATGGCAGAGCTGGTTGACTGTCTGCGGCGGAAGAGTTTCCGGGAGCTAGTGGATCAAGACATTCAGCCCGCCCGCTACCACATCGCTTTCGGGCCCGTGGTGGACGGGGACGTGGTGCCGGACGACCCGGAGATCCTCATGCAGCAGGTTGACGATGACTTGCTAATATCTGAAAAGATCCTGCAGAACCGTGGCAGATTCTTGTCGTTCCTTTAGCAAGCGGTGTGTTTACATTTCTATCCTCTCCTGGTGTGTGTTCTTCAGGGCGAGTTCCTCAACTATGACATACTGCTGGGCGTCAACCAGGGAGAAGGCTTGAAGTTTGTGGATGACAGTGAAGGAGAAGATGGGATCTCTGCAGCTTCGTTCGACTACACGATTTCAAACTTCGTGGACAACCTGTATGGATACCCTGATGGTCAGATCACAATCTCTCTTACCTTATCATGGCTAACTAGTCCCACGCTGATAACTGTATCTTTTCCTCTTTTGCAGTTTTTTTGTAGTTTCCATTTATATCAAATATTGGAATCAAAATGCAGAGAAGGTCTATGAAAAACTTGTCATATTGTAGCAGAAATAATTTGAATGAATTTCCTTCAGCAGCATCTTATCAGTCTCTCGTAATCAGAGAAATGTTGACTCCAATAACAGTTCCTGAGTTCAGTTGTTTATGCTCACCTCCATATAGATCGCCATCAAAGTATCCTGATCTCTGGTGTTACTGTTCTTTTTCAGATATTCTGCAGGAGATTTGCTTTAGTCCTTGAGATCATTGTCCTTTTGTTAACCTTCTCCACCCCAGTGGTTCTAGGGCTGGTGCTTATTCTGCTGACTAAGTATCCAAGTGTTTTAATTCATCTCTACAATTTTTCTTCCTAAGAAGGCAGTTTCCTTGTTTAGTTTTGTCACAATGCACCTTTTTTTTTTAATTTGTGCATACCACAATATTAACACGTCAACTTGAAGTGAAGGTTATGTACAGTACAGACCAAAAGTTTGGACACACCTTCTAATTCAATGGGTTTTCTTTATTTCCATGACTATTTATAAGGCAAGAAATCCCACTTATTAACCTGACAGGGCACACCTATGAAGTGAAAACCATTTCAGGTGACTACCTCTTGAAGCTCATCAAGAAAATGCAGAGTGTGTGCAAAGCAGTAATCACAGCAAAAGGTTGCTACTTTGAAGAAACTAGAATATAAGGGGTATTTTCAGTTGTTTTACACTTTTTTGTTTAGTGCATATTTCCACATGTGTTATTCATAGTTTTGATGCCTTCAGTGTGAATCTACAATGTCAATAGTCATGAAAATAAAGGAAACTCATTGAATTAAAAGGTGTGTCCAAACTTTTGGTCTGTACTGTATGTAAAATGCCAGCTCTTGCGAGACAAAATGAAATAAAACGATTTATGCATGTATGTACAGTAGAGTAGAGTATGTACATGAGTCGTTTAACTGGCGCAGTGCCAATAAAAAATATTTTTGGGTTGAATTTGTTAGAGCAGCTTTAAACAACAAGTGATGTTTTGAAACTTCAGAAAACTGATCAGATCAGCAACAGCAGAACCGTTAGACGGTTGTTACACACACTTGAAGCTGGACTTATTAACCCCATTTGACAATGTTAAAAGACTGATGCTGTTAAAGACCTGGGTCAAAAATGGCATTTCTGGACTGAATCGCCCAATTTTTTTTTTTTTACCCCTCCAGGGGGTCTTTTGTGGGCTCTAGTGTCCCTTATATGATAGTAGGCTGACAGGAAACAGGGAAGGAGAGGAGGGAAGACATGCGGCAAATGTCGTCGGGTCCGGGAGTCGAACCCGCGACGGCCGCGTCGAGGACTCAAGGCCTCCAAATACTGGTCGCGCTAACCACTACGCCACTACGCCACGCCCCCGAATCGCCCAATTTTGTTACTGAACGGACGGCCTGACATTTAATGTTAGGAAATACAGAGGAGTTATCTTTTGCAAAGTAAGCTCAAATCATCAACTATCCACCACCGTGTTTAATTTTTAATAGGCTGGATGGTTCCCAAATGTCTCGACTCTTTTCCTGTCACAGCAAAATACATTTTTTCATAAGTTTTGTGGTTTGTTTCAATCCAGCGCTGTACTGCCACCAACTTTTTAAAAAGAAAAGGTTTTCTCTTGCCTATTATTTCAACTTTTGAGCAACTTCACCATAATCTTTCAGTGTTTTGTTCACAATCCTTACCCTTTAACAAGCTAATTAAGATCAATACATTTACTGCATATTTGATACCTTTCCTTAGTATTATTTATTTGCCTCCATTTTACAATGAGAAACATGTTGTTACAGCTGTATTAAATTACCACGCCCTCTGGTATTAAATGATTGCTTACATTGAATTTTGTTTTCTTTCCAAGGTAAAGATATTCTAAGGGAAACCATAAAGTTCATGTACACAGACTGGGCCGACAGGGACAACAGCGACATGCGCAGGAAGACCCTCCTGGCTTTGTTCACAGACCACCAGTGGGTGGCCCCGGCCGTCGCCACAGCCAAGCTTCACGCAGAGTTCCAGTCGCCCGTCTACTTCTATACGTTTCACCACCACTGTCAGACGGAGGCACGGCCGGACTGGGCGGACGCCGCTCATGGAGACGAGATCCCCTATGTGTTCGGGATTCCCATGGTGGGAGCCACTGATCTTTTCCCCTGTAACTTCTCCAAGAACGATGTAATGCTCAGCGCTGTGGTCATGACCTACTGGACCAACTTCGCAAAGACAGGGTAGGTAAAAGACCAAAATGTAGAAAGATTGAAGTACATAGTGCCATGTTTATAGCTTATTGACTCACCAGGTAAAGGTGTGTATAGAGTCAGGGCAATGAAATTACTGATTAGATGTTTAGGAATCATTTCTGTGACGATTTGGTCACATGTCACTGATTTTGGGGATTTTCTTTTTACCCGCAATATTAAACTCTTTGCAAGAGCAAGTGTTGGAGATGTTTTTATCATCGTCTTCATGAAGGCCCTTAACATGCTTAGTGATAGATTACACATCAACCTTCACTAGGCTTTTTGTTTGCAGTTCCACTTGTTTGAAACTTGTTATTTGCTGCTCTCACTTTAAATATGGATATGTTTAGGTGCTAATATTAATGAATGGTGCTGCGTGTTACACCAGTGTGATGTTGGTGGAAGACGAGCTTAGCTGCAAAACTGATATTCTGTCTGATCTCATGAGGAAGAGAACCTCTTTATGATTAAACACTTTGCATTAACTCTGGCTTGCATGGATTTTATTAATGTTTCCCACTCACTTTTTTATAATCGACTTTTCCCATGGTGTTCGTTTCTTTCTAATCACTTTAGCAACACAAGCGAACATGAACAAGCATCAATGTACTTGATACCCTAAAAAGCGTGGAACAGCTGTTTCCTGGAATACTTCATAATTATGCAGATAACACTTTGCGGCACTTCCCTTTGAAGTCAAGTCTTGTTCAAATTCTGAGCATTTCATTTGTGTAACACTTTAATCAGTTAATCGTGTGGCAGGACTACAGCAGATGACATCATGAATGTACAGACACATAAGCAGGAGCTTCTGTTAAGATTCTTGTCAGAACGAGGCATGAATGATCAGATCTGCCACTGCTTACTGTGTTACTCAAAGATTTACAACATATTGATATCTAATTAGTTCTCAATCAGGTCTTAAACCCAAATAAAAAATATTAAAACAGATTTTTTTATATATTTAATCTAAAAGAGGACTTAATTAGCATACAACTTGCTGGATGTGCAGATCTGGCAAGACGTTTTCATCCAAAATCACTTTTGTGAACTTTTAACTGGCTCGTTTTAACCATTCCTTTTCCATAGTGGAATAGCTACACCACTTGCATCCTTTTCTAAAATGATTTTCTAAATCAAGAATTGGTTGCCAACGTTTTAGTTCATTCTGGCTGTTCTGGAAGTCACACTGGGTCAAAGCTATGCATACTACTCTGCAAGTTTTAATATTTGCTTAAATGTATCACATCAACTTGTAAACCTCTGAATCACATTTAGCCTCTTCATGAAATGTAAACGAAAATGGTGTGGCTTGAGATTTTAGCAGTTTGATTTCTCTTTTGTTCGTTCATCAAAGACTATGAACCATTTTAGCCGCAGGTGTGAGACTCACACGTTTATCTTGGTTGCATTTAACCAGAAAGCCCTTCACTACATTCTGATGCTTTTGGAGGTATCTCGGGTCTATTTGCATTCACTTATACATTTGAATTGCACCAGAGTTCACTTCAGCCTAACTGAGACCCATGTTTTTAGTTGGAACAGAGTTTGCATCAGAGTTCGATGGGTCATTCACGCCTCCTGAATTCCTAGGCAAACAAACTAGAATGTGCTTAAACTGGACTAAACAGGGCTGGTGGGACTGTACCCTACATTTCTGTTTTAATCAGGCTAACATTGAGCTTATGGAATAACCCAAATGTCAATGCTGTTAAAAATGTATTGACATAGGTGAAAAGCCAGGCAAGTAACTGAAGACCATGCAATTTGTATGATCTCTACCAATTCTGTCAAGGAGAGTTGTCAAATATCCAGCAAGAATAACACCAGAAGCTTGTTAACTGCTACAAAAGTGTGTGGTTTCTGCAGTCCGTCCATGTCTCAGGAAGCAACAAATTCCATAACAGCAAAACAAAATGTTCTCCAAAAAAAAACTGGCATGAATTTCAACTTCTTTGATAGAGCGCTGTGTTTTAACACCGGACGTCTATCTGTTTAGAAACAGTGAATGATAGCAACTGTCATCTAACACAAAAAAACAACCCTTGAATCTCTTCTTTTTCTGTTCCAGGGATCCTAATCTGCCTGTTCCTCAGGACACAACATTCATTCACACTAAGCCTAACCGTTTCGAGGAGGTGATTTGGACCAAATTCAGCTCCAAAGATAAGCAGTACTTGCATATTGGCCTGAAGCCACGTGTCAGAGATAACTACCGTGCCAACAAGGTTGCTTTTTGGCTTGAGCTTGTGCCGCATCTCCACAGCCTGCACGAAGAACTCTTAAACGCAGTCACAACTCGACTGCCGACTGGAGGCACCGGCCGACGCAAGGTGCCTCCTCCCGTCAACTCTTCGCCCCAAAAACCACCGGTGTCCACCTACCCGTCGGAACCTGACCCCGACAGCTCAGAGAGACCCCGCCCCACTCCCTTCCCAAGTGAAACGAGGGACTACTCCACTGAGCTGAGCGTGACAGTGGCCGTGGGCGCGTCGCTTCTCTTCCTGAACGTGCTGGCTTTTGCCGCACTTTACTACAAACGGGATAAGCGCCACGAACTCATGCAGAGGCGTCACCGCCGGCTCTCCCCGCAACGTGGCACAACAATGGGCATGGGGGTCGGCATGGGAGTTGTGGGCGCCCCACCGCACAACGACCTAGTGCTCAGTCAGGAGGAGGAGCTGATGTCACTGCAGATGAAGCAGCAGAGGGTGGAGCTGGAGCACGGGACACCCCTCCCTTCCCGTGCCCTCCACGGTGACCTGGAACCTCTTCGTCCTCCCGTGTGTCCCCCTGACTACACGCTGGCGCTGAGGCGGGCACCGGAGGACGTGCCACTGATGACCGCCAACACCATCACCATGATCCCCAGTACCATCAGCAGCATCCAACCGCTCCACCCATTTAACACTTACCCTCCTGTCCCGGCCCCTTCGTCAACACCTGTTCCCAGCCACAGCAACAATGCCCTGCCTCACCAACACTCTACTACCCGCGTATAGGACCAGGCACAAGCTCCGCTACTCCTTTGGGCTCACCAAGATGCACCACACAAACTGCTCCATTCCAACTTCACCTGTTTTACCCCCAACCTTCTTTGCCGTCTTCACATCTTCGCCCTCATCAAGCCCTCAGATAAAGCTGCAGTTTGTAAGATTTGAAGCGGTGAAATACCTCTAAGCTATTATCACATCTTAACGGGGACCGGATGGAGAAAGCACCCTTGTCATCACGCTTATTCGTGTAATAGCTCAGTGAAAATTCGGTGCTTAGGAAAGGTTGCTCGGTCACGCCGCTTTAGACCCGTAGCTCCCTCGAAGAGGGGTCGTAATCAGTCAGACGTTTAACGTGGAGTTCGGTACACGCGTTTCCTTTCGTGTCAGTGTGGAGCAATGTTTAACAAAGAGTACAAACACACATTGTCATTCATTTAGGGAGAAGATCATACAGTAGCAAACAGCTTTGTGCGAGGCAGCATATGTCCCAGCAAGCTGTCTGTCATAAAGCGCTGGTTTCTTGAAGCTTACAAATTGCAGCTTTAAAAAGGCCCAATCTGGAAGGGGGATTTGGCACCCCATACAGAGCACAGTGCTCCAGCAGCTGTCTCTGCATTGTGATTTTAGAGATTACTGTATAGTGTGAAATATACTGCCGAGGCTGGGAATAGAACTGACGTTTGACAGCCACATATGACTAAATCTACTTTGGATTCATTTACAATATTCACAGTGGTTTGGAAAAGTGTCTGTACCCCTTGATCGTTTTTACGTTTTGTCACGACCACAAACTTTAACGGTTTCTATTAAGATTTCATTTGATAGACCAACATAAAGTAATACCTAATTGTGGGTGGAAGAAAAATAATGCACGGTTATAAAAATCTAAGAAGTGTGCTGAAAATTTTTTTTTTTAATTCTTGCCAGGGATTGACAATTTGTGCCACATACCTTAATTTTGGAACAAGTACCACATTAGCATCATCATTTAGTATTATAATCTTATCAGATTTTTTTACAGAACTTTAAAACAGTAATACAATTGTATTTTTCATGTGTTTGTTGTGTTAGGTCATTGGCATTGCATGATTTATAAATTTGTACGTTGAAATATTAACAAAAAGGAGTCAGTGAATTACAAGAGGAGTAGAGGAAAGTCCAGTCTTTCTCACCAGTCTTGATCTGAAAATCCAAAATGCCTGCGGTGCATAAAAAGATTATTCCTGTCAAAAATTTTTTTTTAAATAATAATAATTTGTACTTCTATATTGAATCTCTGCACTCAGTCACAGACACACAGCATGTTCCCTACAATCTCCTTTAGGGAACAAGTTGCTGCAGTGAAATATGACTTTAGCTTGTATTATTACTGCTATTATTAATAGCAGTTTTTGTGCTTAATTCCTGGGTTATTATTCGATTACCAAATAACTGGAAAAGCTGTAAAACGTTTTGACTTCAGCAGGTTAAACAGCACAAGTTGTGAGAAAGGTACCACCAGTGGTGGTTGTATTGTGCATTATTAGATATCCTCCACATGCAGCACTTTCAGACTTTTCTTCTTTTTTTTAAAAAAAATAATGGAACACCATGTACAATTTGCCTTCCACTCTATAACAGAGGCTACTTTGTGTTGGTCCGTAAAACAAAAATCCCACAATGTGGAAATACTTCTGCCAAAAGTATATAAGCTTTTTCTTGTTAGTTTTTTTTTTTTTTTTTTTTAAGATTGACTTAATTTGGGGGTTTTATTGATAGTTAACAAAAAGAAAAGACTTACAGAGAGAAAAGGAGAAGATAGTAGCTGTACATGTTCATGCCAGGTCTACCGCGGCGGCAGGCAAAGACCCACAATGCATTTTAAATTCAGTTTAACAACAGTGAAACCTTTCCATTTTGGCGGGGGGGCATAGGGGTGCACATGTCTACAGATTTCCAGATTGGGACTTGACCTGTCAGGCCTCGCTGAAAGTAGCTGAACCCCATTCAGCAGGACGCGGCCTGGAATCCAGGCTGCCCATAAGAACTCACCGCATCCAAACTTCCCAGGCTCCACTCACGTCCATCACTTTCCTTGTTCCTCACTCATCATCTCTGTCTCTTTCCTCCACCTCAGATCAAGTGAGTCCTCCCCACGCTTTGGCCGCCGTTCCGTCCTCCTGCCCATGCATCCACTCTTGTAGCTCTTTTTTTTTTTTTCGCGTCCTCCTTCTCTCAGTCACTTCTAGACTCTTTTTTCCTTTTAGAGTCTTTTATACAAAAAAAAAAGAAAAACAGAAATGTAAATGATGTATTATTAATAAATTGTAAGGATATGAATGAAAAAAAAAAAAAGATATTCTGATATCTCGTTTTTACCAGCATTCTTGGTGCCAAGTACTGTGATGAAGTTCCTTTTTGGCCGGCGTCCGGTGGACCGCTTGCCGAGGTCCGTCCTGACTGTATCTCATGAAGAAAAAAAAACAAAAAACAAGGAGTCCCCATCAAAAGAAAGTGCCAACCCCTTTATCTTTCATTTCAAACCACACACACACACACCCACACACTTTGTGTTTTATTTACACTCAATGTTGCACTGTGTGCTGGTCTCTTCTATAAAGGGAAATCAGATTCAATATATCCTCATTTAGAAGAAGAAAATATATGAAGTTTTATTAACTACTTTGCTGTGTGGGATAGTTGCATGATTTATTTATTTTTTTTTGTGTGTGGGGCAGAGTTTTCATTTCAATAATTTCGATTGCCTTGTTTGGTTATTTTCCATTGAATTGTTTTGCTTTTGGAAATATTTCATTTTCTATTTTAATATCAGCTGCACTTTGTGGTACTTCGGAAAGTATTAAAGTATTAAAGAGATGAATATTGTGTAAAGCTATGATTATAACAAAGAGAGTAAATATTCCCTCTTTATTTTATTCTTCTTCTTTTTTTTCCATTTACTAACACCGCGGCTGTGCCACAAGACTACCAGAGACTGATGAAAGCCTTGTTTTATTTTTTATCCCCCCATTTTTTTCTTTTTCTTTTAAAGCTGTCAAGTTTGCACAGTCACTGTCTCTCAGCCTCTTACGAGGAAAGCACTTTTTACGTTACAAAAAGAAAAACAGAGACATGACTTCTTCACATGAATAATCCAAGCAAGGGTCATGTATGTGACTGATATTAAGTTAATGCTTCAAGCATCTGAGGACGACTCAATTGTTCTTTTTTTTTTTGTCGTCGTCTCATGGTTTTTGCTTCGGCACGGCGGGTGAAAAGAAAATATATATTTATGGTAAAACAAAAAAACAAAACAAACAAAAACAAAACGATGAGAGCCTTGTATGATTGTGTCACTTGTTTCGCACAACTGATCACAAGGATGGGTCGTACCCCGGACAATATTTGGGGGGGGATGGAAAAAAAAAGGAGAAAAGACAAAAAGGAAAAACTGTGACATTAGAACAACACTGAAGCGGTGAGAAGCAGTGACTCACTGGCGACGACGACGAAACAGTCTGTGTGATCCGTCAAATGCGCAGAGGATGCGTTGGGGGCCGGGGGTTGGGTGGTGGTGGTGGTGGGGAAAATCCTGATTAAACAAGACGTTACTCACACCTTGTTCCAGAAAAGGCGAGGCGACTGGGATTAGCATCTGTAACGCTCCCGGATCCAGACTGCCATCCCTCACGCTGGGCTGGAGCGAGCTGGGAGGACGAAAAACCAACAAAGAGAACCACACAAACTGAACTTTATTTTTTATTTTTAAGTGTACGAGAACAAACTGGAATTTGTAAATATTATGTTTTGTCGTTTGGTTTGGAGTGATTGGCCCGGAATTTTTTTCTTTGAGACAACAGGTGCAAGTTTAGATGTCTTAACATGATTTCAACGCTCACGCACGCATAGCCGGTTTGATCAGCTGTTGTTTACAATGTCTTGCGAAACTATTCGTAGGGCTACCCCTCCGCTCCCTCCCCCCCCGAACTTACTTGTCACATTGCAGCCACAAGTTTCCATGCAGGGATCTCGCTCAATACACCAACACAAACTAAAATTGTGAAGTGGAAAGGAAAATTATAAATGATTTACAATTTTTTTTTTTCACAATTGTGAATTTTGGCATGCGTTTGTATTCAGCCTCCAATGATTCAGGTTATTGTAGAACCAGTTTTTTTTAGATATTCTCTACCAGTTTTGCACAGATTTACAATAACATTCAGATCTGGGTTTTTTATTATTTTTTAATTAATTCTTTAAAACTAAGTAATGCCGACATAGTTCTTGGTTTTTATTGAACCTTCACCCCAGTTTCATGTCTTCTGCAGCCTCAAGCAGGTTCGACCAACTTTTACTAACTATGTGTCTTCTGGGCACTGCTGGTTAGTCTGGATTTTATTTGGAGTAAATTATTTAGAGCATCAGAGTAAAGGCTGGATACCACCATTTGGTCTATTTTTCGGATTCTTGTTGGTTAATACCATTAATCATTTAGCTTGATGGTGTTCCATCGCAATAAATCCCAATCAGATGCATCGAAGTTTGTGACTGTAATGTAGCAAAAGGTGAGTATTTTTGCAAGGCGCTGTAACTGAGTTCATGATCAAATCTTATAAGGTGGGCACATGAGAATATCTATCAGCATACATGAATGATTTAAAGAAAAAAAAAAAGCAAAAGCATGGTTGAGGTAAACAAACAGAAAAAGGAATGCTTTCTGGCTCCGAGCGGCCCAGGTCTCGTGATTATCTACGGTAGTCTAAAGCATTACACCGTGCACACTTGGCACCGTCCCATCAATCATACAAGGCAGCTTTTGAATGAAATGAGTTCTCTCATTGGTGAAGAAGCCAAAGAACAGCTGCAGAGAACAGATGAAGGAAGGGGAAACAGGAAGGATTTGAGTAATGAGACAGAAGAAAGAAAAAAAACCCCAGATTTTGTTACAAATTGGCTCAAAGCGAGCCGTAAATCAAGAAATTCAATTTGTGACGCTGGTGTACTTGGTTGTTATTGTCTCACGTCGTCTTGAGCATACGGTATATACCCACGTAACTGGAAGGTTGTGAAATCCTTTGTGCTCTTTTGGTCTTATTTCGAACTATATTCATAGTGGTTGTTTTTGCTAACTTGCAGTTTTTGTCTGCACATCCTGTCAACGGGATTGTTGACCCAGCTGTTTGATGTGAGTTTCAGTTACCCTCGCTTCTGCAGTAATCATAGCGAAATACTTTGTTTTTATCCCGTCGCCTTCTTTTGGAAACAAGGGTTGAAACCAGCCAACAGAAAACGGAAGCACACTCACCAAGTCTACATGTTTACACTACAGTTCTGACGTTGGCTGACAATTGGCATTACACAGACTCAAATATCCTATTCTTGAAACTTTTGATGCCAGATGGTACAGTGAAGGCTTGCACCTGTTTGTCTGTTTCATTTAGTCTGACTCAGTAACCTGCTTGAGGCGCAAAATACACAGAGGGAGCATATTTGACAACGAGGAGTTGAGAGAATTAAAGTTAATATTTCTATTTCAAATAGAGGCTATTACACACTGTCTGTTGTGTATCTGAACTGGAAAACATTAAAAGACATTCTTAAACAAATGCTTTGCCATCATTTTTATGGCCAAAGTCCTGTTGAAGCTGCAATGCTTCGTTTGGCCACTTGAGGGCAGAACGACAATTAAATAAAGAGTCTACAGCAGCTATTTTGCTTTCAGTCCCTGCGTATTTAGACCTGTTATAAGTTCTTTGGTGCTTAATAAATCACTTGCTTTCAGGCTTTAATGTAGCACTAGCCCAGATGACCCAAAGTGATGCGAAAAAGTATTTAACCCACTGACAGATTTATTTATGGTTTCAGACAAATTTAAAAAATATACAATTTAATAAGCAGCTATCACTAGACACGCCCAGGCAGGATTAATGTCAGACATTCAGAATCAAGACATCAACTCAACAGAGCCTGTTTGACAACATGAAGTAGACTAGACATCACAGCAAAACATCATCCCGTGGTCTTCAGAAATTCAAAAACGTGGAAATCAGCATCTGTAAGCATGTTATGAAACCATTCCTAAAACTTTTGTACCGCAGTAAAACGCAGAGAGACCCATCATTTGTCATAAACCAGGATTTTATTGCTAAAAAGGGTGGCACAACCAGTTATTAGATTTAAGAGGCAGTGATTTTTTTTTCTCATAGTGCATTGAAAAATTGGTTCAATAGCTTTTCCCCTCATCATATGAAATCATATTAAATTATTTTTTTCTTTTTCTTTTACATAGGTTTGACATTGTTATCTATTATTTATTGTCCCACCATGAAGCTCATGAGAAGCACATACATACATACATACATACATACATACATACAGTATATGAGCGCTAGAAGTGGTGTTCAGTCCTAAAAGTGGAATTAAAAGTCTTCCTATTTTTGTTTAAAACATAGAAGGGCATCACATACTACCGTAACTAAATGCTAAATGTACAAAGTGGTTTGTGTTTTGCATAGAGTTGATCATTTTCACAAACACCAGCACTAATACTACAGAGAAAGTAAAATCACCCAGAAGTCCTCAAATCTGGGTCGTCTGCCACTCTAAACATTTTAACACAAAATGCTAACGTTAGAGCATGTATGATTTTACATTTGTAGATTTTTATTGGAGCATCCCAAACAATGAGTTAAATAAGATCCTTTCCTAATTTCATGTTTGAGGCTGTGTTTTTCCTCCACATTGCAGTGCACAAGCCAAGGATAAACCGATCTAACTCTCGTTTAGTATTGTGGAACATAATATGCTTTCAAGCTTCCACTGGTACATATACGACCGCGTATGAAAATTCCTCTTTTGGCCATAGATTACTTGGTAATGTACCATTTTAATAAATAACCACTCACGCAATTTCTGGGCCTACTGCCTCTTGTTCAGAGAAGGCTCTGCCATCCCACCAGTATTAGCCAGCACTGAGACATGCAAGACAAACAACTATGCACACTCACATCCTTTACTGTCTTTTCTATTTTGGAGTTGCTAATTAGCCTAATATGCCTGTGTTTTGGACTGTGGGAGGAAGGAGTACCTGGGGAAAACCCACACATGCACAGATGGAAGGAGCTTTTTTACTGAATATTCATGAGACTATTTATATATATATATATATATGTCTGTGCGTGTGGGGGTGGGTGCGTGTGTGTGTGTATGGTGATGTTTATTATTACTTTTGTTTTCCCCATCAAGAATCAGTAGCTTTATTGTACTATTTTCTTATTCAAAACAATTCTTTGTAAGTCTGCCCTTTACTTTAATGTCCTCTCAGCTCCTTATGTGTCCACACAGACATTTACACAAACTGAAGTCTGACTTTAATTCCATTCATTCACGTTGAAATGACTTTCGTTTCAAACTCCAAAATATCTTGGCAGCATTTGTTTCACAATGATGACCGTCCCATCCTCTGATCCATGTTTATTCAACTATATATATTGGGCAAAATATATATTTTCAACATACACCACTATCACTACTGTTGCTCCCACACTAGATGGCAGTGTGACTAAACTAGCAGTGGAAAATTTCTGCTGCAAACATAAAGGGGTTTTCTATTTGAGAGGTCTGACAGCTCACATTGTGTCTTGGAAAATAGAATATCTGTTTGTGTCTTTTTGACAATCAGGTTGAGAGATTATATTTGTGAGTATATTTAATTTCCTCTGACAAGCTTGAATATTTATATGACTTTCCTACCACATATAAAAACCGTTTTTTGCTTTTAGTGGAAAAAATGTGACAAACTCAAACTGAATATAGATCCATAGAAGTCTCCGGAAGAGTTTAATTAAGAAAAACTATTCCTATCCTTCCCAAAGTTTAACAGAAAGGGGTTGTCAATATTTTCTTCATGCTTTGTTAGAAGGTTGAAATTTTACCCCCAGACTCACTAATTCATATCTATTGTCACTGCAAATACAACACCTCTGGATTTATTGAAAGTTTAATGTTCTAATTGGTCAAAGATTTTGGTTTGAGAAACACAAACACAAAAAGGGTTTATTATTGTTGATTGTGATATTTTTATCAAATTAATTTGCGTCACCTCCCACACAACAGTGTAATCATGTCGATCTCAAGAAAATACAGCAAAACAAAGTCACTTTCAAATTTTGATACAATCAAAACATTATCTATTTTTTTTACTGGAATATATTATTGACCTTCCTTACTAGGAGAAACTTTTGAAGCTAGCACCATCATACACATGTCTAACAGATCAACACGTGGTAAATGGGATGTCCCTCAGATGGTATGCTGCAGGTACAGCGGGAGAGGTGAGGGAGAGACGCAGTTGTCATAGAAGATCTGAAGGTTCTGGTCAACATCCATGTGGTTTTTCAGAAATATCTCCAGCTCCTGCACCGTCATCTCATGAACACTGTTCCCCTCTTTGGCGTTCTTGGCCAAGGCCGCATGGGACGGGAAGAGGATGCGCACGTCGTGGGGAGAGTTGCGGTCGTACTCGGTGCAACAGTACGCGGACCATATGTCTTCGGGGATGGCCACCCGGTCCTGGTTGTTGCGACGAATCATGTTCCCCCTGGTGGTCACTCCGGTGACGATGTAGGCAGTGCCACGGCAGAAGTTGTTGAGGCGTACTCGGATTCGCTCCTCATACTCACGCCACGGTCCGATGTTGAACTCCCGGATCTCTGGGACCACGTTAGTCAGTGTGTAGGTGGCAGCGCGGTCATGTGGAGTGGACTGGTGCTGGTCTGGGTTCAAGTGACCTCTTTCATAAAGCACAACGTCAGAGTAGTCGTTTAGCACTGCCTGGCTGTCCTCGAACTTCATGTGGAGGTAGCCAGTGGGGAACGGCAACATGTTCCCATTTCCATCGATTTCTGCCAGCTGGGAGGACATGAAAAATAAATTATTCTCTTTTACGTCCTACCAAAGAATTTTTTTTTGTTGTAAAAAATAGAAACTTTTAATGAACATATGTATTTAAATCTAAAAGACTCTAACCTGTGGTTCGTACATCCAAGGGTAGTCCACACGCCTGTCTCCCTCTGTTTTCTTGAAGGTATAAGCCGAGTAAACCGGGATCCGTTTGTGAGGGTCGTACAGCGTCACGTATCGAGGTTTGTCTGCGTAGCGTTGGCAGATCTTCTTTAGCCGGAAATCGACAATCCCACGTGGCGGCGTTCCCATGTACAGCGAGTCCTTGCATCTCTCCACATGATTGAAGTCTTGCACAACTGTTGCTAATGAAAGGTAAGGTAACGCTGTAAGAGCAAGAAACAAAAGAGTGAACATCCCCATGTTTGTGCCTGTCTCCTCAATGACTCGTTCCTTTGCCCTTGTGCAAAATGAGACTCTTGGCCGTTATAATTTAAATGTCACACAGCTGATATGCAAAGTTGGGCGTGTACTTCCAGAGAGTAGGCCTTGAATCAATGTAGGCGTTAAGGGCATGTCACTGCCCCGTGAACTCAACTGTTGAAAACTTCGAAGAAAAACCTGTAGTTTGCAACAAACTGACTTTTGGGGGTAGCATTAGGTAGCTTCTTCATCTCTGAAGTGAATATTACCCTCTAACCCAGATACCAGTCTTATATGATTGATGTCATGAAACTTATGGCATTAAATTCATTGCTCAGAATATTTTTTATGCCCATCCACTGGTATTTGAAACAAGACACAAGTTCTTCAGTTCTACTCGGTTCATAATTGCAGAGTCAGGGGGTGATATCTTTCTCTAGTGGTAATGGTGCAAAAAATAGGGTACATCCTGGATTGGTCGCCACAGTGACACAAGGCAAACAACCATGCATGTACATATCCAAGGATAATTTAATTAGCCCATTTACCCTAACGTGCATGCTTTTGCACTCTGGGACAAAGTCCACACACTGGGAAAACAGGTAAACACCATGCGGAACAGCCCCAACTGGGATTAAAACCTTGGACCTTTTTGCTGCAGGGCAACAGTCCTATGCTGTGTCACTGTGCAGCCCAGTGTTTCTTGTGTAATTGTAAAATGCAAACCTGACTAATCTGACTCAGTGGTGAACAAAAGGCCCAAGGTTCCCAGCGTGACTCAAGATACTCTGCGTCTTGGTTTGAATGGTGGATAAGCCACTTGGTAAAGAGAGATAACGCATGAAAGTTTGAATACCAAGTGGCAAAGATTGTGAGCGAGTACAAGAGAGGTCTAGCAGTCCTTACACATTGCTAGGTCCAGTATCTAGTAGTTCAACTCAATAAACAATTAAATATTTTGACAGGTATTTATGATCATAGATTTTGACAAGTATTTATGATCATAGAGACTTTTCTTAGACTGGGAATAGAAATTGTCCAGTAGCAGAAGAAACATGATATTGAAGCAAAACTCTTAATGTTCACCTCTAAATGCATCTTCATGTATCCACCGCTTTTTGAAGTCTTTCATAACAACCTCCATATTGCAAATTTTAACAATCCCTGCTCATTAGCCTTGTCTTTGTGAACAAAATGCTGTTCCAAAGTGACCCGAACCAGACATTATTTTCATACTTTGAAGGGCTGGATAGCTAGAAGTCAATGGTAAAAATGGTGAAATATTTTTATATAACCACAACTGTATTTGAGTTTAGCTGATAAAAGTTGCAGAGGAACATTTGTCTTGATTGGTTTGACATGTTAAGCACACAAAAAGTAATGCAGTTCCAATGACTTGGAGTGTCTGCTGCTGCTGTGCTGCCCTCTGCTAAAGTCTGCTTTATGCAAATGTAAACTGTCAGATTAGCCCTGGATACAATCCTTCACTGCCCTAATAAGTCAATTTGAGTGACTGAGTGTTGTTAGGAGTAGCTTGCCTCTCTGATCTAATCTTGAGTTATGACAATCATAACTTATGCGACCGGGGCTGATGATGCAGTTATGTGGACAGACATTTTTCAACTGTCAGCATTTTTTACCAATTAGAATTATAAATTCGGACCAAGTATAGATCCGGCTCGGCTGCCCACTGCTGCTCCTCGGTGCAGGGAGGAAGACGGGCTGTGACGCAGCCACTCAGACTGCTGCTATCGCTCAGTTCTTCATTAGCAAAAGGCAACAGCTGGTAGGTCTTAGTTGCCTCCATGTAGTAATTTTCAGTGTGAATGATGGAAGCAAGAGTCGATAATACAATTTTGAAATAGCTGTTGAAATCACTTTAGCGATGACGTATCATGTGAACTTGATGATACATCAAGTTCAAAGCCTCGTCTGCTTTGAATGTGATCGGTAAGTAATCTAGTAGAGAAGTTGCTCCGACACATGGTCTGTCCATCTGCCTGACTACCGAGGTGCTTTACAAACCAAAAAGGTAACCTAAATGATAAGATGTTGAAACAGATTATTTTAAAGGCCTATCAGCAAAGCATTAATGCAGAAGCCCGAACTGTGCCAAGCTGTGGAATCATTTAAGGAAATATTTTATGGTATTAGTAATAAAACAAATGCTTAACAAATGCTTAATGCTTAAATATTTAATTCTAGGATTAAATATTTCTTATTGTATCGCATTGTATTACTCTGTACCGCAGGTTTGAAAAATGTTTTCATAAAAATTGACATAGACGTAATTACCAAATAGTTTATCACGTTAAAGACAGAAAACAAAGAAAGCAACTGTTATCCAATGGAACTGCATCATTTGTTGAAAGAGCTTAAAAGTAATTGCCAAACCCATGTTCTGATGTGTGAGACAAATTCAGAAATTGCTGTCAGCATTTCTTCATGGTATGGTGTGGACATCTTCAGTTTGAACCTGGAGTTCTAAACTTTTCTTCACATTTGACAAATTTCTAATGAAGCTAAAATCACACTACTTGAGCTATACTCTTCCTTTTAGCTGCTTGTGTGTTTTTTTTTTGTTTTTTTTTAGCTCTGAGTTACGGTTCATTTCAGTGTGTGCCATCAAACACACACCTACTACCACCAGCTCCACAGTTTGAGAGCCACGGTGTTGAACATGTGCAACATTTCAATCATCTTCAGATTATCAATCTCCATCAATATGCAGTACCTATCTTTGTCCACATAGAGGCAGTATATACTTTTAACTGAACTAGATACTACTTCAAACTCATTAGTCTCCCCCTTCCAAATAACAAGGTTGATTCCTAATTATTATCGTTCTTGAATAAATAAAATTCATACATATATTATTATTAATGTGATGAATAAATAGAATAATCAAGAGCTTTACATCCGCCCCTAAATAATCATTTTTGGCAAAAGTTTTTCTTAGTTTATACAGCTATTTAGCTCTTGAGTAGACTATTTAGCAATTTGGCACATTTCCTTTTTAATTTAGGGCCAATAAGTGTATATTATTTTTAATTGTTCTTACTTTATTGCGATATTGTATCATATTTTATCAAATATCACATTTATCAGCATTAAAAAATATAAAAGTATAAAACCAACTAGCAAATAATGGTTAAATGTAAACGTAGTGTTCGTTTAAATCGGAAAACTCAGTTTCTAATCATTCATTGCATTTGATTCCAAGGCGAACATGTATGGAGAGCCATTTCAGTGCCACTCACAATATGGCAGACAATTATGTGGGGCAGTGAAGGCAGCACGGTTTTGTGTTTCTTTGCTTGAATACACATTGAAAGGAGTTTGTTCTAATTAGACTTTCTTGCTTTTTTTTCAACCTTTCCTACTTCAGGTTGAAACAACGCATAAGATGCTGTTTTTTCTCAGCACCTTAAATAATTTATCAATTGAAATCAAATTTGTCTTTCTTTTCTTTTCAGTTTTCATGATATTTGTTGCAGTATGAAAGTGGAGTGCTTTTTACTTAAACTTTGACTGCTAGAGTTGCCTAGAACAAATTTTGCAGATCCCAAAAAGTTGAAATAGTTGGACGAACGTTTCTGTTGAAAACTACCGTGTGCGGGTCATTCCAGGCTTCGCCTGAGTCCGCCAGGGGGGGTGATTTAGCAGCCTGTCTGCCATATGAAGATGTAGGAGCCTGCTCATTGGTCTGAATACCCACATGGGGCTGAAGGCCAACCAATAAGAGTTCAGACTGATCCGGGTGCTGTTGCTATGGCACTTCAGAGGTATAAAAATAAATAAATAAATAATAATAAAAGTCTAAGCTAACATAAAAAAAATATATATACATATAAAAATCCAACACCGGTTTGCTTCTATCATTTCGCCAGCTCGTCTTCAGATCTCCATCTTTCTCGACCTCTCGAAGTGATTCCAGGGCTCCCTGAGAGCTATACCTGCTTTTTATTGGCCAGTGAAGGGTGAAATGAGCAGAAGAGCGAGTGCTGGTCTCGTATTGTGTTGCCATAAAGACTTTAGACCCTCCCTCACGAAGGGAGAACCGAGGCCCCTCCTCCGCCGGTTGTCCTGTCACTTGACATTTGAGCTGGCAGCCCATCTTGTCACCATTTTTACTCTGCTACACACACACACACACACACACACACACACAGATTTCACAAAGTTTGCATCATTTGGAATAAAATGCATGATGGATGATCATTTTAAAACACAATTGCTGCTGCTGCAAAAAAGGAAAAGTCTCAGTTTTCAACAAACACTCACAGAAAAAAATGAGAAAACAACAGCGTATATTTCAAATCTAAGATAGATTTGTGACAGATGTAAAGATAAAAAGCATTTCAAATATCTCCTCTACTGTACTGGCTGGGTTCCAGCTCCCTCATATCCACATTCATACTGTACACAGACGCACGTAGGCACACAGGAAGAGAATTAAAGATCCCCCCCCCTTTCCCCTTCCATCCACTCCAACCACCCTCTTTATTGCTCTCTGTCTGCTCCTCTCCCCTCCTCCTGTGACAGATGAGAGGGGCCCCCGGCCTCCTGACTGGCTCCGGCCCTTCTGACTGGCAGCTCGTGGGCCCGCCCCACCATCCCTCTGTGCACGTGGATCAGTCTGTGCTGCTATGAGAGCCCCAGCATCAGAGAGTAGAGTGGAAACAGGAAGAGGAGGCGAGGGGGGAAAGAAAGGAGACAGAGAGGAGAGGATCGGGTGAGACAAGGTGGCGAGGAGTGAAAGAAAGGGAGGAAAAAGGGGAGAGAAGGGCTGCCTGGACCAAAGACCCTGAAGGAAAAAAAAAAAAAAAAAACTACAGAAAAAAAAAAAACCCAAGAGAGGTAAATGAGGAATGAGGAGGAGGAACTTGATGTGCTTATTTTATGGTGGTGAATGGAAATCTACTGCATGCATTGTGTGTTGGGGTAGAAGCGTGTGTGTGTGTGTGTCGGTCTGTCTGTGTGTGTTTTTCTATTGTTTCCATCTCAGTTCTCGGATCGTTCGGGGTGTTTTATGTTGTGCCCTGTCAATGATTTGTCTCTCGGTGACTGTACTGCAGTGTACGTCTGCAGACTGCTGCACATCCATGCATGAAGCTTACACACACACACACACACACACACGCAAAAACACACCAACACGCTCACGTGCAGACCCACACTGAGAGGAGGAATGTGAAATGATGAATGTAGTGAAGGAAAACTGTTGCGGTTACACTTGTGGTTCGATTTTTTTTTCTTTTTTCTTTTTTTTTTTTTTTTTTTTTTGCAAACCGGAACATCGAGCTGTTGAATGCGAGTTTGTGTTTGTGTACAAACTGGAGTAGGAAGAGCAAGGATTAGATCCTAATTTAGAATAACGAGGAAAGTGTCTCATGTTGCACAGGTCTCCCAACAACGTTCTTCAAACGGATTTTGCTGCTTCCAGCAGAAATGTCACATTTAGATGGTTGCCATGCTCACCCAGGAGGTCAAAGGTAAGGCGACTGCCGCCAGGATCAACCTGTTTTATATATATTTATGCCTTCAGTTGATTACCGGCTTTGATAACCACCTGGACAGCCATTTCTAGGTTACCATTCACCACGCAGACCAGCTGTGCATCTCACACACACACACACTCACACCCACACACATGCCGTCTCTCTCTCTCACGTGCACACACAGTCTTTCGTCACACCTGCCAGCATGCTTTACAGTCTTTGTTCCCCCCCAAAAAGCTGCACATTTTGTATTCTTTGCAACTACAACACAACACACGCGCACACACACACACTTGCAACAAACCCCTCTCTGGTGTTTCTGACCTTGCCTTGGTACATTCCAGCACCCCCTCGGAGGGGCTGAGCTTTATGGAGCGTATGCCGGCAGAAGCTGCTGTTAACTGGAAAAGGGAGAAGGGGGGGGGGATACAAGCAGGGGGCTGTAATGCAAGCAAGCAGGCAAGCAGAGATTTTATTTTTAGAAAAAAAAACAAAAAAAAACTAAATGATTGATATTCGGCTCGTACTGTACGTTTGCTATGTGAGCATTTGAGCCCGGCTCATGTCTGCGTCTGGTTGGAACTGTGAATGTAGCCAGCGAGGCTATAGGGGAGGTGGCGCTGCTGGTGTTGGTAGGGGGGGTCCAGTCGGCGTCCAGTCTGCCTGTATACCTTGTTGCTTCCGCTCGGTCTGATCTCTGCCTGTCCTCTCCTTGCTAAGAAACCACCGGAGGCAAATATGGTGTGTTTGTGTGTGTGTGTGGCAGACCTTCCTTCCCTTTTATGGTATACGAGCATGATCCACTGCATAAAACACGCATGCACACGCTGCAAAAGATGCACATCTGCAGGGGTTTTGCTGCAGCTAGCTTAGATTATGCATGATTGTGGTGTTTCTAATGTCATTCTGCTTAAAAATGAAAGCTTAGCTCTCCACGTTCTTTGAATATTGCTGCTCACCTATCAGTCATCGCCTTGGGCAGGCTACAGGCATCAAAGCTAGACTCAGGGTTTTAAAAGTTATGATTTCATAAACACAAAGATTTTCCATCATATCTACTGTAAAGATCACAAAGAAACCCCTAGAGTGCCCTCGGTTTTCCCCAACTTCATGAAGAGTAGATGGTTTCCCCTCCCCCACGTCGTTGGATGCTGTTGGTCAGCTGGCTTCCATAAGAGTCCAGTACTTTTGATCGCTTGCAAGGAAACTTGAAAAAACTTGGCTCTGTCAGTAATAATGCAGTGCCAGTTAATAGCAAATAGTTCTAATTCAGTTGAAGTAGGTCGCATAGATAAATTCAAATTGACATTTAAATTCCAGCCTAGATATAATGCAGTACACTTAAATTCAGTTCATAATGTCAGCTGAGGAAAAAGAACTAAGTCTATATGAGGGTACCCAGCTGACTGCATTGAGTTGGTGACTTTGCAGCAATCCCTCTTTCTGAACTTGCTGGTTAATGCTTCCAAACGCAGGCATCGTTGGGAAACGAAAGACGCTTAAAAACTAAAACATAACGCTTAAAAGCTACAGCTGTGAAACTAATAGGTATGTGTTTGCTGAAGTGTTTGTGTTTATATATTATAAAAATAACAATAAGTAAATCTGATTGGTACAAGTATGGCAACAAGAGATGCAGAAATCAATCGACCAGACATCAGAATCGGCCAATTTTTCCTTGATCAGCTCTAATTGGCGATTCCATTAAATGGGTGCTTTGTAGCATTTTTACATCCTGCGTGCGGTACATTACAGTACAGTACAGTGTAAATCAAAATATCATGCACGAGATACAGTGCTGTAGATGGCTACATACTGAAAAATCAGGTTTTTCCTTTCCTGTCCATTAAATTGCTTATAAGAACTCCCACCTTTAGAGGTCTGTCAATGAAGCAATGTAATGTCGTTGATTCAAGTCTACTCAAAGAACGTGCGACACATTTTTCTCCTCTGCGTGGTAGAATCCTTATACTGATGTCACGCTGTCGTTCATCAGCCTTTCGTTTGAGTTGGAAGACATGATGCCCACATCACCTACCTTAAAATTTAACCCTGCAGCATATTCCAGGCAGTGCACTTCACTGCTCATGGACAGAATCAATGCAACTCCTGCACAGGGATCGCAGCAGTGAGCCGTAATATAATCCAAAATTACTTAATTTCATGCTGTGTTATCCAGATAGTTTACTCACCTCCAGGCACCAGATGCTTGAAAATGAAAGTGAAACTGAATGCCTCCCAAACTTACTGTCTGATAGACTTGGGTAGTCAATACTTGACCACTTGTCCCCAGGTGATCCGGAAATATGAAAAGTCAAATACTTAACAGAAAAGTAATGAACCGGGTCACGGTGTAGCAGAATACTGTGAATTCAACACCACCGATCTCCACGTACATGCCCTGTTCAGAATGGGCATGACAGAACTTGCTGACCCATACAGTCCTATTAATTTCCTTCATTCGCCTCTTTGCAACCCATGTCATATGGGTTTGTTTTTAATGCAAGCACACAAGGCAAGATAGGGAACAGTGTGACAGCAGCTTAGGAAGAAAAGGGAAATATGAGTCAGGTTAGACCGCAAAGAAAATCCAAATTGGTACTGATAAGGGAAAACTTGATCGGCACATCCGTTCTGTACTTGAACTAACAGATTATTCTAGAAGCATTCTACAGATAATTGGGGGTTTCCTATTTAAAATAAAGCAATTGGATAATATTACATATTTTTCTTTGTGTTTTTGAGGGAATACTCTGAAACTGTGCTATGTTTATGCAAAGCACTTTCATATCAGCCTATCCCTTATAAGTACTGCTGTGCAAATGCGAGGAATAAAAAAAAAAGCTGAAGCTGAAGTTTAAAAACCCCACAGACGGTCTCCTGCCCCCACCGTCGACACAACCTCTCCTTTCTCTGTCAAAAATCGCACACAAACGCAAACACTCCCCTCCTCGCTGGAGGCCTTCCTCCCAGCTCTGGACTAAATGATATCATCGGTTGCCAGGGATACAGGGGCACAGCGTGCCGAGAGAAGGGAGGGTGGAGACACAGGCAGAGCCGTTCGCGTTGCCAGAAAGAGAAAGCAGGAGGCTGGGGATATTGGGTATCAAGATAAAAAGAGGGAGCCTTGTTGAAACAAGTAGTAAAGCAGAAATGCTGTGCCATCAGGAGGAAAGGCAGGTAGTAAAAAAAAAAATAAATTGCCTGGACGCCCTCCAAAGGTTGCTTATTTTTTTCTTTCTTTGCCCTGCAGGGTCACATATGTTAAAGTGTACATGTTGTTGGGATGACTTAGATAGGAATAAAACAGGAAGGGAGTTACAGGTGTACCCAAGGGACTCCCTTTGATTTGAAACAATAAAACCTTCCTGTAATGTACATCTGTGCACCAACTGTCTATGGTATTTCCTACAGCTTCTTACTATTTGTGTTTGTGTGCTTTTCTTTTTTTTCTCTCTTTCTCCCCCCCTACAAGCTCGCAGCTATTTAAAGGGATCTGAAGCCGCACTGGTCTGGAGTCTTTCTAATCCTGTCCTGAAAGCAACATCAACATTTGGACCTGAAAGTCTTGTCTCTCGGAGGTCACTGTAAGGTAGGACTGCCTCACACAAGCACCCTGATGTTTAGAGTTCAAATAAATGCTTCCTATTTACACTCAGCAAACAGGAAGCGTGCGGCTAGCAAGTGTTTGGTGACAACATGGGAGGGAGGAAGCCTAGGCCTTTTGCGTGAAACAAAAGGTGTTTCTGCAGTGCACTCCTACGGGGTGAAACTGTTTGTCCTGCACATTCTTTCCTAAAGGTTGCCTCACCGTGAAGGAGAGCGTTTACCCAACAGCAACTTCACCCATTTTGCACATGAGATCATTTGGCCTGAAGGCCGGATTCCAGATGTCTTGAATTAACCCCGGCGCATATGGCTTTAATATTGGACGCACAGAGCTGCTGTTGTGCGGAGTCGAGCTTAAGCTGCCGACTGACGGCTCCACGGACGGCGCGGCAAATAAAAGTGTGTGTACCGGCGTGCGGCGACGGGGCGGGCTGGCGACAGATGGTCGGTCTGCTGCTGGTGCAGCTAAGCAGCTCTGGGTCCCAGGCTCGCAGTTGCTTGCGAGTCTTTGTCTCAAAGTGCCGCAAAACTGCTCACACAGTTTCGCAAGTAAAAATGGCATGCGTTCAGCTCACAGCCACCTTCTTTGTGGCCGGGACAGCTGGATGTTGAAGTGAATCGCCCGTCGTCTTGAAAGTCCTGCAGCTGGGATTTCGATCCGTGGATGCTGTGTTTAGAAAAGGCCAAACCAAAATGCTGGTTTCTGGATCAGCAGATTGTAGGTTGTGTGTGGGTAACATCACAATCGCAAAGGACTCCTTGAGTGTGATATTTGGGTTGATGCTATATTTTAAGTGTCATGCATTCATTCTCCGGACATCTGGGATGTATTTGACTAGTTGGACGGGTGCCAAGTGTCCCTGAGCGCCACATTGTATGTATAGGTAAAGCAGCTCAAATGCTACAGGTTTGATAGGGTGAAGTGGGGATGTTATGTAAAGATAAAGGAAGAAAATTGTCCAGAGGATGTAGATTAATTGCAATCTAAATTGTAATTGCAGTTTTCAGCTCAGGAGAAGCATCTGCACAAACATGACACTGTCACCACGCAAGGTCTGAACGTCTCACAGGACACTGTCCAGACCATTATTGTAAATATGCGGAAATTATATGGTTCACCTGCAAACCTACAAAGACATGGCTGTCCGCCTCAACCAACATGCAAAAATGTTAATACTGCATCTCACTGTTCCCACTGTGGCGGCAGCATCATCCCCCATCGAACAAGAATGAACAATCTGATCAGCGTTAATGGGGAAAAATGTTATTGGCCTAGTTACCAAGTTACCAAAAAAGGTAACTGGACCCAAAACATCAAGCCAGGGAGACAATGGAATAATGTGTTAGAATGGTTCAATCAAAGTCCCGACCTAAATCCAATTGACTGCAATGCGATTTAAAAACTTCATAATCCTATCTGAAGTCAGTTTGCGTTGCTAAGTGAAGAGGATTGGACAAAGGGAGAGTCTCTTGATTTGCAAAGCCGGTGGAGACATACGCCTGAAGTCTTGAGTGAATGCAAGTGCGTTTAACACTTATTAGAGTTTTCTGAACTCTAATAAGTGTTCAGAAAACACTTATTAGAGTGTTTTCTGAACACTCTAATGCTGAATATTGTACAATTTCCTTTCCACTTCATAGTTGCGCGCTACTCGTGCATAAAAATGTGCAAAAGTTCTACAATTTGCTAACCGCCTTTTCGGAAGAGTATTTGTGGCCTCGTCTTACTACATGTTCACAAAATAAGCTCTGCATGCAAATATTGACTCATTGTGTTTTCTCCTTCTTTCTGAACGTACATCTGAATCGAGCAATCGACCCAAAAAAAGCCCGAAGCAACGGGCAAGAAGAAGCGTCTGGCTTCTGTTGCTCTGGCAACGGGTTGGGCTATTGCTTGCTTAATTTCATTCAGCGCTCACAGAAAGGTTAACACAGTGGAGCAGCTGCATCAGTCACACCACAAGCAAACCTGTGGAGCGAAAACATGTAGTACAACTGAACGCGCCGTGAGGGAAGTGGTGAAACGTTCTTCATGTGTGTTATAAATAGCCACGGGGGAGCATCTGCATACAGAGGTGCAGCCTTATCACAACATCAGCAGTGTGATTCTCAGCACAAGACTTCCTCATGGAAAAAAAAAAAAACTGTCTGTCTCATTTAAACAACAATATTGAGTCCATTAAAGTGCAAAAACTGGGTAAATTAAAAAAAGGGACAGAAAGAAGCTGAAATAGCAGCCAGTCTTAACACCTGTGTGTGTGTGTGTGTGTACATTAGTGGTTTCTAGGCAGCGAAAGAGCTCACTGTGTCACAGGAAATAGGTATACTTAAATCAGTTTGCAAGACAGGAAGTACAGATCCACAGAATTAGCAGCTGATTAAAAGTAGTGAAACTGAACGGCCTGGATGAACCCAAACATAGGTTGTCTCCCGCAGCATCTCCATTTTCCTTCTTTGCCCTTAAAGTGAGGTTGCCATGGAGCGTGTCTTGTTTTTTTTTTCTTTCTCTGAATGGCCACCGGCTGTGGTGACTGCCGGGCGCCGCTGATTAGAGAAAGCCCGAGTTCACAGCGGTGCTGCTGTTGCTCGCTGGTGATATGACCGCTGCACAGATACAGAGCAGCTGAAAATACAGCATGAGAAAGACGCAAGAACAAAAACCCCCGTTGGTGTGCATCGGTCACAGCAGCACATGATGAGACTTGAAGCGTAAAGTTCTGTGTCTTTTAAATGACGGGCCCTGAGGAGATGTTTCCTGAGTGATTCTCTCTCGTGTGTGTGTTTTTGTTTGCAGACCGTCTCTTGCGCTCACGTGGGAAGTGGAGAGACCGCTACACACCGACCAAGACTGGTAACTGCGGAACATTTGTTCTTGTTTCAGCTGTCTCAAAAATACATGCAGGGCAAAAAAAAAAATGTTTTTTTTTTTCACTGCAGCACCGTACACATATTTCATGGTAATCCTGGTAAAAAAAAAAAAAAAAAGTGTCAAAAGTTATTAAATAAATGTTTCAGTGCAGTTACATAATCTTGGATTAAAAAAAAAACGTTATTATTATTTAGTGAGACAAAACTCCAGAATTAGAAACTAATTGTTTTTATCAGAGTCACTGGTGATAAAATTCTTGACTCCCCAGCTGTTGATACTTTGTCCGTTCTCCTCCTGCCAATATGACAACATTTAGTTTTCCACTATAAACACAAGGTCAGAGTTTACACAGAGAGACATAATTAACCATTCCTCTCTCAACAATGTGTCTAGATCATCCAGATAATGTTTGCAGCTTAACCCTGAGGGTTTTTTTTTTTTTAATAGGATAAAGGCCTGGAAACTAAGCTAGCCATAGAAGAAGGATATTTGTTATTTAAAATGCCCTCATATTTCAAAACATTTGTGACTCTATATGGTGCAATAAGGTCCCCATGACCTTTGGAAAAGAAACAAGGCCTCGGTATCACAGATCCGTCACTGTACTCAATAGGAAGAATAAGGTGTTTTCTCCTGAGTTTGTTGTGTTTCAAACAAGACCCAGCTGTAAAAGTTCAGTCTTCCACACTTTTCCAGTAGAGTTTTGTAAACCTTACAAGGACAGAAGAGGCCCTGTTTGTTTGTTTGTTTGATTGTTTGTTAAAATGGAGATTTGTCGACCTCCAAGATGCCACTCTTTGCTGCAGCTTTGAAGATTTTCATTTACCAGGGTTCCTTTACCACCCTGGTCACTGTGTGTTCTGCTGAGGTAAACTCGGTTCCTTGTTCAGCCTGGTGCACGGCAGTTAACAGAAATGTTATATTTACACCCCTGGGAAACAACAGAAATGTTACTGCAGTTAGTATCTCACAGTGAAAATCTTGCTGCAGTTCTCTAGCAGCAAAGTTTAGAGGGTTTTTTTAAATCATCCTTTTATAGGAATAGATCAGTTTACCTTTTTTCACAGACCCAGTTATTTAAAAATACTGTAAAGTCGAGATTCCAGACGACTGAACACAATTTTGTGCAACTTGAATGGATCGTCCCGTTCATCACCAAGAACAAATTAAGAAATTAGTTGCAATTAAATGTTTTTTGCACATCTTTAACAGTAGTGTTAGTAATTGTTCAGGCTGCTGTATCTCTAAACACTCAGTTCAATTCAGTTCAATTCAAAAACACTTTGTTGATCCCAAAAGGAAATAAAATATTGTTGTAACTTTTATTAACTTAGGGCTCTTAAAAGACCTGTTGCAGATTGTGACCGCCGTGGGCAGGAAGAATCTCCTGTAGCGGTCTGTATTACAGCGAAGTTGAAGAAACCTCTGACTGAATTCGGCAACATCTGTCCTGCAGGCTGCATGTATCACCCGGCGGAGCTCTACTCTGGCCGCAACACATGGGACCCCTACCCAGCTGGAGGGCCTAACAGAGGACAATGGGCGCCTGTCAACGGTCGCCCCTGGAGCCACCCACAAAGGTCAGCTGCACAACACTTGCACGAAATGGTTATGTTTTAACATTTTATCCTTGAATCAATAAGTTTATAGATACAGTATGCAGTGTGCTAAAAGGTACCTAGCAAATGTGTGTGTTTAAAGGTGCGACAGGTCGGTCTCAGCAGACAAACCTACGGAAACTGATATCCACTCACAAGTGAAGAAGTGAGATTCTGTGCGTTGCATGTGAATTGCCATGGTGTCGCACACCACTCTTCTGGATTATGCTGCTGTGGTTCTGCTAATTTCAAAACGTCTAAAAAGACTAAAATGCAAGCGAGCACAAACCGTTTCCTCACAGCAGCCGCACCATGTCATCGCAAAACAAGGTGTCCTTGTTGAGCTTATTCAGAATGTATTTACTATTGACACTTTGTCACTGCTGCATGAACTGAATGATAGCGGTAGATTACTGTGGAAACATTTACTGTATTTAACAAAGACTCTTGTCTCCAGTGTGTTTGAAATTGCCTTCTTCACACTTGATAAAGACCACACCATAACTTTCATATTCCCCCAAGATTAAGGGTTAAACAGGGCCTTCCTGTAGGGATAACACTCCTCATTATGTATAATAGTGCATGACAATTTCCCGACTTTATTTGAGCATGCTTAACACTTCCAAAGCGTCATTGTCTGTAATGTTTTTCACAATGTTAGTGGAGGTTACTCACCTGCTTAAACAAAAGAATAAGTCATGCAGCTGCAAAGAACAATCAATGATCTCCAAAAAAAAAAAAACACACCTAAAAATACAGAAACCACCATGCTGTGTCCCTGGCACATAGAGATAAGTATATGCTTACTGTGGCTACTAGGGTGAAGAGACAGAGAGAAGTGCGCTCATCTTCATCTTGTTGCTAGGAGTGGAGGAAATTATGAGGTGTTCAGGTGCAGTTGGAATGCAAAATATATTTAGCAAGCTATCAACGGGAAGCCCTGGCATCATATTTAGCAATGAGGATGATGGAGAATAAGCTCAAGGAGAAACTTGTGAAGTTGTCATGATTAAAAAAAGGAGTCACAGCTATACTAATTTAAAAAAAAAAAGTTGAAGCTTGAAAGACTTTGTTGAACGTCTAATTGGAAGAAAGCAGTAGGGGTTTCCAGTACTGAAAGCGCAGTAGCGTCATGCTTGCCTTCTCAATGAAGTTAGGTGTTCAGCATTCTCAACAATCCAGCGATCGCCTGAAAGCCTCGGAAATCCTGGAGGTCGTAGGTCAGTTTCGAGTGGGATCAAGCTCAAAATCAGAGAACACCTTTAATATTGGAATCAAAATGAAACTAATTGAACCATAAATTAAATCAATATAATATAAGGAATATAAGTTCAGCGAAATCTTCAAGCTGGACCATCTGACAGAGGGACATTCAATGGAAATCAGTCTAGGGTGTACAAGGGTGCATTTATATTTTGTTGTTCAAAATGTTCATTAATTCACAATGTTCCCTTTAAGTAAATACACAAAGAAAGGCAAAGGTAAAAGGTGAGGGAATTGTGAGAAAACCATTACTGTGCTGTACAACACCATGCTTTTAATGTGTTGTACTGCATGCTTATTTTGTATATTCGTACATAAATTATCTTCTTTTCTGTCTCACATGTCATCATGCAACATGAATCTTTAATTCAACACCTATCTGTTCTTAGTCTGTGTTTATGACTTCGTCTGCTACTTGCTCAGAAGTATATCAACATGGAGACACCATTAAATGTTTGGATTTGCCTTTTGGATTGCATGGAAATACCCAGGCAAGGTTTGGATAGCTGTGCTGATTGAAAGGGAGCCAAGAGCAACCCTCATTGTCACAGTGTCACCGTTGCTTTAAAAGTTAAAAAGTACGAATTCAGAGTAAATAGAAGCTGATGATGGGATGCATTTTACCTGAACCAGCATTCAAGGCCAATTTTAGATAAGTACCACTTCAACGTGGCTGACTCATTAACTGAAACTCTGATGAGCATATTCAGGGAAATCTCTCATTCCGGCAGCAGCTGTGATAATAAACTCGATGTCATGTTCAAAAGGCAGAATTGATGAAGGAGACGGTAGCATCGTCAACTGGCTGCTGCATCAGTAAAAAGAAGCTGAGGTGGAAACTGGCAAATATAGTGAGAGCTATGGAGTGTTTCTTTAAGACGTTCAGTGGGATCACTGTGTCAACGGAAGTATCCTTTGATGCATTCATTTAAGGTACTGTACCTTTAAAAACTGAACTTAAAGACTGTTGTTTTGATCTGACAAGCCAATTCAACAAACCAGAACTCTAATTTGTCGAATATGTCTATGTGATTGTAAATTCATTGCAAAGCCACAAAAAATTACTACGTTTTTTGGGTCTAGTTTCTAGTGCAAATGACTTGGTACATTTGCACAATAAAAAAAAGAGAGTAAACAGAAGGCAGGAGTGGCCTATGTAAAGATCTGTTTAAAAAGGAAGGTCTTCAGATGCTTTTTAAACTATATCCAGCGTCTAGACAGTAAGGACAGGAGAAGGGCATTTCACAGAAAGGGTGCTACACTGTAAAAAGGATCCCCCCCCCCCATAAAACAAGTTTTTGGAACCACACAATACAACTGCAATGTATTTTGATTGATAGGTTGTAAAGCTGTTAAAGGTTATATTAGTCTTAAGAGGGGCATAACCATAAACAGCTTTAATAGTCAATGTCAGAAATGCAAAGGAAGTTTTAAAATTCACCTTTTTCAAGTAAGCTAAGTCGCTATACTATGATTGATTTTCTGTGTTTTCACTCTACAGATACCAAGAAGAACGTAACCAGTCACATCATTCACTATCAAGTCATCTGTATAACAGGTGAGTGAAACAATGTATCAATAACTCCACTGATGAATATTGATGATAATGGAGTGGTGTGTATCTTACAAAAGCTTAATGATGAGGCAGCTTTTTCCTTTTTTGTAATCAACAGTTGAAAATGCAATGCCAACATCTGGTTTGAACTCACATTTATGTAGCAGAACTGTAAAATAACTATCTGCCACTTGTTGACTTCAGCTCTGTTTGGTTGTTTTTTCTTAGGGGGAACAGAACAGTCAACCATGTCCAGGATAAGGGCATCTCAAAGGGCCATAGACATCCGCAAAGAATTTGGGATGGTAAAGAGCAGCAATTTGAGGCCCAGAGCTGGCATCACAACTCTTCACGCTTATTCCCCAACCAAAGCGGTAACAGTTATCTAACTGGCCCTGGACAACGCTATGTCGACTGGCAGAACAATGTCAGCAACAATCTGGTGAGCACCGACGACTGGGGAAAGCCTTGTTTTGTATTTACACTTCTTTTCCTATTTCTGTTAGCAAGGGCATCCTCGCTTGAATCGCGGCAGCAGAGAGTTGCAGTCCCCGATGGATAGATGGGGTGCGTCAGACCACCACAGAGGCTTCACAGGCAGAATGGCCAACAACAGGCATGGACCTTGGAAACGTCCCACCCTTCACCAACGGAGAGAGCAGCTGCCTCATCACAGTCCACCCCCTCAGCACCATCTATCTTCAAGGAATGGATGTCCGGCTAAAAGGAAAAGGGACTCTGACCCAGATCAAGTAATGAGAACAAACTTTTTTTGTTGACTAATGTCTCCCATTCATGAGTTCCTTTATTTATGAGAAACATTACCCCCTATTGGTGAAATCCAGTATTGTATGACAGGGGAAATTATGTCTCTTTGTACAGTCATCTCATCTTGGATTGAGGCATTTATCTCCACCTCCTCATGCCCCATCATCGCCTAGCCACTACCGTTGCAACCAAGATGACAGAGCGGGTCCCTGCCATCGCTCTGAACACAGGACCTCAGCATCTCATCAACAGGTAAACCAGCTCAGTCAAGAAAAAAAAATACAACTAAACCTAGAACTAGTGCCACTGAAATCGAGTACCTTTTCTGAAACGCTCTAGGAAACCTCTGAACCGCGAACGGGAGGCCATGGCGCTGGTGACTCGGAACCTCCCAACCAGAGTCTCATCAGCAGACCACCACATTATGGTAACAAAGGGAAGGTCGAAGGGAAAATCTCAGTTTCACCAGCAGACCACACCCGTGTGCCTTACAGCCAGCAAAATCATCACTACCACCATCAGCGGCACACAAGCCACCAGAAAGTTCCACAGCACAACAAACCACCACGCCCCCTAGAGGAAAAGGACTTGCAGAGCCATCATCACAAGCAAAGCACAGTAAGAGATAAACATTTAAAATCCACCTTACAGTTCTGAGAATGTAGCGCATAATTTACTCAGTAATTAACGTGGAATCTGAACGTTTACGTTTCAGGAACAGAAGCGGTCTCATTCAAGGTTCAATTCAAGGGATTCAACCCTGTGCAAAAATTCTGCTGCAGAGTTTTCCCCCAGTTCGACCCCTCTCTGCAGTCCTAAAGATGGTCGTTCCACTTCCAGCAGTCCTGGAGCTCCCTCCAGTCCCTCCTCATTCGCCGTGTCCAGTTGCAGGAGAGATTCAGCAGACATTCACCCACGCCTTCCGACTCTCAGTGAACAGCAGAAGTCTCTAGCAGGCCCCGGTCACGTCCAGAGACCTAGCCTGACATCCACATGCCATACGTCTGACTCTGGCTCAAAATCCAGGTTTTCAGACCCCAAACACAGGAAAACCTCAGTCTGTTCACGACAATCTCCTGTTGCCAGGCCGAGGACGAGCAAGCCCGAGAAGGGGCTGGAGGAGCTCAGAAAAACTGAGATCAAACGGAAGGATAAGCTTATTAAAAAACAGAAAATGAGTGATTTTGCAAATGGAAATAACGAGGAAAGGAAAAGAAGGAAGAAAAAAGAAGAGAAAAGCGTAGATGAAAGGAATAGGAAGAGAGATAAAGCAATTAAGAAAGACAGAAAATTGCGCTTGAAATTAAAAAAAATGAAGAAGGAAAAGCTTTCTTCCGTCGATGCTTTCTCCTGTCCAGGAGAGGCCAAACTGGACGAAATGGAGACGCCATCTTTGTCAGGAATTAATCAAAGCCAGTCACTCCGAAGACACAAAACCCGGAAAAGAGGTGAACAGGTCAAAAGAACATTGGACAAGCCAACCACTTCCAATGCCAACGCTACTTCCCAGTCCCCAACTTCAAAGTCCAAGCAAATCCCTAAAGGGAGCAGCATTCCCACAGAGCTACCAGTAAATAAACACCCCATAGAATCTATAGCCGACCCTGAAAGTCTCCATCAGAGCAGCAATGTTACATTGCATTCAGGAGATGGAACAAATATCAACTCTGGTAAAACATTCCTTTCAATCTTCCATAAAGCCTCAACACCTCTCAGTACCACGTGCTCGGCTGGGTCAGACCAGGTGGTCCATGGCAAAGACGAGAAGAAGGTGGGAGTTCTCAATGCGCCAGACCTTCAGCCTGAGGCTGTGCTGGGAAATCTCAGTGACACGGGAGAAAACCATGCAAACACTCCTCCTGTGCTCAGTTGGCAGGGCTCCCCCGTTTCGGATTTTGAAGAAGATGAGGAAGAGCTGAAAAAGGGCGTAATCAGTAGACCGGTTCTCCAGCCCAGTCCCACTCAGTGCTTATCTCCTCTCCCTGCAGATAGTGAAAGCACTGGCGAACCGGATGGCTACTCTCTCAACAGCCCAACTGAGTTCTGCGAGCCACCTCATGCAGTCGAAGAAGATATTGAAGAAGACAAAGAAGAGCAGGAGAATACAAGTAGGAAAGAAACGGGCTTGCTCCTTAATGACTTTGATCAACATAAAGCAGGTTTGGATGATGTCTTCAAGAGCCTGGCCACCTTCCTTGAAGGCCAGAGAGCATCATGTCGCGGGGGTCCTTTTGGTGGGGCCACTTCAAGAGGGGTAAAGCATTCATCATCTCTCACAGTGGCACCCCAGATTCACTGTGATGAGAATCCGAATCTTTGCCATAAATCATCCCCCACAGCCTTCTTGGAGCCTAATAGTCCTGATTCTACCTCAGACTCACTTTTGAAATCCCAAAGTCTGCCATTTCGAAAAGATTCAGCCCCTCATCCCAAGGCGCAGGAGAATCAGGAAGAAACTGAGAGTTGTTCAGATGATAACGGGGTGGGAAAGAATAAAGAGAACCTTCTGGAGCGAACGGATTCCTCACTTCTGGAGGGATCGTTGAGTGCGGAACTGAGAGTGACCACAACTCATACTGCCTCTTTCACTGGTGTCATTACCGTCTCCACCAAGGACAGGAGAGAAAACAGGAAAGAATCCAAGCGGACTGCTACAAAAAGGAAGAGAAAGCATAAAGATGGCGGAAGAGAGGACATCGTAAAGATAAAGGTCAAAAAAGATAGCCAATGCAAAACTAAAGCTAATCCTTCAAAGGATGCGCACAAGAGGGGTATTTCATCCTCTGTATCCGTCATCTCCAAAAGCTCCACCAGACCTCTTGCAGACAGCATGAAGGGCCAGATTCCTCAGGAAAATCAAACGCCATATGGTAAAGACATCAAGAGAGTCAAACTGGACACTGGGGACGCTGATGTGAAGGTGGAGGTTGGTATGTTAGGAAAGAAGATAACCCCAGATACCAACACCTCAAACACAGGAACCTCAGCTGCAAGAATCAAAGCATCACGTCAGTCAGGTGCTATCACACCAGCAAGCAAATCTCCCTTCTCCAAAGGTCCAGTGGATCCCTTGAAACTGAAAGCATTGTCCATGGGCTTGTCCAAGGAGCTGAAGGTCGTGCTGATTAAAATGGACAGTGCCGGGAGACAAACGTTTAACATATCGGAGCTGGAGGAACCCAGGATCCCAATGTCGAAGCTCAGCATCGACAACACAGCAGCTGAAGTGGTCAGAGCATGCAGGTGAGTGGTTTCACAAAGATCTAAATGTGCTGTTGACAATTTCCCATCGCTGTCACTTGTGGATATCTGATGTTCTACTGTGCTTACTTTAGGGGAGATAGAGTGAAGGGGAAATTCAAGGAGTCATTCCTGCTTCCCTTGTTCTGTGTCAAACCCAAAATTGCCATTGACACCCCCATTCCACGGGAAAAGCTCAACCCACCCACACCAAGCATCTATGTGAGTGCTCAGTAATGCCTTGTGGCATTGTCTTCTTCGACTCCAGAAATTGAAGGAAAAATGTAGGACCCACAAGCATGTTGTTTGAGTTAAACGCAGCCTTGGAATAGCTATGCTTTTTCGTTTCATGTTTTCTGTCACTCAGTGTTGGATTTTGAGTTGACTCATTCTTTGGTCAGGTTTAGGAATCACACATATTGTTTTAGCCTTCACTTTTTAGCTGTGATAAAGTACAAAAGTGTCCCCGTTAGGTCTAGAAAATAACTCTGTTGAAAACATGTCATGATGCACAAAAACACACTTTTAATTGTTTACATGTGTGGTTTCCAGCATTTATAGTTGTACTCTTTTGCTTCTGCAGTTGGAGAGCAAGAGGGATGCCTTCTCTCCAGTTCTGCTTCAGTTCTGCACAGATTCCAAAAATGCTGTAACTGTCATCCGGGGCTTGGCCGGCTCCCTCCGCCTTAGTAAGTTTCAGCTCATGCTCTGTTGCATTCCATTCTTTTTAAGTTGTAATTCAACAAGTACAGATTGATGGGAGATACTGCAGGCTTAAAACTCAGTAGTTTGAGGATTACTATTGCTTGAATATTTGTGTATCTTTGGTAATTAACCATGTTTTCCCCCCCCCACCCCTCTATTTGTTTTCTGTAAGATCTCGGTCTGTTCTCCACCAAGTCGCTGGTGGAGGCCAATTCAGACCACGCCGTGGAAGTGAGAACTCAGGTTCAACAGCCTGCTGATGAGAACTGGAACCTAAATGGCTCTGCACAAACCTGGCCCTGTGAAAGCAGTCGATCGCACACCACCATTGCCAAATATGCCCAGTACCAGGCCTCCAGTTTCCAAGAGAGCCTGGAGGTAGATATTGTCTTCTGTAGTATTAAGCTGTTATTTCAGTACAGTTAGAAAAACATGCTCAGCTACTGTGCTGAGCATGTAGGAGTTTAAAAAGTTACCAGTGAGTTTTCTTGATTTTAAAAGCCAGTCCTTGTCTTTCTGAGAGTGTGGCAACAGTTGCGACAAGTCTTCCTAAGCAAGCATATGCTGCTGCATATGATAAACAAGCCAGAAGGAGATTTCCCTCTTCTGTTATATATGTCATTTCTGTCCTTCCAAAGATATAACCCACGCTGACACCAGAGAGCTTAATTTTGGTCTCTTCTGAACCAAAATTTCAGTCTTTCGAAGTCTACATTTTCACTCAAAAGCCAAAATGGACATGTGTCCTCTGTAGAAGAGGGGAGCAAGATTTAAATTGCTGTATGATGTGGCCAATGGTTTCCTCGCGGACCGGTCCCAGTTGCCTTCGGACCTTTAACAGGTAGTTGTGGGCTTGTTCCTTACCCTTGCATGAGCTCCAGGCTGATGCTGATTGATGGTCATTTAACATTTTTCCATTGCAATTCTTGCCTTCACACCAAGGTTCTTGGTGATGGTCTTTTAGCCCATTCCAACCTTGCTTACCTCTACTGAAAGACCAGGAGTTGTACTTTTAATAGCTCGTTGGTGTTATCCATGGTGAACGGACGTTTAGAGTGAAGGAAAGTTAACCGTAGCCCATAATATACAGAATGAGGAGAATGTAAGAGTGAATAAAATCTGTGTGTCACTTAAGCACATAAAAAAACTGAGGAAGCCCCAGTTCTGCCGGGTTTTTAGTCGATCAAATAAGTTTTGGACTTTGTGACTGAATGTGAATCAATTGGTTACTTTTCTATAATTTTTTTTTTCAGGCTGATTTTCTGTTTCTACACGAAGCAACTATTAGATGCCGTTTGTTTAATTTAACATAGAAATAAGAAATTATGAGCCTGATTTAGTTAGAAACGTTGTTCCTCTGCAAAACAAACATTTTCAAGCTATTTGTGAAATCCTTCCCTAATCTCTAAGTCGTTTTTTGTTGATGTTATAAAGGAGGAGAAAGAAAGTGAGAATGAGGAGGAAGAAGAAGATAAGACATCAGACACATTAGCGACCACAAAAGCTGCCCTGACTTTACCCAGTAGTAAAGTCAGTCCCACTTCAATGACAAATAAAGCCAACTCCACTTCTTCTAGTAAAGCCCAGTTGGCTAATTCCCCCAGCACTCCCAGGTAAGCAAACAGTTCTGGTCTGTCTGTATAAAGAAATCCCTGCTCAGCTGAGTAAACAGTCATCTCAGATTTCCCTATTCCTCCCCCCCTCCACCCACAGCCCAGAGCAGAAAACAGTGGGAAAGATCATTAAATTCGGGACCAACATTGATCTCTCTGACCCTAAAAGGTGAGGAAGAGTTTTCAAATCCAGCCAATCTCCTGGTGGATTGGTGCTACATCAAACTATTAACCGTGATTGCATATTTAAATCATTTCTAAACCAAGGTGGAAGCCCCAGCTGCAGGAGCTTCTGAAGCTCCCAGCTTTCATGCGAGTGGAATCCAGCAACAACATGCTCAGTCTCGTTGGTCACACCATCCTGGGGATGAACTCCGTGCAGCTGTACATGAAGGTTCCCGGCAGCCGAACTCCCGGTCAGTGTGTGTCAGACCTGAAAGTCAGTTCTGATTTTAACAGATGAATCAAGACATTCACTGATTGACTTGGACTTTTAATGCTTGACCGGCTCTAGCCGCTGTTTGAAAACTCAAAACATTGATCAGTGAATCCGATATACTGTATAACTCCACAAACAAATTGAAAGCAAAACTCCTCAGTGTGGAAGTTGTTGATGTGTGAAGAAGACTCAGCTGTTCAGTCTGTATCAACAATACAGATCAATTTATAGAAAGAACAAACAATGAAGGAAGCTTCAAGAAAAGAAAACGACTTTGGCTTACAAATGAATAAATAATTTTACAACCTACATGGTAAATCTGTTTTTTTTTTTTAAATATTAAAATGAGCAGATCTCCTATTTATTTTGAGCAGAACTTGCAAAAAGACGGCAAGGAAACATTAATGAGCTGTAACCCGCCTTGTAAAGGAGAAAAATGTGTCATTTTTAGTTGGGTTTCATTGATGCAAAGATAGAGCTTGCCTGTTGTTTCACAAGTCTTTTACTTGTTTATTAAGACGGCTACTTTTTAATTTTGTTTGCAAACTAGACAAAAATTACCTGCTGCATGTTTGTATTCACAAACTTGAAAGATAATTCATAATGTGCTTGAATCAAAATCGCCAGGTCAGAACCCTACGAAGCTATTGATTGAAAATTGGCCGCTGCATTTCTGGATTTTAGATATTATTACTGAGTCAATAAATGGCTTTTGCTTTTCACCAGGGCATCAAGAGAACAACAACTTCTGCTCTGTCAACATTAATATCGGGCCTGGAGATTGTGAGTGGTTTGCAGTACACGAGCACTACTGGGACGCCATAAACCAATTCTGCGACAAGTGAGTATAAAATTCAATCAGCAGATGCAGCAACACTATCAGAAGTCTAATTTTCTGTCTTGTTGACTTCTTCCCACAGACACGGAGTAGACTATCTTACGGGGTCCTGGTGGCCAGTGCTGGAGGATCTCTACAGCTCCAACATCCCTGTGTACCGCTTCATCCAGAGACCAGGAGATCTGGTGTGGATCAACGCCGGGACCGTTCACTGGGTTCAAGCCGTTGGCTGGTGCAACAACATAGCCTGGAATGTGGGACCGCTCAATGGTAATTTAAATTTTTGTTGTTTTTTTTAAGGAAGAATTTGCTAAACTTGATGATTCGGTTCATTTTTACCATCTTCTGTCCACTGCACAACGGCTAACATTGTTTTTTTTTTTGGGTCTTTGCAGCATACCAGTATCAGCTAGCTCTGGAGCGCTTTGAGTGGAACGAGGTGAAGAAAGTGAAGTCGATCGTGCCCATGATCCACGTTTCGTGGAACGTGGCTCGTACCCTCAAGATCACGGACAAGGACACCTACAAGATGATCAAGTAAAATGTTTGCCACTGTGGATCTATCTGGAGGTGGGTGAGCGTTTCTTCATCGTCCACTCCTTCTTTCTGCTCAGGCACTGCCTCATGCAGTCTATGAAGCACATCCAGATTCTGAGAGACCAGTTGGTGGCTGCAGGAAAGAAAATCTTTTACCAGAGCCGCATGAAGGATGAGCCCGCCTACTACTGCAACGAGTGTGATGTGAGTCCCTGTTGTAGTTGTTTCTTGTAAAGGGATAGCTGAAGGTTTTTGAAGTGATGTTCTGCTAAAAAAGTCATTTAAGTCTTACCTATGGTGTGGAACTTTCTTTGCATCTTCGGTTTGTATAAATTCATATTTTTTTAGTCTTTGAGGCTGACTGTCCATAACCAACAGTCCTAAAACAATGCTAATCTCAAACATGTCATCGGATTGACGCAAATGCTTTTTAATGAGCGTTCAAACCGTCGTCATGTTTGCATTAGACAACTCAAACTACTCTGTAACTACTCATTATGTGCATAGGAAAGGTTCCTGTGTGAAACTATCAAGTTATGAGAACTAACAAAGCCCAAATTCAGAAAATCATGATATATGGAAGTACAATTAATGAAGCACTTAAAGCAAACACAGGAGGAAAGTGATGTAAAGAAAGCAAGTCATGCAAGGGAATGTCAACAACCCGTGGCAATGAAATGAAGGATGGCAAGGGTTTAGCTGAACAGTGAAGCTTAAATTCGGGGGGAGGTTGATCACTGGAATGCAAAACAGGGGAGGATTTACTAACAGATTGCAGCTGTGGGAGAAAGTACGCAGTGAGGGGGGGTGAACTGAGGAGTTTGGCTCAGGAATGACACTAACTAAACATAAAACTCGAGACAGGCTGTAAGGAAACGCAAAAGCACTGGGAAAACAATGACCCAATACAAAAGAATAACACAAAAAAATAAAGGGACTGACTAGAGTCTATAAGGACCATGCCAGAAAGGTTGATCTGAAACCATAGCATGTCCCATGTTTCCGATCATCATATCTAACCTGATAAAAAAGTAGACTATGTAAAAAAAAAAAAAACAAATAAAATTATTATTATTATTATTATTATTATTATTATTAGTGAAAACTGTTTTACGAAATTTGACCATTTTTAGGTGGTGACCTTGAATAAAAAATATTTACAGTGTGTTCACAATGCATGTTCAACACATTGTTGACACGTTCCTTCCTAGCCCGGATTTCCAGGTAGACAGTCATTAGTTAGCATTAGCACAAACTGCAATGATGTTTTCAAGACTGGAGTTGTTTTAAGGTGGCACTGGTTTGGCGAGCTGATAGCTTTACAGAATACTGAACCACAAATACAGTATATCAACTATTGTCTCCACTACCAACTAATTAGTCAGCTTATGCAAAAGAAAGTAGTCTTAAGCCGGTACAAGTCTGCTTTGGCTTTGAACTAGCAATTAGCTGAAGGAGCAACGAAACAACCAACCAATATTGGTTATTTAGTTGCTCCCAGCAGTAAACCTGCTGGTTTATTATTCACATAAACCACCAGGATATTTCAGAATAGCCCTTTTTATGGTAGAAGTCTGCATTTTACTTGGTTCTTCACCAACTAGCTTTTAGCTTTAGCATCTGGGACCACTAATCTGGATTCATACCTGAGATATTAATGCCTCACTTTAACTATTCTTTGAATATTGTGCACATAGATATATATATATATATATAAGAAATACACCTGAGTGCCACTCCCGTCCCTGTGTAGGTGGAGGTGTTTAATCTGCTGTTAGTAACCAGTGAGAACAGCACTAAGAAGACCTACGTGGTGCACTGTGAGGACTGCGCTCGAGCTAAGAGCTCCTCTCTGGCGGGGGTGGTGGTGCTGGAACAGTATCGGATGGAGGAGCTGATGAAGATCTACGACAGTTTCATGCTGGTCAGTATATAAGAAAAAAAGGAAATAATGGAATTCCTCGTGACATTGATACAATCTCAGATAAGTATCATTGTCATGATATCGATACATTTCTGTGGTCATTTATAAATTTAATTACGACTGTCAAAAAAGTTGGCAAATGGAGATAGGACCACTTTGGAACAATGTTGTTCTAAACATTTGGATATTATCAGAGTTTCTTTCATAAATGCAGCTACGGGTTATGGGTCAATTCTGACCCGCCTGCAAACTTCAAACATAAACACAACTCTCATTTACTCGTCTTCAGTTTTGGCAGCAGCGTTACGCAAAATCTCCAGTGTGATCTTTCAGATCAGTGTTTTCTTTGGCCAACTAACAATTTCAATGTCCAACTGGAGTCTTGTTCCTTGTCATTCTCCAATCTCTCTCCCATCGTTTCCTGTCATGTCTCAGGATGCATAATGAAAGCATTGAATACCAGCCCGAAACAGTCTCAGCTGACAGCGATGCCATGATTATCAAACTTTCATAAAGCGCCAGTTCACGCTAATTGTCCACAGTGGTGGAGTACTGACATTCTGGGGCAAATCTCAAGAGTCGGCACAATGATTTTCATTTTGCCACTTTGCAGTAAACTCCAGGGAAATTTACCAGCGGTTATGTAAAGATATTGTTGCAACTAGGCACACTGCCAAAAATGAGAAACAGGATTTTTAAAATCAAGATAAAAATATTCCTTAGAAGCTAGAAAAAGGAATTTGCATTATATTCTCTATCCATCCATTCACTAATTAGTTACAAATTCTCTCAATTTCTAGTCGTCTCCTACATTTTTAAATCCCACACAATTCTTCTCATCAAAGCTTTCCACCACCTCAGATAAGACCGAAGACCTTTCAAATCCAGTCTGAGACAAAAATGAGCTTGTTAATGACTTGAAGGCAGTTGGGACTGCAGACACCAAGATGACCACTGGTAACAGCCTATCCTGTAATGAAGTGAAATCTTGCAGAGCCTTCAAGCTCCCTCTGGTTAAAAAGGCACATGTACCAGCCTGTCTTATTATCTGTTGGTTTCTATAAAGGAATCAGAAAATACCTGGGAGTGAGGGCCGTGATTAGTGGAGATCAGATTGAGCTTTTTGCCATCAACTTGACCCGCTGTGCTTGTAAGAAGAGAAACGCACCATCTCTGTTGTTAAGGACAGAAGCTGAAACAAAATATTTCAGTTCTTTCCGTTTTCCTGATAAAAGTGAATACAGATTTGGATGCATTGAGGGCCCAGTGCGTGCATATTGTGAAACGTTTGAGAACTTTCTTTCCTCAGCCAGATAAATAAGGACAGGTTAGGCCTCTTCATCAGGACGTTGACCCAAAACGTATCATCAGTGCAAATGATCTATTCCTGAAGAAGATACAAGTTAAATTCATGAAGCGGCAATGTCTTCTTCGCAATACTTTGAGTAAATGTTAAGGAATGTGCCTCTTACCCAGTGGTCACTGGAGGTAGGCATCAACCCTTCAAGGATAAGCAGCTATCAACAGTGGAAGAGCTCATTAGCAATCTGTAGGCAGCTGTGGCGACAGTAACTACAAACATAAACTGTAAAGGGGTCTTCTAGCATCCCAAAAGACACTGTCCAAGTAACAGAGGAGTGTGTAAAGAAGAGTCACATCAAAGTGCATCGTTTTAGCTGGTCATCAGAACTCGGTGAGGGAGAAAAGTCAGTAGAAAAAGCTGAAGTGTTACATCACCAAGAAGCAGCCAAGACAGCTAAAGGATTCACTAAGTTTCTGTAGAGAGAATTTGGTTAAAATTAGTTCTGAGATGTGTGCAAACCTGGTAATCAACTTTAAATACATGTTACTGATGTCCTGTCAACAAAGGTTTCTCCATCAAGTCATGTTTTACTTTGAAATCACAGGCTGACTTCGTTTGACGACATGCAAATCATTTTTGCAGCTTTAAAGCGACATCCTTTGTCTGAGTTGTTGCTTGATGTGGCATCTCTCTCCATATAAAGTGAGACAGAGACTCGTAATTTCACTGAAGTTAACCGACTTACGCAATCAGCAGTGGATCAAACTTTTTACCCGCTAATGCTCAACAAACAAATGTGTACCATTGCAGTTTGAAACACAATTCATGCAGAACAGTCTCTTGTCTTGGTTCTTCCATCTGACCTCTCGTCTTTCCTCTGTTCTCCCCCACTCAGACCCCTCCACCTCCGTCAAAGTGAGGCCTCCTCCGCGTCGCACGTCTCTCAGCCATAACCAAAACTCTAACGGCAGCACAAAAGTTGTCTCCAAGGTGGCCAGCTTCAGCAAACGCTCTCTCAATCAGCCAATCACGTTTACTCAGTATTGTTTACATTACACAATAAGGTATGGATATTCAGCCAATCCATCTCGAGCTCACCGTCTTCCCCATACCAGCTGCAGATTGGACGTGTGTTTTGAAATAGAATGACTAGACTGGTTCTTCTCACAAAAAGCATTTAACATAAGTAAAAAAACTAACAAAAAAAAAAAAAAAAGCAAACGGAAAAAAAACAAACAATGTGAGCACTGATACCACTGAAAATCAGGTTATGTATGTTCAACGGACACTGCTGTGATTCAAAAGCGTCTAGTAGCCGGTTCTGTGTAATGATTCAGGTACTTTTATGCAAATTCAGTAGAACTTTTGTACACCAATCTAGTTATTCTATGTGTCCATGAATTTGCTGTGATTCTATTGTACCAGCAGGGGAAGTAGCTGATTGTCATGTTCGGCATGGTCTTGGTTTCTGTTTTTTTTTGTTTAATTGTTTTGTTCCGGTATTCAGGTAAACTGATATTTGTAATTCTTGTCTGTAAACTCTTTGAGGTGCTATACCAATCCTATTTATTCTCATTAGATACTTAACAAAGTGTTACCAGCCTAGAAGTACACCACATTGGCCTTGTGAACTGTATTTAGAGGTAATTAGCTTATAAAACACACACAAATTAGGTTTTTACGTAAGTACTAGCTCAAATTTAAATTTTTTTCTCAGTTTCTCTAAAATACGGGTTTACTGGAGGACTAATATGGTTTCATTCTTAGTTGGAAATTGACTGTGTTGAGGAGGGGAAAAAATGTACTTTTTATTGTGTCCACTTTTTAACAAGTCTAGCAAAGATGATGGTTAACGTGATTTGTACAAAACATGCAGAGAAAACCGACGTACAGTTGTCATTTTTACTTTTGGAATGGGGAATTTAAGAGTCCCGGTTTTATACCTCTTTTGTTGAAATCTTATTGTTTGTAGGTAACAGAGAAAATAAAGAATTGTAAATTGTGAATGAACTTATGGGAGACACAGTGGTGTGCATAGACAGAGACAAAGAGCGGGAGGAGGGATGGGTATTAAACACTGATGTTTACGTCAGCGAAATGCAACATAAAATAGCATGTGCAAAGATATAAATAATCATAGTCTTCTAATGCAAAAACCAGTGATGCCAAACAGATGAACAGATCCTGTGTCTCCGTCCTAGTGCAATTCAGCTCCACACACTGCCAAAGGCTAGAACTGCGCCGATGTAATTATTTAATTAACGATAATTCACTGCTCTCTTTTGATCTAAAATTTCTGACTTCAAAAATTATTGCCATGCCATCAGTATCGGTTCGGAAAAATAGATGCGGATTTTTCTCCTCAAGCATCAGCTAAACGAGATGCAGACGATGCCAAATTAGACCTGGTGGTCAACAAATTCAGGATTTTGACCAAAGGAAGATTCTCCATACTAAATGACATCTGTTGTTGGGAAATGTTAATCTTTTTCTAACTTTGACAACTATAGTGAATAGTAAAAACAATGTCGCATTTCTCTTACACAGAAACGTGACAATCTCCTATTGGTAATCTCTAGATTAAGATTATTTTTTTTTATGCTTAATAATATTAGGATTTTGCTGATACCATGAGTTCCAACTCAATATTGCAGTTTCTCTGGTCAGTTTGTCTTGGCAGTGACAGATTTTTTTGACCCAACTTGCGTTTCCACTGAGCGACTTCAATGCAAATCTCCAACATGGGTCAGCTAGCCAAAAGATACTACGGTGTTCTGAAAACATGTTCCCTAAAACTTGTATGGCTTCATCGTTTGTTTCTCAAGATATGACCTAACACGTTCACTTGCTGTCTTCAACAAACCTCCCCTGCTGACGATGTTCTTTCGCGTCGCAGTTTGTTGACGTGCTAAGCTAACGTTAGCATACTTACTGTGTGTTTTTAAATGGGCCATGCCCAGGACATCCCTGTCAAAACTAGCTTATAAATATCAAAATAGTGCAGCTCATTATGACTTCAAGATAAAACACTACTTGTTTTATGAAAATAAAATGTAAATGCAACATCAGCAATCCTTCAGAGATATTTAAGCAAAACAGTTTCCACGGGAAACTCAATTTGCTGGTGCTATCTGACAGTGTTTGTACATGCGCTCAAGTGGTCAGTATTTTTTGCAAAGACCTAATTGTAGGATGATTGATTTACTCACGGAACTGGAACTATTATATTGAAATGGAGGTGTGGTATCACTGGCGTAAAAACGATTATAATGACTTGCCCACAAATGGCAAGCTTCAGGGCTCGGCTCTGGTCTCACCGGTCTGTGCACACCATTTTCTGTACATACTGTATCCGCTTCAGGTTTATTAAAACATGTGTAATTTTGTTCTCAATCAAAAAAAAAAAAAAGGCTTTTGTTGCTGTCATTTGTTTCAGTTTTCCTTTGTTGTCGTTGGTATATTCTAAATACACGCTGAAAGTATCCTGTTTCCTTCTAGTTTAAATTACTGCAATGGGAAAATTCGTCCCAACTTTTATACCTCTTTTTTGTTGTCAGTTATTCTGTTTATTTTTCTCTTTCTTTTTTTTTCTTTTTTGGATAATGGAGAAAATGATAAATTGTAAATGGTGACATTATTTATACTGTAAATGGTGGTTTGCTTATATATTTATTGCATATCAAAGGATACTTCACTTGATAAGGGGCTACAAGGTATTTTAAAAGCGTAGTATGGTCATAGTGTGTGGATAGGGGATGTGCAATCAGGGGGGCAGTTTAATATTCATGGTGCTAGACCCCTACTTGCCTCGGTGCCCCCTCATCAAACAGCATATATTGATGTATGGACATAAGATTCAGCTCAATTCAACCATCTGGTGCTTAGAACCATTTCAACACAGTTTACTAGAAATGGAATGATGTCTTTGTACTGTAACTAAGAGAACAATACAAGATTTTTTTTTTCTTTTGTACCTTTCTTCCATTGTATGAAATGCATAATCTCGTGTGGCATTAGTGGTTTTATGATAAGCATTAACTGTAGTTGTTAACTCTTGACACTTTTGCAGAGACTCTTAGGGATGTGACTTTTTATTGGCGTCGAGGTTCCTGGTGTCTTGTCCTCATTAGTACTATTTGGAGGATGTAACGATGCTCTTCTTTTCCCCTAACCCCCTTCTATTTTCACTTGATTGATTTATGCTGCACTCACTGTTTCCAAAAGAAGTCACTTAGAAGAAAAGCTGAGCCAGACCTGTCTTAATTCCTCTGTGATTTTTCTGTGACATACTGTATTGTTGTTCAAGAAATTAAAATGTTTTGATAAACCATGCAGCAGCGACTCTATGCATTTTGTCGCCGGTTACGTTCTTCCACCGAGTCACTTCTTGCTTTTTTAAAAAAGTGCTGATTATTTGAGGCCTTCCCTTTTGTTATCTTGGGATACAGTTTTCAGAAATGGTTATTGTTTTATTTGAATGCCGACATTTAGTATGCATGTTTTTTTTTTCTAATTTACATCACACAGGCAAAGGTTGAAGGTTCTCTCAGAAACCAAGTTTATATTCAAACCAACATATTCTTTCAAGTCTTGAACAAGCCTTTTTGTATTGTAACTCAAGACAAATGATTCTCATGGTTGGGTCATATTGTGGTTTTAGAAAAAAACTTGAAATTGTACAATTTAAGGAACATGTAGTACCTCTGCGTACCTTAGACTTTATTTTTCTCTTTAGCTAAATCTGCATCTACATTGGCATAACATGGTAATAACTGATGTGGCACCAGGTGGAGATAATGTTAACAACATCAAAATTCAGAAGAACTTCTTGAGCACTTGTGTATCTAGATTGGTGCTACTGCATGACACCCTAATATAATGTATTGCCTCCCAAAGAAAATAAAAAAAGACATAGATTTATCTCACATTTTCAGGTTCAAATTTCTTATGTCCCTCTGCACTGAATGCATCCCGACAATTTTGTCCCTCAACTTTAGTCAAGTCTCTCTTTATTTCAATATGCAAACCAGGCAAAGTGAAGAAACAGAACAGCTTAGAGTAGCCTGTTACTCTCAATAATTATATGATATGTAATGAAGAGTATGACAGCATTTTATTAGTATGAATGGCCCTATAAAGTTAATTAAAGCATGGACGTTTAGCGGAGCACATTTAGGTGGACAAATCAAAATAAAACTTGTTCTTAGCTTCACATTTCTATGATCAAATTTCATCTCATAAGCAAATAATCTTAAACCATAAAATGCCAACCTAAAAAATTTCCCCACCCTCCCATCTCTCCCTCTTTCCATTGTTGTAGTTTCTAGTTCAGAAACTACAACACAAAATCATTTTGAAATTATCTCCTGTCTCTGTGGTAGAATATTATCTAGAACCTGTTCTAAGGAGGTAAACTAATAAAGACATAAAAAACTAATGAGTAGTTTTTCTTTCTTTCATTTATTCATTCATGTGCTTACAGTAATTATCTGCTACTGAAATCAAACCAACTCATATTGCCACTGTTCAAAGGTTTAGAATTCAGGGAAAATAGAAAACATCATCTTTGGATATTAAGTCTTATTTATTATTATTATATCCTAGATTAACATTTGAGCCGAATTTTCGCAAATAAATATTTTCATGTCTCTGTATTGTACTTCTCTCCTGTTCTGTTCTGTTCATCCAATGACCACTAGATGGCTCCACTGGAGCGGCCAGAAACTAACACAGTTCGAGAATTTTCCAATATTTTACAGTTCCAGATTATCCGTTTGGTTAAGAAATATTTTCCAAGTAAAACTGAGAATGTGATGAAAAATTCTAATCACTGACTCAAACGGTTTCCATATGCACTGCCTTAAAGTTGCTAATCAGTATAGGGCCTGCAACAAAAATAGCAACTGTTATGGGTTAGAAATCACCCATAATAACCTTTATAGGTGGGGGTCACTTCTTCCTGTCTCAAAATTCCACGTAAGAGGACGTGACTTTACCGAACCTGCAGACCCATCAGCATTGCAAAGTGGATATAACGTGAGGACAAAGCGGCGGATATCCCGACTCCAAGGACAGGAAGACTTCTCTTCCTCGACCAGCTCACTCAGAGACTGACATCCTCACACAAACAGCACACACTGTGGCATTGTTGACAGCCAGTACACAGACAGTTGACTGCTCCCACATCCCGACCCTGGAGCCTTGGTCATGGTCACTTTTGATCATCGCTCTCTGTACCATTAAAGCACCTACTCTTATTCTCTCCAGGGTCTTTACATAACTCTCCATGTGGTAAATAAATAAACTTAGATCTCTAAAATTAAGATGAAAAAAGAAACGTACCACTTTTACGCTTTGAACTGAGCCCATCTGATTTCTTATCAGTCACAAGACGGCTTTCTTCCCCCCTCCAGCCCCTCCGTAATTAGCCAGAGTACTCCCCCCATCCTCATTTCCTTATATTTGCTGAAAGCTGAGATCTGTTTTTCATCACAGGGTCAGGGGCCAAATCTCTGCCATGCCTGCCTGTGAAACACATCTGAAGCCAGTCTGGCATATAGCCTCTGCCCTCTTCTTTCTTTCCACAGAGCAGGATGTAGTTGCAAATCCTTTGATCATTGCATCGCTGCAATCAGAAATGTGCACTTCTTAATGCCTTGGCATGAAAGAGCAAAGTGAAAATCCTGCACAGTTGTTGCATTTCCACAGCAGCCTTATCAGCATCTGACAAGAGGAAAATGAGAAAGTGCTCAAGGAAAGTGTAAATGGTCATGTATTGGACAGCCTACTCTGGACTTCTCTATCCAAATAAACACTGTTACTCCCCAGGCCCCCTCCGGTACCAGGGGTTATCACAGACCCCCCCACTGCCAACCCACCCCACCTGAGCTCCTACTGCTGCCATTAGTACAGCCCCAGCCTGGTCTCACGCTGCATTTGCACTGAAGGCAACACAGGATACAGGCTGCCCGACTCGTATCGTATCTTAAACTGGAGGCAGAGTGAGGAAACAGCATGTCAGGGAAGGAAGCGCTGAAGCTGCTGGGAAAGCACATTTTGCTCCAACTATTCAGAGCTTGTTTCTGAGTCACTCTGTAGCAGGTCTGAGGCAGAATATAGACATTTTCTAACAACTGGTCAACATATGTGTAAGAAAAAACAACAACAAAGAGTCAGGGATTAGAAACCCAACTTTCGTTTGTTGAACACCCTGGAGATCTGCAGCGAGAAGGTGTAGATCAGGAGGAAATTCTTGAAATTTCTCTACGGCTGAGCTTCTCAAACGGTGAGTACAGAGGGGATGGGATGCTTTCTGTGTTCTGAGTTTGTTATGGAGATGAACGATGGCACCAAAAGACAAGCGGGAAAGCTTCTCGGTGGAGAGAAATGTGGACGTTCAAGACGAACACTGGGATCTAATGCTTTTTAGGTTTGTGGATTGTCAGATTTTATGTCAGTACAAAGACTAAAACCCAAGTGTTCAATGACTGATTTAACTCTAAACCAAATGAAGAAAGCAGAGTTAGGCAGTTTATTAAACACAAGCTTGAAATTATTAAACATAGTAAAATGGTTAAAATTTGTTTCACTCTTGTTTTTTTATTTTGAGACATAAAATGTGTGCAAACTGTATCTGAACAGAGAAATACTAAAATATAAAGGTTGAATGTAACAGTTGTGGCCGTTAGCACAGCTCTGGTGATGGGCGGCATGTTCCATTATTGTTGCTTGCGGCTCATTGTTCCTGGGTTGATGGTCATCCTGAAGTTTTGCGGTGGGTGGAGTCATCGAAGCCCATTTCCTTCCCACGAAGCGTCACGCATTTATCTGTGTTAACGTTTCATCACGCTATTTAAGAAGCCATTACTTAATGGCTCGGGCCCTTCATCAGCGCTTTGTACGTGTGTGCAGGAGATCAGCCGGAGAAGACTTTTTTTTTTTTATCAAACGAAAATGGACACGATTATCTATTGGGACTTCATTGGGAAACACAAGAGGAAACCGTGCAGGGCCTAAAGTTTCCACTTTAACGGCAACAGCTTCAGTGTATTTCATTGGGATTTTTAAGTGGTAGACAAACACATGCTGGGACTCAATTATGATTGGAAGAAAAATAATACAGTGGAGGAATGTGTTAGCTTAGGGACTCCCTGAGTGGCTAAAATCAACAAAGATTTGAGAGACCTTCTAAAAGGCCTTTTAACTGCCTATGTTAATAGTTTAAACACCAAATATACCTTAATATGCATTAATGTGCACACTGGATACTGTTTTCGTACTCCAGCAGAAACTAACATCCACGGTCTTTCTTATTTCCCTCTTGGTGGTTCAGCCAATCAGACTCGAGGGTACAAAAAAAAAAAAAAAAGCAATCCTGGATTGGCTGCTTTGCTAAGCGCCTGCACATAGTGTTGTAAAGTAGATTTACACCTAATTGTTTCAGCTTAGCAAGATGTATTTTCTTTCTGGAGAGTGAAAAAAAAATTCAACTAGCCAAATTTTCTGCCAATATTTGGAGTTACATTACACAGAAAAATCTGCAAATAGATGAATCTGCAAATAACTTAAGAGAAAAAGTAGAATCATTCCACATTTCAATATTACAATAACAACCTGAAAGGTGTGGTGTATATTTCCAGTCCCTTACTCTTATACATCCAGCTAACATCCAGTGCAACCAATTTCTTTTAGCAGTGACCTGTGTGTATATTAATCTCAAGATTAGCTCTCCTATGTGTCCTGCAATTTTTTATTCTATAGAGTCCAACTGACGATTATTTATACATCTAAAAGTCTGCAGTTTCAGACCCTCTGATCTGGAAGAAGGCACTTTGGTACGAAATGACATTGTTTGGGAAAACTAACACTGCACATCACCCTGAACACATCACCCCTGCTACAAAACATGGTACTTGCAGCATCATGCAGTGGGCTTTTATTCAAATTTTATTGCAATTATTTGAAAAAAATCAGAGGGTGTAAATACTTTTTTGGCAGGGACTCACATTTTAAAAAAGGCTGATTTCCAACGGTGATACAATGTGGATCATTTTTTTACACTTCCGGGCTGATGTGGTGACACCGTTTTCCTGCAGGACACAGCAGAGACGATGAGTCTGTCACGGAACGGGACGCTGGAAAAGACGATGTCTGAAGCCCGGCCCGCCTCCAGAGCGGGGTCGGCGCTCGTGGTGCCGCCCCCTTACTCCCTGGGTGGTGGCGAGGCCCCGGGTGGCCCCCTGGAGCTGAGGGGGTCTCTGGACTGCTGGGCCTGCTCTGTGCTGGTGACCGCGCAGAACCTCATCATCGCGCTCATCAACGGCGGACTGGCCAGCATCATTTTCGGCGTCATCCTGACCCCCGCTCTGGTCATGATCACATTCGGATTCCTCTGCCACTCCACAGTAAGGACTTGAACTTAAATCATGCAGTGACTTGTTTTGATAGAAAAGAAGAAGATGTTTTCAGTTTTTCCAGGGATTTGATATTGTTTTCTCAGATCTCGCTGGAACTTTCTGGAGCTGAACTTTTACCGTCTTGCAGCTGTGACATGCAGCTCAAGCTTCTTTGCTCAGTGCATTATTGAGTGTCAAATTACACTAAAAACAATGCAGAAATTCCAGCGGATTCCCTTGCATGTTGTATTGACAGAGTGGGAGATTTCTCATCTACTTTTCTTCTTGTACCTTCATCTATTCCTCATCTCTCCCCCCGTTCTCCAGGTGCAGCCCCATGGAACGTCCTTGTACTGCTCAGACCTGCTGGACGACACCAGCTGCGTGGCTCTCCTGGTGGTGGGCTTCCTGTTGCTGACCCCTCTGCTGGTTTTGGCGCTCGCCGCCTACTGCCGCCTGGCTCGGCACCTCCAGCTTGGCATGTGCTTCATTCCCTACAGCCGCGCCGTCTACAAGAACCTGCCCACCTCACGCCAACAAGCAGGAGGCTGCTGTGGCCAAAAGGAAGGAAAGGAAAGGGATAGAAAAGGCAGCGTTTGGGTTTAGGAGTAGAAGATGGATGGGCAGTGTAGTTGTGAGCAAAAGCCTAATTAAATACCCCCCAAATATCTCATCTTTTGTATTGATTGTTTGTTTTTGTTTTGTTTTGTTTTTTTTGCTTTTGTATTGTATTTTTATTGTCATTGTTGCGTTAGTATACTGTTCATGGAAAGTGTTTTGTACCTGTTTTACAATAAAATGAGCATTTATCTGCAGAGCTTTGAGTTTGTACAGAAGTGTGAGCAGATTGAATGAGAATGCATAGAGTTGGCTAAATACACCAGGGTGTTAAAGCAAAACAACAGATGGAAGGGGCTGACGTTAAGGCTAAAATGGAGTGAGAATTTCAACCATCCACCCTTGTCCCTAGTGGGGTCAGGAGCTGGTGCCTATCTCCAGCTAACGTTCCGGGCAAGAGGCGGGGTTCACCCTGGACAGGTTGCCTGTCTGTCGCAGGGCAACACAGAGACAGGACAAACAATTTAGAGAGGAGACCAATTAACCTGAAATGTTTTGGGACTGTGGGATGAAGCCAGAGCACACGGAGAGAACATGCAAACTCCATGCAGAAAGACCCCGGGCCGGGAATCGAACCCAGGACCTTCTTGCTGCAAGGCAACAGTGCTACCAACTGCTCCACTGCTCCTCGTGAATTTCAACCATTTTGGTGAAGTTAGTGCTGGGCAATAAAACGATTTCATCAATTAATTTAAGTTTTGATTTATGAAGATTCAACTTTTGGAAGGTCTGGATTTCTTTTTACACCTGTTGGGTTTCCATAGCCACTCAAAGTGGCGTCATCAAGCCCAAGATATATCATCTTTTTTGACAAGCACATTTTACAGCTTCTATTTATTTTGACTTTGAATTCTGGTCAAATTTATGACTGGACCTTATGGAAAGGCTGCAATTTTGAAAATATTTTCTGTTATTTATAATTTCTTCTTTAGAAGTAGGGGGGAAAAAAATCAATTACAAAATGGACTGAACTTAAATAAGTCTTTTCCAATTATTTTCACCACTCAAAGCGCTTTCCACTACAGTCACATCCACAAACGCACACTGAAATCAAACCTTTCACAGGGCGTGCCGTGGTGGCGTAGGGGTTAGCGCGACCCGTATTTGGAGGCCTTGAGTCCTCGACGCGGGTTCGACTCCCGGACCCGACGACATTTGCCGCATGTCTTTCCCCCTCTCTTTCCCCATTTCCTGTCAGCCTACTATCATATAAGGGACACTAGAGCCCACAAAAAGACCCCCTGGAGGGGTAAAAAAAAAAAAACAACTTTCACAAGACAACTACTCTACCAAAAGAGTCACGTTATGAAGAATTTTGAGTCGTATCGAGCAGCCCTAGGTGAAATACATATTCAGATTTCAGCAACATAATCAGGGTCATGAGTAAATTTCATATTTTGTCAAGACACAACCCCAAAATTTGAATGTAACACCAATACTGGTGGAAAGCTGAATTTGTCAATGTATTTCTGGTTTGCAGTAAAATATATGCATTACCTCCATTAAAAAAAAAAAAAAAAAGTCATAACCTTTCTGCTAATACCGCATAACTTTTTTATAGAAGTAGTGTGATGACATAGGAAAACAATCTGGGTTTCAACCCATATACTCAACTACTCATCACAAAAATGCATTTTTCCTATGTATGTAAAGGATTTTTGCCAGGAATTATTGTTACACCACAGAAAAAAAAATGACCAAACAAACATTTTCTCACTTTTGTTGCAATGTTAGCATCTGGTGGTGTCCAAGAAAGTTTAGTCCTGGGTTATTTAGGTCTCCATGGAGTGTTTTTTTTTTTTTTTCTTATGAATTTTCACCACATTCTTACTATTTTTGATCTAAATTTAAACTTCTTGACATCATTAGCCAAGGCTGATCACAGACTATCATTAACAGGTTACATTAGCAATTATAAGACGCAACATAAGGACAAATTATTTTGAAGCAATACTGTTCCCTCCCACCCACTTGTTTCACGTTGAGTACGATGAAAAATCTTTTAGTATTACTAAAACAATTACATTACACCGGATGTCCACAAGGTGGAGACAAAGTAAACGCCTAAGCAAACACATTACGGACACGGAGCACTCAGAAGTGTTAAACGTGATTTAAAACCTTTATTTATAAATATATGCATATGCATTACAAATACAAGGTTCAGTAGGTGTTTGTACAAAATAATATATATATTTTAAGGTTGTATATAAAATAAAGTTCGACTGTTTTGTTATATTGTGTCTTTATAGTTCACTCTGAACTGTCGGAACATTTTTGGTCTTAACATGGCTGGTTGTTGATATTCATCAGTAGTTTGTGGTGAGCAACTTTGTATGGAGCAGTGAATGCACCAGGCGCCAAGGTGCCACGTCCCTCTTCATCCACCTGACCCATGAGGATGTAGTTGACGCCTAACAGAACAGGTGAGACAAAATATCCAGATTCATGATTTCTCATCATTTTCAGGCAAAAAACGCAGAGGAATGTTCATGTAAATGAATTTGAGCGGTTCGTACCTCGGCGAACCAAAGGACACCTCTTGCACTGTGACACCAGCTTCACCGACATGGTCTCTCCAGCCTGCGTGATGGTCAGTCTCCCTGATTTGTAGGCCTTAATGAGGGAGATGTTCATTGAAACGCTCCCTCGGGGTCCAGGGCCCAAAGAGGTGATGGTTCCAGTTATCACTGAAAAACAACAGAGTTCAATTAAAACACATCATCTTAGAAAAAAATGAAACTTTTAATTCAAGTAAAGGTATTCAATCATGAATACGTTTACCAGGAGTGGAAATAACTTATGACACCGACAGGAAACATACCAAATTCACTAGAGCAGAAACTGTTCTTGATGGTTCCAGCTCTCTTACAGACTCTGGGACACAGTGGCTTCTGAGGACCTAGAAATTCAAAAAATACACATGAAAAAAATTGAATTAGATCTAGTACTGGGAGCCTTCTGAAATGTGTGCACACATCTTCACCCACCTGGCCTATTCCGATTTGGCACTCGCCTTGTGGGTGAGACAGGGGGAGGTGGCACATATTTGGGGGCGGCGGTGGTGGTGGGGATGGGAACCCGTGCAGTGATGGCTGGTCGCTCAGGTCGGGCAGGTTTGACTGGACGCCTTGAGGGGGCAGAACCGACACGGGGCCTTGACTTGTCGATTGGGGGCTCAGAACCTCGGGGGATGCTGGTATAGTAGGCGAAGAATCCATCGGATGTCACGCTGAGGTCAGACACGAACTGGACCAGCAGCTCGTTGCCACTGGTGATGATGGGTCTGAATAGGAGACGAAGCAAAGATTTTGAATAAAGCAGCAAAGTTTTACAGCGTCGTAGTCCAGGCTTTGAAGTACTTCGCCTTACTGAGGTGTCTGATCGCCACAGTATTTTCCAATCAGGCGAGAATCATCTCTCTCTCCACCGTTAAAAAAGGCCACATAGTCAAACCGGCAGTAGGTGTCAGCCTCCAGAACAAATTTGTCAAACTTCACCTGGATCACCTGTAGCCACAAAACAAACATAAACATGGAGGTGATCTGTGTATCTGGGGGTGAACATGTGTGTGTTTGTGAGAGGGAATGTGATTCTAGTATAAAGTGCTTTCATGGTTTAGTCCAGTGCTTCTCAATTCCGGTCCTCAGGCCCCCCTGCCCTGCATGTTTTAGGTGTTTCCCTGCTGCCACACACCTGGATTGAATCTATGAGTGATTAACAGGCTTCTGCAGTACTTGATGGCTGCAGAACAGGTAATGCAATCATTTGGATCAGCTGTTCTGAAATAGGGGTACAGCTAAAACATGCAGAGCAGGGGGGCCTGAGGACTGGAATTGAGAAGCACTGGTTTAGTCTAACAAGAAAAGCCCAAAAATAAATTCAGTCAATTTACCGCGAAACTTATAGCCTGAATTATCACAGAATACGTGTATATGCTGGGTTCAATATACTACAGAACTAGGATCTATGCCTGAACTTGCATCCTCGACTCAACTGTGTCAGAAAAGTTGTGCGATGTGCCAGTTGTTGCCCTGGAACGCTAACCGGCAAGGCCAAATGAAGAGGATGCTAATAGCAATACCAGCTAATGCAATCATACAGTATTTCTCAATGTTTTAGCATTTCAACACGAAAGTCACATTTTCACAGATGTTCTACCATGTGTTGTGTTTTGCCAATTTCACTGCAGAAATACTTAATCTTACAAAGGACTTTTTCTCCAGTTTCTAGTGCAAAAAACTTGGTACACATGAAATAATGCAAAACAAACTTAGAAAGTAACTTTTCAGCAAGATAAGTTACTTATAAGGGTAAAACAAATTCCAGTTCCACTGGCAGACCTTTTCACTTCTAACATGGGTCATGTTGTACTACAAACTAGAAAACAAAACTAAAAAATTGGCAAGATTTTCTGTTTTTGCTGTGTTAATGATGCAGAAATATCCAGAATATACAAAATTAGACCAAATTAGAATTTTAGGTTGCAGTTGGTGGAAAACTGGCTAATATCACAAGTTGATAACATTTTCTTCTCCATCACCATGGGTAGCTGCCCCCAGCCTCTCTTATATGTATGCTCGCTCAAACAGTAATTACATGCGGTGAATGAGTGTGCCACTAACTCTGTCGGGTTCCACAGTGATGAGCCAGGAGCAGGTGGTTCCTGGTGGGTACTTCCCGTCTGGCCAGTTGGGTGTTTTGATCTCTCCTTGGGATTTTGTCATCTTCCCCCCACAGGACTGCTCCCCTGAGACGATGAGTTGCAGGTTAGGCCTGGAACCAGGCTGACTGCGTGTCATGTGCTAATTAAAACCATGTCTGCCTTAAAGATAAGTATCTGTTATGCAACTGGGTTAAAACACAACTTTTCTGGAGGAATGTTGGAGCTTTCTCCCAAACTAGCTTACTTCATGTGAGTAAAGTTTGCAGTCAGTTGTTGATGCATCTCCTTCCATCATCATGCTAAACCTTTAGCAGAAGGTGTTTAGTAAAATTCATAAGTCTTTCAGTTTTCTCAAGAGCTACTCGTCATTTTTGCTTGGTGTGTCTTTGCTAAGGTCCTAAAAATTGTGTCTTTATCTTGACTTTCATTTTCCGCAATAACCCTATCCCTAAAAAAATATGTTTTTTAAATTAAAAGTGGAAAAAAAAAGAATCCTCATTCCTTCCAAAAAATGTGACTACATACCATTTACGTAAGGTTTTGTTCCACTGAAATGAGCCAAAAACCCTCTGGCCTGGTTCCCCTCATCAGTCACCATCTCCAGCATCATGGTGTTTGTGGTCGATACCTGAGTGCCGGGCCGGAAGGTTCCACAGAACCGACCTAGTTTTTGCACCAAGTTGGAGTGGCCGTTGTAAATATCCAGATAGTCGTAGCGACACTGAGAGTCAGCCTCCAGGTCAAAGATGCGGAAGGAGAGCGAGACCACGTTTCCCTCTGGGACCTGGAAACCAGATGAAGCATTTGTGAGTAAGAGGAGCTGGCTGTGAGAGAGCCAGTATTCAGAGAGTGACTCACAGTGATGCGCCAGGTGCATTTGCTGTTGGGTTTGTAGAAGCTGGGGAAGCCCTCACTGCCAACAAAGCCTGAATCAGCAACCAGGTCTCCTCCACAGTAGAACACAGGCCTGCAATAAGGGAATCGGTGAGACTTTATTTTATTTATGCTTTTTATCCCCCCCAATAAAATCTTAATTGGCTTGATAAGACAAAGAAGCATCCAAGTTTAAGAGAAGATAAGTTCTGTTAACACTGATTTCCTCACACTTCTACACCTAGTTTTTGTTTTTAAAATTCTTTTAGAAACAGGTCAGCGCCTTCTGTCATTGAGGAATTGCTGATTCTGTAACTTACGATGTTTGGAGAGAATTTTCCCATAACTGATGTAGAACAAAAAGAGATTGATTTTGATTGATTTGCATGGATGTGGAAGCCCACAACACTTACATTCCTAAACACATACTAACATTTATTTTATTGGAGACTCAAAAACAATTTTAGCAGTCTGTCCAACATGTGTTACCTAAAATGAATCCTTTATTCTTGTTGAGTTTTACTTTATTTTTCTGCAGCTGTTAGGAATGTAAAGAAGTGACATGTGAAACAGTTGCAGATTTTATGTTTATTGTGTCTCTATACATACTTCTATATAAAGCGACTTTTGAATTTGTACACATTCTGTCACAATTTCCAATATATTCTATTGGGATTTTATATGGTAGACCAACAAAAAGAAGCAAACAACTGTGAAGCAATAGGAAGTTTAAACATTTTTAATTAATCAAATTCTGAAAAGTGTGGTGTGCAAAAGGAGGGTCAGGATAGACGGATGTAAATATAAGACGATCTTGAAGAAAAACTCCTAGTAGAGGCAGTGAAAGACTTGAGATTGGGGCAGTCCAGTCAATTTGAATAAACTTTAGGTATTTATCTCAATTAAATACCTAAAGTTGCAAAGTAACACTTTATAGTTAGTCTGCAAAGTGTCACTAGAGTTACTCTACAAAGTGCTGAGTACCAAAGGAAGCCATACTTCTCAGATTAAACATTTTGGAAACCATGAATCTTTTCCTTTCACTTTATGATTAGAAGCTATTGTGTGTTACTTTACTGACTCAGATTTTCCAGTATTATTTGTATATTATGTGCTAGCATATTTCCTTGAATCTCCAAAGGTGGATATAATATTTTGTGGTTTGTGTTCCAAAGTGTGTTTTCTGCTAATAATTGTTCGAAGTGACACTGTAAGAACATTTGTTGTTCTTTTATTCAGCAGCAAAAATAAAGTCACAAATAAAGTCACAAATATTGCATAAAAAAAACATTTTATTTAACAGCTGAACATTCTACCTTTGCCAAATATAGCTTGAAAAAAACACAATAGGAAGATATCATTTAAAATTTTGTCCAAGTAAAAACAAAAACAGAATTAATACAGTGATCCAAGGCATTATTTCAGGATGATAACACATCTGTTACTATTGATCTTCAAGACTTTTCTTGTTGGAACCTGACTGGTGCAGAATTTTTTTCCTAAAAAGCAAGAGAATGTGGAACAAGGTAATGTTTATAAGTGTTTATTTTTTTGTTTGTGTGTTTTGGCAGAGGGGTTAATGCATTTTTTCTTCTTCAGTAATAAGCAATTTGTATTTGAATTTTTTCCCCACTATAAAACTATCAATTTTTGGCATTAATCAGGACTACGGAATAACATTTTTGAAGCCATTTTTCACCGAACCAGAAATTTCCATCACTAAATAAAACTGTTTTATTTCGTCTATCTTCTTTTTGCGATCAAAACAAACAACTGACTGATCATCCGCCAAGAGTTGGGATGGCTTATCTTTTGCCTCGGATTGTTGGGCGTCTCTGTTTAAAAAGCTAGCTGTGTGTGGGAAATGGGGCAGAGAGGAATGACACAGAGCAAACTAAACAAGTCTGGACTTGAATTCGGACTCACTGCAGCAGCAGGGCTTTCATCCTCTGTGGGGGTGTTACTCACAACATCCTATTGAAAAACCTTGCATAGACATTGGTTAAATTAAGCACTATGTGCATTAAACTATAGAAAATCAAAAAGATTTACAAAAATGTTAATAAACTCTTGCTTACAATTTACGTCTGCAATAAATCTTTTATTAAATGGTAAATGGACTGAACTTATATAGCGCTTTTCCAGTCATTTTGACCACTCAAAGCGCTTTACACTAGAGTCACATTCACCCAGTCGCACTCACAAACACACACACATTTATACACCGATACGCAGATCGGTAGTCATAAACTTTATTTGTCCCCTTCTGCATTGTTAAGGGATTTTATGGAATTGAGCAACACCAATGCATTATGCAAAATATTTACAAAGTTTTTAACAGCTTTGTGGAGTCTAAACATTTTGTCCATTCTTCTTTGCAAATTAGCTCCAGCTTCTTCAGATTGGATAGACAGCAGCATCAAGTCTTGACTAGGGCCATTCTAACATGTGCTCTGCTTTAGCTTTGTAACTTTGGCTGTATGTTTAGGGTCTCTGTCCTGCTTAGAGACGACCCTCTTTCAACAGTTTCAAGTCTTTTGCAGCGTCCAGCAGGTTTTCTTCCAGGATTGCCCTGTTTTAAGAATCACCATCAGCTCTGACCAGTTTCTCTGTTTCTCCTGAAAAAGATCCCCCATATCGTTTTACATCCTAAACCAGCTTTTTCATGACTTTATCCCTGTCCCATCTGCTGTGTTCTTTAGTATTTGTGATGTTTTTGTTGGCCAGATTCCACTGAGAACCTCTGAGACTTGATTCAGTGATTTGATCTTCAGTTATGTGTATGGAGTCCTTAGTAAACTTTCTTGCAACTCTTAATTAGAAGCTCATCGGAATGATGCCATGGAAAATATGTGTTGCAATCAAAGCTAGACAGTGATTCATTAGTTTTTTGTTGTTTTTTTATGGCCAGCTGGCATGGTCTGGTGACACAGAAACAGCAGTCACTACATCTTGAGAAGCAGGAGTCTTTAGAGTGAGCACACAAGGAAGTAATTGGCATCTACTTTAAAACTGACGATCCACTTTTACAGCCGACTGACAATTCACAACATCTAGAGCTGATCTTGTTAATTAGCTGCATTCCACACAGACAGAGCTCCAAGGAGGTCAAGAGAATGTTTCTGCGTAGATGAAGTCATGTTGCATAGCAGCATGTCTCTGCTCAGTTCTGGCTCAAACTTCGGACCCCCAGTGAAGTACTCTGGCTGCTGAGTAAATCCCTATTTTCCAAAGCAAGTGCCAAGTTTATTTGATTTGACCCCCTCCGACAAAGGCATAAGCATTAGCATCCGAGCTAGTCCAAACTCTACTTATCTCCCGATGTGCCTCAAAATCCATCAATGAAACCCTTAAAAATACTTGAAAAAGCAAGTCTGAGATCACTTATTTTATCTTTTCTCTCATATGATTCCTCAAATGAACACACAATCGTTCAAATAATTACACATGACTGCAAATCTTTTTCAGTGCCTTTCAGACCAGATGCCAAGCCTTACCTGGTGTAATTGGTCTCCTGAGCCTTTGTCCATCCCAAACTAAGAGACAGGAGCAAGAGGAGCCCCCAGATGCAGTCCACACGCATCATGATACACAGCTTGTACAGAAAGCAGAGCAGACTGTAGCAGCAACGAAAGAGTGGAACGGGACACGGGAGGTGAGGAAAGAGGGGAGGAGGTAGAAGGAAGCTGTTTGGTCGGAGTAGGCGGAGAGAATGAGCGGAGTGGACTCAGAAAAAGGTGGGTGGGGGATTCAAGAAAGGATAGAGATATAAGCAAAGATTCTGAAAGGAAACTTAATAGTAGAGGGGGGATGATGTTAGCAGCTTGTGGAGGAGGAGGTTTTAATGGGAGCCAGATGTGTCTCTTAGAAAAACCCTGGGCTCTGTGTCTGGAGTGGACATCTAAGAAAAGACTCTCTCTTCCCTGCAGATAATGTCTAGTTCTACTACTACTTTTAACGAAGGTTTATAACCAAATTGAAGAGTAGTGTAGCCACTCACTTAAGAAGGGTGGGACGTCATTAGAAGGGTGGAAAAAGTATAGATGGAGCCAGAGGCTGAGCGCGGGTTCTTAACAAGGAGGGCCGTAAATCTTTGCATTCCACAGCAGACCAGGGGTGGGATCTTCCATCTATGAGCCAGGGTGCTACTTATCCATAAAATCAATTGCTGCAACCATTGGCAACACATAACTCCCACACAGAATCTAAAGAAATGGTCTAAATGAGCAGTTAGCTGTGTTTCCTGAACTCCGTGGGGTCCTTTGGCTCCACAATCCACCAAGACAAAAAGTAACACTGAAGAGGGGTGGGATATTCTTTCTTTTTCTGTGTGGGAATGGGCCAAACCTCTGACCGAAATTACTGAGGCCAGTACAAGGGATATTATTTTTAAGGATTCTTAATAAAAGTCCCTTTTACAGACTGGATCAAGCACCGCAGTGGATCAGATGGGATAAAATGGAAACACAAAGCGGCTTCAAACCAAGCAAATTCTTTGCAAATTACTGCCAACTGGAAAAACTTAGAAGTCTTTTTCTGATTTTTTTTTTTTTTTTTTTTCTGAAAATTAGAATTTCCTTATCCAGCTGTGTTTGTGTTGACCCCAAAATCTTGACAGGCATCAACAGGAGCAGGAATGCAAGAGGTTGCTCAGCTGCTGCTATGATGTGGGGGAGCAGTGATGGCAGCCAATACTGTAGGTTTCCCACACAAACTCTGAATGAACCCTTCAAGTGGGACTAGCATTCCTTCAGGAGAATCCAAAGGGAATGGATGTGGGAGTGCAAGACCAGTGTGGGAGCAGATGATTGTGGTGAAGGCATGGGTAAGGGAGGAGAGGCAGGAGGGGACTGGTAATCAGACAAATGGAAAACAAGCCTAAAGCGATCTGACAGAGAGACAGATTAACGAGGAGAGGGGCTGCTTTCGACTGAACCCTGGGGTGAGGTCATGTTAAATGTCTCTGTGAAGTAACAAGCAACTGATTTTACTCAACACGTTTTCAAGTCAATGAAGCTTCCCTGTCATAACCCATCCTTGTTAGCAAAAAATACATTGGATAAAGGAAAATGGTTGAGTGGAACTTGTGGTATACGAGGGTTAAAAAAAAAAATCCGAACAACTCATGGGGTTCTGCGAAACCATCAGACACCGACAGACTCTGGTGGTTTCACAGAGGTCATTTTATTACAGTTGTTTTCGCTTCTGCTTTCTCCAGATGTGGTTTGTCTTACATCTACTGTCTGCAGTTCCAGAAAGAGAAACTATCCAATTATGGTTTGTGGCAGAGCAGGACAAGTCTCACCAGTGAGAGCAAATAGAAGCATTGTTTGAAGAGAATCAATTAAAGGCTGAACTTTTATTTAGGCTTTGGTTGTGTTCTTCTCCCAGACTCGAAGGATGGTCTAGCCTACAACTTAACAACTTCAATCATTAGATGCATATTTGAATTTATTGAGGATCTTTTACTAATCTTATTAATACAGGTTCAGCTTTATGCATACACATTCGGTAATATTTTGGTTGGCAAGTTTCTGAGAAATCACACGCTTCTTGCCGCTATTGATGAAGTTCTGGCATAATAAAGATTTACTTGCTCCAAATTCAACATTGTTGGTTTTGGAACAAACAAAGCGAGTTAACATGAAAACCTTCTCTTTGTGACCTCAACCCACTTGAAAATGTGTAAAAATACAAGTAGAATATGTTGCCAGAAATTTACAGGGACCTTATCGAGGGCTACAAAATCTGTATGGTTTATGCAACCTCTTAAGATATCTTAAGTTAAATAAATGTCTTTGGTGTTCCTCCGTACTGTCCGTCTCAACAACAGGTTGAAATGTAAAGCATGTTTATCCACATTAAACCCACCTACGGCCACATTATGTCAGCGGATCCACAATCCATGTCATGCTTAGTAGACAGGGTGACACCTGGTGGTGAAGATTTAAAACTGCATCTCACGAAGTGGTTACCTGCTTGCGTTCAAATCGGTCCGTTTGTATTAACAGGAACGTTATTGTAATAAGGGGCTCTTAACCTATGTAACGCTTTCCATTCGTCTTGTGCTTAAATCCGGTCTGCTCTGACTAGAAGAAGTCATAGCAGCTCAACGTAAGAAAGAGAATAAACGAAAAAAAAAAAAAAACTAAGCTTGATAGGACTTATTCTGTATCTGACGTGCCTATTGGCATCTCCACAGTCTCTTCGTACATATTTTCATCGAATGAATCAGGTACAAAATGTAGAGACGAGGAGACGCGGAAGTCTGAATGTCAGCGGCCTACGTCACGTGGGTTTCAAAATAAAAGCCTCACACTGCACTATTTAACAGTACACTGTACTACATACTGCATTACATTGGTGTGTACTGCTGTAGAGAGCAACTTATATTGTTTGCTCTCCATTATAAATCACGAGCAAATCAAGTTTATCTGCCACCTGTTTGAGCAAATACAGCGTTTGGCTTTAACTAGACGACATTATTTAAACTCCTACACACTAAAGCTACATGAGTGATGTGACTCTCACGTGGAATAAAAAAGAAACAAGCTAATGAGAGTTGGTAATAAAAATAAGTGTTCAATAATCATAAAAATTGTATGTCTTCCTCTGGTGGCTCCAATCAAGGTATATCTAAATGATCTCTTTGTGCCATTTTACTCAGCCAGTTTTTAAGTGCACGGCTTCCAAAACTACTTAAGGCTGTTTTTTTTTTTGTTTTGTTTGTTTGTTTGTTTTTTTATAATTAAGCTAATGAATGTGTTTTCCCTCAACATCTTTTCCAGTGACATCCATTGTGAAAGAAACTGTCTCATTTGACCTGTTCTATGTCAGTGTGTTAAAAAATTAATTATAGGAAATATGACAGCAGGTAGTACAATATTTTTTTTTTGTTTGTTATCATTTGCTTATCTGGTCCTAAGTCTTGTGTGTGCATGTGTGCTGTGTGATGGTAACACACTGTACACAAGGACTCTGGGCGAATGCAGAAACGTGCAGTTTATGGCTCCAGGTCTCCATGTATTTGTTTTGGCACACTTAACACATAATAGGAATCAATTAGAGAAAAGGTCCATCTCTGTATTGGTAGTAAATTTATGCTTATTCACACAGGTCCCAGAATGGCAGACCAAATGACATTATCCCCTTGCTGCACACCCACAAAAGCACATGAAACACACACAAAAGTACAATTTGTCATAGATACTGTCTTTTTTCCAATATACATATATTTCATGATGTTCATCAATATAATAAGACATTGATAGATTTACACTACAATTATTTCATGTACTTTTCCCCAACTAAGCCTCCTCTCCTTTTGCGTTGAATCGACCTTGTTTAAACTCTAATCCAAAACCAAAGGACGGCACAATAAATCTAAACAAGAGCGTAAAGAGTAAAGAAAAGAAAATCACACCGAGCACATTGCCCGTGATCCTCCAGTCCTGTCCCTCCTGTAAGGCCAGATGAGCAAGGGCAATGTGTGCTTTCATCCCTGTGGTCCTGCCTCTAAAGGAGGTAAAAGGAAAGAATCCATCCCTTACAAGTGAACTGATTTAAACAGAAAAATCATATATCTCGTCGATACAAACAGCGATCTGATGTAAACTGTAGAATCCTTCACACAAAAATACTTCTTCTCTCAGCTACTTGCCATTTTCTTTAGCTTGACCCATCAGTGCTGACAAACAAACAATTCAGTGACATCTGGAGTTGTTACTTAACAGACTCAAAACAAACAATCAGAAAAAAAAGAACATTTGGTTCAGAAAAAAACCCCCCAACATATTCTAAAGCCACCCAGGAAACATTCAGTGACTCAATAAGGTTCCCTCCTGTTGCTGCGTTCAGCTCGTTCTGGGATTCGGGGTTTTTTTTTCTTTCCTATGGCTTTCCGACAACATTCACCGAACGCTCCGCAAACGGCCTGTACGCAGCATTGAGATCACTGAACTTTCCCGGTGGCTGGCGAAAGATCGTGTTCTCCACTCCCGCCGAAACCAAGGAATTACACACACACACACACACACCCACACACAAAAAAAAAGGAGAAAAAAGTGCCACGGTTAAAAGCATTTGCACACATTGGTTTTCATATAGACAATAAAGCAATAAAAACAAACAGAAGAAAAGAGATAGAGAGAGAGAGCACTCACTTCATTTTCACCATTGTGACCAAACCGGTTGAGCACTCACTGGACGCAACTGGACAGTTTGATTTATGGAGAACACACAAATCCTACCCCAATCAGTAGTGTTATTTCACCTCAGAGCCCACTGTCTGTTTATGTCCTGTACAAATGGCTAAAAGGACAACATTGTAACCCTTAAATCACTTAATATTGCCAAAGGAATCCAATTTTACAGTTTGCTAGGTTTTTTTTTTTGTCCTCTTATGTATTTTGGTAAATTGCAAACAACTTAAACCTGAGGATATAGGACCCCCTACCCCCCATAACAACCCCCCAATATTACAACACTAAACAATGCAGGTTTTTCTTCTTTTGTTTTTTGGGAAAACATTTCTCAGTTTTCTGTTATCTATAGTTAGTTTACACATTTCCAAACCTGGCAGCACTATGCAGACAGAAAAAAAAGAAAGAAAAAAGAAGACTTGTGCTATAATTAGTTACAAGATTGTGTGTCTACTAACTTTGTACAGATTAAAAGAAGCTCCTCGGACCTGGATCCACACGGCAGAGGGCGGGGTCGGGTGGGAGTTTCTGTTCGACATTTAAGTTGCATATCATGTCAGGGTGGCACACTCACAAAGCCAAACTTGACTCCATAGATAGTGTATGATAAGCTAATATGTCCCTAAAACAGTAGGAATTTAAATCTGAGCCGGACAGCTCGGGTAGTAACCTGTTTGCGATGAGTATTGGCAGCGTTAGCTCGGAAATTTGGTCTTTGGTTTTTTAACTTTTGAAGGAGCATCGAGAAGTGGGACTTTCTTCTGCTGAGGCTGACAGATCTGCAGCCTCGTGTTGCTCGTGTACTTCAGAGGCGAAGGAAAACTGACATGTCCTCACTCTGAGAGTTAAGCGGCCTAAATCCGTCGGGATAAACGGAAGGAGGGATGGAGGTGGGAGGGATTGGGGGATATTCCAAAGGCGGAGCTATTCTAATACATACATGCACACACACACACACACACACACACACACACACCAAATACACAGTAGGAGTTAGAGAAGGTGGCAGGTTTCTTTGTGTAGCTGGCTGGAGAGTAAAAGAGGCAGAGTCACAAAGGCTGTCTTTGGAATAAGCTCCGAATGCAGAACAGCACTTAAAAAACAAAAAATTTTAACAGATTTAACCAGCAACTGTTTCATCTTTGATTTCACTCCAAACCACATGGAAATTCTTGGAAGCGACATTCTACTGTGGTTGGATGTTTTTTGTTGTTTTTCTAAGCCCCCCACCCCCACCAATAGTTAGCTTCACGAAGTCCTGATGCATTGCCTCTGAGGAACATGTGCAACTCTTTATCTCGGAGAGTGCTTTGTACCCTGCTCTTTTACTGACCAAGTAGCAACAATCATGCACACATGAATAATAATAATAGTAATAATAATAATTTAAAAAAAGGTGGTTTGAAAGTACTTCAAGACCAAACCAGTGAGTGCACAAATGAAAGAAATAACCGCAATAAGGAAAATAACTGTTTTCCTTTAATGCTTGGCAGTGTGTAACGCGGAGCTGAACTACAAAAACACACCAGACAGAAACAAAGAGGACGCTTAGCGTCCTCTTTGCTTCTTCTGCTTCACACAAAAATATACTATGATTAAAAAATAGAGTCTATTATATTTAAAAAAAAGAAAAAGAAAGGCATTAACTAGAAGAAGAAACACGAAGACAGAACCACGGAGCTAGCAAAACACTCGTCTTAGGAATGCTACGATTATTTATATATATTTTTTGAGTTACTGCTTCTTTTCTTCTTAGGCGTTACTCGCTTCATTTGTCTGGCGATCCATCTAATTTTACTTTTTTTTTAAATGTGCTCTTAATGTGAAGAGGTTCTGCTGCACTGGCAGTCCGTTTAAACAGCCGGGCGGCACTGTCAAAAACACGGACGTCTGCGCAGGTTTTGAACGGATTCAAAATCTGCACAAACCATTGCAGCAGAAGCATTTTACCCCCTCCCCTCCCTCCTCACTCCCCCGATGCTAGAATCAATTTCTAACCCAAAATCACCCATTTTATCATAAGTGTAATGTTAAAGCAAAATTGTAGTAAAAAAAAATCATCAGGTCAATCCAGTCTATGCAAAAAAAAAAGTAACTTTATACCTAGTCACTATTCCTCCTATCGTTATTCCTGACACAAGGTTCATCGCTTGTATTTTTTTTAAGGTACTCACACTTACATGTGCTACAGTAAGAGCATCTGCACTAGACTGCAATGAAGGAATGTTTTCGAAATAAGACACTAAGTAATGTTTAAATAATAATAATAATAAAAAAACAAAGACACCTACAGACATTGGTCCGACCGTACTATGGCAGTTTAAAGTTGTCCGAGGGAAGCATGCTGCTAAGAAACAAGACGGTGCCAGAAGACACGTAAGACGGTTGTTGTTTAAGAATCCCTCTCAGAAAACAGGAAGGAGAGTTGGATAGGGTCGGAGGTGATGAACGCTAAGGATTTGTTGCACAATTCATGCATTATTTCACTAACATCAGTGAGTGAGCATTAGCTGTAGAAAAAAAAAAAAAGAGAAGCAAAAACTTTTTTTTTTTTGGCGAAAAAGTGTCGGTAAGATGGTGAATTTCAGTCTGCCTTCAAGAGAAACACTGGTGGATTTTTTTTTACGGAGGCTAATTGGACAACAAAATAATCAGAGGGGGGTGTAGAGCACATGCAAGATGCACACTTTCATTAATAGGCAGTAGTCAACGCTAAAGCATACATCAAATTAATACAAAAAATAAAAAGTACAAAATGCACACACGCACGCACGCGCCTGCACACACACCTACAAAACAGTATATTAGATATATATCAGAATAAAACTCTACAAAGAACTCTATATATCAGCTATGTAACAATTATCGCCAATTGTTGTACCGGTTTCTGTTGTTGCATCGTCACGGGGGGAGGGGGAGGTCAAAGGTAGAGGGAAGGGGTTTGGTTCCCAGTATGGCAGGGTTCTAAAAGCCAAGAGTACTCAGAAAGAAGACAGGCTCACACACTCACAGAACAAATATCGACAGGGATCCAGAGGCGAGGCTGTGGAAGTAAGGAGCACGGGGCTGAGGAGAGCCACGGGGGCCCTGAAGGGTTTAGGGGTGTTATATCGAGGCTAGTTGGGGGCAGAGATATACGTACATACAATAAATTAATTCATCTGTGGTTAATTTTGTCATCAATTAGAGGTTTTTCTTTTTCTTCTGTAGTAAGGAAGCTTGGATCAGACTGGGGTAGGAGCGACTCTTCTTAGGTGCTGAAGTACACTGTGGAAAGACAGAGCGGTACAAAGTGTTACAAGATTTTAAAAAGACTCTACAAGTCCACAGAAGGAACGAAAGGGCTTCTTACCAATAATGACAATGAGGACAATCACACATATCACACCCAGGATAATCATCATCTGCAGTCAGCAAATTTTGGGGGAAAGAAACACATATTAGAAAAGCAGAACAATTTTCAACACACCATAATCTAATCTTGTTAATATTACTTGACATCATCAATACGGCATTCTAACTGAGCAAGCACACCGCCGTTTCCTCACCTTGGCATTCTTCCACCAGTATTTATTCTTCAGTTTTGCAGCGCTAGTCTCAAACTGAGAGGCTCCAGCCTGCAGGGCATCGGCCCGGTCGTCCAGCTCTGACAGCTTCTGATCACGCTCCAGAACCTTGTCCACGTTTACGCGCATGATATCCACCACCTGAGGAAAGAGACGTGGCACAGCTTTACTCAGAGATCCAGACTGGACCTCTGACGACGATACATGTCGTCAAACTGATCCACAGGCGGGTAGGGTACTTAAAAAGTGTACTAAAGTAAGAAACCAACAAATCACCCAAGTAAGAGTAAAAAAAAGTGTTTGGTAAAAACGCGACTGAAGTAGTAGAGCAAAACATCAATCATTAAAAATGTAAAAATTACATCATCAAACGAATAAAAATACAACATTTTGTGGAAATGTTGGTATTTTAAAGACCAAAATGAAAATAATTGACGTAAAGAACGTAATTATAACATATAAATCACATTTTTGCAAATAAATATAAAATCTTAACAAAAACTACAAGTGTCTGTGTCTAGTAACTTTCTGGTTAGAGAATCCAGAAATTTGACTCAAGTAAGAGTAGTGACACTTCATCTTTAAGTTACTCAGGTGAAAGTAAAAAATAAACAGCTTAGTAAACATACTACCAAAAGTATTTTTTCCCCCAAAAGTTTACTCAAGTGACTGTTACTAACCAACTCTGACCTGATCTGACTATTCTTCTTGTGTGTGTGTGTGTGTGTGGTTTTTATTTTCACTTACCTCATCCACCTGTGCCTGAGTCTGCTGCAGACGGCGGTTGCTGGTGAGGTTGGGAGGTTGCTGACTTCCTCCCTCTGGCGCAGGGGCTCCAGCTGCTGGGGCAGACCTGATGGTTGAAAAACACAAACGTCGAGAAATACATCAAGTACATCTTTTAAGTTCAAAGTCAACTTACTGTGATTTATTACAGCTGGAGCACAAATACTGGCATTTATGCTCTGTAGAAAAATACTAAAATGAGAACAAATCTAATTTTTGAGTGCTTAATTCATTTAATTAAAAGTTACTGTAAGTTATTGGTAGTTCCATCCATTACAGAAGACCCGACGCGATCGGGATCTGAGAGCACAATTGCAGGCTTATGCAAAAGTGAAGCTCGTTTGGCCAATTCTGTTGAACGTCCACAGATGATGGCTGCAGTGACTGACAGAAAGTTAAAGCAAAAGTGTCATTTTATCACCGAAAAGTGAGAGCGTCAAGGGAAATGCCTCCCATGGTAACATGTAACAGCTACTTTGCACCCTGTTCTGTACAGCAAAGTGATTGGGACTGCAAATGCTTTTTTTTTAAAAGCATCCACTGCTGTGCTGATTTAGGCGTCATATGTTACGCTCTTTCATTGCGCGTTTGGTACAATGATGAAGAATGGAAGACTGTGGAGCTCAATGATGGAAAACAAAATAAAGCAAAGTAAACCATAACACTGACACTTCACAGGTAGCGATTTCTCTCAATTGGCACTGAAAGGTAATTAACAAGTCAAACAAGAAAAATGTTCCTTTTCTTTCCCTTTCATTGAATTCATGCAACTGAAAATGTTTTTTAGTCTGCCTGTTCTTTCATGCAGTCTGTTTTGATCTTACTAAAAAGCTGACAAATGTGCTTTGACGTATAAATTGGGATAGAGTAGACCTTTTATCAAGGAATGTGGAGCATGTTTATCTTTCACGGTATATAAATTAGTTTCAAATATTGACATTTGACCTAAAATCATATCAAAACTTGGCATTGCCCAGTAAAGCCATATCAGCGCACTTTTGCTCATAGGCTTTGTTTTTATTCATTTGCACAGGTTGGAGTTTTAAAGAGTTGACTTTGTACAACCCTGTCTAAAGGTCAACCCTTTATGTTCATACATTACTAATCCGTTAACAACAAACAAATCCTTCAGAACAGTTGGCCTATCGGTGCTTGAGGTCAATGCCATCCCAAGCAGTCAGAGACACAGTACTCTAAGGTACGTTTATTTTTAGAATTGTCCCATTAGAACTGAAATTTGTCCAAATCAAAAAATACATTTGAGCTAATTTACTGCTTAAAAATCATGCTTTAACATGTGTTGTTGCTGTGTGTGTGTGTGTGTGTGTGTGTGTATTTTTGTCCCTCCTATGAGCACCATGACAAAGGCACAATGTGTGTAGAGGTTCACGCTGTCATCACCTCCCAACTAACGCCGGGAAGACTTGCCAGTGCAGCGGCGAGGTTTCTCGTCACCTTCCGCATCCTGTGAAAAACCGCCAGCTGTGTTTCAATCCAGCCGGCTGGATTGACTGTACCCGATCTGTGCCACTCTAGTGTTCTGTCTGAACATGCTAAGTGCAGGGGAGTCTTCTTATATTTCTAAAACTAAAGCTTAGTTAGAATATACTGTAGATGCAGCTTGACAAGCAAATGATTGTTGTGTCTGTTATAACATGGCTCTGAAAACAAACAAAAAAACAGGATGATGAAGGAAATGTGATCTGGCAAAGGCAGCTGAAATGACAAACGGGGAAGGTGAGGGTTCGCATGACTCTACAGGCTACTGCTGATGTGAGATTTGCTGTGAAAGCTAAATATATTCAACCCTGTTTTGAGACAGTGCTTATTAATATAGTTTTTCCCTGTGGCTTATAAAGCAGGCTGCTGAAACACTGATGGACTCTTAAAGTAGGTAGGTAGGTAGGTAGGTAGGTAGGTAGGTAGGTAGGTAGGTAGGTAGGTAGGTAGGTAGGAAGATAGATAGATAGATAGATAGATAGATAGATAGATAGATAGATAGATAGATAGATAGATAGATAGATAGATAGATAGATAGATAGATAGATAGATAGATAGATAGATAGATAGAAAGAACGTTTCCAATTTCAAGTAACTAGCAACTATTAAGTTATTACTAGCAAAACTCCTTAAAACACTTGTTTTAATGAAAAACAATGAAAAACTTTTCAAAATCTTTTTCGAAAAGTTTTTCCTTTGTTTGAATATTACGTACTATTTTATCATTTAGTTTGATTATGTAAATATTCCATTCCCTTTTTTTATATATATATTTTTGGTTCTTTATTTTCTTCAATTACATCTTTAAATTTATTGCTTATCCAGTAGTTTATTTCAATCGGAAAACATGTAACATTTATAGCCTAAGCTCATTTTCAATACCAGCAACCATATAGGCTTTTGGTTACATAAAGCAAAATCAATCTTATGCAAGGTTTCAAATGCAAATGCAATTCAAAGTGAAACCTTATCACTCCTTAAGACTCCAACTATATTGCCAAATAATTCTTATAACAAAACACAATTAGTTTAAATAAACTATGGTTTGTGATCATCACATGAACCTTAAGACATTCTTCTAGTTCACAAACATTTTTTGTGGTTTAGAATTCTCCGCTACTTCAGTTTTATCGAAGTTGTTTGTGACTATGCTTTATAAATAATTTATTAAATAAAATGTGGTGACTGGAAATGCATGCTGTTTGATTTTCAGTACTGGACAGTGACATTTCAGCACTGGACAGCGCCTCAGCATCCCACATCAGCAGCCGTCTGATCTAAGCCTCTCTGTCTCCTTCTGTTTGATGTTACATGACTTTGCTCATACATTAAGGTCCACCATTACGTCCTATGGAGCTACAATAAGGCCATGTGTGACTATTACAACTGTTAAATCTTATAACACTGACGAGGTTGTGGTTCGTTCTTATGGGTGCATTCTCAGTGCCTTTATGTGGATGTTTTCTATTCTGGTCACAAATGTAAGCGAAAGCTCACAGAGAAAAAAAACTTATACAGCGTGATGCCACGGGTGGGTGATATGTTGCTGGCACGAGGCAATTTAAACGTCATATAAAGACCGGCAGACTGAACTATAATGCTGCCTTTTTCTTAGCTTTTAAAAACAAAATCCATCGAAATGATACAGCAGATAACAAAATGCATCAGTAAATATATTTAGTTTGTATTGTTTAACCGAGATATCACGACCAAGAAGAAATGTGGACAGATATGTAGCCGACCGCCCTCGCATGACAATCGACGACATACAGTAGGAGGCTAGGCTATCCCCACCCCCCGCTGTAGGTTACAAATATCACGGGAACTAGGCCTAAACCAAATTGAAGCCTAATATTTCTGCCAAAAAATAATAACATATTGGAATATTCGGCAATTACTGTCGACGCATTGAAGCCTCAAAAGACTGAAACAGTCGGGGTTTGTTGAGCTTTGTGTCCTTTGCTGTTTCTGGAATTAGCTTAATTCGTCACCTGCTGTTCGGTGACACCAAAACGAAGCCCGGACTGTGTTCACTAAAAAAAAAAAAATCCCATGTTAGGCAACACGTTATTATATACTTTTAATTGACGCGGTGTGTGGTTTCATAGAGTGGTGTCCTTTTCATTTCAAACCAGTCCAAACTGGAAAAATATATATATATATGCGTGCGTGAGAACAGGCGCGAGCGAGAATTCACCGGACGACCAACTGAAAGCAAGAAAGAAAATAAAAAGGATAAAAACAGCCAGCCTCGTTTGTTTAAACAGAGAACATTATACGGCTAATAATGGAGAGATAAACCCGATGCCTCCATCTGCTCCAAGGTTAGGCCGATTCGTTAGCGTCTGTGTTCACGTTCGGCTCACGTTATCAGACGGAGAGACGGCTCCTAAAATTAAATTCATCCGACAATCTTCGACTATTAATATCGTGACAGTTGAGAAAAGCTGCGTGATACGGCGGAGAAGACGCTGCAAATCCCCCCAAAACAGCTGATCAATTTCCGTCGTCAGTGCGAAATTGTATCAACCCGGGATTTTATTTTCAAATTAGCATTACAAGGGGTGTTGTACTTACATTTTCCTGGTTGTATTAGCTCGACAGCTGCGCTGAAATCCGCACCGGAGATGTTAGCGCGCACTAAGTGGCTGGCAGATGGATGTGAATTGCCTTCTGCGCTCCTCTCTACCCTCTGGCAGCCTTTGGTTGGTTATTGTGGCGTTTCCCTGCCTATATATTCTACGAGGAGCACTGAATTGTCTCCCTACACTACAAAGCGGTTCTCTTTCTGTTTTCCTCCTTGTTTGTGACGATGAGGCACCTGCAGGCTGTCAGAAGAGCCCGGGTCTGTGTGGTAATGAAGGTGTAATAAACAGCCGCCTGGATTAGGTGCACAAAGATGGCTCGGTGACGTCAGCAGCGGCGAGTTTCATGTTGAAAATGGGTGGCTTACACTTCAGACACACCGCTTTACCTCCCCGGAGAGGGCTGTTTTTATCCTCGGATACAGTAGCTGGATGTCTCCTTGGGCGCTCTTCAAAGACCATACATGTACTGTGCAGAACAGAGTTTTAAGCTCCTTAAATAGAGCTAATATTGATTTCAAGACTGTATGTCAACAAAATGGCGTTCTTGGAAAGGGGGTGTGGCGAGGCTCACACTGGGTGCCTGTTATCATTCATAGTAAACATGAATGTTGGATATGCTGGGGCATAAGACTACCTGAGACTAAATTGTCTAACATGTCCCTTATAGCTTTAGGTAGCTTATATTTTTAGACTGATGCTTTACATTTAACACTTTATTTTGGATATGTTTAATTCATGTAATGACAGATGTTTCAAGTTTGGTTCCTTCCTCATCCTTCGGTGTTTTGATACAATTGTCGTGAAATATGAATTAATGAATATTAAGTGACAAGATATAATGTATGTTAATTTTAATAGCACTTTTCTCAAATAGTTTCTTCTTTCAGAGTTGGACTACAATGAAAATTACACAAATATACACTGTTGAACTCTCTCTTAATAGGTGCTCAGTGTGTTGGCTTCAGAAATAACTGAAGACATAATCGGAGGAAAATCATGAGACAGAATTTGAATTTTGATATTCACATAAAACAAAAAAAAAAAAATCCTTTTGTTGCCTGCAACAAAGCTATGGCATAATTTTGTCCACATTTACTACTCGTCTTATTGGGAATAGTAAGGTTCATCGAAATTATTTGGCTTTAAATCTGATTCAAAAACATCAGCTTTGCTTATTTTTCTACAAAAATTCACACATTTTTGAATTTGTGAATTTGTGAGTTGCTGCTCATGGTAGTAGCATCTATAGTAACTCTACGGTAGTTATGTGTTTCTTTTATATTTTCATTCAAAATGTTTTTGGGTAGTTCAGGTCTTGAATCTCTCGAGATTTCTAGCCATATGTTCAGAAATTTAGTGGAGAGCAGCAAAAGCAAATGAGGTGGATTAGCTGTGCTTACCAGCAACTGATGGGGGTCATTAAGGACATAATACTGTGAAATATCATCTTTTTTGGCTGAGTTGTTAGAATGTCATGACAGTCATGAGAAGGTCACAGCAACCGTCTTCAGTTGTAGGTCTCTCCAGATTTGTTGCAACACTGACTGCTACTGGAAGATCTTTCCACCCAAAAAGTCACCATTCAAAATGGTGCTTTGAAGACACTTGGATGATATGAGTTGCGTCATATTGACGTAACTCATATCATGGACTGAACGACACAGAGACTGATATAAAAACTCTGAATACCAGAATGTACTGTATTAAGCCACCTTCAGTTGTAGTGTCACACCATGATCATGTCACAAGGTCAACAAAACTTTGGAACAGAAGAAGTTCTTGTCTCTTTGTTCGCCTTCAAGGACACTATCGGGGAGGAAAATCACATGACATCCTTCTTTGCTGGCAAGAATAGGTCCTACATTTTCCAAAAAAAACAAAAACCCTAGATCAAAAGTTGATCAGTTTCCAGTTTACTAGCTGGCAACGGTATGGTTCTGGAAGAAGGATGATCTTTTTATTATAGTGTTCGTATTGGTTTTCTAACACCTTCTGGATCAAAATGTTGGTTCTTTGCACCAAGAAGTTTTATCAAATGTCCAGCCAGGAGAAAGAATAAAAAAGGGAAGAAAAAAATGTTACAGGAATTTGAATGTGTGTCTTCAGTTTTCTAAAACTACTTTTAAAAAAACAGCAGTTTCCTATAACCATAAACGTCTTATCCTTTAATCTGTGCTAACTGTTCCAGAAATATCAAGTTGCTTAAAATAAAATATGGTTTCATTTCCACTTAGATGTTTATTCACCATTCATTTGGCTCATTATGATATTATGTTATATATATAATTTAGCTGTTATTTCACACTCAAAACCGACATTTCCTGTTATCGATTTTGTATACACTGAATAGCTTTACTTCCTGAGAGGAAGGACAACGTTGATAACTAAAAACTATTTGATCTGTAACGTAAAGCAATCTTTTAGGTACGCGTCGTACCTGCAGTATTTGGTTTCACCACATGGTGGTACCAGAGGACAGCTTTGCGACACTAAGTGTAACTCGAAAAGACAGTGAATGTGTTGCCTTAGTAACCATCTCTGTCACAATGTCATGGTCATTTGGCACAATACTCCAACATGAGATGCTCTCCCAACTTTAACCCAGAAGATTAGCAAACGGAATGCAGCAGGAACAGAAGAAGTTTCTCTCTCTTTGGCTACAGACAAAATGTAAATAAATTGGACCGTCTTTGTAAATGTCCCATCAATTTACAAAAATAGAACTTAAAAAAAGGTACATCTATTTTTTTAAACAACCTAAAATGCCTTTTCTTCACTTTTTATAGACTGTCAGCGTATAAAAAGTGATTTGATCAATTGTTCTTAAATGGATTTATTTTTTGTTTATGTTGAAACGTTGCATGTTTGGACATTTATTCCCTCTGGTTTTGGATGCTGTGCTGCTGGAAGGATTTTTGCTCTTACTTTTGGACATTTATGATACACAAGTGTGGAAACAAGGCTCTATTTTTACATCTCAAAAGCAGAAGTAATACCTGAACTACAACTATAAATTCCAGAGAAGTGGGCAAGGATCATATCCTCAACATCTCTCTGCTCCGCTTTGATTTTTAACCATAAAGCCAGAAAGTAACAGTCTTCAGTCAGAGGCCTCTTGAGAATTTATTTTTTCTTTTGCTACCAGAGATCCTTCCTGTCCACAACATCACCATCCACAATGACTGGTTGAAGATACTTAGATATTAAATGTTACAGCATTTAATTCCCATTTGGGATAAAGCAAGCATTGTTGAACGTTTTACTTTAGAATAGAATGTGAAGACTTCCCAATGCATTTGCTTATATCGGCAGTAGCAGTTATTCTGAGGAATTTTAACTTTAAATTATTTTTTTTAAACGTACCATTATTATTCAACACAATGAGCTGAGACGTAAATCAAAGTGTGTATATTTTTTTTTCTTCACTTCAGTATATCTAAATTTATTTACAGCAGGTTTTGAGAGAGAGAAAAAAAAATATGACAAACAACATTGCAACAGAGCTAGGAGTTGTTTATTTTTTATTTTGCTGAAAAGTGCCTTTACTTCCAAAAGGAATGCAGTTTGGAGAAAATCCAGTGTCAAACCCTGCGAGGTTGTCAGTGGTTGACTAGAAGGTTTTGTGCTGAGGGTGTTGTATGGAGTTACACAGACAGAACAAGCAGTCTGAGAATTTTCATGTCATGGCTCGATCTAATGGGATCAGAAAAGAGGATCATTCAAGGTGACGTGTCAATTTCGGTTTTATTTTAAAGCATTTATATCTTTCACAGTTGAGGTCCTGTTTTGCATTTGATAATCTGTCAGCAATCATAAAAGGCGTGCAGCACCTAAAGCCGAACACCCTCTCGAGATTATCCTGTCTACATATTGCTTTATTGTGCAAACAACAGTGCAGAGAAATCAATCGCGCCGCTAACTCAGAGGTTTAGTGGAAGGAGTGATGTATTGCACCACGTTTGGAAACGCGGCTCTGAATCAAACGGGCGCCAGACGGCCCTTTCAGTAGACCCACGATATAGGCACCCACTGCGGGGTGGAGGTGGCCTGCTCCATGGCCTCCTCCACGCCTTTCACGCTTTCATCTACGTCGTTGTTGACGAGAACCACGTCAAAGTAGTGTCCATATGTGCTCAAAATGGCGTCCGACTCTTTCTGGATCATCTGAAGGTTTTCAGTCTGCAAAAAAAAAAAGAAATATCAGATCATTGTTTTTTGAGGTTTTTTACATAATGTTCCAAATTATTATGAAAGTGATATTTTCTCTGATTTTCTTAAATGGTCAACGCAAATGATGGTCAGTATAATTTTCAAGTCATGAACTATTACAGTATAAATCGAATTTTACTGAACAAAGCTCCCCATGAGAACAGTATTTTGTTCAAAAAGTAAAAAGCTCAAAATGCACTGTTCCAAATTATTATGCACAGCAGATTTTCTAAACATTTTATGGATTATAAAAACTGCAAACGGTCATTCTTTGAATGTGCAGCATTAAGTGGTCACATTTACTAAAATCAAAAGCCATTTCAATCAAAAACATCTTAACAGACCGAGTTACATGTTAACATAGAACCTTCTTTGATATCACCTGCACAATTCTTGCATCCATTGAACTTGTGAGTTTGTGGAAAGTTTCTGCTTGAATTTCTTTGCAGGATGTCAGAAAACCTTCCCAGAGCTGCTGTTTTGATATGAACTGCATTCAGATCTTCTGCTTGAGGAAACTCCAAAGGTTCTCAATAGGGTTGAGGTCAGAGGAGGATGGTGACCACACCATGAGTTTCTCCCCTTTTATGCCCATAGCAGCCAATGATACAGTGGTATTCCTTGCAGCATGAGATGGTGCATTGTCATGCATGAAGATGATTTTGCTACTAAAGGTACGGCTCTTCTTTTTGACCCATGAAAGAAAGTGATCAGTCAGAAAGTCCATATACTTTGCTGAGGTCATTTTCACACCTTCAGGGACTCTGAAGGAGCCGACCAATGATTCTCTCCCCATGATTTCAGCCCAAAGCATGACTCCACCACCTCCTTGCTGACATCACAGCCGTGTTGGGATGCAGTGGTCATCCACCACCAATCCACTACTGCGTCCATCTGGACCATCCAGGGTTGCACAGCAGTCATCAGTGAACAAGTCTGTTTGAAAATTAATCTTCATGTACAGCTGGACCCACTGCGACCATTTCTGCTTGTGAGCAGAATAGTACGTAGGTTCATGCACCGCAAGCCTCTGGAGGATCCTCCACCTTGAGGTTCCAGAGGCACCAGCAGCTTCAAATAACTGTTTGTTGCTTTGTAAGGGCATTTTAACAGCTGCTCTCTTTATCCGATGAATTTGTCTAACAGAAACCTTCCTCATTATGCCTTTATCTGTACAAACCCATCTTTGTTCTGAATCAGCCACAAATCTCTTCACAGTACGATAACGCTTCAGTTTTCGTTAAATATTTAATGTTTTCATACCTTGTCATAAGGCTCTACACTATCTGATGATTTTCGTCAGCAGAGAGATCCTTCCTCTTTCCCATATTGCTTGAAACCTGTGGCCTGCTTAATAATGTGGAACATCCTTCTTAAGTAGATTTCCTTTAATTGAGCTCAACAGGCAAACTAATCAACCCAGCTCTCTGAAATTAATTATAGTGATTCAAAGAGCCCTGACACACAATACCATCTATAAATTTAATAGCACAACAAAAAATTAAATCTTTATGACACTTAAATTCAATTTGCATAATAATTTGGAACACGGTGTATTATTATTACTTTGTTCAGTTTTCCAAACAATTCTAAGGTGCTTTGTAAAAGTATTCATAGTTATAGGATTTGGCCAGGACTCTCATGCAAAAGAGATCTTTGAACACAATGGGATTTTTCTGGTCAAATAATATAAAATATAGTAAAAAATATTAAAATAAAATTATTTTCTAAATCAGAGTTACCCCTACACTCCAATACCCGAAAGCAAAATACATCAAAAAACAAGTACTTTACAACTATGAACAGGTTTATGATGGTCTACCAAATAAAAGTCCAATAAAACATTGGCCTTTGTGGTTGTAATAAGAGAAAAAGTGGAAAAAAAAAGCACATAAAAAAAAAATTACTTAATTATTTTTAGAGGCACTGTTTTGTATTATTATTGTTCTTTTTTTTTTTTTGCATGTAGCACCTGTGCAGCTGTGTTGGTAGGAGCGATGAACACCACCAGTGGAGCAAAATCCGCAGTCCGAACAAGTTTCAGGGTCTGGAAGAGGAATGATCATTCAATAAACTGGTAGTTAGAAACAATATTATTAGTTTTATTAAATAAAAATCACCATCTAGTGTAGAAATCAAATCGCAGTTTCTCTTCTACCTTTTAAATGTCCTTAAATGAGGCTCTTTTGAAATGTGAGGATGTTTTCAAAATGCTTCAGTTGGAAATGTGCTAATGTAAAGTGTAAATGTTGGAATTATTACAACAGTGTGACACAAGGTCATCCAAAATGTACAGGCAGCCCTGATTGAGATTTAAAATGAATTTAGCATGTGTGTTTTTTTCTCATTAATATAACCTCAACCTTGAAATATAATATAACCTTGAAAATCCAATATCCAGATCCAACTGCTCAAAGCACATAATTCCTACAGTTTTTTTCTTTTTTAAGTTATAGCTATGCAATGAGATGAATGTTTCTAGGAGCTTAACAATTTACCGTGAGACATTTGTGAGTATCTTTAGAAGGTATATCTGTCAGATCTAAAAAAGTTAGGAGTCTAAAACGCTGACCTGTGGTTCTATGTCCAGCACAGCAATTTTGCCTTGATCGTGGATCTTGTGGATGGTCTCGAACTTGGTTCCAAACATGAATCCCTGAAAGCTGCCGTACTCCAGCAGCTCGTTTTTAGAGATGCACTTGGTCATGTCTTCGTTTGAGATGAAGTAATACTCCTGTCCGTTCTCCTCGTCCTTTCGCTGGGGTCTGGTGGTGTCTGCGCACATTCAACGTTATAGAGTAAACTGAAACTGCTCTACGAGATGAGCAAAAAAAACTCAAAACAAAACAAACAAACAACAAAAAAAAAAGTAACCAGTCTTTCTACTCACGTGGTGCAGGGTAAGTGAATTTCTCAGGGTATTTTGTTAAAAGAGAATTTTTGATGTGGCTTCTCCCAACACCAGGCGCCCCTAGAAAGGAGCGAAATTCTCTAAACATCACCTTTAGAAAGACATTGTAGCTCAAAATGTACTTAAATATATCACATTTTTTAGAAGAAGTGCAGTTTTAGGTACAAATATGTGTTTTATATTTCAAAATTTGGAATGAAGTTCTTGCAAATTTCCCCTTTATTCTAACAACAAAGCTTACCAATGAGCACAAGAGTTTTCCTTTTAAAAGCAGGGAGCCTCACAACCTCCTCATAAGAGATCACGTCCAGCTGGTCGAAAACTGCAGGAGGACAGTTTAGTTTGTTTAGACAAACTCGCAGCACGGAGTTGGTGACAACATGTGCAAAACTACACTCACTGGAGCTGTGTTTGGCTAGGTACTTGTCTTTGCACTTCTTTTTCTTTCCGAACGGGCTGCAGGACTGCCTGCCCTGTTTGCCCTTGCTTTTGCTGGCCACCCTCCTGCAAAGAAAAACACACACAGATCGAGCCGGGAATCCGTGGAATGTGGCGGCGCGCGTCCGTCACGCCGCAGGGTTTTGTTTCAGGCTGCGTCGGAGAATGGCAAACGTCAATCTTTTACCACTCTTGGAGTTCTGGAGAGGGTATCAGTCCGGCGAAGTCGATGGCGCTGCTCTCCACTCGGCCCTGCCACCAGTTTGGGTCCTGCTTGTTGATGATGTGGATGATGTCGCCCGTCTGGAACTTCAAACCGGCCTCTTTGCAAGGAATGAGGTCGTCCGTGGAAGGGTCGTAGTCGAACTGAGCCCTCATGTACATCTGCAGATTACACAGCAAATTTTGCAGGGTTAAATCAACACTATGCCGAGTCTATTTGGTCCTTGTCAGAATTGGTGTCAATTTAACTCTTTTCAGAGTTATTTCAGCAAGAAATTGAGTCATTTTAACACTTGAAAAAGTTATAACTACTCAAACTATTTTTGAAATAACTCTAAGAGTTAAATTAACACCAATTCTGAAAAGGACCAAATGGACTCATCATAGTGTTGATTTAACTCTGCAGAATTATATACATATTCAATAACTCTAGAGCTTTTGCAAATAATCTTTAAAAAGGTATTAAACATCCTATTAATAAGTCCAGATTTTTGTATATGCAAGTGGATGTTCCAGGTGTCTGTTTAATTTGGCCATTTAAACCTTAAATAAATCTGAGTAAGTATGTAAAAAAGAAAACGACATATATTTTTATATAAATTAATGATTTTCATTTTGCTTTGTTTTTTTTCTTTTAAGTGTCCAACAGTATTTTTAAAACACATGTCTTCCTTGCTTTTTGACACCCCAGAAACAGATGTGTAAAAAGACAAAAAAAAACAAATGTCATCTTTCATTTTTAATCGCAAAATCTACCAACAATAGATTTAGAAAAAGACAACTTTTAATGAGGGTATATTTACTTAAATGGGGGAAAAATACATATTAAAGAAATAATAGAAGTGTGTTTGCTTTACATTCTTTACCAAGGGTGTCAATAAGTTTGGATGGGACTGGAGATTTGTAGCATTCCAAAACACTCCACTGGTAACTTTCCCGGCACACAGACACTTTTTTTCCACTGATCTGCATAAAAGTGCAGTGGAGTGTGCTGGATCACTAAATTGATGTTCTTAATAGATAAAGTAAGCAGAGAATGTTCATCTACACCAACTAATAATGGTCTACAAACTGGAAGCTAGGTTTGCCATCACTGATCACAGCAAATATAAAGTCTTAAACATTGGGAAACAAAAATCACTTTTACAGTTTAGTCATTAAAAATCATTAAATTCCTCTTCTAGTTAGATTTGTCTGCAGCATGTCACAAGCTGCGGGTTCAGAGTATTTTGAATCAAGAGCAGCCATTTTCCCGGCATGAAAATGGATGCCTGAATGAGCACGCTGTGTCCAGCAGATGGCAGTATGAAACCCACTAATAGTGCGTTTCATGCTAAAAAAAAAAATAAAAAATCTACTGCTAACGGTTGGGAATATCCTTCAACGTAAACTAATTTCATAGTCACCTGATTAAGAGAAGAGTCACCTAAACAAAATCATTTCAAACGGGAAAAAGTGATGAAAACATGATTACAGCAGTAATAATCACGCTAAGGCTAGTGGGCAGCGTGACGGCGGTGTTACCTCACACACTCTGGGTCGACCCTGCATCTTGGGGATGATCTTCATCGTTACTATGCCAGTGGTCTCTTTCTGCGGGACAAGTTTTTAATTTGAGGAATCAGGAGAAACAAAAGATGAATTTAAAAGCTTAAGACTTCCAACTCACTAGAATTTTTTGTAGCTGATCCACAGTGTGGTTTGTCACACTTTTTCCATTGATTTCTGCTATTTCATCCCCTTCATGTATGGAGCCTGAAAAGAAGAATCCAAATGGGTTTTTTTTTTTTAGGACTTCTGCCTAGTTTTTGGGCTGTACATAAAATTAAATATTTAACAGACCTGAAAGATGTTTGAAAAAAATCTTCTTAGCCCTCTTCCGGCTTTTAAGCACACGTCATGCATTCCAAAGTCTGAATAGTATACCAAAGAAAAGATAAAAAGTCACCTTGTCTGTGGATCATTCCCCCGTGCAATATCCTGGCCACCGCGCAGCGCTGCTTTTCGTTTAATTTCAGCGTGACGCCCTGCAGGCGAGCAACACAAAACAACAGTCAGCAACTCATATCCAGACGCGAAGCAACTGGCGGCCTGAGCGGCGGAGAGCATACCATCGGCTCGGAGGGATTCTTCTCAAACTCGACTTCTTTCATCCTGGTCGGCTCTGATCCGTTCATGTGTCCGGCGCAACCGTTGGCGTAGGACTCAGCTCCTCTGTCCTCCAAGGTCTGCATAGCCAACTGGGGGGATAAAGACAAGAAAATGAGGCACTCGCATAAAGACGGATCAAAATATGAACTTTCACACTCTAATCCAACGGTTTTAATAATAATATTTACACTCGTGTGCATCCAAAAAAAGAAAACTGTGTGTCATTTGCAGCTTCGTTGTGTGTTCAAGGTTGAATATTAACCTGGTGTTTTAACACCCGATTAAGCACCTCCTGTCATCTGCTCCCCCAGCTTCATGTAGTCATGGATACAACGACCCACATCAGGTGATGAAAAGATTTTTTTTTTTTTTTTTTAAATCGTCTTCTGACTTTTTATTGAAATTTAACACTGAAATAAAGCTGCTTCATGCTATAGATAATCCACAACATTCTTCCAGGAAAGGCTGAGGGATCGCATTAAATGTCAAGATCAGATGGTTTGCAGTATCAAACACTTTTCTAAGTGAATCACTGAGCTATGACCTGAGAGGCCTGCATCATCAGCACAAAGTTCCTGCATTAAAAACGACGCATCAGCGCCACCTCAGCAGAAAGGGATGTTATCCGTATCCATCTTCAGCACAACAATAAACCAATAAATATCATCATCGCTCTGCTGCGCCTCCTCCGGATGCGCCGCATTTCTCCCCAGTCTCACTTCTGGTTTCTGTATCGTGGAGTAAACAGCGGCCAGGGACGGTGACAGTTATTTATACCGGCCTGGTGCCGTCGCCACTGAGCAGGAAGAGATCCGACGCTTAGCTGATGAAGTTACATCCTCTGTGTTGCCGTAAACATCCTGAGGGGGCTAAACTCCAAAGTCCTCCCTGCTCACTTTGTTTAGCCTCAAAGAGCTAAAACAATTGGCGCTAAACAAGTTGCACAACCCGAGTCCGTTCTCACTCGCATATCGGCTTGATTGGTGCACCAGGACTTTTTAATGACCTCAAATTAGACAGGATGCGTTCAAAACGCTATCATAACGTCCGCATTCTTTAAAGGCTTTTCACGAGAGAGCGTTGGAGCAATTCAAATTTCCACTGATTGTGCGGAGGAGAGTAACGTGACGCTGTCCCTCCCCGACCTGTTGCTCAGCTCATTATAAACAACCACACTTTTCCCTCGCTTTCAAAAAACAAAAATCTAGTTCTGCTTTTAGGTCATGGTGTGGAAACTAAAAGTCAAAAGGTTTTAAAACTGTAGTTGATAAGCTACGAGCGACTGTTAAGCAGCTGACTGCTGTCTAGCTGGCTAAGCAGAGAGACTGACTAATTATCCTAATAATATTAGCAAAAAAAAACAATAATATTCATGGGAAGAAGCATTTTGCAGGGTGTTTATTTTGTACTTTTGCTTAAGTCCATGTGTCAGAATTCAAATTTGACATAGTTTTGTTTTAAATGGAACATTTGGTTCATGTTCTAGATTTTTTGATTCAAAGGTTCCTATATGTTTTGTGGAAGCATTAGCTTTTACGGAAGCATTTAACTGCCAGAGCTTGGAAATAAATTCAGGAGCAACATTTCATTTAAACGAGAATATTTTCTTATTATAACGAAAAGCAAAACTCATTAAAACGAGAAAACATTAAAGAGTTTGTTTTAACAGGATTTATAACTCAGCTAAACCAAAATATCTTCTCTTAATGAGAAAGGTCATAACAGAGAAACAGCAACACATCTTGGGATTTTTCAATGTCATCTAGAAGACATAGGGTGAGGAGGAGAGTCATAGTGACAAGTTGCAATCAGTCAGAGGAGTGTATTTTTATCACAGATAACAGAAACAACCTTCCTGTTATCTGCTATAAGTCTTGCTCTCTCTTGCTGTTTGGCAGCTAAACTGACATCTCTGTGCCCCCTCATAATTCAATTTAAAAAGCTCACTGATGCGGTTTCATCAGGATGTGGTAGTAGGTTAGATCAGATTTTTCATTTTCCGACTAGACAGTCAGGACCGAAAAGTTTTGATCTAGAAACTGCTTTAATCTGGATCTATTTACCTCATTTGCTGCCAAGAGTGGAACCGTTTCCCACTGATTCCTTGAAGTGTCACTTTAGGGTCACTAAAGTTTAAACTGTTATGACACCAATAACAGTTTAAACAAAATAACCAAAATTATAGTTCCTTGGAACAAACACACACAAACAGCAGCGGCCTCAAGGGTTATTGATGTTCAAACAGGGCGTTCAGTTCTCACTTTGTTCTGCTTGACGGCCATCTTTCCTTTAACCATGTGATTTAAAGGATTTGTGATAGAGCTGAAAGCAAACACCACCGGTGGACATACTGACAAAATCACAGAAAAAAAGAGCAAGACAGGACATGTCCTCAACAAGAAACGCAAGATATAGACAGTTCCCCTTTTTATTAAACAGGCATCTCCACTGTTAAGATAATGTGACCTCAATGGGAGACAGTGATTTAACAAATCTGCACTGGGCCCAAGGACAAAATGGTGTGATTGGAGTGGCAAACTGCTGATACGAGGAAAGAAGTTTCCTCCTTTCCCCTCACTATCTCACTAGTGCTGACCTTTCAAATTTTTAGGAGATATTCTGCGACAATGACCTGTTCAGTACATTGTCCAAATCCCCTCCATTTTGCTCGCTGGACATTTGATTTAAGTCAAAATTCTTGTTTTTACAACAGAAAAACGGACTGGAGCAGCTTGATGGAGTAAACAACCTGACAGCCTGGCTTCAGCTGACTGCTGACGCTAATTCCTGATCCAAGGCTGTGGGAACGTTTACGCAACAAACTGGGCCAAACAAAGAGCTACTGGGCAGCAAAATGTAAAATGTAAACAACTAATAAAATACAAGGGGCCTGTTGGTGATCATTTGAAATGTTCAGCATGCAACAGTTTATTACAACCTCAACTGCGTACTTAGTGTCCTATGATCACAGCCAGAAATACACACTTGTCAGCTGTATATGGACGTAGTTTGGCGCAAAATGCAGAAGTGAAATTGCCAATCAAGTGTCTTCTGGAGTCTAAAATAAGGTTGACAGACTGGAAAAGTGCAGCGGTTGCTGACAAAGACCTGCTGATTTGACAAAAAGACACTTGAAGATCTTATTTAAAAAATGATGGTGTTTGTAACCAACCCCGCGGTTATAAGGACAGCTAGAAAGACCATGTTGTGATTTTACAAAGTTACAGGCAACAATGAGCACCCCGTAAATCTGCTACCCGGAAGTAAACACTTAAAAAAAAAATAGAGGGGGAGACGCAATAAATAAGGCAGACGTCTTACCTTGTCAGACTTTGGTTTGTTTTGCAGGAGCTGCTCCAGGTACAGATCAGAAAGGGCTGTCCGGACGCTGTTCACCGGCTCTAGAGTGAGGGCAGGTTCGTTTTTATTGGATTCTAACGTCATTTTCTTCTGTTAGCTTAAAAAAAAAAAGAAGCTGTGAACCCGACTTGCCCCCAGACCAAGGTCCACGGGAGTCTTGATGAAACTGCTGATAAGGACTCTTGACTACAGGATAAGTTGCCGTCTGAGGTAAAAGTCCGAGGTTTTAATCAGCAGCAGGTGATGACCAGGAGATAACTATAGCGGGGACACCGCTGACGAAGCAAGTAAACACACAACTGCTGCTGCTGCTGCTGCGCTCAGAGCGTCAGGCTCGTGCTGCGTTCAAGTGCCACTTCTTAGCTCCGAACATACACTACTTTAGTCTATTACTGTGATTTGAGTACAGTTGCGTGAAAAGGTTTCAAAACGGCTTGCACTAGTTTAAATACTGGCTTTGCAAGTACCGTTAAACTTTCAAAACTGGTATTTCAAACCCATTTGTTAGGTTAAGTAGAAAAAAAAAAAAAAACAAGAATAGCTGTTTTTACCATTTTAAAATTAAAACAAAAATCAATGAGGATTACAACCCATTTTCACCCGGAAGTTGGAATTTCCAAGTTTTAAGTTGGAAGTCTGAGGTTTGTTCCGCAAAATGTATAATCTTGAGTATAAAACTTCCCAGATAACATTTATGTATGGGGCCCACTTGAGTAAGTAATTCAAATGTTACTGCACGTAGATTTTTTTTTTTGTTTGTTTTTGCATAATGACCCCAATATTAATTGTCTACCTACACCTGATCCAGGGATGGTCTTGGCATGGCACACCCAAACCAAAATACAAAATACATTTTTAGGAGTTTTATTATATTGGTATTATACAAGGGGATGGATGCAGAACCTGGATTGAGTGATAGATAAAGAAAGTTCATGTGCATATGAGAATTTGTTTTAATAGGCTTGGATTAAACCGCTAAAGTAACAACCACGCACACTAAGTCCTTGAACGCGTTGGATAGGTCTTTATTGAGATAAGCAAATTTCCAACGGTTTTGAATGCGCCACCACCGCAGCGTTTTCAGAAAGACTGCGCTAACGGAGCAAGAGGAAGCAAAACAACGCCGTCCTTAAGAACACGGTGATCCCAGAAAGCGCACCCAGCTGCAACGGGGAGCTTACACAACACTCTCACAGCTGTCATCGGGACGTACAGCGCCCTGCAGGGCCGAGTTTAAAAACCCGACTGTCCTTGAATGAGCATTATTTCCTTTGCCAAGGTTCACGAAGTTGCAAAACTGGACTGAAGAGAGTTTGTACAGTACACCACGCCCATTTAATGTGACATTACACTCTGGGGGACAATAAAATATGGACACCTACGTATGAACTCGTTGACTTTATCTTAACAAGACCCAAATACAAGACCACTACAGTAGACTGCTTATATCTTTCAAGTTTTTAATATTTTTGCTCATTACAACCACACACTTCCAATGTTATACTGTTACAGACCAACAAACTGTACGATTGGAAAATGAAAAGTAAAGAATACCATGTTTTACAACGAAACCCCATTTATGCTGCCGATGCGCTTAAAATGGAGTTGGGAATGTCTGTGTCGGCTGAAGATTCTTTGATTTGTCTTCATTGATTCTTGGAAACGGTTCGAGTTCAGTCAGAATGGATGGATAGAGAAAACCTTCACTTCTCGGCACAGGTTGCCTGTTGAAGTTAAGTCTAAACTTTGACTGAGCCATTCTAAAACAAAAAGATAAACCATTCTATTAACTCTGAATTGCTCTAAATTTAGAGCTGGTGTCCTTTTGGATCACTTATGCTGAAGTCTCCAGTCTTTTAGAGCCTCCCATCTTTGTATCAACACCAACTTACTACCCTGTCCCACTTAATAATGTTGCCACCACCATGTTTCAGCATTGGGTTTGGAGATTAAAATATTAATGATTGCCCTACAACTTGGTCGTCTTTTCAAATCATTAAGCGTATATGTTTAATAACATTTGGTGAAAAACAATGCCTGAGAAGAGATGGACAGAAAACCGATTAGGGGTAACGTTCTTGTTTTTTTATTTCTAAACCGTTTGTCCAGCTGAGAGGTCAGTTTGTCAACCTCTACAACGAACTGCAGAGGGAGCCACTGAGTACGTGGGGCGTATAGCCACAAGCCTGCTGATTTATTGATTGACAAATCAAATTATCTGCTGTGACTCCATCTATATGTGCACATCATGAAATCTAACCTAACCTCACATTCCTCCCTCATGAGCCACTTTACATCTCCAGCCTCGACTTAAGTGGTTCGTTTTTGCTGCTTGCGTATGAAATTGAGTTCATACGCAAGTTATGAACTCAATTTCATAGCCTGAAACTACAGAGCTCATAATCCTGACAGAAGGTAATTGTGAGGAATCTATCTCTAATGTTGAATTGCATAAATGTAATAAGGGGGAAAAAAACGTAACAACAAGTAAGTATTAGGGAAAATGAACTATCAGTATATTGCGCTTATTAACAGGCCTGATGTTTTAATCATTTATGATATATTTTAATGGGCATAGAGGTGTATCTTAATAAATTAGATTATTATTTGTTTTAAAAAATTGATTTCAGTCAATTCAAAATCAAGGGAAGTCAAAATTATAACTTTGTGTGTCATAATTCGAAAAATAAAGGTTCCATGTGACATTTCCTTGCCTCGGGGAGTTTTCCTGCCAAAAGTTCAAAGCTTTTTTCCATTCTTATTATTTTTTGTAACTTTTGTCCGGTGACACGGTCCTCTGGCATGCTTGAAAAATCCTGTCCAAATTATGTTTCAATTGATGGCAGAAGTTTTTCATGGAAGATACATTGACCCAGCTCTCAAATTATATCATTGGACAGAACTGCGACGAAGCTCCATCTGCTTTTACCTCCATGGTATTTTCAAATGCAGTCATGAAAGCATTTACATTTCAAGCATAAACTCGTTCTACACTGTGACAGCTGTCCCTACTGTCACACAGTGACAGAATTGGTAATGGTTTTCTGTTCTTCCTTAATATTACTTTACATATTGATTAGTGAGTAGTTTAGATTTGTATCTTTAAAATTGTTTTCATTAGTCTGACTCTTTAGTTAACTATTTGCTGTGCACCCATTTAGTTAACTTTATGTGTCAGTTCTTAAATGCAACAAATTAATTTCTTTCTTTTGAGTTACCAGTTTCCTCTGGACCTGTTGCTGAAAATCATACAGATGAGCTCCAGCTGATTGGTGTCCATATATGGGTGTCAAACTTCCCCAGCGGGCCGTTCCATTTGTTCACCAGGGGAAGGGGAAATTTGGTCTTTAGTTTAATTTTACCATTTATTTAATGTTTCTTCTTTTTGAAAGTTAGTTCAATTCTAATATTTATTTAATTTACAGATTTAGTAATATGCTTACCAGTATTTGTTTAAGTTCTTGTGTGTTTAATTACCCCCTTGTGTGTGTTAATGGTCTGATCAGCCACTATTTTAAGTTCCCCTTATGTCTTGTTTGTGAGGTCAGTTTGTGCTTGAGTTTATTAAGTTACTACCTGAGTTGTACTTTGTTATGTTGACTTCAGTTTGGGCCCAATTTATCATTTTTGAATTAATTTTGGGGGGTTTTGTAATAAATTAAGATTATATTTCGAAATTTCTTTAACATCTCTCTGGCTGGTCTATGCAAAACCTTCACATACACTTATGTCCATTCTTTTGAATAAACTACAATAAAGATGTGCGATACTGCACATATTTTGGTATCAATCCAATACCAAGTACATGCTGTGTATCGCCGATACAAATGCTGATACCGATACTTTTCATTTAAGTTTTATCATCAAACTTCTGACTTTCAAATGTTTTTGTGTCCTTTCTTTTGAATTATTTTGTTCAAACCTTGGACAGAATTTGGACAAAGTGAAAAAGTGTCTACATAGTTTATTATTTTGATGTTTTTCCTAAATAAACAAAATGGGGGGGATAGCATTTGAGAGCAAATCAAAAGAAAATTCTTCTTGAGGTCGAGTTGTGAAACTACAAAACAAACATTTCAAGAGGAACTCGCAGACGGTGATTCTAATCTGTTGTGCTATTATCAATATTTTTGGATTGATTCCGGCCACCACTAACATGCAACAGTTTTTTGGTCAAGTAAGAAGTGGAATTTCCTTGGAAATCACAATGTTTATTTACTGTACAGTATGTCACAATTCAGATGTATCTTGGTAAAACATAAATCTGTGCTCAGTTTCAGTGATGTCACCAACAACAGTTTGTGAGGTTCTAATTTGTGTTCCGTAAATATCTCCCTTTCTAATATGGCGGCGGCGTTGACGTAGTCACACATCCCGGCTGGGCGAAATACGCATGCCTGAACTGAATAAGCGGTTTTTTTTTGTGTGTGAAAGCGACAAAATTTAAATCCGACATGTGTTTAATGATTAAGCTTTTATTGCCTTTTTACGTCAGTCTGAGATGTTTTAGGAGATTAACGATTTATCTGCGAGGACGGGATTAACCAGGCAGTTCAGTCCGTCAGGAAACTGCAAGGTGTCGGATTAACAGTGTTTTGCAGATTTATATATAGGCATACTCAGTTGTGCTTTCAGCCGGGATGTTCAGTGTGCTTCCCAGAGCAGCTGGCTCTGCCCTGAGGCAGACTCGGCTGCTGTTTGCCCGCACAGAACCCCGCGTGGCCCTGCAGCTCCGCTTTGCAGCCTCTGCGACTCTCCGCTTGCTCCAAGACTGCCTCGGTGAGTTTAACAACAGCCCCGCTCCTTTTAGTGCACATCAACTTCCATAATGAACTCGTGCAATCTGCATGTGGAACCGCCAGAGGTCAGCTACGGAGGGACGCTGATGCGTTTCAACTACGTGTGGCTGCGGGACCACTGCCGCTCAGCGTCCTCTTACAACTCCGCAACCCACCAGAGGAGCCTGGACACCGGGAGCATAGAGCTCACTCTGCGCCCTGAGAGCTCCGCGGTGGAAGACGGTCAGCTCGTCCTCACCTGTGAGTCAGCTGTGAAACCTGAATGAGGTTAAACACAGTACAACCCCGTTTGACTGCGTTTATTAAGAAGGGTTTTCCCAATTGAATTTGCTCTCATGCCCATCTAATACAGCCGTACCTAGAAATAATCTGCTTTAACACTGTGATACTTCACAGTATAGCAGAACAATTTACTATAATTTAAAGCATATCTGCTGTTTTATAAAATAGGGAACATGCATTTGGAGTATAAAATAACAACAACTCTTTATTTCAGCAGGATAAACTGGGGTTAAGATTGGATCCTATGGGAAGATACGCCAGTACTTACAGTATATGAAGATCTTTACCCTTTGTCTCCATAAAGTGACTGACAATATATTGCTTTATTGTCAGGTGACACCAAGAATCCTTTAGCTTTAACTATTTTTTAAATAAAACAATTGGTTTTCATGTGTTGATTTTTTTTTTCAACAATAACTTGGATGCAAAACAGGCCCAAAAAATGTTGCAAAAGAAACTAAGAGAAATTAGCTGCATGGAATTTAGAAAAAACACGCTTCCCTCATCCTATAATAAAATGTTTCATTGGTAAGAAGTTAGCAGGTCAAGAATGAATATGTTTTAGATAGGCTAAACATTTATTTTGCGTCCAGATTATCTGATACCTTATTGAGACGAACCAGTAATAGTCTGGTCACCATAACTGGCATCTCAGAAAGACGTTTTTCTTCTTTTTCGGCCGTTGAAACCTACTTTAATAAACAGCTTAATTGCTCTAAGGATGACTTCTATCTAATTAAACCTCTGTGTGTGAGTAGCATGTTTATTTTAATATCTAAATTAATAAAATGCAAAGTGATAATATTGTCATTCTTAACATGTAATTCTCACAGTAATTAGCCTGGTCATTCCTCATTAACCCCTCACATTAGTTAATGTGTGGAGTTTGAATGTTCTCCCTGTGCTTCCTCCCACATTTAATTGGTGTCTGAAATAAATTGCCCCTTGGTTTGTTTGTCTTGTGTGTCTCTGTGGATGATTTTTAGGCCTTGACTGAGGTAGATAAAACTGGCTTCACATGTAGGTACAGTAAGTATCGGCCGGTCACCGATCTCCCGACCTGATTTTTATTTCCAGACCTTTAGTTTTTTAAAACACATGTTTAGACAAATACATTCCCTGGAATCATCTTAAGACCAAACGATGGGATTGGATCTGCCGTAGTGTTAGTATGCATCAAAACTTACGTGAAGTGACAAATGAGGAGGTGGTCGCCTCGAGACAGACGATGTTGATGTACATGCTCTTATAAAGGCGTACAGAATAATGTGGCGCTTCATGTTAGCTGTTCAAGGTCAGCTGCGCGTGTTGATTCACGAGCGCCGCTTCTGACACCTTCATTTCAGTAAAAGCTCAATCTTCTAACCCCATGTAGGTAGGGCTTGAGAAAAGGGACGATCACAAAAGAAAGTCCTACAAATACAAACCAAATAAGAAACAAACTTCAGTTTAGTTCAGAAGTGATTGTAATGTCGCTCTGCTTACAGGGCCTGGTGGCCACGTGTCAAAGTTCAGCCTCAGTTGGTTGGCTGAGAACAGCTATGAAGGAAGGAAGACGGTCATGGAGCAGCCGTGCGTCCTGTGGAACGCTAACATCTACCAAAACGCTTGCATATCAGCAGCCAAATGGGACAAGTTCATGAGCTGCGACAGCGAGTTGAAGAAGTTCCTTCAGAACTACCTCTGGTATGGAATTGCCTTTGTGGACGACGTTCCGACGACAGTGGAAGCCACTGAGGAAGTCATCAGGAGAGTCAGTCTGATCAGGTAGCACTTTTTTTTTTGTTTCGGATTGTTTTGTTTCTAGTGCAGCTATATTCGTCATAGATTGCATTACCACTTGAGCAACATTAACTGACCATTTGATCTCTTTTTTTGTGTGATTCTTCAAAGAGAGACTATTTATGGGAGAATGTGGAGTTTTACATCCGATTTTTCGAGAGGCGACACTGCTTACAGTCAGCTGGCCCTGGACCGTCACACTGACACTTCTTACTTTCAGGAGCCATGTGGGTAGGTACAGTAGAATATGCCAATCGTTTTCAAGCTTTTCCAGACTCTGGGGACTTTGTACGCAAGACTCTGACTCATATCAGGTAGATCCTTTGCCCCATTGGGCCTTTATGTAGAATAAGCTGTTGCTTTATAACTAAGAAGTGTTGGCCGCTGTTGCAGAATCCAGGTGTTTCATTGTCTCCGACACGAGGGTACTGGAGGGAAGACGCTGCTGGTGGATGGATTCTATGCTGCGGAGAAGCTCCGCCAGCACTTCCCAGAGAACTTCGAGCTGCTGTGCCGCGTCCCCATCAGGCACGAGTACATTGAAAACACAGAAAATCACCAAAACCACATGATGGGCATTGGCCCCGTGCTCAACGTCTACCCTTGGAACAATGAACTCTACATGATCCGGTAGGCTGATGTTGAAATCCGATAGATTTTGGGCCATAGATATTGATCAGTAATGCTAACTGTTTGCTGTCCTAACGACTCCAGATATAACAACTATGACCGGTCAGTGATGAACACGATCCCCCACGACACCATCCGACGATGGTATGTAGCACATCGAGAGCTCACCACAGAGCTACGGCGGCCGGAGAACGAGCTGTGGGTGAAACTCAGTCCAGGGAAGGTAAGTAAGTTTAATCAAGAATGTGAAAGCTGCGTGACTGAAGTTCAAAGCTTAAATGTAACGTAGATATCCTCTTTCTCTTGTCCCCTAAGGTGATTTTTATTGACAACTGGAGGGTCCTACATGGGAGGGAATCTTTCACCGGCTTGAGGCAGCTTTGTGGATGTTATCTGACCCGAGACGACGTCCTCAGTGCTGCACGCCGCTTTGGACTACAAGCCTAAACATACAGATTCTGTCATTTCAGTGCCTTAATCGTTTGCCTCTGTCACACAGATTTCATCACGTTGGACTCGGAGTCCAGTCCAGGAGGATGTTCTGCTTTGCTCATATACATTTTGTAATATTGCTTTGTTTTTAAAGATTTTTTTTTAAAATTTTATTTCACCTGAAAAATATTCTCAGGTGATAATTTGAGCAGTGCTGTGTGAGAAGCTTAACGTTTTTGGGATATTGTGTTAGAACCTAATCCTTAAGATTCTCCATTACCTGACCTGTGTCGTTCTAGCTGACCTCTGAGGCCTTCAGAAAACTTATAGATTCACACTGAGATTAAATAAAAAAAACACACAAATGGACTTTTGGTGACCTCTGAAGGCAATTGACTGCGCTGAATTCTGTGTATCAGAGTAAATATGAAGTATGACATTCTTCATATTTTTCCTATCTCTGAAAGAACTTTGTTAAATAAAAAAACAAATGAAATGTGTTGTAGTAATATCATAAAATGTGGAAAAGTTGAAAGGATATAAATATTTTATTCTGGTAGTGATTGACCTATAGCCTGACCCCTACAGTAAATGCAGTGAGCATACTACATGGGCAAGCTTGACATAATTAAGTGGATCAGTAAGTAATTTTACAGTAATCATGTTAGTGAAGTTTATTTATTCTAATTAAACCAGACACTTTTCTATCAGTAGAAAGATCCAAAGATTTTTCTAAATGTTTAGAAACTGAATGAAAGAAAATCTGATGCGGTGTACTTACAGTGCCTTGCTAAAGTATTCATCCCCTTTACACTTGCTCCAGTTTGGTTTTGTGGCAGGCAAAAGCTTTAGTGTAGTTTATTGGGATTCTCTCAGATAGACCAAAACAAAGCTGTGCATATTTGTGAGACTGAGGAACAAAATATGGATGATTTTCAATATTTCTTTAACAAATTAAAATCACAAAACTGCGGCATGCATTTGTATTTAGCCTCCTTTACTCTGGTTACCTGCAGAAATCACCAAATCAGTCATTTTATTAGTACTTTTGGGTTCTCAATATGACTCCCTGATGATAAATATAAAGTACCGGTATATATCTAAAAGGAGTTGCAGGAATTTCAAGATGTCCTGCAACATGAAGTCTTAGGAGGAGAATATTAGAGATTCACATTAATCAGGGCCTGGGACATTTGTGTCTACCTCAGTATGAGTTGGATGGAAAAGTAGTAAATGTAATAGAAAGCTAATAGAAAATGAAGACGATGAGTTTCATCATTTGAAGTGAAATCTGATCGTGATTCATGTTAAACAGTCATTCCAAATGGTCCGTCATTTAACCCGTGCCGTCCTTCCAGTTGTTCTCAGTCGACCCTTTCTCTTCAGCAAGGAGGTTGCTAAATGTAGTTGCTATAGAAACCTTACCCAAGGAATCCGTGGCTCCCTCTAGTGGAAAAATAAAGTGTTTATCTTCCACTTTTTAGGCTAAAGTCTTAATAATAAAATGACATAAGATATATATGTCTATAGTCTGAACCTGTGCACACACTCTAAAGAAACAAGAGTGACTGTGCCAGGAAAACAATGTTGCGTGTGAAGAATCTGGTTGCCAGTGGAAGTCACCAAACACAAACGGCTGACCTTAGTCATTGTAATATAAATGCACACACATGCAATTCTAATCAGAACTCTCTGTACAGTCATCCTGACCATGACCAGTCTGTTCATTTTGGACTGCTCTCTTTTACAGGAGAAATGATTATTCAACTATAATAAGCTTTAAAAACAACAACAAACTAATCACATTTTAATTAATTTACTCTGGATTTTATCCTGTTTTTTGTTGTTGATGTTTTGTTTTCTGTTTTTGCAGCCATCAGCAAGTTTCTGGTGTAATTCCGGTTGGAAATTTCACTCTAACTCTTAACTAAATGAATTTGTATGATTCGTTTGAATTTGTTGGCCTCTACATGGTTAGCAGCCTTTAAGCATAATCCGTGCATTTTCAGTTTCTACAGTTTAGCTGTTGCTTTAAGCTGAGGGGGAGAGTTTGAAGGCGGCTGCATTTCTTTTTCGCTCCATCCACTTTTGAAATGAACCGGTACAATTGGCAGACCTTCAGCATGACACAGCCACCACCATGCTTGACTGTTGTTACAGTGTTCTAAGGCTTGAAAGCCTCCATGCAGTTAGAATGTGTATGTGGGCAAACGTCAGCTGTGCTTAATGTTCACCATATTCCAGATCCTGGAGGGCAGGATTAAGACTGCGGGAGTTGCTGGGTTGCCTGTTGACCATCCAAACCGATATCCTTAAAACGCTGAGAAATTTATTGTCGAACAGAAAAATGATCCCTTAATACACATGAAATATGATTTTAAAGTTGATAAAGTGGGCCAGCACTATATATTTCTTTTTTAATTATTGACCTCGGATAAAAGCTTTAAAGCCAGTGCTGTGCCAGAAAGCAGTCATTTTAAAGGAGCTATTCTGCCAGCTGCTTTTTAATTGGCCACATAAGCTCATGCTGAAAATCGAAATCGCTATAAAAAATGTACGGTAATCAAATAACACTTGCCGTGCAAATACATATTAGACAGCACATTTTGTTGTTGTTGAAGTTCAGTTGCATAACTGACAATGGTTCAAATGCATCAAAGTGTAGCTCAACACCCAAACAGTAATAAGCGATGAATTTCTCTGACAGACCGTAAGTCTAATGTAATGTAATGCAAAGGCTTAAAACGTGCAGATTCAGAAATAATTTATCAATATCTGTGAGTGTATTTATCTTCTTCTTCTTGTGTGTCCTTTTCACTTCAGGTGCCTTCGATACAGCGAGTGTCGGCCCCACACCTCACTGGCTGATTTTGACCTGAGTGAACAAATCACGAAGCAGAGGTGTGTACAAAAAACCCCCCACAAAAAAACAAATGTGTAAGGATCCCCTGTTCTGTCTGTGTGAGTTGCTGAGACAAAACCTGTGAGGTGGGTTCAAACGCAGGATGTTTTAATCAAGCAAACCCCTTATGAAGGACTAATTTATGTGCATTTCATGTGTAAACCAGTCATTATTAGTCTCAAAATGTAACCTTACAACTCTGCCAGTGAACTGAAAGCAACTGTACACTCCCACTAAAATTTTTATTAAAGCCTATCTTACTTTACTTTCACCTGCTTTTCATTTTCAGATAAAAGATCGATGATTTTGCCGGAAACGGATATCCACGTTTGTTATTCATGATATGCCGCTCATTATCTGACATATCATCATAATTGCATGCAAGAGTACGTGGGTGAAACCATGTAAATCAGCACTATGCATATTTACAGCGTGCACGCTTGAACTGGCCCCCTCCGAATGGGCCGTCGCTCGGCGTCGTTTACATGCAGCAGACATGGTTATGTATTCTGTATGCGGTACAAAGATGCAGTCACAGTCCTCTTCTAATTTCCACTGACAATGAGGAGACTGCTGCGGTATCCATGGAAACTACAGAGGATACGGAGGCCTGCCCACCAAGTTGTCCTGGTAACTGGGTGAATGAGACGATTCTGGCTGAATGTAATTCCCGGTATTCAGGGCCAGTAGTTTTGATAAGTTTGGTAATGTGACAAACACAGAAAGGAGAATACAAATCACTGAAACAGTTGTGTAAATGTGTGTGGGCGTGTGTGGGGGTTTGTGTGTGTGTGTGGGTGGGTGTTTATGTATTTCATTAGCGAACTGCTTACAAGCCGTTGTCTGCAGTCATTCTCTGAATGAATGTGGTCCAGTAGCAAAAATCACATCTTTTTTTCTTGTCCCCGATGTGACTGTGTATAACATTCACTGGCAAAACTGCAAATGAATGTGATTAATTTTTCAACATGTTTATTATATTCCATCATTGTTTTTAAATTACCTAGATTCTTGCAAGTGGAGAAGTGTACAAACAGCAACGAGACATCGATGAAACACAAAGCACAGACAAACAGAAAAATAAAAACTTGGCTTGTTGCATTTAGCTCATCAAGGACATTGGTCATGTTATTGGTCTGGGGTCGTCCAATCAAAAAAAAGCTCTCATGGATGTAGTCTCCATCGTCACCTGCTTAAATGTTCCTTTTGAAAGTGACCCACAAAGTGTCCCAGCTGCAATCTGGGCCGTACAGTGTCAATCTTTTCTGAGAAATAGCAATGGATCCAGGAATGATTGAGTTTCTTCAGACAAGTATCATAATTTCTGGCTAGTTGGCAAATAATATGCCTTTAAAAAAAAAGAAAAGACTGTAGGGCATTAAAGAGTGGAATTGTTGGAGGCAGGGATAAGGAAGGACAATGTCATGAATTTACTTTGTGTTTTAGATAAACTTTCTTGACCTGTCCAGGGTGAACCCCGCCTCTCGCCCGGAACGTTAGCTGGAGATAGGCAACAGCACCACTCCCGACCCCATTAGGGACAAGGGTGTTAGAAAATGGATGGATGGATAAACTTTCTTTTCCAATAGTGCACTTTTGCTCAGAATACACACATTATGAGTTTTGGAAACAGAATCATCTAGGGATAAAAGACTATAAATTCTTTAAAAAGGGATGAGGAGGATAGGTGGGATGAAATGGATCATGAAACTTGAGTGGGATAAGAATGGGTCATAAACACAGATGAGGAGAAGGATGAGGGAAGAAGGAAAGTTGTAAAGAGATGTGGAGGAAATAAAGGGGATGAAAGGGAGCCATTAAAAGTTGTAACAAGGATGGGTGGGGTGAGAAAGTATAAAGAGAGGAGGAGATGAAAATGTCAATAAAGACAAGTAAGGAATTTGGGTTGATTGAAAAAGATAAAGGAAACCAATGACGATCCCAAAGTAAAAAAGGATGAAGAAAAAGAAATGAGTGGTAGAGATTATCTGATGAGCAGAATAACGTAAAGGTTTTTAAAAATGAATAGGGCCGATGAGTGGGATAAAGAAAATGTCTTCAAAGTGAAGAAAAGGATGAAATGAGATGAGACAAAAGGTGGAAGAGAAAATATTGCGGATGTGTGAGAAACCTCATTGCCTTTCACATAGTCATTAAAATTATAGCATTCATTCATAATAAAAAGTAGACTTTTAATCATAATTTGTGAAGGGAATAATCTGTCCTAGAATTCTTTTCTTTTTTTTTATCTGACAGTCGAAAACATGAAGTGGCATTCCCATTATTTTACCTTTCCTTTACATTCAGAGTCATGATAAGATTTCATCGTTCTGGGATTTATTCTGACATAAAACCCACCGGCCTCACAATGAGTAGCTATAATATAAGACATTATATCATAATAACGCTTCTGCAGGGAGTTGATGTTTTCTGAAAGTAGAAGAAACTTCTACTTAACTCTCTTCCTGCCTTCCCAGTGAACAGAGCGGAGAAAATTCTTTTAAAAAGTGTCATTTCCCGTTTGCTACGTCTGGTGTCCACCTTTCTTGAAAAACAACATTGAGTACTTTTGAAAAAATTTTTTAAATAAGAGACGATGAATCATACATGATTAATTGTCTGTAATTACCAGAAGCTGACAAAAGTGATTAAGGATGTGAAGAATGTTGATCAGGGGTGACTGGAAGGGCGAGGGAGGAGAAGAGGGAGGTGACAGGATCTTGTAGTAAAGGGGAGGGAAGTGTGTGGAGCTCATTATCCAGAAGACACTTGTAGGTTGGGAAGAGAAGACGACCTTGGTGTCTTCAGACTCTGATCAAAACAACATGTGTTGGCAGCTGTGTGTTTGGGTACACGGATGTGACTGAGGGTGGTGGTGTGTGTGTGTGTGTGGAGGGGATCTACAAATAAACCTAACAGCATAACTCATGACCAGCCGATGACACTTCAGGAGGTTTTTCCCACGATGACAGACGTGAAAACCACATTCAGGATGAAGATATTTACGTGAAAGCAATAGTTTTGTTCTTTTAGTCCAATATAAACTGAGATGAAAAATAGCCTGTAGACCACAAATTATTCATCCGCCAGACAATTCAAGGGAAATGACTCAAGCTGTGTAGAAAATGTACGTTTGGAGCGCAACTTTCATAGCTGCATTATGAAAATTACAAGCTTCATTTCAATGCGTGGCTTGGTTTCCTATTTTTGTGCAACCTTTTTTATTTAACTCTCACTATTAAGAAATGAGGGTTAAAACACAACTGATTGGCCTCTCAGCAAAGACTGAACCATTTTTCATTATGTGTGTGTATATATATATATATATATATAAACACCACACTAAAGCCAAAGACCATAAATATGTGCAACTTTAAAATCTTCTTTCTTGCCATTAAGCACTATATAAGTAATAAATTAAAAATTAAGATGATTAAATGGGTAAATGATGTTATTGTTATTACAAAGTCATGCATTTGTGTCTTATTTGGGCCAGACTTATGCACAGAGATAGCCACTTTGGGGTATGTTACATCCCCAAGGCAGTCCAGGGAGGGGGGGGGCTGTAACAATAGATAAACGAGGGAAAATGAAGAGACAAAACCAGGAGGGTAAAGTTAAAGTTCTATTCTTCAAGAATAATCTGAAGAAATCTTAAAGGCGAAAATGAGAACTTAAAAGGAAAGAAAGGGGAGAGTAACAACAAAAACCAGGGTTTCTGGCAAACAACAAATCCTCCATCACAGAACCACAAAGCTGCAGCACACATGCTGCCCAATTGGCCAAGAGGCCCTGAAATCACTTTCCCAGCTAGCTTTATATTCTGCTAATCAAGAGGCAGAGTGAAACCAGCTGGGCCTGCTTAACCTGCCAGAGCTCAGCAGCAACCTGATATAGGGTGGCAGCCACCACTGCATGTAACAGAGTACATGATTACACAAGCACGTTAGCATTCATAATATTAATGTCAACATTCTTCTTTCTTTTTACAGTTAAGTAACTGAAACAAGTTGAAATGCTAAAATTGACTTCAACAATTTTTACTGTGTTGTGAAGAAAACGTGTGATTTTATGGCTTCAGATATCAGAACAGAAATGAAATGATAAGATTAGCAAATAATCATTCATCTGCTCAACACCATTTGTTCTTCTCCGTCTTTTATGAAAACTTAAAATAAGTCAGCCTTTGCCTTTATCTCATGAAATATAAGCAATTAAACACTTTAATAAAGCACTTCAATGCTTTAAAGTGCTTTTATAAGTAACATTTTTAGAAAGGGGTCAAATTTGTGAACCGGTGCGGCACAGAAATTAATTTAGCTACATGCTAATGCTAGCATTTCTTCAGACAACACCATCATTTCTCTTTTTATCCTATCAAAGCTTTACGATCATTCCTCAGTGTACGCTGTCCTTCTCGGCAATGTCTGGAATCTTTGATTTTTGCTCAAATCTCCAGAGAGGAACGCTCTATGACCAGCATGAGCATTTGCTGCCTTCAACCTCAAATAAGTGTCAAAAACACAAATGACTCCTTCGATGAACATTCCCAACATTTAATAAAAAAATGAATTTACAAAGAATCAGTAGCATCAGCGTTGTACATGTTGTATCCGTTGGTTACCCGCCATGCAGAATTAAAATTTATGCCAAAAACAGTGATTTATCTGGCTAGTGTTGTGCTGCTATCACAGCTGTAGAGTTTCTGGGAAGACTGAGGTGTAAATCAGACAAAAGCCACAAGATGGCAGGACAGGCTGTCACATGCTTGGGATTTATTTTGTATGTAGGCGGGGGTGAGAATGTGTGTGTTATAGAGCGTTTAATGCTGCTGATGGCAATAGAGCCACGGGCAGCACAGTTCGGATTCAGCTCTGCCCTCCTCCCCAACTTGGGAAAAATAAATATAGGGCAGGCATTTAGAATGACTTCACATAATGTCCCTACAGCTACCAAGCAAAGCACAGCACTCATAAGAGAGGGGCGGGAATCAAATCCAAATCGTATGCAGAAACAAGAACACACAGCGGCAAAACACTGTGGTGTAAAACATCGTCTGACTCGCTCTGAGGAAAAGGTCTCATCCGCATTCCGTTTGCTTCTCCACTCCAAAAGCCAAACCCAGTGACACCGAACAATCATTTCACATCGGCGTCAAATCCAAGTGTGACACAGTGTGCCTGCACAAAGATTGACACGATTGCACAAGCAAACCGAGAGCAAATGGGACACTGGCACTCGGAGGCCCCGTTTCCTTTTAATTTTGTCTTTGAATTTCAAAGTGTAACGCTTGAAAAGGTGACCTATCGCGAATTGGCAGAGGAAGAGGGAGAAAAAAAAGGGGGAGAAATAGAGGATGGAAGTGCATCAGGTTGCAGCTTCATCGACAGCCTGTCAGTGTTGCACTTAGGCTATAACTTCCACAAAGTGCAGACAGTAAAAAAAAAAAAAAAGGAGCAATCACACAGATGACCCGGACAGGCTCAAGGAAACGTTTTGCTTTTCCAGACATTTGGTTTTATACCCATCGGGACTAAGGATGTTTTGCTCCCTAAAATCGGATCTTTCTCAGCACAGAAACGCCAAAATATGATGAAAGGCAGGCTGCTAAAAAACCTTGACCTGATATTGTTTCAGGAAAAGATCGTACCTTAATGTTTTAGAGCTCTTTCCATGTGTTAAGCATAATACAGTGTTTTGAGGTTCGCTTACGATCATAGTACCTGCAGCAAAAAACTCTCTAAGCATTGTCATTAATCCAAAATAGTCTGAAAATAACAGCTATTCTGAGAGGGCCCCAAAAACCAATGGTGACTTCTATGTTGTTAAAACAATTTCAATTTGAAATGGTCATGTTTTATGAATTTATTATAACTGACCTAAAATGTTCATAAAAATCCTAGCTTAAACAATTGACATTTTTAGGGTCGGAGTGGAATTCTGAGAATCTTTGCCCTTTTCCCCCCTCTCTTAATGCTGGTTAGCTAAAGTCTCTAGAACGAACTAATCTTGAATTATGCAAAACAAAGATGCCAATAAAGGTATCTACTATAGGTAAAAATATTGCCTGCTTATGAACTTTGAGCAGAACTTCACTTGGAAAATTCCAATCAAAGCCCTTTTAAGAATGAGAACCGTTTACTACTGCTAATCCTGGCAGGTGTTGACAGGCTGAAGCCTAGCTGGTGTTAGCCACATGATATCAGATATGCTTTCCACTCCTCCATGTTTACATATCCTGCCCCTACTGTGCAAACTGTACACCTCAGGTCTTACAGCAGCTTCCTTTTGTTTTCTTATTCCCTCGGATTTTAGAGGACTTTGAGTTTGCGCTTCAGTTGTGGCCACACTACATAAAAGCTCTGAATATTTTATTGGACACATGCTGCGGATTTTCTTTTAAAGCCCAAAGCAAGCGGTCTGGAACAACGCCAATGAAAATTCTGAAACAATAAAAAAAAAATGTTGATGATAGTCTGTTTGATGTTATTTGGGATAATCTCCGCCAATAAATGTTTATTAACTGAATAATGCATTGTTTTAGATTATGTAAGTGAACACAGTATGCATCCTGCTATTTAAGCAAGAAATGACACTAAGTACCTTATTTTCTTCTTCAACTGGATGTTCTAAAGAATCCATAATACCCAATTTGCACTCTGGAACATAGCCTAATAAAATGCAGAGTACAGAAAGTGAGCAGTCCCGGTTATAGACAAGACTTATTGATGGGGTTTAGGTGCCACAGTTGTTGTCTACTGTAAGTTTTTACTGTGACAACCATGTTGATTGTAATAAAAATAGTTAGTTGGTATTCCCAAAATGATTTGTACATGCTGATATCCAGAATAGCAATGTTGATTTTTAAACTATATGGCTTTGGTGAAATGTATTTTGTATGGCCCATGACCATGACAAATATTGATTTCTGAACTCTTCCTGAGTTAAAACATCAGTATTGTTGTTTCTAAATGAATATGAACTTGGTTTTTTTTGTGGTTTTTTTTGCATTATTTGAGGTCTGAAAGCACTGCGTCTTTGACCATTTCTCATTTTCTGAAAATAAATATTAAATTTTTGCTTGGAATTTCAGAGACATGTCAGTATTTCATCAAATTAAAGAGCAATGTTCATTTTACTCAAACTTATACCTAGAAAAAGTAAAATCAGAGAAACTGATCATTTTAAGGGGTCTCTTAATTTTATCCAGAGCTGTAAAGTAGCCTCTACTTCTTCATATAGGTGTTTCATTTGACTGTTCCAGTTGAGGTTGGTGTGAAACAAGGAGCTAATATATCCAAAAATGCATCTGCAAGTTATTAATAACTCCACTCCACTGTTAGCCATGGTGGAGGAAGTGTAATGATATGGAAGCTCTTTAGTTATAAAGATGTTTGAAGCAAAAATATTTTTGCTTTTCTTTCTTTTAACAGAACTATGGTGCAAAATTATATGGACAAATCAACACAAAACTAGTTCCCCATACACAAAACAAACCTTTTTTTTCATGGTTTTCTCAGTCCACAGACCAAAACCCAACAGAAAACAGTTAGAGTGAACTAAAACTAAGACAGCATAAGGCTATGTTACTCATCCCGATAACTCTGCCCTGTCAATCTGCTCCAACCTTGTAAAATGTTATAGGAAAAGACTAAATGTTGCTCTGGATTGACTCATATTGGTGGCGCAGCTGCTTGTATGAAAATGTTGATCATTCCTTAACATGGGATTGTTTCTATGAATGTGAAGAATGCTTGACGGTTAATAAAATACCTTTCTACAAGCTTGTTGGACTTTAACTCGAAATCAGTTCTAGTTAAAGTCACTTCAATCAGTTTAATGATTTTTTTTTTCTTCTACTTTTATTGTTTCATGATATATCGCCTTACATCCTACAAAACAAAACCAAGCAATTCAGCTCACATTTTGTCCCCCTCCACCATGCAACATTCCTCCCGGCATACACACACACACACACACACACCCACACGCGCACACCCCAACAAGCATACTGGAAAAGCCATCAATTCCTGACCCATGTTAATGCACCCTTTCAATATTTTATGTTTTTATATGGAGTGCTGACAATAGACCATGGAAATGGAGGGAACATTTTGCTGAGCTGCTCCACCTGCTCTGAATCTGCCCTCTCAGCGTAGCCGTGCACTTCAGCGCATACGGAGGCCGTGTGTCGAAAAGTAAACAAAAAAAAAAAAGAACAGAAAATCCTCGCAAGCACAAAATGCATCATTCCTTTAAAGGGTTCATTTAATACCTTCCTTCCGCCAAACAGTGTTGTTGTTTTCCCAAGGACTTAAATATGCTCTGATGAGCTCGATGAGGTCATATGTTAATCTTGGCTTCATAGAGGTGAACTCTCTACATCATCGCATATTGGACATTATTTATAAACCTCCCCACTGCCCCTCTCTCAAGGTGAGCTCAACGCAATTAGCGGCTGGAGTGGCTGTGGAGTCGACTGAAAGTAAATTAAAAGAAATCAATTAGAAAAGACCAGTGCATTAAATCTGCGCCGTGTCTGAGGGAGGGACAGGTCAGCGTAAGGTCACCGTGACTGGTGGAGGCCAAGCATGACGGAGATGGATGCACGCGGCGGCCACAGCGAACCGTCCGAGACAAACCGCATGTGACGGTTACACAGTCAGATCACAACTGAGAATGTGAAAGATGAAGGTCATTTGCTTTTCTGTGCCTAAGCAACAAGTGGTAAACAATAGAGAGAGAGAGCGGTGAGATTTGACTAAACCCCCTGCAATTTAATGAACTTAAGCAACAATATTTAAATCAGTTTGAACAATTAAGAGAATGAGGTCGCCCTCGTCAGTCTAATAACTGACTGATATAAGATGAGTTGTAGTCAAAGTTGCAAAGGTTTTAAGCCAGTTTTCATTTTCAGCTGTTTCTTCCACGTAGAGCCCATTTCAAGTCACTCAACAGCGTTTCAATAAGTTTAAGATCTGAGCTTCGGCTTGTCTTTTTCTTAACTCTCAGCAGGTAACTGTATTAATTTATTAGTTTTTATTGGGTCATTCTCATATAGTAAGCTCCTATACTACTTTCACTCTTTTTATAGATGATCTGTCGTTTTCCTGCCATAGGATTCTTAGTGGATTCTGTGATGGTGAGCTGCCCAAGTCCTACTGCAGAAAAACATTCTGAAACCATGACACTTCCACTTCTACACTATGATTTGCGTGAAGTTGTTTGTCTGGAATGCCAAAATAATTCAATTTTAGACTCGTCTGTTGTAGCAAACACAAGGATGGGCCTTGAAACCATATACATTTCACGTGTCAGTTTATGACTGTGATCATAACTATGGTTCGTAACGTAAAGGAAGTAGCCCACAGCTGGTCATGTGATTTTCTGAACCTGAGCCCTCGACTGACTTTAGTAACTTGGACACAAGTCGCATTGTGTAATAATTGATATGGGATACTAGCTTAAAACATTACTGCAGTTACTGTTAAAAAGAAAAAAAGAAAGAAAGATGATATGAGCTGATTAATCATGTCTGTTTCTTAGTAATCTGAATATTGTGTCTGCCATTTCTGAAAAACTCTTGACATCTGCTGTGGCTGAGGCTGCCACTTACCTCAGTGATCCAGGTTGAGTGTCAAACAAGTAAGGCTGATCAGTCTTGTCTTGGTTCTGTTGTTGAGGCCCGTGGGGTCCAAATTAAGTCCACCTCCAAATTTAAATAGCGTAACCCTAACCGTAAAAATATACTTCTTTATTATCTCTCCTTCAGTCGTCCCTCCCCTTAATAAATTGCCTTTCTTCGGGGGTAATTTGTGTTACCATGTCATTTAGAAACATATATTACAATGTTTTTATCCTTGCTTATGAAGTCAATGGGATTTCATTTTAAATTAAGAAGCTATTAGGGTATCGATATTGTATTTTTGCAGATAATCAAATACAGCATGTATAAAAAATTGTGGGTTCAGTTGTTTTTGTTTTTTTTTCTTTAGAATGAGATTCTAATCATGTTGGCACTTCAAATCAGACAAAAACTGTGAAGCGCCCAAATAACCTCAGTTTCTTTACTCAGAGGCAAACTGCGCAATAAAATCTTTAAATGTAGTTTTTCATGTAGAAAGGGTCATATATAGCACATAATCTTGTTATTAATGCTTTGCTGCTGCGGGAGCTTGAGTTAGAGGTTGTTAGAGCCACCTTTAGCTTCTAAACATAATCAACATCGGAAAGATAGAAATAAAGGTCCAAATGTACAACCATTTACAGCGGTGCACGTCCTGAATCGGAGGACAACGAGTCCTGGCAAAGAGTTTTAGTGTCCTGACCAAACAGATAAATAATAGAGTCGTTTGAAGATTAAAATAAATAAAATTGCCCCGAGCCTGCCTTTCTGGACTAAAAAAAAAAAAATTTAAAAATACAGTTTTATATCCTAACAGCAAAAAAATGTTCCAAAGTTGAAAAAGTTCCCAAGCTGAAAAAGGGGCAAACGTCAGCAGGAGTCACTTTTTTTTATTCAGAAAATAGGTATATTTTCATAAACGTGCAAAGTTTCATCCATCCATCCATTCATTTTCTAACACTCTTGTCCCTAGTGGGGTCAGGAGGTGCTGGTGCCTATCTACAGCTAATGTTCCTGGCGAGAGGCGGGGTTCACCCTGGACAGGTAGGGCCAGTCTGTCGTAGCAAAGTTTCATAATTAAATTAAAAGAAGACACCCTTTAGTCTAACTAACTTGTCTTTTGGACTTGCTTTGTATCTAGAAGTCGTTATCAAAACCGTGACACCAACTAAGCGGCGAAAGCTCTGACAAACAACTAAAGAGAATAGCAGCGTGATTACATCATCTGTAACAGAATTATGCAGTTTACCTTTTGGGAACTAATATATGAGACCTAATAGTTAAAATGAGAAAGTGAAAAGAAAATGCTATACATTAGTCCACAAAAGGCAAATCAAACGACCATAGCTTTCTTTACAGTATAAGCCTTTATTTGTAAAAAGTTGGTTGTTTGAATGATAACCCTTTTTATACCACATACTTGAACACTTTGTATTTGTAAAAAACACATTTTGTTCAAACACCTAAAAAAGCTGATTGACACCATAACATTAAATTGCACTGACAAAAAAAATACAACTTCATACCACACAAATGTTGATTCCATGAGTACTGTTACCCCAAATGAAATCAAACACCGTATTAAACAAATGAATCAAATAAGCGCCCAATGTGAACAAAACAATTACAGTACGTAAACCAAATGCTTTTTTTTTTCTTTTTTTTTTAAACTTCCAGTGCCGTATCGTATATCGGATGAATTACATTTCCTTCTTATGAAAAATAAAACAACAACAACAGTAAGAATAACAATCCATAACAAATGCTACAAATACAATAAATCAGAAATGAACACAGAAATGAACCAAATGGTTTACTAATTCTTACTGAAAAAGAAACAAGGTGTTGATCTTGTGGGCTTCTTTCTTTTCATTGCCAAATACTTGCAACTGCTGAAAAAGCTTCTATTTTTTTTTTTTTTCTTTTTTTTTACCTACTGGTTAAATATGAGACAGTCCTTCTGGAAGGATCTTAAAAAGAGGAAGGTACAGTATACTGACATGTGGGAAACTGGGAATCGGCACAGTGTCTTGCAAGTCACCCTCATACAGTAATCGACAGCAGGCCGTAACCAGAGGCAACTTATCAAAGAGAAAATACAGGGAACACCCACTCAGTGTGCAATCACATGGCTTATATGTTAAGATGCTGCAGGAGAGCACCCTTTACATCCTTTGTAGTTGAAGGGCGTTTGATGGGATGCTTAAGCTGAATTGGATAAAACTCTAGCATGCACTTGGTGCATCTATCTCAAACTGATTTACAATATATTTTTTTGTAGAAGTGCACAACAGTGATTCATCAAATTAAAAAGAAATAAAAAAAAAAGAAGAAGAAGAAGAAGATGAAATCACATAATGTGCGCTCCACTGTGATGTTTGTCCTTCAGCTTTATGAACAGTTTGTTCCACAAGATTTATAGAGCTGGCTATAAAACAAGTGCAATTTGAGCATGTAAACACTGAATCAAACATTTTTTTTTTTTTTTTTTTACTTCCTGGATGTGGATATGAATCGGATGGTGTAGAGTAAAAATATACGAAAATAAACCTTTTTTTTTTTTTTTTTTAACTCAGGTCATGCAAAACAAAACCTACAAGGTGAGGACAAAATAATGAATCCACCAGCGACAATTCGTCCGACAGTATGGAGACTCCTAGCTTTGTTCTGGTGATTTGACGTATGTAATACGGTTTTAGCACTTCAGGTAAGTGAAAAGGCGTATTCCAACTGTCCATATTGAGACTTTATGTGCTGTTACAGAAGAAAGGGACATTTCTTCATTTATTTCTTCCAGGCTACAGTTTGCTAACCACGGATCTAAATTGGCTAAAGTGTTTGCTACAGTCCAGCAGAGATTTGCTAGCCTTGCTCTCGGATAGCTAAAGATGTTTGCTACAATGCACCACAGACTCCAACCATTTGCACTTGGGCAATTAGTAAAGTGCCTTGCTCAAGGGCACTCTAGACTTTCTTGGTGAGGAACAGGAAAAAAAAAAAGCAAAAAACATCCCACTCGCCCTCTTAAGGCCACCCTGCTCCTCTAGCCATAGCAAGCTAGCTAGCTGATCATATTTTTTGGGAGAACTTGTGGACTAAGTGGTTTGTGAATGGCTGAGGTAAGTGCAGCGGGTAGACTGTGTTGAAAACTCCTGAAAGGCTTCAGGTCACATTAAACGGACAAACGCAAAAAGCTTAACCGCCAGAACGTCACTTTCCCATTAGCTTTTAGAATTAGCGCTCCCTTTGAACTGCCAGAAACTCCATCACCGCGAGAGAACTTTGTCATGATTTCTCCATTATTTTGTTCACACCATGTGTTCCTTTATGTTTTCAGATTTGTTTTTCTTTTTTGTTAAGGTTCCGTTTGCAGAAGTATGCCAATGCTAGAAAAGCTGTCCATGCCATTAGCAGTGAGGCTAGCTGGTATTAAGAACTGCCATGTTTTTGTTCATGCATTAAGAACTATTAAGTGAAAGATATCATATTTACAGTACAATTCACATGTAATTACACATATACACTAGAGGCAAGAAAATTCACATTGAAATCAGTTCAACACTTTTTTCCCCTCCTCCTTCTCTACTTATTGAACTTAAGTGTTCAAAGGAAAAGAAAACAGCTCTCTAGATAAGCAAATATCCGAAAGAAGAAGTTTCAGAACAGAATGTCCTCACAGCCTTTTGGGATGGAGGTGCTAATTTCATGTCCAGAAAGCTGGTAGTACATGTGGTGTTTGAAATGAACAGTGAATATATTTAGAGTGAGAATGTTTTTTTTTTCTTCTTCTTTTTTTCTCCCCTCCATATGCGTTTAGTATACTATCTAAAAAGCACAATACCTGAACAGGCTTTCATTTCTGGGAATAACACCAACCTGAATAAGAGTTTAATACTTGAGTCAGTTTACATTAGAAAAACGCATTACTGCAAGTGCATCTCATTGAGACCACATAGCAGGCAGTTAGACACAGAAACATCTGCCTGGTTTGCAGTGGAACAAATAAAATCCTCTGGCCACATAGTCTGAATCTAAGCGCAATTTCATAAAGATCCGTCGTATTTTAATTTAAACAATTTAACATTGAAATATGCAAAATAATAATAAAAAAAAAACCAGTTGACATAGTTACTACTGTAACAAAAATGTACCCATCTGAAACACCCTCAAGTCAAAATTACTACCGACATCTAACAATTTATAAAGTGGACCAATTATGACATGATCAACACTCTGGCAACGCAGTCACTTTTCACTCGTTGATCTGATTGCAACAAACAGCTGGCTAAAAGAGAGCCACATCTAGTCGTGATGCCAGCGGAGCATCTCCCATAAGACAACTTCTGTAAGGCAGAAGTTAAGAATTGCAGCATACATGTCACAGGGATGTCAGCAATGAGTTAAAGGGGGAAGCTTACAGGTGTCGGGGACTACTACTGCATATGTGGGAAGAGGCCAAGTAAAGCTTTTATGCCCCCACGCGATGTCGGCGGGTCGCGTTTTACTGCTGGAGAGGGGCAAAGATTTAACAAGCGAGAGGAATGGGGGGAATAAATAAACGATGGCTCTGGTTTGTTGTGGCTGTAAATTTCTCGGTGAGAAGTTTACGGCTAAGCACGGGATATTAGATTGTTGTGTAAAATCAGTAAAGTGCTCGCAAATCTTCCATTGGGCTAAAACAGTCTGTTTTCAAGTTCATTTAATTTCAGCGGGACACATTTGGATCTAACCTTCAGTGTTGCCCATCTATTGCTTGGAGAAAGCATTTTATCTTTTTTTTTTTTTTTTTTTTTATCTTGCCACCCGCTTTTGAAAATTTTGACCTCAATTTCCTGCAGACACAAAGGTGGAAATTTCAACAATTAAAGATGCTGCTTGAAAATATGACAATGCTGCATAAAATTCATCCAAAAAATAAATAAATACTAAAAGTCGTATTACACCGCTGGTCACAGCACTGTACAAACTTCACTATTACTTAGGTAGACACATTGGTTTCTGGTCAGTTTTCCTTTTTGAAGAAATCTTTTGGATACCCAGAGAAGAAAGCATATATCTGATGACAAATTGATATGTTTGCAGCTCTTCCATCTTTATGTTGCTCTCCCAGGAAGGAATTCATCTAATTCTTTATTTATAACTGTGGCAAAATGCTCAACACCACTGCAATTTCTTTTGTAGCTTTTCATCTGAAGTAAGTGACATGTGAAAAAAGTGTTGTTTTGTAAAAATATTAATAAGAAATGTCACACAGTAAAGTCTGATTTGGCACACGATAATATCCTGCAGTAATTCTGTCCTCGAGTCAGCAGCGTCAGTTCACCCTTTCACCAACTGTAACCCCCATTTTGTCCCGTCTGACCTAAATTTTGTCGCAGTAAACAAACTATTTTGTACCACTATTCTTGAACCTTGGCATCATCAGTTTTCTTATTATTGTAGCTGCAATTATTTATGCAGCTACAATAAAATATAGTTTTATTTTTCAAACAGGTTTTTTTCTGACTGGAAGTAGTTTAAATGTTTCACAAGGGCTCAGATTTTCTTTTACTGATTATGCATAAGTGTATGACTGATATATAGGTGGGGAGAAAAAGCCAGGTTTCATAGACCTGATGTTTGAGAACCTGGCTACGGTTCTAATCTTTGACAGCTTGTGACCACAAATACTCTATGTTATCTCCTTTTGCTAGTTATTTGTATCACATTTTTCCTTTAATAGTCCATGAGTAAAATACAGACAATTATTTTAAGTTGCTAAAGTAGGCGTGAAAGATCCCACTGGAAAGAGTAAACTGATGCACACCCGGTAGGAGACATTCTGAGGTAAATGGCAATGTTTAATAATCAAAAATCTGGAATACTGAAAAACCAAAACTGCAAAGGTCGGAAATGTTGAACATAACCAGCACCCCTCCTGGTCGGTACATCAGCACTAGAAATGCAATGTGTGTGTTTTCAAGGGGAAAACATGAAATACAGGCCTTTTGGTCATCATTTCATTCAATTCATGGCTATTTTTCTGACATAATAAATCCCTCCTGATCTTGCAGCAGCAGTTCTGGAGAGGCTGTTGAATAAGGCTACAATGACGAAACCCCCTCCTCCGTACGCCTCTTTCCCGGTACAATACGAATCCGAAATATTCTCCCCTTCACACACCGACTGGAAAACCAAAAAGAGGCTGAGCAAACAAAGATATACCGTTGTTCTGAATGAGGATTTGGTCGATCTTTTTGAATATACATGATCTCACATCTTCACCTAGGAATAATTTCACACAAACAACAAAGGCAGCCCATCTCACTCCCCTTCCCGTTCCTGCGTAGCAAACACAAAGCAGGATTCGATGTCAATGAACTCTGCATCTAAAGAGAATGTGAGCTAATCATTAGGAGGAAAGAAGAAAAAAAACACAAGCATACCCTTGTGAGAATATTGAATGATTTAAATGTACAGAATGTCTTCCCCCCTCCACCCCCAAACAATCAGAACCAGCAATGCACGCCTCTTACTCTTTTATCTCATAATGCCCAACCCCTAGAACATGGTCTGACTCTCTGAAATCACAGTTTTTGTTAAGATGAAATCATATCTACAATAAGCAGTGTAGAATGAAAAACACTTTTAAAAATCCCCACCTCTTTCTCCACCGGCAACCTCAACACGATCCCACCTACATCCCACCACTTCGAGGACGTGTTTCTAATAAAATAGAAAAAGACAAAAAAAACAAAAAACAAAAGAGAATGTAAAAGTAATACAAGTTGACTCTGGGTGGAAATGCAGCAGTCAAATATCCTATCCGTACGCCAACCGAATGGGGACCATTTGGCCGGAGTTGATGTCTAATAAGGTGAACAATATTCACTGTAAAAACAGAAAAAAAAAGCCAAAGAACAACACATAATCCAAACAAGGTTGCTGTACATAGTAGAAACTGAGAGGTTTCCGTGCATGTCGTCCTCCTGTGGGGTAACGGCACAGGGTGCGGGGGTGGCAGCGGCGGGGACCAAAGGTGTCGCCAAGGACTTCAGTGAGTCGATGCCCGGACGTGCGAGCCACCGCTGATTTCTCGAGCTGCAGAAGAGGATTTCTGAGTACGATAAGCATCAATAAAAAGTCAGTGGGACTTCGAGACATCTTTTCTCTCTCTCAAAAACTTTCACTTCCCCTCTTTCTTTTTGCTTTTTTTTCACTTTTCTTTTTGTTTTGTTTTTTTTTTAGCAAAAATATCATGCAGTCTTTAGTTCTCAAAAACCCCTGGTGGGGAGGATCTCATGTTTGTTTCAGGAAGAAAAAACAAACAAAAAAAAGCGTTGAAATTCTTCTCGCACAAGTATTCTTAAACATTCAAGTCATCCTAGTAATACTTTGTACAGCAGAAAGGTTCCTCGGATTTCACATGTGTATATATAAATATAATATATGGAAATATGCATATACATATGTTCAACTTGTATATGTGTATACATATTTTGGAACTGTATCAAAGCCAATTTAATGTGCTCTCAAAATATGGCCCATGATTCCTAGTGGGATGCACATCAATTCACATAGTACAACCAGTAGATTAGGTTGAAAAATCCAAAGGTGATGGGGAAAATGACCCGGGACCACTTGTCGATGGTGCTAACATCTGACAGGTTTGGGATTTTCAACTTGAGCTTGGAGGAGCGTCGCCGTAGCCGACAGTTGGCGCGGCTCCGCATGGCGCTCCGGTCCAGCGAGTGGTGGCCGTAGCCATCCCGGGGCGCCATGGGCTTCCTAAACTGGACGCCGGAGCTGTCGAAGGACATGACGGAATTCCGAGAGTCACTGACGCTGCTCCCCACGTCGGAAGGCATCACCTCGTTGTTCATGTCCAGCGTGGTGAGGAGGATGTTCCCGTAAGCGTCCACCTGCGCGGAGACCAGAAAAGACGCCCAAAATCAGAGAGGGGTGGAAGAATGCTAAGTAGCATTCCCCAAAAATCCCCTTAGACATCTAACATGGCATTCTAAAATAAAACCCCCCCTCCCACCCTTTTAGCTGTCAAGCTTAAGCAAAATGCAGGGATGATATGGGATGTATTTTTCTCGCATGCAACAGAAATAGTTAGCTTCTTCAGATAAACATTTAGTGGTTGATTCTTTTCACTTGCTAAACAGTGACAAGTCATCTGAAAAATGCTGACAAGAAGACTCTTTATGGCATGGGCTGGCCTACAGCTGATATGATTGCTAAATACATGTACCCCAACTTTTCTTTGTTCCTCGAGATACAGATTTCTTCGCTGTGTAAATGACCTGAAGGTGTTGGTTTGAAACGGCACGGAAATGGAGTCCTTGCAATGTGAAAGAAAAAAAAATGGAAAGAACATTAAAACGACTCAAATACAGGCAGATATAGTCATAGTTTCTCAGAAATTGCAAAACGTGTAAGACAGAGATCAACAGGAAGAACTTTTATGAAATTCTGAAAAGGCATAGCATTTAGTGCTTCAGAACGGTAGGAGGGTTTGTTCAGTCTCGCCCTTTTAGCAGCTGGCTTGGGGAAAAAGATGTAGCTGCCAACGCTACCTTTGTTTGTGTTGTCAATTGTCATGCTTTTTCTCCCCCCCCCCCATTTGTTCTTAAAAAGTCTTTAAATACAAGGTAGCAGAGTGAGAGTGAATAAAGCCTACAGGATCGACATAGACAACAATCTAAATAAGAAATGAGAATGTTTACACCACCGTTGAGTTAGATGAATAGGTATCTCAATGAGAAAGTTTGTGCTCAATAAAAAGCAGTCAGTGCTTGAGGGAGAAGCAATGGATGATGGTGGGTGAATGCATATTAGGCTGTGGTGGCATCGGTATGCATGTGGAGGATTGCTTCGGGGTCTTGCGTACTGTACGAGTGGCTTCACGTAAAACGACTATGGTCAGAAGCCTTTTTGTGTGGAACAGTCTTGTTTTCTACTTGAACTGACGCGGAAGAGGTAAAGAAATAAAGCGAAGAAGAGAGTCGGAAAAGAAGGAAGATGCAAACCTGTTCCCTCAGGCGCTTCTCTTCATATCTCGTACGCTCGTTGTTGACTTTGCCCAGCCTCTCATTGATTTTCTTCTGTTGTGCAGGGCCCCGGCCAAAGAACACGTAATTTACAAAGGCATATTCAAGCAGGGCCAGAAACACGAACACAAAACAGCCCATGAGGTAGACGTCGATGGCTTTCACGTAAGGAATCTTTGGGAGGGTCTCCCTAAGGTGGGTGTTAATCGTGGTCATGGTAAGCACCGTTGTCACACCTTATATCACACAGAGAGAGAGAGAAACCAAGGAATCTTTGTTAGACAGATCTCAGAGTTTGTTGTCCCGCCATATTTCTGGTGCTTTTAGATATTTCTCTAAATGGACCCATTCTGTCCAGGGAAGGTCAACTGACATTTTTAACAAGAATTTTCCCAAATTATTAAGACCTCACAAAGTACTTCAGAAAGACAGAGCATAAAAATTAAAACAACAGCAATGACAAAAAAATATTACATCATATAGACAACAAGCAAATACAATAATATCCTAAAAAGAATCAGGGAAAAGCCTTCATTTTTCACTTTTTCATTAAAAATTAACTTTTTTTAATTAGACTCGTGCTGTCAATTGACTGAAAAATGTCATCAAATTAATCACGATTAATTGCTATGCTTAATGTTGTAAGCTTGAAAGGTAAAAATGTACGTTTCGTAAAGAATGCTTAAGAAAATGATTTATTGTCTCAAACCAAACATATCGGGTTTCCAAGATTTCATACTTATGAAGGTTTAAAAGAAGTCTTTTTTTTCCCAAACATAATTTAGAGATGGCAACTATAAACTAGCTGTGCTTCAGTGGAAGGATAAGCCACTGTTGCAATAAGTAAACTACATACTACCTTGGTTTTATCCAAATGTCTCTCGTAGTGTTTTTTTTTTTCCCTTTAAGAATGTTTTTTTTTTTTTAGCACTAGTGGACTTTATTTGACAGTAATCTGACAAATAATATGCACCAATATTATTTACTTTAGTTCTAGGAAAGTGAAGAGGCTGCAAGATGTAGCTCTGTATTGTTTTGCTTTGCCAGGATCAGCAATAAACAGTACAATAAAACATGCCGGAGTCTTTCAAGCTTTTGCCTCTGACAAATGACAGATTAAAATTTTAACAGTTTTTAATATTAAGAGTGGCAACTGGAGACGCCATTATACATTTGGACAATTAGACATGAAATCACTAATAGTAGTAGTGCCAGCCTCACTGGGTGTAGTCCCTTTCAGGGTTATTAATCAGTCCACATTATGTACAATATTAGTGTGGATTACACTGTATCCCTGCTGTTCCTATTTTCTTTTTTTACTCTCACAACACAAGCCAATTCGTGGCAACATCAAACAGAGGCAGGGGAAATTCAAAATGAGAAACATGGCGAAATGAAATTAACGGGAGTCGCTCGTAACCCGCGGCTACATGTTTGCTTGCTTATTCCGTGCCCATAAATGTGGAAGATTTGTGTAGGAACATTTACACATGTGTGACAGATGTGTGTTATTTGTTTCTGTGATAATTAGTGGGTTCTTACGGGAGCAGTAAGAAGTTTAATAACGTAGCGGTGGCTGTGTCTTACCGAGGGCCACGCGAGCTGCAGAGGCATCATAATTGATCCAGAAGGAGACCCAGGAGAGGATGGTGATCAAGATGGAGGGCATATACGTCTGCAAGATGAAATAGCCTATGTTCCTCTTAATCCTGAAACTCAATGAGAGCCTTGGATATGAACCTGTGTGGAAACAGAATGGAGTAAAGTCAAGGGCAAGAGGAAAACAAAAACCAAATCAGAGAAAACCAAAGGAAGAAGTAGGGGGAAAACGTCGACACAAGTCAAGAGTTCCAAAGTCTGCACTTTGACAACGCACAGGGTAGTCATTTCTCCATTTGTTCAGATGGAGCACTTAATTTCCCCAAAGCGATAGATTCCTTTCCAGGGACAAGTTCGATTCCAATTAAACATGGCAGAAAGTCGCAAGCACGGCACATTTTTCTGCAAGCCCCTATCTCAGCAGGCAGCTTCAGCGTCCCTGTGAGAATTGTCACAGTGAGTTGCTTCTGCTTTTTTTTTTTTTTTGCACTTTCTCTGTCCTCTAAACATTACCAAATGAGCATTTTAAAATTGGAGAAGCCCCACGCGTTTACACTGGAGCAAGATGGGGTATATACGCAGTGAGTGGATCTGGGGAAACTCTGCAGTAAAACCAACGCTCCTTGTGCCAATTAAAAGCACAGAGTTTTAAGTCGTGCAATGCTAGTGTTGCCAGAACTCACTGCATTGTATACTGTACCTATAAAACAGTTGTTTATGGACTGCTACACTGCCATTTTAGAGGTGCTTGGACAGAAAGTCAAATAATATCTTACCTGTAGTAAACCTGACCTCCCTGGACACCAGGCGGACGTCCACAATGGAGAACTGAGGTAATTCCAACTCTTTAACCCCGGTCACAGCTTTGTCATCTCCTTCCCAAAAAAATACGATGTCATCTGTTGTATATCCATCTGTGTCACAGTCAGAGCACATTAGAGGAGAAAGAAGATGGGGGGCATTACTTTTTGATGAAGATGCAGCAGTCTGAATGGAGAGCCTCTATTGGTAGGTATAACTCACTTCCTTGATTGAATCAGACATTGGTACACCACTGGTTCTTTTATGGTTACAGTTTTCTGGTCTTTGCGTTAGTGGTTTTGTACAACACTGTAGGTTCATCAAAGAATTTTAACAGGGCAAAACTTTTAAAAACTGACGATAAGTGATCTCAGTTTAAGATACAGACTGGAATCCCATGCACTTCCAAGGCGGGGCAGTTTTTCAGCACTCTGAATCCAGATGTCTTCATCAACACCGTCTCTCTTAAATTACCTTAGACTGTCTTGATCCATTGTTGCCAATATTATGCTAATTGTGTTACTCTAATTTGATCAGAATTCTATTATATGCAGATGATATGTTCCTGTTTATCATATCCAAAGTGAACCTTCAGAAGGCTTCGGAGTAGTCAGCACTTTGAAAATGTCCTGCTGTCATATCAGAGGATGAAAGCAAGTATATCAGGGTCAAGATAAAGTCGACAAAAAAAACAGATGGGGCAACTACTATGCTGTGTAGCAGTTTTGTCAGTCTCTCGTAGTAATAAAAGGTCACCCTTTTAATCTACAGTCCAACATTCATCTTTGGTTATAAACTTTGTATAACAAGCAAGCTACCTCATAAGAGGTTCTGGCTTGCCCTCGGAAACAAGGTTTTATGGCTATTTAACAAAAACTCAGGGTACAGTCGCCATTCCTATACATCAACAGACATGAGTGGAGATGGTTTGTTCCAGTGCCTTTCTATGGACGTTCTTGGCCATATGCCACATGGATCAGACCCCCAGGACAGAGCCAGGACTTGCTGAAGTATATTTCATGACTGGCTTGGCAATGCCTTGGAGTCTTTTTAGCTAATCTGGAAGAGGCAGTTGGGAAGTAAGTCTGCGTGTGACTACTTTAGCTCTGACCCAGCTCCATGCAAGTGAAACACAATAGAGTTGTACAAAAATAACCATCGATGGTGTTATACAAAAGTATCACAAGAAATATGCTACTGCAGTTTCCAAAAAGATTGGAGTAGAATTATTGCTTCATCTATACCATATGTTTAATAATGTCTAAACATTATGTCACATCACTATTAGAGTAATTGTCGTGTATTTTTTGTATAAAATGTTTATAGTTGTCGGAAAGTTGGCTTTAGGGGAAATACGGACCATCCGACACAAACACATTTCTATAACATGTCAAGCTCAGACCTAAATCTGTCAGCCAACAATTACGTGCTGCGCTCTCTCCAGACTCCCATGAAGCCATATCACTGCATGTATTACGACTAGCATGAATATTCATTAACATGTGTCACATGCAATGACGCTGCCACACATTTCCTCCTGGCAAAGCAATTGAAAGTGACTACAGGAACAGATTTATTGGAATAGGCTAGCCTGCACTTACTGCAGAGCTATTTCTCAATCGGGGTAAGTGTTACCACATTTCACATTCCTCAGCCCTACATACGGACCTGGATGGTATTAAACTTACTACAGGACCAGGATTCATTACCATTAAATCTCTCCAAGAGGTTATAGGGTAAGAAAATGTGACATTGTCCATGAAATTGAAGCAACTGACTGCCTAATCCATCAAACTGATGGTTAATGCGCCTGAGTCAATAGCGCAAAGCACTCCATGAGCATAAACAGAAGATATTTTTGCAACTTTTTAATTCATGGCCTGTCTATATTTCATTGCTTACTCCAGCGCCCCAGAGGCAACACTCGGCAGTTCTTATTCTGAACAACTTGTACCAAAAAAAAATAAAATAAAATCTGATGTATTGAGCAGGATCTGCGTGACTGATGGCGTGATTAGTGAAAATGATCACACAAATGCAATTTTTAATTACATGATAAGCTTTTTCTTCTTCAGAATAACGATTTGTCCAACTTATCCTAAAAGTGTCTGGAGGCATGATTTGTTTATGGTTTTCTTATGTGTGTGTTTATGTGCGTGTGTGTATGTGTGTGGAACACCAGGTGTCTTTACAGAAACTCTTGACTGTGTTTATTTCGAGAGAAGATTAATTCATGATCACTGTTTGGGAAATTCAATGATGAGTTAGCGAAAATGAAGGCGAAATTTTTACCCATACAATGCTTTACATTTTGGTGTCATTTTTTAAAGCAGCGCAACTATGGAGGTTAACTATGGAGGGTATGCAGAGATCAAGAGCCAAGTAATGGAAAATCTGTTGACTACAAATATTAGAGCCACAAATTTGGCCTTTATGGAAAGTTAGCGAATAGAAAGCAACTGGTTGAAAAAAGCAAGAAGAAGTTTTGTTTCCAGTTAGATACAAGCCATGCAGGAGGATGTGGCTACAGTTGGAGCAGGATGTATGCGAAACTGTATTTGTTGTGCAAAAATTAGCACCGTACAGCTCTAAAATATGTTTACTCAGAAGTGTCACGGAAGCTCAGAGTTAATGGGACTCTTACCATATCTTTTCTTTCCACATAACAATCCTCCACTACTTTGTGTTATATTCACATCAAGCACATTTGAGCTCATGTTTATAACATGACAATGTCAAAAGTTAGGTTGCATGAATACAGTAGCATTTTTTCATTTGATTAACTAGTAAAAAAAAACCACATATTGATCAAAAATGACCAGCAAAGTTAATTTGGAACGATTAAGTCTTTCCAAAAACTCACAGATGCATAGCATCAGTTGCTATTTACAATCAAAGTTGTGCACATTTTTCAAAGCATGTTTCATGTGAAATTTGCACATTTGTAAAGAGCAGTCATAGCAGCAAGTCCTTCTTTAAATTTCCCCACATATGTGACCAAACACTGATGCCCTGATACTCTGAAACTGAGAATGACTTCAAGGTATTCATCCACCAGTAAATGCTTCGTACTAATCGTGGCATATGCTTTCAAGCGTTAATGAAAGCAGAAATCAATTTGGTCATAGCGACTGAATATTCATCATGATATGGATTTATTTGCAGGACTTACAGCTTTCAATTTCGAGAGTGCAGTTCTGTTCATCCAGAGGGTATCTCCTCAAGTCCATCATGCAGGCAGCAGTAGTTGTTATTCTAAGGACAGAGTGGAAAGACGTGAAGACACGGGTTAATACACAGAGTGATTATAACAGCTTTTGGTGCAGACAGAGACCCACAGCTCACGAATCCACAACAACATTGGTATATACGTGCCTCAAAAGTGACTCTAATGTTTGTTGAAAATATGAAGAATCTATTGCTGCTCAATAGGTCAATCGATGCCTATGGAAACACGATCATAGAGCCTTGAGTTGATCCGAGTTGGTGGGAAACCTTTTCATTATATTAAAGACCGCTAAATCCGAGGGATATCGCAACAATTAAAATTTCAGCAGAGATCGTACCTTACATCTTCTACGATAAAAATACATTACCAAATTCTCCTTAGCATGACGAATATTTAGCGTTCTACAAAACGTATGGAAATGTACCGTTTTCTTACATACATACCGTTTTCTCTAAAGTTGGACTCAATCAAGCGATGTGTAAATCTCACATCGCTTTATGTTATTTATTTTATTTTTTTCCCAGACAGCTGTTATTTATTGCCACTGTCGAGAAGCGGCTTTCTGCAAGGTAGCTTTAGAAAAGATGTATGCATAGTAGTTTATTAGTGTCGGTCCTAATTTCCAGCAGCCCATGAAAAAAAAAAAAAAACTGCTTTTTGCTACAAATTACACATATAGGGGTCCTTTGCATTTAGCTGAGACATTCACCCGTACAGCAAATTTTAGCAATTACATTTTTGCTGTTGATGCCAGCTGCTATGTGTTCATCATTCTGGATTTCATTAACTTCCTGCCCTCCTTTGCAATTGCTTTAAGAATGAATTACAAAAAAAAAAAAGCACAACTTATATTTTACTCGTGTCAAAAACCCAAATTTTGATGTGCACAACATGCATCTTTTTCATGTGTGTGACTGATTAAAAAGAGTGCGACCACAAATACAACGTCGTAAGGTTTTACATTGCTGCAGCGGGCAAATGTACACAGCCCTATACAATACCTAGAATTACTAATGCAGGAGATAATAAGCTGTTTGCCTTGAAAATATATTGCTCGAATACGGAGTCGGTAAATTGGTCACGGTGGTTTGCCCAGAGTTCTGTCGGCAGGTAATTGGAAAACAAAATATGTTCCCGCCGAAACTGATTCGGGCAGATTTACGCAGAGGCATGTACGCCTTCTGTGGACCACGATGAGACAAAAGGCTCTATAAAGACAAAAGACAATAATGCACGAACAAAAAACAAAAAAAAAAAGTGTGACAGGTATGAGCTGCATTCTGCTGCACAAGCACAAAGCAGCTCAAACTGCATTCTGTTCTGCTCTACTGCACTGCTCTCTCCTGCTGCCTCTCAATGTTTCGCTGCTAAGAGCTACTACTGTTATACACTGTGACCAGATGAAGACCTAATTACACTAATCAGAAAGGTTACTTGGCAATCATGATTTCAGACCAATAGTTGGAATGAAACATTTTATCTTGATAGCTTATTAGTGTTGGTAGGTGTTTCACTCTGACAACATGAGGGGCCGAATAGATTTGTAAATGAATCATACTTAATTGTGGTTTTAAAAAAAAACTGGAATAAGAAAAACATCTAAGTTTAAGCTAAATGTTCTTTGTTATAGTTCCAAATATGTATTTTTAAAGATTTTTGTGGCACAAGTCGCCTTTATTTAACAGTAGCTACAGGGAGTAGGGGAAATTATACAGCAAATGGCCCAGGGATGCAGGAGATTCAAGGATTTTGAATGTAACCCATCCTAAAAATATAAATTTATATGTAGATGAATAAAAGGAAAATCAAACTAGAACAGATTTATGTTCTCTAAAGTTGGACTCAATCAAATGAACTGAAACGGAAATAGACTGCATGGGATTTTGGTAGGAATTGGACCTTTTGGTTCTGGAAAGTGCTTTGAAATAACGCCGAAAAAAAAAATAAAAGAGCAACATTACGGGGGCAACCAATAAAAATATTTACATTCAAAAGGTTTGCCAACTTAAAGCTAACATAAAAATCTGCAGGATAAGCTTGATTTGCCCCACGTTTATTTAACCGAAGATGAGAAAGAAGCCAGTGTATTGTATTTAGAAATTCTCAAAAGAGTAAGGATTGCAGATACGGTCAAAAACGTTGCACTTTCAAACGCTGTCTGAGTCAAAGTACCGCTCTGTGCCTGCTACTGATCCAGCCACAGGTCCATCAATCAGGTCTGCCCAGAGTGATTTCAACAGTCCATAAAACCAGTCGTCAGATATTTCTTGGCCCAGTTTTCACATTTCAACTTATGTGTCTTGTTCAGTGGTTGCCGGGTTTTCGGGCCTCCCTATTTCGAACTGAACACCTCATCTACTCCAGCTGCAGGTTCCAGTTCTGGAATGCGACGGCCCTGGAGGAGAACGGGTTCCTCATAGAGTCGTCTTAGATTCTCCTCAGCTCTTGGGTCGTTCGTTTGCATCTTTTGTTCTCAACAAGTTTTGTGCAACTCTGTTGACAATTTGCAACAAAACGTTCGATGGCTGTGATGACATCTAAATGTCGTGCTGTGTCCCCTAAATAACTTGTACAATTTTTGGAATTTCTAGAGTCAGTTACGTCTCATTTCTTTGGCCTGTTTTGCCCCAGGAACAGAACCTGCCAAATCATTATGAACACTTTAATACAGGGTGTCTTCTTAGGTCCACATTTCCCTTATAATAATGTTGCTTGGTGTCAGTGATGAAAAAAATCCATAAAATGTCCTTATAATTCATAATTCTGTTGTCTATATTTACTTCTTTAAAAAAGCACTGGTGCAGCTAATATTTCTGTTCAAAGGTTTCATGGATATTAGATCAGCAATCAGATTTTGTTTTTTTTCCATTTTTTTCTCCAAAGAGTTTTTTGCGGCGCTAGTGGCTCGTATTTTTTCTACAGTGAGCAGACAGGAAGGAGGGTGAGGAGTGGGGGGAGGACATGCGGCAAAGGTCGCCGGGACCGGGAGTCGAACCCGCGACGTCCGCGTCGAGGACTAAGGCCTCCAAACGTGGGGCGTGGTAACCCCCTGCGCCACCACAGCACGCCCCTGCAATCAGATTTTATTGACAGACAACAATAACCTGAGTAAATATGCAAAATGCATTTTTACAATTTCATTTCTTTCAAATTTCTCTGCCTCGCCTTGTCGAATGAGCCACCAACTGTGATTTACCACAATTTCTGGCTGAATTCCATGAACCACCTTTAGGATAAAGAAATCCTTTCAGTAGAAGTCACCTTCCAACAAGTAGGCTTAAAGACTACAGAAAACAAAACATCATGTACAGTTCTAATGAAATTGAAGAGCAGAAGAAAAATTTAGTTTTTTGGCTTCTATTAGTCTAGAAAAGACACATACTCTGCAGTTTTCAAAATCTTACTGGACTTCAGTGTGTCATACTGTGCCAACTTGACATAAAACTTTAATGGTAACCCCTGTTACATTTACTAATGTTTGTTGCTGCAGCATAATCATCTCAAACATCTCTTTGCTGCCAAGGGTGCCTCAGCTGATCTTTAGGGTTAGGGGAGAATAAATGTTTCACATAATAAAAAGACTTTTCCCTAAAACAAAAATCGAGACCACCATTAAAAAACAGAAGTTTGTTTTAAGTCAGGTTGTCTTTGGTTGGTTTTGTTTAGTGATCTGATCATTTAATGAGCAATCATTTAAAATTCATTAAAGGGACACAATACTCTCTATGGTACTGTTCTTAAAGCTAACACCAGAAAGCCACTGTGAAAGTTACAAAAGTACCATGCGGTAAAAAAAATATTTTACAACTCTTAGTTTTAGTGTCTCCATCACTCTCCATAACTGCATTGATGTTTTTCAATCGTACTGTTACCGGTAGCGGTGCCACATCAGGTCGTTCTCACAGATTTAGTGACCGTGCAAGAAGGAGATTAGTGAGAGAGGCCACCAGGACATGTGTGATTATGCTGAAGGAGCTGCAGCAGCTGAAATGGGAGAATCTGCATACAACTGTTGCCCAGGTTTCCTTCTTCAAGAAAACTGCGTCTTCACAAGACATATGCTTCCCAGCACGACAATAACCTGAAGCGTCCAGCTAAAGCTACGCATAAATGGTTTGAAGACAGCAAGATGGTTGGTCTGTACTGGCGTAATAGTAAGGCAGGAAAAGGGGTGAATACTTTTCATAGACACTGCAAACTATTGAGGATATTATCATGAATTAAAGCTGGAATATGTCACTTCCATCCCTCCATTTTCTAACACCCTTATCCCTAGTGGGGTCGGGAGGGGTGCTGGTGCCTATCTCCAGCTAACGTTCCAGGTGAGAGGCGTGGTTCACCTTGGACAGGTCGCCAGTCTGTCGCAGAGACAGACAGGACAGACAACCATGCACACACACTCTCACACCTAGGGAGAATTTAGAGAGACCGTCATGTTTGTGGACTGCGGGAGGAAGCACACACACATACACACATGTATATATTATAAAAGTTACATGCTACAGCTTTAAATCAAACACCATTTTCCTGTTGTTCAAAGTCAAAAATCCTATATATTCTGATAGAGAAAGGCAGGGGAAAGAGCCAGCTGCCTGAAGCAACAGACAGGGATGAATTCTCGATCCCTTGGCAAAAGCACACCAGAAATAAAACTGATTTTATATGTGGCAGCTAACAAGTCAGGAGAGAGTCATCACTTGAGCAGACACGGGTCGGGACGGCCCGCCGCGAGGGTTTGGGATTTGGGCTTGTCAGCAGATGTAGGTCAGCAACTTACAGTCCCATCAGAGATGATCAGCTGCCTCAGACCTGAGCAGGCACTGCAGTGTGATGCTCAGCACGCTTTATTCTTAGCATATTTCAAGACGATCGAGGCGCTTTAAAGCCAACTTTAGAGCCAGTTCCATAAAAAAACAACAGGCAAACAAATGTATTAACGCAAATTAAGGCCATCTTTGTGGGAAATCAATAAGTTCCGATCCCACACAGGCTAACCCTGTAGTCGTCTCTGTGTGCTTTGCTTCCCTACCAAAGAAGATCATTGTACTATCACAGCACTTGGCTTCATAAAAGGAAGAACAAGAGAGAACAGAGTCTGGAATGGAAAGAAAGAAAACACAATCTGGTGAGAGCTTAGCTCAACAAAGCCCCCAATGCTCAGAGGACCCAGTACACTATCAAACAGCCTCCGTAAGTCAGCTAATGATGATTCAGTCTCTCATTTCACAGGCAAGGTAGGACTACCAGCTCTATGCCGTTTTAATATCTAGACTTCTTTAGCTCATGTTCAACGGCATTCTCACGCTTAGATGTAGTCTCAGAACACAACAAAGATTTTTTTTTAAATGCTTTCAAAAACAAAAGCAAAAAGATTTTTAGATGACGTGGTGATTATATCCACAGTACATGTGCATCGTTGTTCTTCCATCTATCTTGGAAGATTGTAGGAACACATCAAAAATGTGTGCTCTTGCACATTCTTCATGTGAATACGACAACTCTTTTCAGACTTAACTTCCCAGATTAGAGTGTCCTTCATGCTCAAAAAAATGCAAATTTCACAAAGAATTCATGACAGATATTTCTGCAGTGGCCAGGCTTGAAGAGTTAAATCTAGATGAACCCCATTTTCTCAAACCCCCAGTCGGTCGTGGCAGATTGGCTTCTCGTACTGAGCCAGGTTCTACTGGAGGTTTCTTCCAGTTAAATTGTGGTTTTTCATGAGGCATTGCTGTAAAGTCAACGAAACAAAGCAAGCGGTTATCCACTGTCACTGCATGCTCATTATGAGGAGTGACTTCAATCTGCTGGGTTTTCTTTGAAACTTATAAAACTAATTTGAATAGAAAACTGAGCTTAAAGCGGCGTTTGATAACTTGGAATACATGTGCGATTGACTCGAAATAACTTTTTATTTGTCAAATGTCTCAAGGCAACATTTGTTGTGAATTGGCGCTAAATGAATGAATGAACTGGATTGAATTAAAAGAACTGTATTGCTGTTTGTCTATGTATGGCTGTGTGACCAATTGGACATTTTCACTAAGTCTTTCTGACTATAAAACTTTTTTTTTTCCGTTTTTGATACAATCACTTTTATTTTTGTTCTGCCAAGAAAAGCCAGTAGTAAAAATAACAATAATAATAATTGGCTCAAGTTGGTAAAGTTTTTGTTCCTGTAAAACTTGATTCTGCCACTAGAGGCACTGGAGTGCCTCTTAAACATACTGACAAAGTACAGTATGTTTGTCAGTATGGACCAGGAATCATTGGTCCTTGATCAATGATCAAGATTTGAATAAGATTGTTTAAAAATATAATAAAAGAAAATAAAGACACATAAACTAGTATGCCATTGGCCACTTTTGATCCAAAGTGTATAGTAACCACAGCAGAAGTTGTTGCTTTACCCAAATGTATGCCATGAGTTTGTAATGCCTCATGAGAATGTGCATATATAAAAAAGAAAAGAAAAAACTTTAAAGAAAGTTTACTCAAATCTTTTTAAACTTGCACAACGTAAAAGTAGGGAGGGAGGTAATTTTATTTATATAGCACATTTTCAGCAGCAAGGCAGTTCAAAGTGCTTAGGTTCAAAGTAGTTCTGTAGTTCAAGTATTATCTTTCTGTATTAAATTACTACTCTCTTGTCATCTGAATTTAGCATAATTCAAGAAACCTTCACTTAAATAATTTGGGGTTTATAAGATTATAAAACTTATATATTCTATCTACATATCCAAAATGAAAGGTTATTGGCTTTAGCTGTCAGTTTACATAATAAAAGTAAATCTGTTCTTTCTGTGCCAGTTAGAGAAACCTGAATACACATCGAATGAAGAAGAAAAAAAAGGAATACTATTACCATTCAGTGCTACGTCAGTTAGACATATTAAAAAATGTTGAGCAGAGTTATGAAAAAGAGTTTATGTCAGCTTGTACTGGGAATAAGTGCAAAAATAGAACTGGTTGATCAAGGCAACTCATGTTAAAATCAAAATAAAGAGTCTGTCTTAAGAGGCTAAAAATATGGATAAACAAAAGAACTAGCACATTTCACAGTGACTGAATAAAGGACCACACAAAGGGGTTTATTGTGGGCGTGATTGTCTTCGGTTCGCATTCTGACTGTGCGCGGACACATCGGCACAGGGGACAGGGAGGGGACTTATTCAACCAGCCGGCCTTAAAATGTGTCACACACAGTGTGTAACAGTCAAAGTTGAGTGCCACGAAATGCAAATGAACCGGAGTAGAAACTATAAACATCTATTGCTGGATGTGTCTTTTGTTCTGTAAAATAAGAAAAAGAGAATGTCTCCATACAACCCGCGAGCAAAGTCAAACATTTCAACAAAGCGCTTTAATTATATGCTTGCAGGAGCCTCGTAACAGGTCGTGGATACAACACTGGATGTAGATTATGAGCTGCCGCTAATTACAGAACGGTGCAAAAAGAAAAAGGGAAAAAAAAAAAAAAGGGTCTTGGGGACAGATCCAAGGCCTTGATGTCATCTGCTATACGTCATTACTGCTGAGAGAAGTGATCACTGGAAATGAGTTCTATTTATACTTCAGAATATTTACCCATCATTATAAAACTTGTTTTTTTTCCCCCCTTGAGGACTAAGTTTCTAAAATAAAATTTTAAGAAAGAGGAAAAAAAAAATCCGTTTGAGGAAGGATGGATTTTTCCATCAACAGAAACTCGTCGACATAATTGTATCTTACATTGGGATTCTGCTACAACTATGGAAGCAATATTTAGAAAGCCGATTATTTCTATTTTATAACATGCAATTAGAGGAAAAAAAGGTCATTTTAGGTAATATATTTTAATGATTGTGGCAGACCGCCAACGCACGAACACTGTGGTTAAAGGAGAATCGCCGCTAATAGACATTTTGTCGACCAAAAACGTCAATGCTTTTATGTGGCGGGTCAGCATAAAGTAGTGCACAGCTGCAAAGCGGAAGGAAAAGGATAACATTTCATAATAAAAATGTGAAAAGTGCAGTGTGCATGTGTTTTGGGGTTATCTCTCTACTAGCTGCACCTATTTAGAGGTGGCCAGATGTTGTCGCCTCTTCTCCAAAGTAGCTCGAGCTCACTCAGACAGGCTGGAGAGCATCTGACAAGATGAGTTGGATGAGACGACTACACTTCACTCAGTGGTTTCAGAGTAATAGGGCCTGAGTACAAATGTGCCTCTCATTTCTCAGATGTTTGAAGGTTGAAAATTACTCAATTTTTAAGGCACTACTTTGTGTTACTCTATCACATACAATCCAACTAAAAGCCAATAAGGTTTGATATTGTATCATGAAAACATGGAAACGCTCAAAAAGTATTTGGCAATGCACTATATGTAGTTGAAAGTGCTATCCAAGTTTTAGTTGTGCTCTAATGTCATAGGCAAATGTTGGTCAGGTGTGGATGCTCTGATCTGCTAACAGGGGAGGGGAAATTTAAATGATTCCACACATGCAAAAGCAGTGCCGGGTGTAAATCCCACCCGGAGCCCTGATGTTATTTTGCCTTGTTTGTACTTCTCCGGTTCCAGCGGAGCCTTCGGGAGCGCTGAGCGGAGCAGCTGGGAATGTTTATTCAGATCAGATGGCGCACTGTAATTTAGCACAATTCTGCCACTGAATTCTCCCGAGTCCCTATACCTGCTTTGATTAACGGTGGTCCAAAGGTTTTTTTTTTTATGTCGAGCACATCTGAAACACACATTAACATACATGCTTCATTTAAATATTACAGAACTGTTTATCCAATATATGCAGAGTTAGCCTATTGCACTTTTTGTTTTTTGCAAATTGAAAAACTTTGGGTGCATGAGGAATAGAGTGTTTACAAAATGTAGCTGTGGTTTTTAACTCTCACTGTTGTTCACTGTACACCAAGGTTGGGGCAAAATGTGTTAATATTATATTTATTATCAGAAAAAAATATGTTTTTTCTCTAGTGTATGAAATCTATAGTTTCTGTTGTACACTCACCCGCTGAAATATGGCATGTTTACCTCTTTTGAACTTCGAGACCAGTGAGGCGACCTTTCAAACATTGTTAGCTTGCGTAAAGAAAGCTAACATTGTCAGCTTACACACGTGTGTGTTAGTTTGCACACACACAAAAAGTAAAGTCAGTAAACTAACTACACTTTTTGTAAAGTTAGCTAACTTTACAGAAAGTAAAGTTATCTTACTTTATGTTAGCTAACATTGTTAACTGCCACACAGTAAGCTAGCACTGTCATTCCATTTCATATCCTAGAATGGCATTACACACCTAAACGTAATCTGAACTTTGCCACAGCTCTTTATACTTAAAGAGAAGCAAAACACATCACCAGCTTCTTTGCATTAATCACAGTACCATATTAAAGTGAGCTGACTTTGACAAAAAAAAAAACAATCACTCCTGATTTCCAGCGAAAGTGATCTAACTTTTTTAACACCCCGTGGGAATTTCGACGGGTGCAGCTGTTCACATTTGTTGTTGACCTAAGTGTCTGCTTTGTCAGAGTGATCTGAGAGGCGCTGACGATTTTACTCCTTTTTTTAGGCTTTCAGGGTCAGTGGATGTGTACACGGAGTGTGCCTTTCGTTCTTCTAGAAACACTAAGTATATATCTAGAGTCACGTTAGCGGACCCTTTGCTTTAAAAATAACACTTTAAAGACTGCTTGCTAGTGCCAAATATATATCTGTCATTTTTCATCCTGTCCTGGGGCCAAACATGCATACAAACAGGGATGATGATTTTTTTTTTCTTTCCACAGCCACAGGTGATGTCAATGTGTTCTTCTTACTCTCATTCTGCTTGTTTTAGTCTGCACTATCTATAGCTTTCATTAGATAAAATTCTTACATTTCTTTGCACTATTAATTGAAATGTACCCTTTCTAAATTCTGGCGATACAGTACAACCACTTACTTAGGGTCAGAGGAAGGTGAAGTGTATCTTAGCATGCATGAAACATTTTTCCTGTATCCATACTTTTTTTTTCTCAGACACTTCAACTTCCTGAATTATTAAAGCTTTGTGAGCTTCTCCGAGACATAGACTGCATCGTAGAACAAGATTGCCTCGTGGTTGATATTGAAATTATGAGGTCAAATCAGAATTCCACGTAAGACATCATTAGGTTTATGTGCAAATTTCTCCATTCATCATATAAAATTGTTCTTTTAATTTATTTCCAGCAAAAGATTTTTTAAGTCTTCCTCAGTGATCTTTATCGATAGCAGCAGGGTGGAACATTATGTTTTTATTGTTTCTTTTTTTTTTGCACTTTGGCTGCTATTTGATTTATTTTTAGTGGAATTTTATGTAGAACACTTATCATAGATATATTACTCATTTAAGCATTAAATAAGGCTCCAAAACTCAAGGAATGATTTAGTGTCTTGTCAATTTAAGGCACAGATCCAAATTTAAATGCTACTTCCCAGCACTTTCTAGCAAGAATCAGTCACAAAGACATAATTCACTTAGTCAAAAGAAATTCATCGGTCAGTGATTTGAATCTGACCATTTTCCCTTGATTAGCTCTGGTATAATATTTATAAAATATTTTTTTAAATCCTGCTCATTTGATACATCAAAAATGAATATTTTGTCTGTAAAATCTAAAATATAGGTTCATTACGAGTTGATGCAAATATAGGAATAATTTCACAATCCCTTCATTTTAAGTTGGATTCTAAACTACTGTCAATGAACCTGTCACAGTTTTTTTTGCTTTATGGCCAATATTTATATGATTTTTAGGACTTAGTTTATCTGAGTCTGAGTGTGCTATTGTCCTTGGAATGAAAATTGGAATCAAACTAAGTGGTAGGTCAGAGGTCAAACAAAACAAAAAGTATGACAGGCAAACTCTGACCATCACCTTTTTCTAAGTTTCTTCCCATTTTTTAGTTGAATCGATAACAAACAAAAAAAAAGACAAAATAAACATAATTTGGCTGCTAAACCACTTTAGCACAAAAAAGTATGAACAAGTAGCTGAAACTGAAGGACGATGCATCTTTCATGTATCAGGTCTGGAGTGTTTTTTTTCCCTGTTTCTTAAATACATGATTTTAAGAGACTCTTTGTCTAATCTGTATAGTTTTCTTTGCCTTTTTTTCTATACTGTATTGTCCTGCACATGTCCTTTCAATGTTGAATGTTGCAAAAAGTAATGCAAGAAGCTTATCAAAAATGCAAATTCTGACAAACACCAGGGAAATCCCATCATTCCTTAAAGGAGCGGTAATATGCGTTTTTCAGACACGTGGTGCCATTTTATAGCACAATCAAGTAAGCATGTTACCTTCAGTTATTATAAAAATGTTGTACAGCTCTAACATGACCTAAAATGAATCTTACTTTGTAGTTTAAGCCTTGAAATTGACCTCTGTCTCTTTAAGAAGCTCCTACTCTTTCCGACTCTCCGCCTTCAGAGCCTCATCACAACAACGCTTCTCATTGTTGCTGTTTACAGCCGTTCTTAGAAGTGTTGGACAGAGATATAGTTTGTATGATTAACTGAGTAGAAACCCAAACGATTCTCCTGCTCTTACCTTAGTCCGTATAGGACAGTGCCATCAGGGTGCAGTCGGATCATTCGGTTTTTCACCGTCACTCCATGAAGAAAGGACTTCTTGTCATTAAGGAAGTAAGTATCAGGGAGCCACAGCTGGTCTGCTACACGGTTGTCCAAAGTCAGGTTTAGTTTCAGCTCTCCGTAGGCCAAACGCTTGTCTCTCCAGCTTTGCTGGAAATACATTGTGATGGTGTAGTCCTGTGAAATATAAAACACAAAAAATGAAAATGTGCATCATCTGTTCTGCAGTGCCGGGGCGTCCCCATCCGTTTACAAACCTCTGTTCATTTATTTCCTTAAGAAGGAGCAGATTAACAGAGAGATTAACAGTTACTGCCAGGATAGTGTATATAATTTACAGATCATCCTCAGGGTTAAAATCCCACATTTACAACTGAGTAGGGCCAGGCTAAGATTTTATTTTTCATATCGAGAATAATGTCATTATTAGAAAAAAAAAGTTGTCAAAGATTAGAATCATAATATTTGTCAGGATCTGTGTTTTCTGTGTTCATTTAGAGTTTTTTGTGTCCTTACGTCTCTTCGTTGTCCTGTCCTCCCCTTGATTGTTCCCAGGTGTGTCTCGTTCTGTCATTACCCTCCCATGTATTTAACTCCACCTGTGTTCCTTGTTCCTCGTCGGGTCCTCGTCAATTTTGCGTCAATGTCTAGTCTGTTCGTCGTCAGTGTTTCCCTGTGCCTGCTGCTCGTTGTTGGACTTATTTATTATTAAAATCTTCATCATTCATCTAACCTGGTTCCCGCTGCGTCTGCCTCACCACCTCAACACACCACTTCATGACAGTAGGACCCGACCAAACCGAACGGTGAGGCTAGCTTTAAAATGGACCCAGCTGGAGCGAGGTTGCCTCCTAGAGGGCAGAGCGGCCCGAGGCGGAGGTCCGGCAGGGAGGACAGGGAGCTGGCTGAAGCTCTCGCCGACCTGCAGCGGGAGCTTTTCCGGGGAACAAGGCTGGTGTTAGCACCCCCCGGATATGGCCCCCGTCGATTCCTTCGTCCGGGAAGCCAGCGACGTGAGCCGCCGGTGGAGCCGGCCCCTCGTCGCCTTCCGCAGCTGTCACCTCCGCTGCCGGTTCCCAGGCTTCGCTGCGGCTCGCCCCCGCAGCCGTTTCCAAGGCTTCGCTGCGGCTCGCCCCCGCGGCCGTTTCCAAGGCTTCGCTGCGGCTCGCCCCCGCGGCCGTTTCCAAGGCTTCGCTGCGGCTCGCCCCCGCGGCCGTTTCCAAGGCTTCGCTGCGGCTCGCCCCCGCGGCCGGTTCCAAGGCTTCGCTGCGGCTCGCCCCCGCGGCCGGTTCCAAGGCTTCGCTGCGGCTCGCCTCCGCGGCCGGTTCCAAGGCTTCGCTGCGGCTCGCCTCCGCGGCCGGTTCCAAGGCTTCGCTGCGGCTCGCCTCCGCGGCCGGTTCCAAGGCTTCGCTGCGGCTCGCCTCCGCGGCCGGTTCCAAGGCTTCGCTCCGGCGCACCCGAGGCCGAGTCAGCCGGCGTTCCAGCCGGAACACCCGAAGCCGAGTCAGCCGGCGTTCCAGCCGGCGCACCCGAGGCCGAGTCAGCCGGCGTTCCAGCCGGCGTTCCTTCCGAGACTCCCAGTGTTCCTTCCGAGACTCCCAGTGTTCCTTCCGAGACCCAGACCCCCAGCGCTCCGACTCAGACTCCCTGTGTTCCTCCAGAGACTCCCTGTGTTCCTACCGAGACCCAGACCCTCTACGTTCCTTCCGAGACCCCGACTCCCAAGACCCTCTACGTTCCTTCCGAGACCCCGACTCCCGAGACCCTCTACGTTCCCTCCGAGACCCCGACTCCCGAGACCCTCTGCGTTCCTCCTGAGACCCTGACCTCCAGCGTTCCTCCTGAGACCCTGACCTCCAGCGTTCCACCCGAGACCGAGACCCCCTGCGTTCCACCCGAGACCCTGACCCTCTGCGTTCCGACTCTGACCCTCTGCGTTCCACCTGAGACCCTGACCCTCTGCGTTCCGACCGAGACCCCCAGTGTTCCACCCGAGACCGAGACCCCCAGTGTTCCACCCGAGACCGAGACCCCCTGTGCTCCGACCGAGACCCCCTGTGCTCCGACCGAGACTCCCAGCGTTCCGACCGAGACCCCTTGTGCGCCGACCGAGACCCCCTGTGCTCCACCAGAGACCCTACCTCGGGGGGGCTCGTCATCGCCGTCTGTGGGCGGCCCCCGGGGCTCATCATCGCCACCTCCAGGGCCGCGGACGGCCGCTGGACCGCCTCCTGGGGTCCCGCCTCCGGGGTTCCCGCCTCCGGGGTTCCCGCCTCCGTGGTTCCCGCGGACGGCCGCCGGACCGCCTCCGTGGTTCCCGCCTCCAGCGCCGCGGACGGCCGCCGGACCGCCTCCGTGGTTCCCGCCTCCAGCGCCGCGGACGGCCGCCGGACCGCCTCCGTGGTTCCCGCCTCCAGCGCCGCGGACGGCCGCCGGACCGCCTCTGTGGTTCCCGCCTCCAGCGCCGCGGACGACCGCCGGACCGCCTCCGTGGTTTCCGCCGCCGCGGACGACCGCCAGACCACTTCCGTGGTTCCCGCCTCCTTTGCCTCCGCCCACCCTGTGGGTAGTTTTTTGTTGTTTTTGGACTCTTGGCCCTTCCTGTGTTTCCGCCCACAATGGTGGGTTGTTTTTTGTTTTTTTCTGGACTCTGGCCCCCCGTCCAGCGCCCCTCCGCCCACCCTTGTTGTGTTTTTGTTTTGTGGGCGTCTGGTAGCCGCCCTTGAGGGGGGGGTACTGTCAGGATCTGTGTTTTCTGTGTTCATTTAGAGTTTTTTGTGTCCTTGCGTCTCTTCGTTGTCCTGTCCTCCCCTTGATTGTTCCCAGGTGTGTCTCGTTCTGTCATTACCCTCCCATGTATTTAACTCCACCTGTGTTCCTTGTTCCTCGTCGGGTCCTCGTCAATTTTGCGTCAATGTCTAGTCTGTTCGTCGTCAGTGTTTCCCTGTGCCTGCTGCTCGTTGTTGGACTTATTTATTATTAAAATCTTCATCATTCATCTAACCTGGTTCCCGCTGCGTCTGCCTCACCACCTCAACACACCACTTCATGACAATATTAAGAGAATAAAGTCATAGTTATGAGAATGAAGTCGCAATATTTTGAGAATAAGGTCATAATTATACAAGAATAAAGTTATGTTACCAGAATAAGTTAATATGAAGAATGAAGTAATTTTATTACAATTTCTCTTAAGTCTTTTAACTCCAGATTAGTAGCAGGAGTGGAAACGACAAACGTCTATTTCAAAGACGAGTCACAAGCCTGAGCTCTTCATAACTCAAACGAAGTTCTGCTCTCATTAAAGTAACTTTTTTCTTGTAATTTTACAACTTCTGGAAATATTTATTCTATTGATATTAGGACTTCATTGTCATATTAAAAAAAAAAAAAAATCTCTTAGTCTTAGACCCTAATACTCCTTCATACAAATTAATACTTTCTGAATAAAAAAAAAAGACCCTTTAGAAATTGCTGCGACACAAAATGAAATGAAAATGGTAAAAAGGAGACATTTGGAAGCTTCAATAAAAACAGGACAATAATAAAAAGATCTAAAGTGATTAATAGGTAGGTAAGCTGCTCTACGCTTAAATTTAATGGATAATTCAGCAAAAAATACGAATGAAAAGGAAGGAAAAAAGGAGAGAATGGAAGAAAGGAAGGAATGAACTCTGCCTCATCAGAGAAGAGCTGTCAGACAGAGTGACGTCACTTCTTAGACATCAGCCATATCGTATTTTTCTCTGCTCAGCCTGCCTCTCTAGTTGCCAACAAATTAACTGTTTACCCCGAAAGGAAATGTTTTCAGTTTTATTCGCAGACTCACGGCGTGATCAAGTATTTGCTTAGTTTCCGTCTTTGGTTAGTTTCACAACTGGGCAGCAGGGCTGTGGATAAGGCCCTCCCAGTGACACAGATAATGTCAGCAGTGACCTGTGGTGGGTGGGGAGTGGGCAAACACAAGGTTGACCTAAGACCAAGGAGAACGTAACTCACCATGTTTACTTCTGAGATGGAGTCGATACTGGCTATGTTGATGCTCATCCCTACGATGACTGGAGGACCTGAAGGAGCAAAGGAACAAGGAAAATGAAGCAAAGAACGAACCTTGACATGTTGATTTTTTTTTTTTAAAGTAGCATTTTCAGCTGATTATTACTGTTAACTGTGAAAAAGAGACACACTTGTATGCATGGTTTTCAAAATTTGTATCGTGGAAAAATTTTTTGACAATTCCAGCAGCAACAGCTGCAAATCTTTTTCGAAGACAAAGAGCAACAAGAGTAATAGGAAGAAGAGGACGAAGAATAAACATAAGGAAAAAGTAAAGTTTGTTGATTTTTTCCTTTCCTCCACTGTCCTGTGGATCTTTTCCTTCGTCCACCTTTACCTCCTCCTATATTTCTTCTCCTTTTAGGTCAAGTTCTGTGCTGACTATCACCTGATTGGTGATTGTGGACACCTGGGCTGATTGGTGGAAAATCCAGCCAGTCAGATCAGTCAGAAGAGTTCCCACCCCCAACTCACAAATACGCACACTAAACACAATTTTCTTGTGAGAACTTTGTGCTCTCTCCATATATACGTGCTCTGTTGTAATTGCTTAATAAGCTCCTTTGGATTTTTGGCAGGAATGCACCACCATACATGATGACTTGAGCAGTATTAAACTGTATTCTTTAACTTAATTCTCATTTTGGCTCCCTGACTTTTGAAGAGAAAAACAGATTTTTCTTTTCTTTCTTTTTTTTGTTTTTAACACAGAATATGTTTACAATTACATAAATAATCTTCAACTAATCAAAAAGCAAAAACAACAATATGGGCTTGTTCCCAACTGTTGGACGATTTGTTGTGCTAATTTACTTTGACACGAGGCTCTCTGCCACATATGTTGCAATTTGTACAATTAAGAGTATTTTGACAGTCGTTTTCTTGTCATTATGTTTTAATTCATGCTCCCCTTGGCAAATTTTGTGATATGTGCACAGTTATGTGTTGTTGTTATTTACTGAAACAAATAAAAACTAAAAAAAAACTTCATCCCTGACCTGCCGGTGACAAAATATGACAAAGTTCCTGGGATGTAAATACTTTTACACCATAACTCACTCCAGATATTTTATGAAAGAACAATCATCTTCCCTGTGAGTTCTAGTAAAGTGTTGATATAAGACAACCTCTGTCCAACCACAACCCCAACAGCTGCTTCGTCTCGGGTAAGACCCAGGCAACATGAACAAAACGCCGTATGAGAAATGCATCACCCTCAGCTCACCAAATTACCCAGGGAGAACGCGCTCATCCGTACTAATTTCTATGTTAGGAACCCATGTTAGGGAACAGGACGAGCAACCATTGCTCATCTTCATAATTACAGTGTGTGTTGCGAGATATGTAAGCAGTTATGCACAATTACTCTCCAAAGTATACAACAACACTCAGTCCACTTCAGTATTCAGACAACTCGCTGTTCACAAGTATAATCCATTCACAGTGTCCGTGTACCCAACAGCCAGCGAGCGCAGGCGTTGTGCAGCTGCGTTCTGTATTAATATTAACAGGAAAAACAATGAAGGAATGCAAGTTTATGAGTTTATAGGATGTGAGAAAGTCTATTGTGTTCAATAGTGCGATGATTAGTAATAGTTAGTTTACCTCATCCTACCACAAGTAGATTTAGTTGTTTAAAGTAAGTAACTTTGCCTGAAGGACAAGTCCAGGAAAATATATAATGTTTTTTTAATGCCTGACATTCCGTTTTAAAAAGAAGTCAGAACGAGAGTATTTGGATGTCTGTCACTCTCGGCGACTTCTCTGTGCGAATCATTCATTTTTTTCTTTTCTGTGCATATGCCTGAGCGCCTTTCCCCCGCTCCTCCCTTCCTCTTCGCTTCCACTGTCACCTTCACTTTGCCTGATCAGGCCGCAAAACACAAAGCGCTGACACCAAAAACAGAAAGTACACAAGTGCATAGCAAGTGTGGCAGAGCTGAATCAGGATTTTCCCATAATGTAACTTGTCTTTATAGTAGGAAATGGCATTTTTATGGGAATCATAAACAACACAGGAGCGGCTCTCATGCAAGAGGAGTTAGCGCATATGCAGTATACGGCAACTCCGAGAGGACTGGAGCTTTGAATGATGAATTTAATCAAGATGCGAGTTTGTGAAACAGATATATTGCGGCTGTTTTTCTGGTTTGCTACGCTTTTCACATTATTGACTAATGACCTGACCTGTCCTGTAGGAGATGTTTGACACTTGGGATATTGTTTTATAACCTAAACATCTCTACAACTTTCTCCCTGACTTCTCAGCTGTGTTCCTCTGTCTTCAAGATGCTGAATAATCATTAATTGTCTTTATAACTGTCTTGAAGGCAGTTGGTTAAAATTGCTTTTATGTAGTATTATCAGAATAAGTGGAGTTGAAAGCAAAAGCACGCCACACTTTTCAGATTGTGTGTGTAAAAAAAACCCTGGAAAACAGCATACCCTTCTCCTTCACAAATACAGTCTGCTTTGTGTTGGTCTAGCCCACCCATAAAATCAATATAAAACATATCGATGTTTCTGATTGTAACAAAACAAAATGGAGAAAAGCTACTGGTGACGAATACTTCTGCAAGGCACCGTAATTTGATCCATCAGTACACGGCAAAGACGGTCATGAATCAAATCTAATCAGTTGATGCTCATGTCAATGAGCACGCCATTAAAGTTCAGAATTATTTTCTCTCAGATTACAACATATTGATCTTTTCTCCTTTGAATTGTCTTAATATCCAAAGCTTTGGAAGAAGCAAAAGAAAACAAACAAAAATTAGCTTATGGCGGGAAAAAAAACACTGTTAAAGAGGTACAGAAATTTAAAGCTAGTGCATAAAAAAAAAATCCCCAACATAACCCTTATCAGCTCAGCTATCCTCCCTAGAGATGCATTATCAGTCTGCTGGACTGTATTCTGAATATAGGACATGACTATAAATGAAGTCCAAGCTGCTTTTCACCCTCACTAGCTATATTGTCTGAAGCTGTTATAACAACACACAGCCATATTTAGGATGTCTGGATAGAATTAGCAGCAGAATGGAGCTCTAAGCACAATTCCCTGTGGAAAATAGGACCTGAATGAGCACTACTGTTGGTAAATTTCTAGTATTATTTGGTTTGATGACTAATTAGCTTATTTAAATTATGCATTGAATTGCGGAGCCTCATCAGTCATGCTCAGATAACAATGAAATGTGCTCACAAACTAAATTATATGCTGTCTTTTAAATATGGGTTCAACATCTAATATCCATACTACCAAATAGTCACAGTCTCAGTGTATATTCTCCTGGTTTTGAATAGAGAGTGCAGGGGTTCAAACACCTCATGCAATGGACCTTACCAAGCTCCGCCCACAACCGACCCACGTGACCGCAAGTCTCACAAGCAAAGCCTCGCGGCGCGTTGTTTCTATGTAAACATGACTCGATTAGTGCATCATTTCTACCAGATTTTCACAATATATCAGCTACTACAATAGACAGAGGAACTAACAAGTTCATGTCATCATCTGGGAGGAGGTTACTGGTTTCTCAGTCACAAGCTGGTTGCAAACCTGAGGCCAGCAGGTGTCAGTCAGTTATGGTAGATCTGACATTTGGTTTGATGACGTCAATATGAGAAGCTACAGACTGATAGGAGGAACCAAAGAGCTCTGTAAAGGTAAAGGCAAATCTTCAGAAGTTGGGATATAATTAATTTAATTTCACATAATAATCGCGGTAGAAGCCATTTGTTCGTTAAAATTTTATGAAATATATTTGATGTTTGTTGTGAATGACGTAAACTCACAAACGAACGAGGTAATTAGTCCAACGTTTAGAAACTACAGCGGCTGTAATGCGCCACAGCAAAGGTAAACAAAGGTAAAATAACCCGAACAGGTGATCAACTCAAAACCACTCCTACCTTTTTACTCTCTCTCTCTCTTTGTAGTTTAAGCAAACCTGTTACCGTGGCAACCGCCTGCGCCCCTCATGACGAGCAAAGACGTTAAAAACATAACATTCAGTCCGTTACGATATCAAGTTTCCAGGCTTGATATTTATTTCTCGATTATTAATCAGCGCTTCCCTGAAAACAGCGATGGTTGCTTGACTAGCTGTACTTGGTGCTAGCGTGGCTAACACGAGTAACAGTTTAGTCCAAAGCCTTTTCTGCTAAAATAAAAACTTTAGTGTATGTCAGATACAGACACATTGCATTGATCTGTTTAGCTAAAGTAAGACTGTGTAGCAGACAGGCTTCAAGGTGTAGAAGTTGTATCAGTTCTGCCATTATGCTGTTCTTAGCTAACGGGAAGCTAACGGTGTTTGTGAGACGGCCACGCACGTGACCACGTAGAATGGGCATCAGCCAATGAAAAGCGGCCCCTCTGGTAAGGTCCATTAAAACGCTCACTGATCCATGGCCATCAAGAAGCTGAATGTGGCTTAGAGAAATGGCTCAACATGCAGTAGTTTCCATACTTGAAACGGTCTCCTTAAGGACGCCACCAGGCCAGGACCCCGCAAAGGCCACCGGTTTTACTCTGCCTCTGCCTGTCTGAAAATCATTGTCATAAAAACATAACAAGTGATTAACTTACTGAACACTGCTCAATCAGTCACTTTATTCATCATATTAAAAAATTCAAACAAATAAATATATATACTATATACAAAAAATAATAATAATACAAATTGGAAGCTATTATGTGGCGAACTTTGCAAATGGGTGAAGGCGCATGATTAGAGAGCTGAGGAAGCTTGGCTAGTATAAATATAATACAATTGGGTATCAAAGGTCTTCTCTACATTATGTCTCGTAACAACCAAACTGTATTTTTGGGGGATCATATGTTCCAAACTAACAGAGTAGCAGACAATTTAAAGTGAAAGAAATAGGAATTGAAGTTCTGGTGAAGCTTAAAGAAGGATTAGTTTGGGAAAACAAGATCCAAAGCTTAGAACATCTGAAAAAAAAGACTATTACACAATCACAAACCTACCAACACAATGACAGGATGTAGAAAAAAAACATTATCTGAAAAGTAGCCAAAAGACCCACAGATATTCTGGAAGGGGTTTTGAGGATTGACGGATTTAAGAGCGTGAATACTTTTTTACCATTGCTTTAGCAGGTTTGCTGGAACAGTGGCGCTCAGTGAAGTCTTGATGTTTATGACCATGAGGTTTTGGATCAATAAAATAATTCGGATTGTGCTGTAACCAATAACTCCCTAATTACTACAGTAAACACTTTTGTTATTATTATAAAGTATTCAATTGACCGGAGTGTCTCAGAAGTAATTTAATTGCTCTGTTTATCCTGATCAAACTTTCATCGCCAATGGAGACTGCAATCCCTCCCTCCCTCTCTGGCCCAGTTCTACTCTAACTTTTTTTGTTTTCACTAAATGTTCTAAAGCTTTGTCTTAAGTAGCGCTGTGGACCATCACACTTTGTAAAGGCAACAATAGCCGTTTTTCCCTGAGATGTCAAAGTGCGTACACAGAGCCTCAAATCTCACCGCCGGTGCTTTGGCATATTTCAGCTCCACTTCTGTAAAACAGAGACAATTCCAAAATAAAACCATTAGCAGAGTTTGCATCTGCAAGTTGAAAAAAAGAGGAATATTTCAAAACTCCATGTTTGATGTGCCCATTTTCCTGGAGTTAGAATCCCTACGGCAGATAAATGTCGCCAAATTAAAGAGGATGCAACGTCCCGAGGCAAAGAGCATTTTTTGGTGAACAATAGCTAAAATAGGGTGTAAACGCTCTCAGCGACGTTTCTTTTTTTCCCCAGGAAGACACCAAATGTGTCAACATGCCCCGGTTTTTCTGACGGACGCCGGCCAACGTCTCAGCAGGAGGAGCTGCAAGCAGATTTCAGAGTGAGCTTTGGAAATAGATGTGGTAGACTGCAGCACAACAGACACAGTGAGAAAACACAATGAGCAATTCTTTCATTGTCTACCAGCGTTTGCCGTATGTGGCTCTTGGTTAGCTGGGCACGGTGACAACAATCGGGGGGAATTTTCCATTAATCAAATTAAAGTTTGCACTGTGAGGTCTTTGATGCCTACAAGGAGTGGCGCTAAAGGCTGGTCACTCCAATTCTCACATGCCTGCTGTGAGCAAAAACTGGCCGCAGTTAGTTTTTTTTTAGCAGAAATGAATCACAGCGGTAATAATGCTGAGGATGTATGTTGATAACTAAATTTAATCTAACTGGTGTTAAAATTGGTTTATTAGAGGATTCCGCTGAAGAATATTAGACCCCTTAACAAAATGCATTCTATGTGCTCACCCTAATTATATTTTGTAGCAACTATTATTAAGAGAGAATAGAAGTAAAACCAGCTGTTTACATAAAAAAGAGACATATTGCAGGTTTGTGTGACATAATTGAACATATCAAGAAGATAAATGTGGACCTCCACATGTCTGGGTTGACTTTGGCGATAATTTAAAAAAAATAAATAAAAACTCAGTTTGCCACTGGAGAGTCTATTCATCATACTATTGAGCAGGGAGAGAGACTCTGTGTCCCAGAAATTAATGCTGTTTAGTGAAAAATGAGCATACCAACACCACAAGATGAACAAAATACCTTAAAACATGCTGGCCAAAGCTGGGGAGAGATGTTAACTGTGAGTTCTGTACCGACATGGGATGAAAAGCCATTAATCAAAAAGCAAGGGAAAACGTTTATTTTGATAATCCACACAGGAATAAAGATCTAGATCTTTGGAGACATGTCCTGTGGTCCAATGAAAATTAAAAACAATTACATTTTTTAAGAAAAACTGTAAGGAATTCTAATGGTGAAGTACAGAAGCGGGGGAGGTTTTTAGCTACATGAGGGACCCTTGTAACTCTTTCTATTTTCTTTAACAGAGCCTAACTCCAGCAAACATTTCGGGCGAGAGGTGGGTTCACCCTGGACAGGTCGCCAGTCCAGGGTGAACACAATAGCAGACAGGACAAACAACCATGCACACACACACACTCACACTTAGGGAGAATTTAGAGAGACCAATTAACCTGACAGTCATGTTTTGGAACTGTGGGAGGAAGCCGGAGTACCCGGAGAGAACCCACGCATGCACAAGGAGAACATGCAGATAGACCCCAGGCCAGGAATCAAACCCAGGACCTTCCTGCTGCAAGGCAACAGTGCAGCCCAGGAGTGGAGTGTATGTAAATACATTTGAATATGTTTATACGATCGGACTGAACATACATCTACAGCAGGATGTTTCTGTCCAATATGCATCAGTTCTTGCTGCTTGAGGACATTTCGTACTGACTTTGATTTACAGTAAATTTCTCAAACCTAGTCAAAACCTAAAGAAAATGTACTACTGTGACTCCATTAAATAATATCTACCAGAAGTTTGCCTGTTGTTGTTTTGGTCATATTCTCTTGTATTTGAAAACAGTGGTTCAAATGGTGATCAGAACCACAATCTTGTAATTTAAGTGAGTAATCCTAAATTACAGACAAGACTTTAGTCTTTTCATGATTAAATAGCCTGATACACAAAGGTGAAGTTCGTAGATATAAAAAAATTGTTGGTTTTACTAGTACGTACCACAAACACCCAAGCATGCTCTACAAAGCGGTAATAAAAAAAGGCTGCCTTTTATTCTGTAATGGCCTTCAACAACATAAAGTTTAGCTAACCCAGTGCAACTTTATGAATTGTTTTTTACCTCCAATGGTTACAGCAGTATGAAAACAGCTTGATAAGACTGGTGTATACTGACAATCTAGATAGCTTTTCTAGCTAGAGTTAAAATTTTAAGTATTTTACCTCTTAAAACACCTCACAACATGAAACAAAGAAGCTAAAATTAGTCAACAGACTTTTTAAAAAAGTTGGATGCAAGAATACAGTGACTGGGTACCTAATAGTTATAATAACAGAGTTCAGCTAAAAGAAAAAAAAGGAAAGGTTGGTCGTTTATCCTGTCATAATGTTTTCACTCCTGGTTGACAGTTTGGATTTGTTCAGCCCTGCTGTCCTCTCCTTCTTTGCCAGTGTCTGTGCATGCTGTCTCCTCCACTACAACAATGTGTCGCCACATTTAGCTTTCAGCCTGACAGTCTTATGCTGCTCCGGGGCAGACAACCACAACTGATGTATATACTGGACAGTCAGGCTGCCCTATTTAATGTTTTTCCGCTGTAACGGCAGTTCACATCAAGCACCATATATGCTTAATGCTGGGAAGTGATTGTTAAAAAAACATAACACAAAAAAAATTGCCTCAACTGGAGCATTTTATTATCATCTGTAAAGAGAAGAGAGCAGGTCTCGACAATCAGACTGCATGAACGACATCCAGAACACAAACACTTCTCACTGTATATTTTCTGTGTGTGTGTGCACGCATACTTGAAATATAGGCTGTTAATTTTTACAGTTACAATCAAGAGGATATTGTTTGCACTACATGTGGCAACGGTGTTGTTTTTGGCTAAAAGAACAGAATCCCTTCGGCCACCCAACTCCATCCATTGTGTGTGAAATTAATCACAACACACAAGACATGACATAGATATTTAGATAAAACTCATCAGCTATGATAACAGTCAGACAAAAGGGTCTTAACGACCTCTCTGGACAAAGAGGTAATTTTCTCTAAAACTGCCGTTTGTCATTGAAAACCGTCATGGTAACTGTTTGTGCATTTAAGTTTGGTGCATTTGAATAATCAGTAAGGAGTAAAGGTCCATTTCTCTTTAAATGACAAAAGTGACACATATCTTGTCAATTGTAAAAACCTTTCTGAAAACAACTTTTCTAGGCAGCAAAGAAAATGCCACCTCTTATGTGAAAAAAAAAAAAAAAACAACAACAAAAAAACTGATAATCAAGCCATTGCTTAGCAACAGAGGGCTCCATAGCAACTGTGCAGCATTTTCTCGACACTGTTGCGGGAGAAGCATGATGATGTATCCAGTCGAATCAGTGTTTGCTTTTCTTTTCAATGGCTACCGCTCTCACAAAGCCCTCTTCACGGGAAAATTAACAAACGCAACAATACGGTGCCCCTGCATGCGCAGGGCTGCTCCTGCATGCGGTGCAGCAGCCTGGAGTATTCCCATCACAACGAAGATCAACCTGCACTGCAGAGCTGGCACCTTCAGCTCGGAAAAGCCTAAGGGTCTCTTAAAAGAAGCAAAAAAAAAAAAAAAACTAACAAAAAAAATGCTAACACTGAACAAAAGGAAATGATCAAATTAAGAAAGGAAACATTTCAAGGTTGCTGATATGTTGACTTGCTCATATGTTGACTTCAGATTAATAGCTGTGCTGCTGTGTTTTGTTATTTCATTATCCTGCATCAGAAATATTTGATTAATGTACAAAAAACCCACTCTCTTCATTTAGTTACACACTAAACACACTTCGAAACGAATATTTAGCTCCAAAGTTAGAACTACATGGCTAGTGTTGAGCTGAATATTTATGTTGCTAACTAAATATTTTGTTTGAAACTGTGGCAATTCATAAATCAATGAACAACATTGTGAAAATATGGCTTTGAAAAATGAACCCCGGTTTTCTCTCTTTCTCTCTCCCTCGGATGACACAATAAATAAATTACGGCTTTTCATTTTTCACTGTGTGACTTTACAAACGGCGCCTCGTAAACCTCAACCTAAAATTTCCTGATTGAAATCACCGTCTCTTCCCTTTACGTCAAGGCATTCGCAGTTGCTTCCAAACTCAGATGTTTTAAATTAACCAATCAGAGGCTTGCAAAGCCATGACATCATCTGGGTCTTTCCCAGATTAGAGCAGAGATGAGTAATCTACTTGATCCCTGGGGGTACAGGCAAATGGAACCACAAAGATACTTGCAGAAAAAAATAATAAGCAGTAATAATAATAATAAAAATGAAATTGTTTAAGGGTTTAATAACTTTAATGTGTGTAAAAGTTTGAATTTGAAGGTTGCAATAAATAAATTTTACATTATCCTGGCAACTGACAGTTTGAAACAGGGAACGCTTGCTTGTTTGTGTATTTAAGCATTTAATATTAAGGTAATATTAATTTGTATTACCATATAAATAAATATGTAAATAATAAATATACTATATGTACTAATACTGATATTGTATTAACAGCAGTAGCAACAGTAGTAAATAAAAACTCAACACTGATTTTATATGAAATTGTTATCATTGTGCAAGGTTCTCATCCAATCCAAACTCCTTAATGACTTACTACAATTACAAGTTATCATGTAAACTCAATTTGAACTCAAAGATCTTTTTTATGAGAGCACAGAATAGGATTTGGTACAAGCTGCAATTCCATTCAGCAGCTCTCCACCAGCACAATTTATTGTTAGATAAATCCATTTTCTGAAGCAGCTTGAGGGTTGCGGCGGAGCTGAAGTCTGCATCCAAGCATGTGGGGGCGTGAGAGAGAAGCCTCAGACAGGACATCAGTCTGTCACAGAGCCAACGCACACACATCCTGACGTTACACATTCACACCTACGGGCATCTCGGAGTTTCCAACTGACCTCTCCGGGGCCGTGGGAGGAAAGCGGTGCACACGTTTGGAAATCAGCACAGACGCGGAGCGAGCCAGTTTAACTCAGAACAGAGAAGAAGAAAAAATAAATAAATCCCACACAGATTGGCAGATGTGATTCCAGGACCTTCTAGTAAAAAGACAAACACCACCGCAAAATCCTTTACAAACACAACCTGAGCAACAGAATCCTGTCTGACAAGAAATCTACAAATTCGGTTTTGAAATAACATCCACTTTTTATACAGTATCAACATAAAAAGTAGGCAAAAAGGACATTTCCTAAGCGACATGTTTTGTTTTTTTACTTTAATGAAATGTTGTGTGTCTGTGGTAGAGTATAAGCACAGAGGGGCTGATTAATCGGGTGATATTTTAGTCAGACCTGCAGATGGCGTGTCTTAATTTAAACCTGTCAAATTAAGGCCGATGGCTGTATGAGAGATGGCTCTGATACGGTGAAATACTCAAAGACAAAGGTGACCAGACCAAGATAGAAGATTCACAAGAGATGCAAATGTTCGCAGGGTCGTACCCCCCGCCCAAAATAACAAAAACCAAAAAAAAACAGAGTATGTTGTTTTCAGACTTGTCTTTAAAAGAAAAGGAGAACAAAGTCAAATTGAGTATGCCGGTTATGTTCTGCTCTTGACATTTTTCTAATTAATAGTCAGAAAGATACCAGATAGTTCAACAATCCTTTTTAATGGGATGGTTTAGATTTTTTCAAAGTGTGGTTTTGTGGGGTATTTGTTAGCAGTCAGTATCTCCTCTCTAAAACATAATATATTATGTAGAGTTCTTAACACCTCTCGCCAGCCCGCTCCCCCGCACCTCGCTCCTCCCTTCCCCCCGTTTATGGGACTCAGCAATCGACAGTATTTGACTCCCGTGAGTGACTGTCCTGCTATCTGCTGGTTGCTGTCGATAGCTGTCGCTCACAAGCTGCGCTCGCATCAGTATGCAGGGTCAAAAACACCACCTTTCTTGCAGCGATACCTGACATGTTAGTATTTTGTTTCACCTAAAAATGTGGGACGTTTGTAAAGCAGTGGCAGTCAGAAGCTGCAGACTGCCAGAGTGTTTGTTAATAACAATCCACATTTTTATGTTAATCAGAATCTAATGCAAAAACCAGAGCAATGTTGGGCTTAAAAAACATTATATTAACATTTACATGAACTGAGTTCGAGTTGCTTTTTTTTTTTTTTTTTAACCTTTCTTTTTATCAAACCAACATTTCTCAAAGAGTCATTACTATTGTCGATTATACTAATATAATCGACAATGTAGGTTTTAAAGAATTGACGAGGTAATTCTTGATGATACGTTTACTGATTCTTATTGGCTGGTGTTAGAAAGGTGTTAGAATGCACAGTGAATCACAGTAAACACTCAGAGGCATCCAGGTAAATTTCACTTGTAGATCTGCAGTAAACAATGTACCAGTTTGGGGAACAGAAGCTCCTTCCACAGAAACATAGATGGATTGACAATCCATCTATTGTTTTGGATTGTTTTAATCCAAACAATCCAAAACAATTGGATTAATAAAGCAATTGGGAAAAATATGGACATTGAGCTTCCCAAATTATATTTATTTGTAGCTGCAGTAGAGAAAATACTGACATCTTGGAGTCTCTCGACAAAATCCCACTTTGAACAATCTGAACAATCCCCTACTTTAAAAAGCACTTTCAAAACCTCCGTATATTTCAGAACAGAAACATAATGATTATGGCTATCATGTAAAACAGGACCTGATTGCGGTCGTTTAAATTCTCGTTTGTCTCACAGCCAATGAGATTATTGCTCACATTCATCACATCAAACTGAACTATATCAAAATAAAATACAGATTGGTTTCAAAACACAAAGTTATATGCCGTTACCTCATTGCTTTCCGTTCCAACATATAGAAATCTCTCCAGTGATCAGCCTTGGCTATGTGGTTTACGTCTAGATAAACTACAGAAGGACAATCTGGAGTCGAATATGTGGCGATTGGTGGCGATTTAAAGGAAAGCAGCTCGAACATGAGGAGCGAAAAGGACGGAACGCAAGACAAATGAAAATGATGAGGTGAAGCAGGAGAGCAGAGGCACTACATCACCAGAAGCCAGCCAGACAGAGGATAAGTAAAGGTGGCCTCTTCTTATCGTCCTATCCTGTCACAGACCTCGCACCTGATATATGAAACCTACTTACATCCGATGTTAAGAAGGAGAGCGAACAGCGCCTCCTACTTACATACACGGATTTTTGTCACAGAATTATGGTCCGCTTGATGTATCACCGGCTGGAAGCTCCAGCGCATAAATTACAATTCAATGAGGAACATTATTAAAGTCCTCTAAAGGAATGAAAAGTTAATTTACACTCAAGCACCTTTCTTTCAGTGATTTTCCTTTGCTTAGTTGTAACTTCAAAGCTGTTTGTGACGGCCACTATTAAGTCTGCAACTGTCTTTAATGCAGTAAAATGTTTACTGGTTGATTTAAATACATTTGTTCTATTTGTAAGTGCTCACATTTAGTTTACTTATGCATTTATATAAACATACAGTTCATTTTTGTTTGTGCTTATGATTGATTATTGTTTCTTTTACCTGCCATGATCCCTGACAAAAGATGGCGGCGGCATTGGATCCAACTTAAATGTTGATTGAACTGTACCACTAGTTCGAGGGGGAACTTGTATTTTCTTTGTTTAGATAAGTCTTTGTATTTAAGTGAATATTGGTATTCAGAGCTTAAAGGTTTTGATTTTCACTTTCAGTGTGTAGTTTATCATCTTAGCTGTGCTGTTATTTGTTGTAGTTAGTGATTGTATTCTGTTTAGTTACCTCTACTGTGTCTTAATAGTCTCATCAGCAAGAATAGATGTGTCATTTTGTTGTTAGGTTAGCTGTGTTTGTTTGTGCAGCCATTTTGTTTTGTTTTATAAGCTCAGCAGACATCTTTTTCTAAAACATAATATTTTGGGTTAAAATAAAAAAGCCCTATTTTCTACAATCTCCTGTGATCCCGCTTGCTTTTCAGGACAGTCCAGCAAACTGTTTCTGTATTAATATAAATCTAATATTCAATATGTGAAGCTTAGAAATTGCCTCTCCATCCTTTATATGGAACATAAAAAACCAAAGTTATTTGGCAAAAAACTATTTGAGTTTGAAAACAGAGGCAATACAGATATACAGAAAGCGCATTTGTTTTCCATCATTAACATTGATGCACAGTCATAGAGGAAGTATGTCAGCACATTGTCGCCTAAAGACAATGTGTATTATTCATTTAAAAGCTCACTGTTGTCCAGCTTATCATTTATTTACTCGTAGCCTGATTTTATTTGGCCAGGCCTACAACAAATGCTTTAATCAGTGCCATAATTTCAGTGTTTCTTTCAAATTTCTGCTGAACATTATGGATGAGCCACTTATGTGAGACAAAGTGCCATATGTAGCATAGCATAGTGCAGGTTTTCACAACTTTTAGACTTTTTAACATATTGCGGCCACAAATCTTAAGATATTTTGATTGCACTTTATGCAATAGGCCAGGGATCTGCAACGTCAGTCCTCAGGGACCGAAGTCCTGCAACATTTAGACATCTTCCTGCTTCAACACACCAAGATACAATAATTAGGTCATTAGCAGGACTCTAGAGAAATTGACTTCACACTCAGAAGGTAAATCAGCCATTTGATTCAGGTGTGCTGTTTAGGGGAACATCTAAAAGTTGCAAGACAGAGGAGTTGCTGACCTCTACAACACGGCAATACAAAGGAGAATATTATTAGTGTGGAAGAAGGATGATAAAAGGTTTTGCTCATTCTTCTTTGAAGAGTACCTAAAACTCGGTGAGAATCACAGATTCTCAATTGGATTTGGATCTGGACTTTGACTGGGACATTCTAACACACCAATATGCTTTGATCTAAGCCATTCTATATATACCAGACAATATCTTTAGGCATTGTTGTCCTGCTACAAGGTGAACCTCTACACTGGTCTTATGTCAGGCCAATAGGTTTTCTTTAGCTTTTCTGGTGAAGATGAGCACCACTACCTGCATGATACTGCCACTACCATGCTTCACCATTGACATGGTGTTGATGGGGTAAAATGCAGGGTTAGCTTTTTGTTGTTTTTTTTGTTTATGTTTGCAAAGTCCACAAACAAATGTCTGAGGCTTTTTTATTTTTTTAAAAGGCGGCTTTATACTGAGATGAAATTACACTCAAATCGATTCCGTTTAGTGATTAGGTGACTCCTGAAGGCATTTAATTCCATAGAGTTTTATTTAAAGAAATACTCCCACCTCATTTTTCTGTCTTTTACTTGCAAATAATTTTAAAACCATAGATTATTTTGTCTCTCCCTTGACACTCACGTGTTGCTCCATCGCAAATATTACACTCGAAATTCCTGAAGTTTGTGGTTGTGATGCAGCAAGATGCAAAAAAGTTATTTTGCACGGCAGTGTTTGCACATTTTTAAGCATTAATTTCTAAGGAGACGTCTGTCCTTGTATGTTTCAAATGGTGCAGCGCCTCCAAGCTAATCTTATGAGCCGACCTCCATGTGCAGTGAATCCCATTACTTCAGGGGAATGCTGCGTGTCGCCGCGTCCGGCTGAAGTTCTCTACGTAATTACATTAACCTGCCGTAATTACGTGGCTAATATGTCTCAGGGGGGAATAAGATTAATGCCTTAGAGCTTTGCTGATATATTCAGAAGCATTCTAAGTCACACTCTGACTATAGGAATGCATGAGAGTTTTATCTAAACTGCTTTAAAGGTGAATTCTTGAGGAGTTCAGCCAATCAGACACCCTGCATTTGACAGGCTGCGCTGGAAGTGATGGTAGAAATGAAAACTTTCATCTTAAGGTGTTGTTTGCTCTATGAAGGATGAGTAGAAGTCAGAAATGCAAGAGTTGCTCTTACAAGACACGTATTTCTGCCATGTGAAACTTGACAACCTCCAACCTCTCCTGCACTGCCACCTAGAGTTCAGGGTTTATTTATTTTTTTGCATCAAATGACACTTTGCCAAAGAGAAATGCAAAGACGACACTGTTAAGATGAAAACAAGTTTAAAGATGGTGACCAATTGACTAGAGTGCGAGACTAGAAATCAAAGGTAACCACACACTGAGCAAGCTACATCACACATGGTGATGTGAGCTCTACAGTGTTTTTTTGTTGTTGTTTTTTTTAAGATGCAACAAAAGAAGAATTCATTTTAAGAAAATAGCTATGTTGAAAAGCAGCTATTCAACATGACATGTCATGTTGAATAGCTGCTTTTACAGAAATAGCTGGAATTCAGAAAAATCAGCCCTTAGATTGTAGGTGAGAATCTTAAACCTTAATCCAAACAACCCTAACAAGCACTGGATCATGAAAAAAAGCACCTCAAAGTACCAGAATGTCTACAACTAGAACATTTAGCAAAAGAACAAGAAAGAAAACCAACGAAAAATACTCTGTTCCCTGCACACTGTCAACTGTGAGCTCCCAGGGTTTGGCTTGGTTACCACAGCCGACAGCAGATCCCATTCAAACGGTACTCAGGGACTTTAGAGGCCAGGTGTTCACGTCAAGACTTTTTTTTTCTTCTTCTTTTATTTCTCCGTTGTATTTTTTGAGTCATTATTAAGCACTTTCTGCGAGGCTCGCTGTCCTGCTGGGAATTGGCTGCTTCTGTAGGGAAGAGCTGCTTCCAAAAGAACAGGCTCGATTGGTCTGTGCAAAGTGTGCAGGTAGGTGGCAAGTGTCAAGCTGACATCCATAGGAATGCTGGGGAGCGGGTTTTCCCTGCAGAACGCCGCAGCGGAACCAAACACGTAAGCAATGTCACTTACTTGTCGGGGATCATTTGCATGGCTGATCAGCGTCTGCTGTTTTTAGAAATTCAAACAGAGCCGTTTTGGTTGCCAGGCACGTTGGCCAGGTATGAGGCATGAAGAGATGTGAATTATTTGGAAAGGTTTGTAAAATAAAATAAAACACATTAACATCCAGACAATTATTACCGACGCAACACTTTTAACAGTGCTGTTGCAGTTTGAATTCATTGTTTGAGATTGCGCAACATGAATGGGAAGCCAAAGATTTTTTGTATGTAGTATGAAGAGGCTCGGTCAGAAGCAAACCAGGCAATGAATCCTTTAAGTTAGGTTTTTCTAGAGAGGAGACTTTCAAATCTTACGATGTGTTTACACTTGATACTTTTGGGCTACTTTACACGGACCAGAGTTTGTCCACTCTCTTGGTCCGGACCTTTTATGGAGGGTATTTTCACACCTGATAGTCCAATAGACCCGGTTTGATTGAGGACCAGAATACCACTGAATATCTGCCAATGCAGTAACTGATAAATACAATTCTCCAAAGGTTATTGATTCATAATTCAGTCAAACATATATTACTGCTCTCCTAAAATAATGTATGTATGCAAATTTGTATCCTTACAGCTTTAGTTTAATCATGATTTTGTCTTGTTCTTGAGAATTAACTACTTGTATATTTTCTCAATAACCCTGAGGTAGTAATTTTGATCTAAAATACTAAGTTATTACTAATTGTCCTGAACAATTACTTTAGCTTTCATGGCCAAAACTAAACAACTCACTGTTGACAGTATAAAACGATCTTCATTAAAATTCAGTGGTTTTTCTCCAACCCTACCCACCCATCATTTTTAAAGTGGAAACCTCTTTTATACGGCTGGTTGTATTAGTTCAATTATGGGCTACGCTTTTAACCAAGCTTCTCGGTAGCGTGTCCCCCAGTTGCTGTAAATGACATTTCTTCCCTTTTTTTTTTTTTTTATCAGTGTGAAACAAATGTAAAATTGTGTCCTTTCCTCGACCAGTCTATCCTGTCTTTGTCAAGGGCGCATCTCGCATCATTTACTGCTGGTTCAAAAAGTGAGCCACAGGGGACCTCAAGGGGAGATTTAAAAAAAAAAAAAAAAAAAAAAAGGCGGGGAAAAGTGCCCTGCGTGCAGGATGCCTCCCCGAAGCCTGACCCGGTGTTTTCGTACTTTGCAGTCCACCGTGATGCATTCTGGTGCAATTCCATCAGCATTTTTCGCCTTCATTTTCGAAGTTGCTGAAAACAACACTTTGAATGGGAAGATGAAGTATATTCCCTTTCACCGGCGAGCTATCTCCCCCGCACCCGTGCTCCCACTGCCTACCTACATACACACCTCATTTAATTCAAATGGAAAATATAAGCAAAGGAAGGAAGGGGCGGGGGAAAACACCCAGCATGAGCATTTTTCCTGTTTCTTCTGCAATAAATCACTGGCAATTCTCCCTCATAAGGATAGATATCACTTGTACATGTCTCTACATCCATCCCAACACGCCCCTGTTTCGTGCTGAACATTCAATACTTTGAAACTGAATCCCGATCGCTTCTGCTGCAAAGCAGCAAGCTATTCGACGTGAGGCGATACGCAGATCAAGAGATTGTCTTCGGCACTGCAGAAGCGTCCGCTTACATTGACAGAATTGCCTCCGCGTATCATTTAATGGTTTCACTTGCCAAAATGCAGCTGCTGCTGCTGCTGATGTCCGGCGCACATCAATTAGCGGTCATGTTTACAGAGGGCAAAATAATGGCGTGGGAAGCGATCTCTGTAAATAGCTACACACATACGTGTACAGCAGTTACGCAGTTATCTCCCTGGCACACGGCGGATTGCCTCCGATCAATCACACTTACCTTCCACAAACTACTGCACAAAGTGGACCTGCAGGCCCTGCGGTTGCCTACGTGTCCCGGCTCTCTTTCATACTTAGTCAATTAACGCTCTGCTCCATACAAGAGCCTTGTTATGACTGATCTGCTGTTCCGTGGCTGCATTAACTGTTTCTCCATTACAAACAAGATAAAGCTGCAGCTGGGACACGTTCTGGTCAGTGGGAAATGAGCTTGCTCTGCATGGAGCTGACAGGGACAGGTGACCAAGCTTTGATAACATGACCACAGGCTGAACTGAAAATCTCTGTGTGTCTTACATTGTGCTTTACAGTAACTCTGTTTTTCTTCCTGGCTCATTAAAACCCTCTAATACTGGTATAGATGTCTCGTGTTCTGTCCTATGTGAAAATGCACAAATACATCTCATCTTATATGTAATTCAATATTCAGCTAAGCCATGATGTCATGTTTTTGCTTTGTTTTTTGCCAAAGGTTATGTGATATAAGGTTTTTGCAAAAGCTACATTGATGCAGTAGCAATGAGCAAATAAATAATGCTACTTAATTTCATGCTAAGTTATGCAGACACCCAGTCTACACTAATGAAGGTTTACTCTCTCACTGTCTCTTAAATGCTTCACAACTTCCATTACATTTTAATATTAGGCAAAGTTAACTTGAACAAATCATGAATTAACTGTAGATAACTTCATCGTTTTGGTTCATTTTCACCAGATGAGGAATGCAATCACTGATACATGTCAGTGTGGGAAGGATTTTGATGCAATTTGACTCAACAAAACAACAGATAGACCCATTATGCACAATCAGAGGAAATATGAAACAGTATGAAGCTTCCCAGGAGTGGTGGACTCCACAAGAGGATCGAAAGTCATCCAGGATAAGAGACTGGGTAAAAATGGCAGCAACGAAGATCTCTAATGCCAAAACCACTGGAGATGAAAAGCAAACACAAAGGCCTGTCTCCCCTTTGCAAATCAAAAATTAAAAAAAATGTCTTGATGATCAACATAGAAGAAGTTTAGAAAAATGTTTTTTTTTTTTGAAATGATGAGACAAAAGCGTGCCTATAGGTACGACAAGAAGCTATTACTATTTCAGAAAAAGGACGTCGTATTAAACATGATGGTGGCACTATGACTTTCTGAACTTTACAAAATTGGTAGAACGATGACTTCTGTTTACATCTAGAAACTCCTGAAGGAGAATGTACAGCTATCATTTTGTGACCTTAAGCTCAAGCCTAGTTGGATAATGGAACCGGGCAAAGATCCAAAGAACAACCACAAGTACACCCCTGCATGGCTGAAACACAAAACCCCAAAATGAAGACGGTGGCCAAAGTCCAGACTTAAATCTGATTGGGATGCTGTGGCACAACCTTAAGCGGGCTGTTTATCCTCAAAAACCCTCCAAAGAGACTGAATTAAAACAGTTATATGAGGAAGAGTGGGCCAAAATTCCTTCACAGTCATGTAAAAGACTCATTGTCCGGTATTACAAATGGTTGGGAGCAGTTGTTGCCCCCAAGAGCAGCACATCCAATTATTAGGTTTAAGGTACATATTCACTTAGAATGAGATTTTTCCCTTAATCAGCTGGAAGATTATTTGAAAAATGCATGTTGTATTTACTCAGGTTATTGTTATCTGAAAAACTGAAGTGAAAGAAAATAGCAGGAATGTCTAACAGGCAAAATCCTTTTCCCCTGCACTGTAGTCTTTAATATTTTATGCATATCAGCTAATAAAACACAAGATGCTATTCAAGTAGTAATGACTTAATTATAATAGTTTCTTCTTTCCTCTGATGAGCAACATATGCTCATTTCAGCACAAAGAACATGAAGAGCGAACGGTAATCAACACATTGACTTAAAAATAACAGTGCAAAAAGACACGTTCACATTGAAAGACTTGGCCACAGTTTTGTTTATATGCCAGCGCAACTTTTTTTGTCTTTTGTAGACAATGTGGGGCACCCTCACCAAGCGAGACAGAGACAACAAATTTATCACCAGCCAGAATTTTGAGAGGTCTATTTTAGGACGTACTACCTTGACCTTTATTTGTTTTACTTCCCAAACAAAAGTTTTAATGTCCTCACTGACTTTTCCTCTCTTTTGTACATTCAGACCAAAAATAATTTGGATATTTTGATATATGCTCTCTGTAAATAGTCACCGCAAAGTACTGTAAATGGCCAAAGGAGAGGTCAACTACAGCAGATGAATGTGGAGTTTCAACAAGACATCACTAATTTGTGCAAAAGAAATATATATATAATTTTCACTTAATTTGATTTTCTTATTCTCATTAGATTAATTATTTAATCGAATTTTGTGGCACTGCATGTTTTAGTTCATTTAGTTTCACTAATTAAATCACAAACTTAAGAAAATTTGACTGTGTATAAATTTGCAAGATAAAAAAAAATCCTCTGCTGTCAGAGAAAACATTGGACAAAGTCAAAGAGTTTTAACAGTGTGTTTTTACTACTGAACTGTTTATTGGGTGAACCTTCTTCCACGCTCTCATTTTGAATTAAGCTAGTTTTTCCATCCAGCTCTTCTTAGGACAAAATAAAAATCTAATAAAAGATTAAGTAGGAAGACATTTACTGACCGCTTTTATTTAAAGAAAAATCATAATGCCTTTGTTTTTTTTCATAATATATAAAATAAAGAGCCATTAAACTTGCGATACGCAATGGACTGTGAGGTCAGAATGAGGTTTCAGAACCCCAGACGTTCTTCTTTTATAGCAGTGATAACCTCTGCAAAGCATAAAATGCTCCACGACCCCAGAGAATCCCTCTGAGAATCTCACAGTTTAAGGCTTTCTGTTTTAGAGAGAATGTGTTGGCGTGACAGTGCAGTCCAAGGACAGAGTTTTGGACCTTTTGTCCGTGCTTCCTGACAGATATCAATGTTTGCGAATGCAGCAAGAGTGGAAACTTTTTCCCCCCAACATGAACTACTGAAGTATGTTTAGCAATGTGATGTAAATAGCCACTAAGAAGATGTTTAATTGAATATTTCACTGGTCAAATGGGTTTCCACGCTACACAAACGGGACTTAATAAATTACCAGTGCAGGTCGCGAGACATTTGCAGGGCTTCCAGGTTCTTTGTCACGCCGTTTATGGACATCTACGGTATGCTCAGCGAAATCCATTTTCTCCCTGCTGCACAACTGGCAAAACACCGTTAAAGGCAAACTAAGCAAGTATCACTGTTTATTACAGCGGACAAGGACACAATGTAGAAGAAGAGTAGCTTAGGAAAGCATCACAGGATTGGATTTGTGCTGATAATCTCAATTATTTTTCATGTTCAGGACACAAAGAGCTGAAAGGCAGAGCGAAATGCTGACCTCATCACTAACCAGGGCAAAGAAGCTGAATTGCATGAAACTGACTCAGAACGGAGCGTCATACGTATACAGAACAGATATGTCTCTTGAGTGCAGAATTCACATTGCTGCCCAAAAGAGTATGTCCTCCTCCTGATTGTTCATAAAGGCGAAATATTCCCATTATGTGGAAGTATTGACTTTTTCCAGATATTGCCCACAATATGCATGCTTACTTCTCTGCAGATGTGCAAACAGAGCAAATATGTAAAGGGACCTAATGAAAGTTTGTTGAAAACTACTGTGAATGACTTTGTAGACGCTAAGTTAATCAAGTGGTTCAGCATGTTTAAGTGAAATCAAGTCACTGGAAAATCCAACATATAATCACTGACCATGTTAGGTTTACCAGGTGTCTGAAGAACATCTAATCGATCTATGGTTGCCAGCTCTTCAAGCAGGTGAATGTTTGTAAAAGTTAAAGTTTAGTCTAGGATCTGATTCAGGCATGGAATACAACAAGCATGTGGCACAAAAGAGTTTCCGAGGGTAATTAAATGGTGTAGAGAGTAAAAACCAAGATGCATTCTTAAAATAGATTCATAAATCTCATTGAACTAGTTAGTTACAATAGCAGTTCTACAATATAGATCCTTAAAGAATTTGTCTATGTAGTAACTGCAACTTATTTTAAAGTGAACGCAACATTTTAACAGCAACTCTATATTCACAATGCCCCAAAAACGTCTTCTTGTCAGTGCATAGCCTGTTTAGTTGGTTCTTGGCAATAACATTTTGGCTATAATGTTAGTATTATGAGGTGATTTTCAGGTGAAACCATCCAACTAAATAACGTGGTGTTTTGTTTTGTATTTTTTACACAATGATATTATGAGTACAACATTGGTTCAGTGAATAAATGGCACTCCTGGATAGACTACAAACACCAGCCAATGCATGTCAAATATTTTGTGTCAGGTGTTTCAGCTTCCCAGGGCACATTTTCTTTGGAATATTTTAGGTATCCACAACAAACAAATCTCCAAATAGTCAGATTTTCCACAAATGATTTGAAATGAAGCCTAGGCGCAAATTCAAACTGGAAGGCTCTTTTATCCCCACCGGGACCCGTTAATTGAAGCGACCCGCCCACAATCGTCGACCTATCAACGCCGGACCAAGCCACGTCACGTCCAATCATCGACCAAGTCCCAGCTGATAAGGACCTTCATTCATGGTGTTCTTCGTTCTCCAGCCGAGCTCAACCCACCACCACCCCTTCTCCTCCATTCGCCCAGTCCTGAGGCCATCACCCTTCTTCAACCTCCACCACCAGTGCCGGGCCCTGGGGGATGACGTTCCTAACAGCATCGGGAATGCTCATCTGAAGCCTATCGCTAACTCTGCGATAACCGTTATCCCCAGCAGGGGCCCGAGCGCCAAAGACTTTAAATCCTGTTTGTCAATAAATTCTTCTAATTGTCTTCTTTTCTCCGTCTGAGTCTCTCCAGATTGAACTTAAGTTACACAGCAAAATCCGGTGTATCTGTAATGCAGAAGCATTAACAAGCATCATACACCAGAAGACTGTAATTCAGATTTCTAATTGGTGCAAAATAAAATTTACAGTCTTTTCAGTTTGCATTCGGTAAAAAAAAACAAAAAAAAACAAAAATCTTTGGTAAAAAAGCTCGGCTAATCATCAACTTGATCGTGTAGGGATTTTAAAAACCTTTTTTCAGCTTCTGAAAACAACAAAAAGAATCTAAAGAAAACGATTTATAATGATTTTCATCAAGACAAACTGCAACATCAAACATAGCCATAGTGTTATTATATATATATATATATATATATTATATATATATATATATATAATATATATATTATATATAATATATATGTTTATATATTATATATATAATATATATAATATATATTATATATATATAATATATATATAATAATATATTATATATTAATATATATATATATATATATATATATATATAGATGTATTATTATATATATATATATATATATATATATATAATATTATATAATACTATATAATAACAAACAAGCTGTGTTTGTTATTTACAAAAACAAACACAGCTTTGTGCTTTCCTTGCCCAGGGCGGCAAAAATATATATTTTTACATATACATAGGGTTGACATTGCTGAACAATGACTATAAGATGAATGCCAATGTTTTTGGGGGTTTTTTTATAGCTTTTCTCAAAGTCATTGTGTTAAAAATGTTTGAGTCAGTGCACCCTCCAGATACCAACTTAGTATTATTTGTGGGTGGACCTTCAACATCATTAAAGGGACTGTACTGCACAGTCAGCAGGACTATTTTAACATGTGTCCGTGTGTATTACATTAACCATACAGATCCTACTGTGTATAAATGAGAAATATCCCCTCACACCAAATCGCCAGCTTTTGGTAAAGAGCACAGTTAGAAGAATGGCATGTTCAAAGCATCCGTGATATGTCGCCCTTCGTGCTTTGTTAATGGTGCGCCCTGAGATCATAAAACTCATTCCGGTGATGACAGGTTCATTTGAAATATGTCCTGGGGAAGGACAAACGTGTGAACGAGGCCAGAGAGCCGAGAGCGGGGCGCTCATACAGTATCTCTTCCCACCGACAGGACATTCACTTGTTTTCGGATCTTTCTTGTTGACATATCATATTGGTACCGGCAAAGTGAAATAAATCCTGAGCAAGCCTGCACACTGGTGGCCCATTTTTCAACATGCTTCCCCGTGCCCCCACGCACAAATCAATGGCGGTTATGGACACGGTGTCAGATCATCCGACTCTTTTTCTGACCGATAATTACACAGTCCCTGACACCTGCGAGGAGAGGCACCCGAGAAGCAGATTAACACGAAAAGGCGTACCGATCTGCTTCTGTGTGTCTTCATCTGGCCGATCAAGAGAAGATAACAGCAGCTATTGTTGCAAATAAACTATTCAGTGTTTGGCGCCCGCTTCAGGGCCATATGCGTCCTTTTTTTCTTTTTTTTCAGTTCTGGCAACAAGGCCACCTACATATGCTGGGCATCCATCTATCCTTTTCTAGCACATGAACTAATAAGAGCAAAGAGGAAAATGGCCGAATACAGCAAGTGGAATACTGCAGTTAGTCACACAAAACTCATAATGTGAGGTAGTACAAGTTCACGTTGCATGCTGAAGAATCAGTAAAATCAGTTTTGTTCTTCAGATTGATAATTAAAGATGGAATATCTGACAACTACTAGTTAAAGACTGATTTGTAAATGGATGGAAAGACTCTTTGACTATCAATGTTCCCATAAAGTAGGTCATGTAATATGTTACTCAACTTCAAAATAAACTTATTCAGGTACGTTTTATGGATCATTGCTTTTATGCTTCATTATAGAGCAGAATGAGATAGTCTAGGTCAAAAATGATCCGTGCTTTTGGTAGACTTGTACACAACAAGTTCATATATTTGAGATAAGGTCACTGAAAGGTCATAAAATTAAAAAAAAATCACTGAATGGAGAAATGTGTAGGTCATCAATACTGTAAAACAGGAAACAGAAGAGACAGAAGAACACAGTCAACAAGAACCAGAGCAGAGTTCCATTCTTTAGTTTGGAAACTCCTATTTGGAGTTTATGAGATGTGGCAGCCTCCCCGGCCTTCACCTCATATAACAGGTGATTCAAAACATGCTGGTTCCACCAGTTTTAGCATTGAAGGTGATACTAAGCACTCTTGTGGAGGTAGAGATTTTGAGTTGTACTGTGTTGTGTGTTTCAATTTCTCTAGAATTTATGAGGATTTATGTCTCACATACGTATATGTCTGAAACCCATTGCAAAAAAGGCTCCTAAAAACTTGCCACTGTACTTTACTATGAGTGAATGTGACCTGAGCTCAAATGGGGTATAAGGTACAAACACTTTCTCTAATGGCTGCAATTCTCAGCAGTGGTCCTTCACTGGGTACAAGCACGCTGCTATGATTGTGTTTCCCCCACAGTCACAGTGGGTGCTTGATATATTTCAGTTTTTCTAAGCCATAGTGCAGCATCTGAATGACTTCTCAGCGCCCGCGCTGTACTCTGCTAACCCTGGTAATCAAAATGGTGTACAGGTGGACAAGCACATAGCGATCAGAGCAGAGTCAAATGTTCATGGGGAAACAGTTCATACGTTTGGATGATGATGTCAAACGATACGCCACAGAGAATCAGTAAGATTTTGTCTGTGACAAATGATAACGATTTTTTTATATTTTATTTTACAAGTGCTGTATGCTAACCTCTGAAGGATCTATCTAAAAGGAAGTCTTAAGATGATATCCCGATTGCAGTGCATTGATTTTATTGCATCCAGACTGCATCCAGCATCAAAATAGACAGGCCACAATAGTAACTGTGTTTGTACCATTTGGTTTACATGTACATCATTGTGTGTGTGTGAGTGGCTTTGTATTTGATACATTGTAAGAACCATTTTCCTAACACATAATACATTGTAGAGACCCATGGCAGAGGATCGACCCCTAATCGTCGATCCTTTGCCACGATTTCTGTGTTCACTGTACTGTTGTAAACCTCACGTATTGCAAAAAAACTTGATGTTACTGCAGTGGGAGGGTTTGTGCAAAATGAACAATTGTACCAAACCTAAACTTAACCTAAACTCAATTCATACTTTAGTCCTAAACCTAGTCCCAAACCCTAAGTTAGGCATTGACTGGTAGAGGTTAGAAGTATGGAAAGCCTTTGTAAATATAGAGAAATGTACCATGTGTGTATCTGTGAGTGAGAGAGAGTGTGTAAGCAGAAATAATTGGGTTTGTGTTGAGTACAGGCGTATGTGAATGAATTTGTCACCTGGAGGTGCACAGTTTTTAGAGTGGTGAGACGGGTGGAAGGCCTGCAAACCACAACACCCACGGGCAACAAAGGACAGCTGGAGATGACTCTGGAAGGACGCAACAGCCCCAGGCAGACACAAAGCACCACCCCAGGCAGGTCATCAGTGAAGCAAAGGAGCAGCAGCCCCAAGGCCAAAGAGGCACAGCCCCTAGTGACCTAAGGCCCAGAGCTCCCAACACACAGGCACACACCAGAACTCAGAAGGACCAAGGCAGGGAAGGCACCTGATGAGAGAGCCCCTGAGGGGACTGTAGGGATGGACGCCCAGTTGAGCCCAGCCCAGCTCCCATAGCCCACCTGACACATCCCAGGGAGCCATACAAACAGCATCCGACCAAAGGGGGATGACCCTTACCAAACACCCCCAACCCCATCATCAAAGACCTCCAAGCCATCCTCACTTCCTGGCCAACACTGAACCAGTATAGGCACTGGAGTAGAAGAGGACCACACCAATCTTACAGATCGGTACATATACGGGTCCTAAAGTGACAGCTTGGTATGTTTTTGAAACACTTCGATCAAGAAAAATAACAAAACTATGTTCATCCGTCGACTACACTTTTCTAAAATATATCCCTATGTTTCTCCCACTTGTGACAAATGTAAACCAGATGATGGGACACTGGGCCAGTTGCTCTGCTCCTGCCCTAAACGTATGGACTTCTTGCACAAGATGTTTCAGTGTACAGTAATGTTGATGGCAGATATCCGACACCTGATAGCCATTTGATAATATAGGGCTCCAGCAGGGTCTTATGTTATGTTTGGTGGTAGCATAGCGAGTTATTCTGAGGGAATGGAAATCCACTACCTCCTTGTTTCAAAATGCCATATTGATAAGATCTCCTGTATTTATCCTGAAGACATTCGATAGTCTTTGCCAGGCAATCATCACAAGTTCCTTGATGTGTGGGGTCCTTTAAACAGTAATGAATAAAAGAGGACGTCCTGACCAATTGGATTTTTTTTTGTCATCATTATTATCATTACTTCACCCTTTTATTTTTTATTGATGCTGTGTTTGGTTTTACCGTTGATGCAGTCTGTGACAGGACAGTTGCAAACTACTTGATCTCCCGTGTTTGGGGTCAGTAATCAGTTCATACTGGATCTAGCTTCAACTCAGATAATTATAACATGTTTGACTGATTGCGGCTGAGGTCAGGTCACATTGCTTCCCCTCTCACACTGACAGATTTTTGTAAAAACTTGCCATGCTGACTGTCTGACTCTAGCAATGGAGACTTTACTCAAATGGAAATCATGTGTAGAATATGGTTAAGAACATTGTAGTTTACTCTAAAGTTTAAATGGAGAGACTACAAAGTGGAGTTGTTGATTTTTTTTTTTTTTACCTCAAATGAAAAAAAAAACAAAAGCCAAATATTGAGCCTCAATCAGTCCGGGTAGTTTCATTTCAAGCTTGCAATCAATCAATCAATCAAATTTTATTTGTATAGCACATTTCAGCAGCAAGGCATTTCAAAGTGCTTTACATCATAACAAACACAGAATCACAATGCAATATAGAATCAATCATTAAGTCAAGTTACATCAATAAATTTGTAATTGATTACATTTCAAATACAATTCTAAACAGGTGGGTTTTCAGTTGAGATTTAAAAGAAGTCAGTGTTTCAGCTGTTTTACAGTTTTCTGGAAGTTTGTTCCAAATTCGTGGTGCATAGATGCTGAAAGCTGCTTCTCCTCGTTTGGTTCTGGTTCTGGGGATGCAGAGCAGACCAGAACCGGAAGACCTGAGAGGTCTGGAAGGTTGATACAATAAAAGCATATCTTTAATGTATTGTGGTGCTAAGCCGTTCAGTGATTTATAAACTAACAACAGTATTTTAAAGTCTATTGTGCCAATTTAAAACCGTCTGAGTTGAATCTTGAGTGCTCAGGGTCGTCAGCAGTGTGCCGTGGCAAAAAAAAAAAAAAAAAAGCTGACTGATGTTGCAAATGTCAAGAGATGATGGACTACAGCTCTCTGGCCAGGGAGCAAACCACGGCTACTCTCTGTGTGATTCGCACTCTTAAAACCTCCTTCCGTCCACTCCCGACACTTTCATCTTCATTGCATCATAACCAGAGAAACCTTTAAATCAGAACTTACACAAATACGTAAACCACAAAAAGTAAGATGAAAAAAAATATTATCACATCATTTCGCCCCCTGCTAAGCCGTCCTAACGGGTCAGGATACAGTCTGAGAACGCTTCCTGAAGTTCCTAAAACAATACATCCTTAGTGCCCTGTGGCTTCTGAAGTCGGTTCTGTGTGTTCTCAAAGACGCCACCATATCCCGTCGGATCAGCGTCCGAGAGTGTGTGGTGGTGGGCGACACCACCACACTCTTTGTCACGCTCTTTGAGCGAGAGAAAGCAGGATGTCCCAGAATAACGTACTGCACCGTTTTGACAGGATGAGTGTGTACCTGTAGGACTGATGCAGGTGATGTTCAAAGTATTAAATCAAGCCTGGCAGCGATCTGTTGAAATGTAGTTTTAGTAATAGCATTCTTCATATTTTTCTGCAAAAAAATATAGTTTCTCAAAAAAACAAAAAACTAACAAGAACAAAACAAACAAAAACGCACCGACATTTGTATTTGTCAATATATCTTTTATCAGCTTTTTTATTTCAGATCCAGGTTTGCAAACCACATTGTTTCAAAGTCAAGGGTTTTATATCTTCTAGTTGTACTGTTTCAACCATTGGCTATCATAATAAAACAGTGCTGAAAGTATTTATTTCAGATATGTAAGTCTTTTTTTCTGCATTGACTTATAGAGGGAAGCACAAAGTTCTGCTGAAATTGCGTTCGTATGAAAAACATAATCAGATTGCGAGACGACGACATCTCTCATTGCAGAAGTAACTGAGTCATGATATTTACATCCGCTCATAAATAAAAACTGTGGGCTTTTCTCTTGTTCTTTTTCCATAAGGACACAACAAATAGTTTTGATCATTTCCAAATATATTACATTTTCTCAAATCCAGAGTCAAAATTATATAATCAGCCCCAAACATTTACACAAATTCCTACTTATGTTAAAATAAATGTCATGAGTAACGGCACATTACTCAAGAACCTTCTAACATAAATCTGGGAGGATTTTTGCCCACTGTTTATTACCCTGTCTTGGATGAGGCTTTTGGACACAGATTATAAATAATTAGTATGGCACGAAGGCCTATGCAGAAGTCTCATTCTTTGCTACCCTAAAGTTAGTTTGTGTGCATCCAGATTGAACACCCATCTGTGTTCAAGTTTTCAATTGGTTAAATGTAGTTTTTCTTTTTTATCTTCTAGTTGTATCCAAATTTGTGCAATCTCTCAGGACCGCAGGTATTGAAGCAAAACCTTATCATGATGCTTCTACCACCTTCCTTGACAGTTGATATAAAAATCTTGGGTTTGAAAGCCTCATCTCAACTCCTCCAAACATAATTCTTTTTTTTTTTTTTTGCACTAGTGGTCTTTATGGAACAGTAGCTTGATGGTGAAATGAGCAGGGGAAGACATGTGGTGAATGTCTTGAGAATCAGATTCATTGAGGATCTTAACCTTTGCACATGGTGCGCTCACTCTCACTTTGCATTTCAGCAATATTATTTAGCAGGAAACGAACTCCAATTATGAAATGGACAGTAAACCACTGAAAACTACTATCAATCATTCCCAGATGTTTTTCTTTTTACATTTTTTTAGCAAAGTGAAAGAGACCTTTACTCAAAGAAAGAGCGTGGTTCCTTTCAGTGTGTGTGAAACGGCTCTGAGATCGCAGCACTCCAAAACGCAGACTTTAACGGAAGACATAACCTCGACTATAACATTTATTTTATTTTTTTTAATGGCTAACATCAGGCTAACGCATCTTGGCACACAAGGCTTCATCAGAGCATCTGCTTTTGGCACAGCACCCAACCAGTGGAAGGTTATATGAGGAGGCGCACCTGCTATATGTTTTTCACTGCTTGATCTCATTATCATCAAGTGTGTTATAGCGGCAGGGCTGACAAGCTGCTGCCTCCAGCTGATTTACAAAATACCAGTAAAACATGTGTAATTAGCGAGCACAATCCAAAAGGCACCAGTGGTAAAAACAATAGTACACCATATACATACGTTACTGTAAGTTAGCTTATGCTTTCAATTTATGTAAAAGTCTATTACAGCCTATGAAACCAAACTACAACATTGATTCTACAAGAGTGAATTTCAGGAGAAATCTCGTCACGTTGCCATGTGTTGTCAACCAATAACATACTTTTACACGTGAAGTTCCTGACCGTGTTTCTGTGTAAATCCTTGCATTTTTGTAGTTGGAAACAAATATTCATATTCACCCAGAGTAAAAGTGATTTACAGGAAAACATGTTCACTGCATTTCATGTCAGGTTCGACAATAAGGTAACTCTTCGTGAAGAAAATTTAAATTTCAAGTCTTTTGACACCTGAGTGGAAAGGAAGCGTGCTGCTGCTAGCAACGAGTGCTGTCCATGGTGCTGAACGGGCAGCCAGTTCTGAACCGTTTAATGCTGTGACTTGTACAAAAAGCTGTGTTCCAGTACTCGCACAAATATTTCAGTTTATTTGTACAAAGATATGCTGTCTCTACTGAAGTGTTTCCACAAATGTGATGCTTTAGTGAATCTAATTTTGTTTCCAGCAAAGCCAGGCTAATGAAGAGTTTTCGAAACACTCTGTGGCATGAGTGTCGCAATCTAAACGCGACATCGCACAAAATTAGGCAAGTGCTAATTAAATGCCACTGTAACTCTTTAGTCATGCTACACTATGCCAACACTCTGTCTACACTAATGAAGATTTACTTTTTGTGGCCTGCTGATACTCCAACAGCATGACAGTCTGAGCCATTGTCTGATTAATTTACTTTTCTTTTTTTTTGCTTTCACTTTGCTCTGTGTACGTCATGCAAATTTAATCGTCTAGAGGCAAGAAATATCTCAAAGATGTAATACAACTTGCTATTTTAATGAAATACTCTACATTTCCTTGCATTTAGAGCTACGTACAGCACATTTCTAGATACAATTACGTATGGCAAAAATAAACAGCAGGTTGATTAAATACTCGCATAAACATTTGCTGGGATTTAGCAAATGTTTTCTAATTTTTCTCACTAAAAGTTTGTTACTGTGTTTGCATACAAATCTAAACACTGTACCTAAAAACTGTAATCATGCTCGAAAGTAAAGAATAATGAAAGGCATGCCCTAATAATCCTGGTAAAAACAGGAATGTGAGAAGTCGTGACATGTTTTTTTTTTTTTTTTTGCATGTCTTTTCTTCCAATTGTAAAATTCAATCCAGCCAAAACACTTGCAAAATTAATTGACGCCACACTTTCTGGATGTGTCATTTGCTCTTGTTAATTTGATAGCCGATGCTGTTACTACGTCCTGAGAGCTCGCTAAGATTTTTTTGTCCTTTTGACAGTATCAAGCAGCAACAGCCGTCCTCACAGAAAGCAGAGATCGGCGAATATGAGCACATAAAGCTGCTGCTAAACTCAATGAGCACAATTTGAATTCTGGAGCAAATTAGACTCTTAACCGCTAACAAGGACCGAGTCAAAACTTCATTCACTAGGGGTGATACGGTGACGAAACCCCAAATGTTCATGTTTCTTTTAAAAATCTTTGCCGGACTCTTCCTTATGTTGTGCAAATACCCATGCGGAACATGTAGAAAGATGAATTAAACCAGGTTTAATCTGAAAACGCAACCTCAACTTCAAAGGTCCGTATTCTACTTGACAAGCACAGTGGTGGAATTGATTCGGCCAAAACAATCAGTCCCAGTGGCATTTACAAGAAACTGGTCTCCACACTGTTCATTTTCAGCAGGAGCCATAGAGAGCCGCATTGTTTATGCAAGTAGTTTCATAGTATTTTAAAAATGTTAAAAGCATAAATATGTGGACATAATCTCATCTAAAGAGGATGTACTTCATCTCTGCCTACTGATTGTGTTAGAGTTCCTTTGTATAAGTATTTACGCCTCATCATATATATATATATATTTTTCACATTTTGTTAGGTTACAATCATACATTATAGAAGAAGAAGAAAAATAATATATGACTTCCAGGTGAAACAGGGGAAGGGGAAGTTTGCCAATAGAAATCAACATCATTTGAATTTTTGGACTCATTTGGGAGCCTAAACAGTTCCTTATATATTCATCCTCTTAAATATGAATTAGTGAAATCAGCTGCCTCCAGAAGTCATTTTAATAATTAACAAAGTCCACCTGTGAGCAATTTGATCTCAGCACAAATCCAGCTGTGCTGTGGAGGCTTCAGAGGTTTTGTCAGAGAACATTATAGAACAAACAGCCATTCAGATCCAGGAACAGATCAGAAATGTCAGGGAGAAGGACGTGGGGAACACCGGTGTCCTCACGGACCCACGAACTAACATTTCAACGTTGGACTTCCTGTTTAAGGTTTGCCACAAACCTCATTTTCAGGTCTGCTGCTGAGAACAAACATTGTGGAGACCAGTTTCTTGTAAATGCCACCGGGACTGATTGTTCTGGCGAGTCGATTCCACCACTGCAGTTGTCGAGTAGAATGCCCTGTTCAGATGAGACCAAAACTACATGCAACACAAAACCAACACCGCACATAACCTTATACAAAAGAGTCTTCACAGTGGAACATGACGCCATTATCCTGTGGGGATGCTTTTCTACAAAAGTGACAGGAAGGCATGTCAGAGTGGACGGGAAGAGAAATTCAAGGCAATACTAAGAGAGAGCCTGTTTTCTATTGAGCCCTGAGTGCAGATGTTCACCCAAACAGGCAACCAGAGTTATTGTTTAGATTTAGATCAAACACATTCATGTGTTGAGACGGTTCAAAGTCTGGACCTTGAATCGGCTCAGATTTTGGGCAAGGCTTGGTCATATATGGTCTCCATCATGGCTGACCGTGGATTGAGACGTTTGGTAAATAAAAATGTGCAAAGTTGGTTAAACAAAAATATACACCAAAAGACTTGTAGCTGCAATCGCACTTAAAGGTGGTTAACAAAGTGTTGACGTAGTGGGTTTGAATACAAATGCACACCACACTTTTCAGATTTTTAGTAGTTAAGATAATTAAAAGCTTTTACCATTTTCCTTCCGTGTCACAGTTTTACGCTACCGCCTCAATGAGACCTCAACAAATGCACAGAAGAGTAGAAATATGGTAAAAGATGACAAAAGTGTTCAAAGCAAATGAAATGCTTTGTCAGATAGATTGTTTTATTTCCCCCGTTAATGCTTGACTCTCAAGGAACAGCCATCTTCTGGATAAAGTCACAACTCAGCTCATCCCTAAGTTTCACTGCAGGCCAAACCATTGCCAGATTTCAGGCTGACGACTTCAAATATCAGGATATCCAAAAGCTTGATCCAATAAAACAACCACACCCACATGATTACACCACCTACCTCCAAAATCAGGCCTCAGGCGGATATCATATCCCTTCAGCAACTTGTCCACGGTAGTCTTGGCCACAGACATTCCGGTGCTTTCGTTGGAGGAGCTGAGGGCAGAAACCACAAGCTTAAGTGCTTTTTTCCCTCCCAATCAGCACCAACAGGGTTGTGTGTTTTTCAGAACTTGTGTCCACATTTAGTTAGAAGTTGGAAAAATTCTTTTAATGAACACCTTGTTCGCAACATTAATGGGTGGAGGGCTTATTGTGTCTAAAAGGGGCTTTTTTACCACCTGACATAGTAAAGAACACGTCTTCCTTTTATGTTAGTAGTTCTGATGTACCATGCAGTTAATAGGATAAATACAAACTACAGTAGTTGGACCCAGAGCCTGATACGAACAGCTTGTCCAGGAGGGTCCAAGGCCAACTTATACTTACAACAGTTTAAGCAAACGCTATGCTATCGACCTTTAACCGTTGTTTGTACCATGTGATTATTTACACAGGAGATTGACTCTGGAGGCGGTGCAACCAACCAAACCTCCAATGAGAAACAAATAACGACAAAAGAACAGGTGCAGATGGTTAATAATCAGATGGTTAATAATCAAATGTGTCCTAACATTTCTGGTTACAGAAAAGTGAGGCAGTGTATAAATCAATAACATAGCGTTCGCTTAGTTTTCATATGCACATTTTCTCTTCTCTATGTTTCACACGGGAAGATCATTGGTGGCGCACTGCCTCCATTCCCTGTGTAAATAACCATCAGGTTCAGTGTAAATAATCAGTCCGTGTAAATGTGATGTCGATTTGCAGGTTTATAAATCTGTGTGCGCCAGAGCCGCCGTGACGTTGTTTTGAGATCGGAGTCGTTTGACGGATCTTTGAAGTCCGCTTTGGACCCCGGCCCCTTCTTGAACCAAAATTTACCTTCAGATTTCCACATCCGTCTGCTCTGGGTTTGTTCAAAAATAAAGTCGCAAAGACACTACTCATTTAAGAAAGTAACAGAACACTGCATCAAAAAAAAAAAAAAACTTGAGCTACACCCTTGAAATCACATAGTAACCGTTTAGAGATGTGTCATAAAAACGAATCAGTGCTGTAAAAACTAAAAAACAAAAAAAAGGCTAAATCTGGGGTATGGTTGAAAATTGTGCCTTATGCATTGGACTCGCATATCATGCACATCCATCAAGTCAATTGTAGGAGTGTTCTGACGACAATAAATCAGTCAAGCATTTCATTTATGCAAAACTTTCAAGAAGCTGAGAATTAACTTAGATTTAATGTATTCATTTTTCTTACAAGCTCCATCCTATTCACACAGGTTTTTTTTTTTTAGTTTTATTTTTAGAAAAACCAGAAAAAATAAAGCCTCCAATTTTCCTGTCAGTTTGAGCCAGGATGTGGACTATTTTATTCCCCTCTCGCTCAGGTCTGACTAACACTAATAATACGGGGTGACATGACCTGCAACCCTCTCAGCTGGTCCAGTTCTTTGTACTGTGAAGGTGCAAGCTGAGTGTTGAGGGAAAATAAAAAAAATAAAATAAATAAAAAAAGGAAGGAAGGAAAAAAAAAGGGTTGCCTGAGTCATGGAAGCAGCCTTTTATTAACTCACTGTGCAGTTGTTCATCACGCTGGGCGCTTTCAAAAATCTCTATAAGCTTCAACACCTGGCAGCGTCAGCTTTGGGGTTATATATGAGAAACCGTCTTTCATTACTGTGATCGGGTGTATAACGGAAGCAAAATGTCAAAAAAAAAAAAAGAAAAAAAAAAGTGCAGCCTCAGTCTCAGTGAGCACCTTAAATCTTTTAACTGACACCATGGACCGCTGCAGAAAAGGAAACGGAGTAGGCCACAAGGGATGTACATCAGTGTCTTCAACATCAAAACAATGAGAGAGCTGAGCAGCAGATTCTGGCTGCTGTGATGTTTGGAGAGGGCTTGTGCACAAAATGTGTGCTGTAAACATTAAAAGGCCCTGACATGAGCTGATTTATTAAAAGGCTCAAAAGCTTTCCCAGCTTTCTGTCTGGAGAGCTACAAGCAGAGGGAACCTGCAGGGATTTTTTTCTCTTCTTCTTTTATCCCCAGTTCTGATTGATTTGATTCACTTCCACGAGGTGGCCAATTAGAATAATTAAATATGTAACGATATTACTGACCACAACTCATAAATCCAGCTGTTTATCTTATAAAAAAATATTATCTAATCGCTTAAAACGCGTAAAAGTCTTATTATTATTATTATTATTGTGGACTGTGCAGCAAACACATCTCCATTTAGACATGAGGAAAAGGTTACATTTCCCAGTTGGCTTGCTGTGGTGCACGCGCGTGTTTTTACGCTCGCGCGCGACGCATCTCTGTCTAATAGAGCATATATCGGCAGCGATGCCCCTATAATGAGCAGGCCTGGGTACCCCCTTAATGCGATTTGCCACATTTCGGGTTGTTATTGATCCCTAATTAAATATGTTGGTGGACATTTTTTTTTCTTTCCAATCAGTTTAAATGAAGATTATCTTACCTTTGAACAAAGCATAGGAAGGACAAAGCCACCAAACCAGAGAAAATTCCACATATTTTTTCTTCTTGACGACCCAACATCTCCACGAATCCTTATAGTTCCTATAATCCAACCAGTCCAGTGGTCCTCCCGAAAACGCACAAACTAAAAAATAAAACAGGCAATTAAAAAAAAAAAACAACAAACAAATCAAAAAAAAAAAAATTGCCTTCTTTAAAAAAAATATCAGTCGAATTACTCGCCTACATCTATGCAGGCGATTTTTAAAAAAAGTGTTATTATAATGGACAAACAAAAACAAAAAAAGAAAAGAAAAAAAAGGAGTGGGGGGGGGGGGGGGGGATCTACTGTTTGGACCCCGCTGTTTTCCTTTAGCTATGGAAATCCGTGCAGGTCACAGAGCCCCTCGACCAACACCAGAAGATCAGACATCTTTGCTCGAATAAAAAAGAACAGCATATAGGATACTTTTAAAAGTGATGACAAGTCCAGTTGAGGGGGTTGGGGGAGAGGTGGCTGGGGGGAAGGAGGGGGAGAAAAAGGAAGAGAAACAAAAAAAACAGCAAAGACTGGCATGAATGGCTGAAGCAGCAGCCTCCTGACAATCAAATCGGCGGATGAAATTTCCCAGTCCAAATCTGCAGAAGAGGCATGGTTCCAGCGTTGCTCCGGCGCCAGTCTTCACCCACAACGTGATGCTGTTAAAAGATATTTGACTGAGCTGAAAACGGTGGTCGGCTGATGTGTGTGCGCGCGTGTGTGCGCGCGTGTGTGTGTATGTGTGCGGAGTGGGGTGGGGGGTGCTGGGGGTGTAGGAGGGGGGCGGGGGGAGCGGTGGGTTCAAAACGAAAAGAAAAATGAAATCTCCATTCCTTTTTCTTCTTCTTCTTCTTCTTCTTCTTCTTCTTCCTTCCCCCCCGTTGCTGCTGCTGCCGCTGATGATGATGATGTAGATCAGCGCAAAGTCACTGAGGGGAAAATGCACATTGAAATAGCGCTGGGTAATATCTGATGCAGACGTCAGAGCAGGCTATATCACCCCTCTGATGAAGAAATTTAAAAAAAAAAAAAAAAAAAAAAAGTACATGCCGAGAAATATGGATTTCCCCCTCTCTTTTTTTTAATGCCAAAACATGCGTGCACAGCGAAGAGACGCATTCGAAAAGTACTCCTTTCTCCACTGGCCGCTGATAAATGGCGTATGGACACGTTAGCATGCTCCGTTCGTCCAGAATGACATGACGGAGGAACCTTGTGTGCTTCCTTAGTTTAATTTAAAACAATATCCGACAGGGGGGGAGGGCTCGAGAAGGGGAAGGGGGGACACCTAAGGTGAATTCCGTGGCGACAGGCTGTTCATGCGCTGGATTTTTTCTGCCTAATAGCCATTAAAATGCTCGTAATGTGCGTTTCCGTGCGTTTATTTCACTTTGCCACATTCTTACAGCACGGCACACACACGCAGGCACGCGCCCACTTTCACACACAAACATAAAGCACACCCGCGCGCGCGCGCGCGCTCAGGCACAGAAATACAGACAGGATTCTCTCAGTTTGATCTGATGTTATTATCACGCGCTTCTTTTTCTTTTTTTTTTTTTTTTTTTGTCGTCCGGTTGGACCAGAAACACTCTTACAGCAGGCTGCACGCCGACAACCCGAGAACTTGAGTTTTAAGCAGAGGAAGGAGGTTTTCTTCAGGGATCTCTGTGCTGTCCAGTTGCTAAGCAACCCACCCCAGCACTGATGCAGTTGTGGTGATTCGGATGCTCTGCGCAAAGGCTCATTTAAAGGAGCAGACCCGGTGTGCAGTCAGAGCCGCGGTGTCAGTGGGACAAAAGGAGACATCCGCTGATGAACCGGGGAGCCGCTGCTGTTAGAATAAAGGGGGGGGGGGGGCATGTACAAAAAGGCATGTAAAGGAAATGTGGCGCGTCGTGGGGATCGTACTAATTCTGCTTCATCATCACTCTGCTCCCTCTAATCATCCCTGTCATGCCCACAAGGAGTGTGTTGATGCAGACCACTTAAGCTAAAAATAAAAAAAATGCTCATGATCTGTGTTGCTGCTTAAGATATGTGTCAGAAAAACCAGAATGAACGAACCACCAGGTAGGTATGGAAACAGTGGCGGTTCATGCTCGGGTTGAGCCCCTCCTCCTCAGCACATACCTCTATTTTAAAAGTCTGGACCTTTCAAGTGAAATAAGCAATGCATCTCTTCACTTAGAAATGGACAAACATTTGTAAAATAGTAAGATTGTATTTTGCTTTAGAACCTAGTGAAGAACTGACTGGACACATGGTCTGATGACACTGCTACAAATATATATATATATATATATATATATGTTTGTGTGTGTGTGTGTGTGGGGGGGGGGGGGGGGGGGGGGGGGGGTTGTCTGTGTTTTCTGAGGAGCACTACTGAATCAAAAAATGACATCCAATCAGGTCGGGTTTTTATTCTAATTTGATTAAGAGAAATCCAATCTTCAAAAATGTTAATTCATTTTTGTGACATTATCAGTTAATTTCTGTTAATATTTCTCAATCAAAAAAGATTTTAGGAGAAAAAAAATTGTTTTCTAACAGAGTGTATTAAACACTCTTAGTATGTACTTTACAGTATGTACTCTTGCACATTTATATCCTCACTAAATATAATCTATGTCATACTTATATACATACATAAATTCACTTATTTTCATGTGAAAACATTTTCACTGAAGAAATTGGGTTACACATTGAAGGTCTTCATTCTGCGATCATTTATTGGGCTGCAGCATGGCAACAAGGGGTGTGGCTATGCATGTCTTTCTTCTCAATATCACTTTTATCACCTCTGCTTAAATGTCACCGAGAGCTTGATTATTTATGGATATATATTCTGGCTTTATCTGAGTGGGGAGGCAGGACCTGTCCATCACATAAGTGACGTTCGGTGCTGAGCTCAAACAGGCTGCCATTGCAATTACATAGTTTATGTCAAAGGATAACACCATGACTGACCGTGACCCGGCGGTGAAGGCTGAACAATTATCTTAACATGATCTGCGACACAGTCAGACTGACTTTCACACTTGTTGGGTACTTGTTGCACCACATGGAGTCAGTGGTCATACAAAGCCTCCATTGTACAGAGATATTTTCAAATGTATCTAAATGATCAGTGGACATAGGCTGGAGACTATAAACTGACAAAAAACATTATTACATAATTAGATAATTATTCTACAAAAATGTTCTGTATCTTCGCTGCTATTTGTTTAGACTACAGGTGTCAAACTCCAGTCCTCAAGGGCCACTGACCTGCAGTTTTTAGATGTGCCACAGGTACAAAACACTGGAATGAAATGGCTTAATTGCCTCCTCCTTGTGTAGATCAGTTCTCCAGAGCCTTGCTAATGACGTAATTATTCTATTCAGGTGTGGTGCAGCAGAGGCACATCTAAAAGTTGCCAGGCAGTGGCCGTCCACATCTGTGGTTTAGACCACTGAAGGTGCTTAAAAACAAGTATTTAAAGCTTGCCACCCACAATTCATTGGCTACAGTAAAATCTAAAATGAAAAGAAAGTAACACAGAACTCAAGTGTCTGTGTTTGATAAGGATAATTCACACGTCTTCATCCTTGAACCCTAAAGTTCACCCTTGGTTATATTTTCATATTTCAATGATTCACAAGAAAAAGCCTGAATTCAGATTATTCAGAATTTAACGTTAAATGTTATTTTAAAAATCAGTACTACTTGCAGATTTCTTTTGATGTGGTCTGTTTCACTACCATTATGATTTATAACTTTCAGTCATGCTTTATTAGCATTAACTCCTACTGCTGACCTTCTGCACATACTAAAATTTCTGATATTTGCTAATTCTTCTCTGTTACATTATTAGTTATATAACTATGGTAATATCCCAATCCAATCTGTCAGTTATGCCGTATTCACAATGCAAGGACCATAACTTTTGTCATTCAATTGATCAACAAAATCTAAATATAATCAAAGTGTTTTTGTATTAAATGAACGACACTATTCACTGGCTTCATTTTCTTTTTCTGGTGAAATTGAAGGTTTTATTTATAGCTTTTTAGTCTAAACTCAATGGGCTGGGCCCCATCTTACTTAAGTGAGCTCTTTCAGCCCAACTTTCCACTCAGAGACCTGAGGTCAGCTGACCAGCTTTTATTGCCTGTCCCTAGAGCGAGGCTAAAAATTAGAGGGGACAGAGACTCCTCTGTGGCAGCACCCAGACTGTGAAACAGTCTCCCTCCGTCTGTTACGAATCTCTCAGTCAGTAGGTCAGTTTAAGTACAGACTGAAAACGCATCTATTTTTCTAGCCTTCAACACCAGCTAAAACAAAAAATTTAATTAAAATTAACAGGAAAAAAATGTATTTAATTGAGCTGTGTTTCTGGGAAATCACTGCAGCTAAAATTAAGTTTGTCTTGTTGTTGTTTTTTTCCCGTAATATTATTTTTTTGGTATTTTCTTCCAATTTTACAATTGTCTTTATGAGCATTTTTAACAAACTTAATTATATTTTTTGGTGATGTTTTGATTGTTGTGAAGTACTTTGGTTAGGTGAGGTTGTTGTAAAAGTCCCGAGGCGAGAGGTCCAGGGTTCAACTCCCGGACGAGCCCCCAATTTGTTAAGACTGGCTCACGGTCATATCACAAAGGGGAGACCATGCTTGTGAGTAAGGTGCAGAAAAAGGAATATTTATTAACAAAAACTGCAATGGATTGTGAATGTCAACATTAGTGGCGTAATGCAAATGCTTGGATGTGTTGTATGTGTGCATATGGAAGTGTTGAGGTGTAAAAACAATCTCAAATGTGGATGAGGAGGGGAGCTGAGACCTGGCAGCAGAGTAACACATACGTCAGGAGGCAGAGTGAACGCCAAAGGTGACCCTGAAGGTGGAGACGGCAAGGTTTAAATATTCTGTGCTCCAAATTAACAGAAGAGCCACACCTGTAAAGAAGAGGAGCACAAGGGCCAATTCTGCCAATCTCTGGTCATGCTCAGCCTCTCCCACAAAAGCAACTTCTCTTACTCACAACAGTGCTCTCAGTTGCAGCTTTCCCTCTTTAACACATTAACTTGTTGGCATCCATAAGCCCCTGCAATGTGGTTCTCTTTTCTTTTAGTTCACATGTTGCATAAGACATGCGAGTTACTGTGTCACCCCCTTTGCTCCTCTGATATAAATAGTATCACATGGTTAATGCATCGGTGCCTTCCAGTCACTGGCTTCCCCCCCCTGTGTATATCCGTCAAAAAGGCGTAATCGGCTCTAAGTAGCAGATGATGTATTTAACTGATGTGTTTAGCAGTGTCTCAAGATGCTTCATCTTCTCTCTCTTCTGTGACATGAGTGAAAATGTGTCTTAATGAGAGTTCGTTTGACATTAATGTGACATGGGATTTTGTCGGTTTACCCTCACAGGACGCGATCAAAGCTTCTCCTGAAGGAGTTAAGTTGCAGTTAAAGCAATCTTGCAACATATTTGGTCAGTCCCGCAGTGAGGAGGGGGGTGGGGGGGTGTCTTGATAAACGCTTCAATGTTCGGCCTCAACTTGGAAGAGCTTTGCGTCTGGTTTTGCAATTACCAGACGCAGCGCTTCAAGATGGACAGGTGAGTTTAGGTCCCTGGATACTATCAGATTCACGCAAGTCATACACAATTTAGATGACCTCATGAGTCATGACCTAATTAAGGAGGACTTAGGCCGCCCCGAAGCGTCTGAGTCAAGCTGGAGGATGTGGCCTACATGCAAGCAGTGGTCATGTTTATTTTATATGACTGTGCTGTAAATCTCTGTTGCTTAACCGCGATATTTTACATTTTCATCACACAGACAGGGTCAAAGCAGCACTTTGAGAGCTCGCCTCCACAGAGCGCCTCTGGAGCTTTGAGAAAAAAATGAAAGTTTTGACTTCGGCGTGCATCACGGCGCTTATTGACTGCGGTGATGAGCACAGAGGCTTTGAAAGTGCACAGCGCTGGAGCACTACCTTGAAGCGGGCTGCCAGGCAATTGTTGCTATGCTACGGCAGAACGCCTGGTGAAAGTGTAGTGTGGTACCCATTGAGGCTGAACTGCGCCACGATGCTTCAAATGCTGGTGTGGAGCCTCTGTATGCATGCGAGAGCTCTGGGGTGCATGTGTGTCTTAAATAGTACACAAGATAGAAATCCTCGGCGATGCTCAACAAAACATTATATATAGCTTGAAAGATGCTGATGTAATGTCTTTAAAAATATTCACACCAGCACAGATTTCTGTGACATTTAGTCTCATTACATCTACTAATTTCAAAGATTTTTGAATGTTTTGATGTGATAGACCAAAGCAACGTAGCTTTGTAGTTTTTACAAATAAATTGCTAATAAGTTGCGCAATCTGTCATATGTTTTGCACAGAGCTGCTTTTTTTGCTGTAATATTACCTAGTTATATCTCTACCAGCTATGCACATTAAGAATCTGAACATTTTTCATGTAATAAAAAAAAAAAAAAAGTCTATCTCTGACTCAGAGTCAAGCTCATACTCTATGGAGAGCCTTTGTGAACAGAACTTTTCAAGTCTTGTCATAGGTTCCTAGTTGGATTTCGCTCTGGACTTTGACTGGGCCATTCTAAACTACTCTATTGTAACTCTGGTTATATGTTTTTGGTTGCTGCTCCTTCAGGAAGGTGAACCTCTGTCTGTCTCAAGCAGTGAATACTTTCTTCTTTAGGATCGCCCTAGCTCCATCAACCAAGTCCCATCATTTCTGACTAGCTTCACAGCTATGCTTAATTGAGCATTACTGATCTCAGAATGCTTTAAAAAAAAAAAAAAATGTTGTAACACAGCAGAGCACATTCTGACTTACAGGTTATAAAATTTAAATAGGCGTCATTGTCCTGATTTTTGTAAAGATGAAGGTAACTGTGACTTGGGACCTCTGATTGACAAAAGTGAAATTAATCAAAGGTTATTGTGTCAAGCAGTCTACTGTAAAGTCATTCTCATTAGGTGTTTTTTGTGTATTACAACATTTCCTCTTGCAGCTTCTCCACCTGTTCTTTCTCCAGATGAAGCAAAAATTTTACTTTTGATGTCACCGGACCAATACTGAAGCACTGCCTATTTGTGCTTCAGTATTCACGGATTCACTTGTTCGCAGGTTCTTCTGTGGAACATGACACCAAATTATTTGCAGTAATTAACCTAGTCGTGGATTTATTTGTTACTTACTTATATTTGCTGGTGTTTGCGATGCAGCCAATGCAGGAACGCCATTCATTATCATTGCCGCTGGATTTTCTGTGATTCTTTTATAATTGTAGTCTGCCTGTAGAATCTATGGCACTGCTAAGACAATTTCCATTGTATACATAAATACATGTTAAGGTGTATTTCCTGCTTGTGATATTAAAATACACAGTTCTCAGAGTTTTTTTGAGGTTTTAAGTAGTAATGAATTTTAGCTAGTGGCTATGACCCGTTGCCCGGTTTGCCCACTGCAGCTTCTTTCACATGAAGCTGCTCATTTATGCATTATTTTCACTTTGGTCTTCAGTTACGTCATCGTCCACTAAAACACACTGGAGCTTTTGGTTGTAGTCACAACATATGCAAAATTTCTCACAGTACAAATACTTCTACAAGGGCTGAAGGAGGAACAAGGAGCTAACTGGAAGTCAGGCAATTCAACACCTCAAATCTGTATGAATAATAGCTATTCATGATGACCAAAGGTACAGAAATGATGTCCAGTCTGTTGGTTGCACATGACTGATCTCAAGAGTGCTTCAGAACTGAGCATAACAGAGCCAATTCTGACTAACAGGTGATAAAATCTTATCTTAGCTGACCTGATATTTGTAAAGATAAAGCTAATAGTGACTTCAGTCCCCTCGGGGGCCTCAGACTAACAAAAAGTGAAATTAATCAAAGGTTGCGTTGTCAAGCAGTCTGCTGTAAAGTCATTATCGCTAGGGGGTTTTCTTGTATTACAGCATTTCCTCAGAGACCTCAGAGCCTCTCCACCTGTTCTTTCTCCAGCTGAGGAAGCCGAAGTCTTGCCGCCCCGCAGGCGGCAGCCAGCTAACTGACCTGAAACGCTCGTCTCCAGACCGCACAGCTCAAGGAGTCACATGACTCACCGGCTTCAAAATTAGCATGGGCGAGGTGCAGCTCTTCATGCTAAATAGCTATTGATGGAGGACAAACGCTAATAGGAATCTGTAATTTCGTCCCCTGCCTCGCCTGTGTCCCCTTTGCGACTCTCGGAGCATTTCATTTACAGAAGGTGGCGCATTTTTAACCAGACCTTCATGGCCCTTTATTGATACAAGCAAAAATGAATAATTAAGTGTTTGTAAAGGTCTGACATCAGGTTAATCATCTCAATGGTTTATCAATATGAAAGCAGCATGTCTGTGGCTCATGCCTCCTCATCCAACAACATGCTTTAGTCAGTAATAGGCCTTTTCACCTGTGTAACGTGAATGCATGTTTGTCTTTGCACGTGGGAGCAGGTACTGTACCTGCTGCCAGGTTTTTCCTTTGTTGCACACTCTTTCCGCTTTAGATTCATGTTTTCTCAAACCCAGCAGGAATTCTTCTCCCTGTGAGGATAGCTTAAAAAATCATGTCATTCCTCCCAACCCCCTCTTTCTTTTCCACTACATTCAGGGGAGAGTCAAGCTCACTCAAGGCTCTAATTTCTATTCAGATTACCCTCACTTCCATTTTTCTTCAATTCAAATGTCAGAGCTCGATGCAACAGCCCACAGTCGCCTTTGTGACACAGAAACAATGGTTGCCAACACCAACGCAAACTCCGCTTTCGACGGCATGCTCCAAAAATACTCCAGCTCTTCAGAAATAGTTGCATTTTGTCAAAAAATAGCGCTGTAGTATCTCCTCGCTCTGCTCCTATCTGTATTCGATGTGGGATTTCTGCATGGAAACTCCTGTGAGAAAGGGTTAATGAATTCCTCACACAGATAGATATTGCCATGGAAACAGCTGCGTGACTGCTAGTAGCTTGTATACACACAGGAGGGAAAAACGGGGGGAAAAGAAACAACAATGCTGCCAAAACGTATTTGAAAATTCTGCGAGCCGAGGCTTTCCAGTGTACACACCCTTGTTTAAAGTTTTTTTGTTTGGTTTTTTTTTGCGTACCCACAATATGCCCTCTGTTTGCCTTTTTAAGATGATTGACACTGACAATGAATTTCCAGTAGCCATGGAGTTAATGCATTCAGAAATATGGGGTCTGGATGTGGTCAATGGCAACAAAATGCACTACTCTGGCATTTTTTATTGTTTTTGGTTTTTGTTTGTTTTGTTGGTTTTTTTTGCAACATGCAGACTCTTAAACAGACACACGACAGCGCAGTTCCAGCTAAGAATAATTAATTTGCATTATAACACAGACCTCCGGCAGTGAGCCTGTCAGTTCAGTTGGAAAAGAAGGGAAAGATTGAAAATTGATCGGGGCCATGCATGGCTGTACGCACGCAGATCGTGCAAACGCCTAAAACCAAACAAAAAAAACAACAAAAAAGGGGGGAAAAAAAAGCGATTTGTCCCTTAAAATAATAGATTCCTGCTCACTCATTCAAAGTAGGTGGCAGAGCACAGTGTGTGCTGGTGGGGTAACCTAATCCATCTCTGCACAAAAACATGTTCTTCCACTGCTTTTAGCCAGCCTCCCAATAGACAGTCAATAGTCACTGTCCAAATGGACTTTTTATGCTTGAGTCTGCAACTCTATAGGAAGGGTTCCTGCAGCGGTTTGCAGCTAGCACTCAAGTTTCCGAAAGCAAAACAACTGTATTTAGAATCATAAATATTTTTGCAATGAAGAGCTCTCAGCCTCTCGGAGAAGAATCGACGAAGTGATGCGGGGTCCACTCAGAGCAACGGTGAAAACAGAACTGGGCTTCATCACTCGCAGACGCTTTTGGTATTTGACTCTCTGACTCTTTTTCAGACTCAAATGTTCTCTTTATGTTAGCTTTTTTCTCCTTCTTCTTCTTCTTCTTCTTGTTCTCCTTTCCCTCCTCCAATCAGAAAGAAGAACAGGGAATCCTCACAGGAACTGAACCACATTCCATCAGCGTGTGTCCTGTCCGTTTCTCTGGGTGTTCAGAGCGTAGCATGCTCCAATTCCTGTCTGCTCTCGTCAAAACAGAAAAACAAAAAAACAAAAAACACTCAGTGGTCTTTCGACATTAATTTCACTTACAAATGGCGGCAAGAAATAACTTTTTTTTTCCCCTGCAAAAGAATAAAGAAAAGAAACATTAGGACAACTTCATAACCTGTTCTCTCTGACCTGAAATCAAATGAAGGGTATTTAAAGACACAGGTCAAGGGATCAGAGTGTATCAATCCATTCAGTTGGGTTTTTAAAAGCCACGTTAATTAAAATGAGATGGACTTCAGTTATCCCCCTCGTCACAGAGCAGAAACGGGAGCGGCAACTGTGGTCAAGTATAATTACACGGCTGTAAGCAGATCGTAATTGTGTAACAGTTTTCCAGTGATTCCTTTCGGGCTCCGAAACTCCTCTGGGAGCTTTTTTAATTGATGAGATAGCTCACAGCTGCCACAGGTTACAAGATTAGGCGACGATCATAGCTTATTTCACCGAGGCAGAGAAGTAAGTCATAAAGCACATTAGTGGGAGGTTCTATGAGTTTGTAGGGCAGGTACACCAGGAGATCTCATCTTATTTGCTAAATGAGCCGTGGGCAGAGGCCCTATTCTTTAACTGCCTGACACTACGCACGGTAGCTGTAAAAAAAACCCACAAAAAAAACAGATAGTGCAACTTGTTAGCTTTGATATTTCTCAAAAATCTGAATTCAGTCAGAGGACAGAATAAGAAATGTTACTAAGCACAGCGGAAAAAACCCTAAGAACAAGTGATACCGCCTTTCATTGGAGAATTGTGCTTTTTAAGCACAAATACACAGAATATTTTACCCAAAAAATTGCGACAGTTGAAATCGGATATTTACATTTACACTCTTTCAATAGACACACAAGCCCTTTCCCCCCCTCACTGTGATATTTAAAGTCCATCCTCAGCTAAATTATTTTAGTTTTCTTAAATGTCAGAACAGAATAATAACGCAGAAGTTTACATACACTTCAATCATTATGTACTTAATCGATTTTGGGGAAACTCAGATGATAATGTTATTGCTTTGTAAACCCCCGACAGCTGACATTCAACATTACCCTCTAAAAAGTGTATTTGGGCTGTAGTTCATGTTATGGACTTTTTTTCTTTTTTTTAACTTTAATCTCATTTAATATGTCATTCATTAAGTGGTATTTAAAATTACACAAACAGACAAACCCAAGGTGTGATTATGCAAGTGGGGTGTATTTGTTGTCAAAAGGCCTCAACTGCGTCCTGTCGTTACTGAGGTGCCAGGAGTTTTATCTGCTTATTCTTATTCTTATGTTATGATTATGGAGATGAAATATAGAACTAGTTCAAACATATTTGACAGATATTACATGTTTTCAGAATCCAGTTCCCTATCACTACCCCATACTCTTTCAATCTAGATTTTTCACTGTCCGCGTGGCTCTCCATTTGAAGTAGCAAATCTTTTTCAACATCACTTTTCCTCTGACAGCTTGACAAATACATCCTGCGATCAAGTCTTTTTTTAAGTCCTTTTATTTTTTGTCCAGCAAGCCTTGCAAAAGAAGCAAGTGAAAAGAGAAAAGGCCGCTGGTTTTGATGCCCGGCTTTCTATCGTCTTAGCTTTGCACAGAATCAATAAAGAGCATCCACCGACGGCAGTGCAGCAACTAATGCAACTTCCGTTCTTCTCAGAGGAGTTTCATTCTCTGTGAAGTTGCCTCTTGCTCTCCCGAAAGTTCAGTCACGATGTTTCTTATTCTTGTTGGAGGAAACGTGTTTTTTTCCATTCATTCCTATTTCATAATTGACGAAATAAGTTGTGGGTTGGAAGGGTTTGCAGAACAATTTCCATTTCTTGAACTGTTTGACAGGCTGTCACTTTACCGCCACAAAACTTAAGGATTTTATGTAAATAGAGAAACACAAAGTATAAAATAATTGTGAAGTAGAAAGAAAAAGCAGTACATTGTTTCCTTTTTTTTTTTTTACATAAAGTGTGATTGCACACACTTTAAGGTGACAGACTTAATTTAACAGAAGTCTAGCCAATCTTCGCTAATAGTCTCAAAATGAGTTGAATTGAGATAATTTGTTAATAATTGTCATTTTGTTGGAGTTGGTTGTTTGGCTTTACTTTTTTGTTTTTTGATTTAAAATAAAGCTACATTTTATGTTCACATCCAAAGGAGTGAATACTTTCTACAGAGCCCGTATGTATTTGCATCCTAAAGTTTTATCCATTCTTCTTTGCAAAACAGATAAATATTTCTTTAAATAGCAAATTACGTATGTGTCTGTTAAAATGTAGCTCTAAAAAAGGCAAAACTGAGAAGTCCACCCGCATCAACTGCCAGCACTGAAAGGCCAGAGTTTGGTCCTTTCCAGAATAACTAATTTAGCCGCATAAAGTAATTCAGAGTGCAACCAGTTGACTCCAGGCCACTTTGGACAATCCTTGTCTAAAACCTTCCAATGTAGCTCTGGCTGTATGTTTAGTGTTGTTGCTCAAAAATTAAGCTCTGCCCAAAGCACCCTCACTTTTTTTAGCTTCATTTTTTACAGAAAATCTGATCAGCTTCTGTCTCCCTGTTAAAGAAAAAAAAACAAAAAACATCTTCTACGCATTTACTGTGGCCCCTAAACGACATTTGGCAAAATGCAAATGAGAAGTAAAAGAAGTGCATCCACAAAATAGCACCGGAGAATTAAAGAAATGAAATAATACACCATACATGTATAATAACACGATGATTATTGTTGCCATGTGCAAGCAGCATTTGCATAACCCGCACATTAAATGGACTTCACATATCACCTATCGATAAAGAAAGGCAGATGCCAGCACAAAATATTTTATAAGATGGGAACCGTAGAACTGAAGGTGACAAAGTGCCACCACCTCTAACCTATCATTAAATGGGCTTCAAACCTAGAAGCTCTTTGAAATCTATGCATAGTTAACATAATGTCGAATGGCCACACATTGCTGACCTTAGTTCTTTCACTGCAGTGCCATCATCCAATTATGCCGTGATAGATTTAGTGGTTGAGTCGGATGCTTTGATTGTGATTTGATGAGCCAGATAATGTCCTTTAGGCTCGTGCCGAGATCTTGTTCTTATGGGTGTCATCCAGGCACACAGTGCTTATGCCTGCTTGAGCAATGTAACATAATAAATGCCTGGAGGAAGGTTTCTACGCCGTGACTCCAGTGCTTCATGGTGCCAATTTTTTTGCAACAATGGCAAATTTGAATGCCCCTACTCTGATGTCCCAACAATTGGGAGGTCATTTTGGGTTTTCGGATAAGTGGAACTTTGATTTAAAAAGTTTACCAATGGGACTGATGCACATATAAATATTAAGGATTTATTGAATGAAATATAAAGAGGTGTTTTTGTCGATGTGTACAATGTCCATATACACCACTGCTTAGAAGGCAGACGCTGGTACATCTAGATTAAAACCATGGTTTCCTCCAGGGGCAGCCCATGCTTACCGTCTCCTCACTGCTGGGTGTTTCTCCGTAGGAGAGTGCATCTGGTTGTAAATAATTTACATCTGCAAATATGAATGGTCTTCTCTTGGTTAAGAGTTTATATGGTGGTTGAAAAAACACATGCACATGTTGTCATTCTTCATCTTATACATCTATAGCTAATTCATGGTAATTTGCATCAGAGGACTTAAGATATTGTTCTCACAATATGACACAACTACCATGGGGTTACTCTGAAATCCTGGAGAGTACTGGGATTGGTATAATGCACAGATACTTATTGGATCATGGTTTTCAGTTCATGACTAGTGACTCATTATTCAGCGTTCTTTAGATCCCAGAGTGCTGCACTTCAAAAATATGGATAATTGCAAATATCCTTCCACTCACTGTACGTTCTCAAACTTTGTCACTTTCTGTCTACTGGTCATGGTGTAATGTGTGTGCTGAGTCTCGAGCGGCACTTGGAAAATTTATGGAGTGCACTCAGTTGAGCCCGGAGCAAAAGTCTCACCAAATAGACTTGCAATATAACTTTGTATATTTTTGTTTGGAGAGTGGTACCCATAATTCCATTCAACCTTTCTCTTTCGGAAAGACGAGTCTCTTTTGAAATTAACCTTCCAATGTAAAATTTTGGCAAACATAAATTTTAACATATACCATGCTCAGTGACTCGTAAAGCACATTACTTGTATAACAGTAGGGACTGGTTGCGCTGGGATAACATTTGGGGCTTTAGTGGTGTAATATTATTTGTGTGGAGGCTTGAGCCACTTCACAGAATGGTGAGTACCTGGCTGGAAACCTACTGTTCTCAGGAATTTGAGATGGTGACTGTGGGTAGTGGGTGTTGGACTGGCTCATTCCTCTTGTCTTCCTTGGATGGTACTGTGCCCTGCTCCCCCCTGTCGTTTCGAATGCACTTGTGGCAAAATGATCCTTGTACGGCTCTGAGATAGGAGACACTGTAGGGTTCTCCTCATGGCCTAGCAGTTGCTTCTGGCTTGGCATTCACTGTGGCCACAGTACTGGATCATGTGGTTGAGTGGCCTGTGCCTAGTTCACCTGTGAGCTGCTGCACATGTGCTTTGATAAGGACCTACAGTCTTGGGCTGTCCTGTGCCTGTTGTCTTTTAGCAAACAATGCATTGCAATTCAATTGACTGGCAAACATTTTTCCATTGTTTTCTGCTTATGGAAGATGGGATAAGTGCAATAAAGCTTCCTCCTCCCAGGACGTGCCTGAAGAACCTACAAAGGGAGGGTTCCTCCCTTTGCTGCTATATCTATAAGGGTGAGCCCCAGGCCGCATTTTTTCGCAATGATTCATAGTCAATGGGATAAGGAGAGTGTTGGAATGTAAAAAGAGCGATAAATCGAGAGCTTAGCTATTTGGCTCAGCACTTTCTTCAACATACCAGAGAAGCGCCTATGTTTTTAACAATGACTCACGAATTTTGTCTGTTAATCTCCTGCTCTATTCTAACATCACTCTTGAAGAAGTTACCAATGTAGAGACCATGAAATCCCTTCTACAAGAAGGGATAAGTGACAAAGTCAAATCCTGGATGGAAATGAGCTTTGCTTGTGAAAAGAAGGCAGACAAAACTCTAGTAATTGGTTGTAGAAGCACAACCCTGGAAAAGTCCTACATTGCTTTGCAAAAGTATTCCTACCCCTGACAGATGATCTATTGCATAAAATAGATTGAATGGTTTTAATGCGACAAAGTGTGATAGATTTTCAGAGAGATAACTGCTACTCACAAAGACCATTTATGAATGTTTTCCTCAGAACTGGGTACTTCATTGCCACCAGACTATCAGCAACCTGTGCAGTTTCTCTAAAGAAGCCTAAAAGTCTTCATCTCAGCCATAACCTCACCTAAAATGATTCTCACTTCTATTATCCTTAGCAGTCTTTGCCCATGCTTTAAAATCTTAGTAACACTAGTAATTTTGACTGATAAGCGCAAATGTTCTGGAGTTAAAAAACCCATCTGTTTAGGTGAACCAAGCAGCCGACTTCTCCACTCGGATGCCTTCGGAGGCCGGATGTCTGACGTACAGTGGAAGGATGTGTAACCAATGAGATCATCGCCGATCAGCACGGAGAAGATGAAACATGCAACACAATCTGAAGCAATTTATTTACAGTTCTGCAATATTTAGCACCCCCGAATGATCCTAAAAAACACTGATTTACCATGGTAGTTAAGTAATTTGTGTTGCTAGTTTCTGAATTCTAAAAACCTGTGACACTTTTTATGTATCTGCATTTTTGTTGTCTTTAAATTTAACTTTGACGTTTTCAGTAACCTGATTTTCAAAAGTACATGCTTTACAAATTAGCATAAAAATGTAATTGTTCAAATTTGTCTGCCCACACAGACCAGTGGGCTACAGTGTAGTTCACCACCATCAGTGTGTGAACATATGGGTGAATGACTGATGGTGGTGTGAAGAGCTTTAGAGTCCTCTGACTTGACAAATTCAATCCAGCTGCTAATCACTAGCCATCATTTGTTTGTCTTTTTTCGCTTTTGAAATGTTTTTTTTCCGATCCTGGAAAAGCTAGAATGTAATCATCACTAGTTGTGATTTTTCTTAGTAGTTTTTGCCAACATCAGTAATAATATTACCTACACCACTGACATAGCAGCTTTCTTGATACGGTGTGAATGGTCTGCACAGGTTCCCCTTAATGGTGAAACCATTTAAAAAATATCACTCTGCCCTTCACATATCCGACTCATCAGTTTTCGTAATGTGTCCCTGTGCTGTAAAATGGATGGTTACATTTTTGCCTTCCTGCATTTTACTTCAAACATCATTTTATGATGATAAATCTAATGAAAAAGGATCATTTACATACTACTGTATAGTAGATATTTAAAGTTTTGTTGTGTATGTAAGTTTAGGCAAAGCGTACAACTAAGAGGTAATTCAAACGCCAAGATTGGAAATATAATGTGTGCCATAAATAACAGATCCACATTACCGTAAAGGGGTAATAAGTAATATTTTACTACCCGGTTGCACAAAATGATCATAATATATCTGGGCTGGGTTGATAGAATTATTGATCAATTTCAGAGAGTCAACACAACTCATCGGATGCAGAGATTTCCACTCTGTTCTGGAGCTGACGCTTTCTCTTCTCTGGAATTAAGTTTTCTTTCATCTGTTTTCTTGAGTTCTTCCGAGTCCAACGTAAAAAAAAAAAAACAGTCATGAGATCAAATGAAGAGGTTGTTAGAAGCAGGCGTAAAGTGTTTAAAGTACTGGTTTTTACAACTGCAAAAGTGGAAACAGTCTTAGAACGACTCTAGACGAGCTGTGTCCACGTTTCCGGTGCTGAAGCAGTCTTTAGTTAGCACAAAGACATAAAAATATATCTGAAACAAAATTTTAAAGCAGTTGTTTATTGCCAGCCAGGTCTTGGTAGAGAAGGAATTTTACTGAACATATGAGTTATGGTTGACTGGTTTGTGGGAGACCTGTTCACAGTGCTCTCCGTGGACTAGTAGAGATAAATACTGACCTTCCCTTAACTTTCAGCTGGACTTAGAGGGCATAGTAAATTATTTGATTGTAGGATATGTAGACTGTAAAATCTGAGCTGAAACATTAAATGACCCGGCATCAAATCAGATCAAACCTTTCGTATTTTGGATTGCTTAGGTTTTACAAAAGTCTCTTTGATTCACTAAATGCCAGAATAATAGCATTTAAAACATTTTTCAGTTTTATTAGCCTCCAAAGTTGTAGTTCAGATTTTCTGATTAGCTACTATTAGCAAAAGCAATTAGCTCTGTATCAATTAACATAAGCACAAATTGAGGTTGTACAGGCCTACACTTGTTCCACTTATTCAATATAAAACTGTGAACAGTGTCAATAAGTAATCAATACCAGTCACTTTCCTTAAGTACTAGATTCACAGCAGCCATGTTCAATATGTTGAATATGTAGACAAACAAAAACCAACAAAAAACATTCTCTTCAATTAAATTAGAAAGAGGTTGCACTGTTTTCCCAGACACAATGTCTATCAAAGACATCCATACAATAATAGTCAATGAACAGAACTCATTCTGATTTCTTGGTCATTTAGAATAAACAGCAGCAGGAAGTTAGGTTGGCCGAGCAGGTATTTTCCTTTGTGATACCGTAACATGCGCTCACAGCCGGGAGCAGCCTTGTATATCCGGAACGTAATTCACTTACCACCGGGGAGCTCGTCGGAGCAGCCCAAGGTTAAAAGCATTTCTTAAGCACTCTTTGTTTAGTGGCTTGTAAGAACATTTTCATGGGCTCCGACGTGGCCGCACGAGTGCGCACCCATGTTACTCTGCTGTGTGGAATTTGTTAACTTTCTGGCCCTTGCGATCTCATTCATACCCAATCTGCCACAAGGAGGGTATTTTTGGCTCGGGCCACACTGATCCGAACTCCCAGCAACAGCTGCAGAGCCCACTCTGGGGGAACGGAGGTGTGGGCATGTATGCTGACGTGTGCGTGTCTATACGTCTGTGTGCATGTGTTTGTTTCTGTGGTGGGCTGCAGCCAGGGGACTTGGGCCATCTCAAAGCAGCTGCGCTACTCTTTCGGAGAAGTGGCCTTGCATAGAGGTGAAGGAATTAATCAGGTATAAGGAACGTGCTCTGCTCAAATCTGGGCTTACTCCTGTTTGTGAAACAGAAATAAGGAGGACATCTTCTTAGCGTTTAAATATGTTGCACAACTAACCTCACGCAATGCATACAGTAATAATTCATCGAGCTCGATCGACTATTAAGAGATTTATGCCATAATTAGGCCCATGATGCATACACTATAATCAGACATTAGTAATAAGCCCATGACTGGCTGGCTTGTTTTCTCCCTCTCTGAGATGGTCAGTGCTGAATTAGGCGCACTTGAAGCCTGATTATGCATTCTTCCGTAATGCAGCCTTCAGTGGTCACTAATTTAGAAACAGAATCCTCCCCAGGGCTTCTTTCTGCTTTGCTTGGTATATACGGACTCCCGTACAGATGATTCACCTTGCGTTCCAAAAACACGCGAGGGGAGAAGAGGGCCCGCGAACCCACAGGCAGATCCTTCCACAGTGGGCTCCGGGGCTCCATATTTTCTCCTGGCAAGCCACGCTTTCGCACTGGGCGGCAGCGACGTGCCGCCCAGAACGCAGCGGCACATCGCCGCAGGCAAGCCGAGGCCTTCTCTCACGGTGTCAACCCAAATGTAAACTAATCTGTCAACCTAAATGTGCATGGCTTGGTTTTCTGCATGTCTCAGAAAACCGGAGGGCGGGAAAAAAAAACCTCATATACTGTACAGTACCAAGCAACTGCAAGAGTAGAGCTGGGCTGAAGCGTCTGGGAAGCAAAACAAAAATGTGCAGCACAGGAGATTGCTGAGCAATGATGTAGAGGAGTTTCTACAGAACAGGTGTCAGATAGCATGATGTTCCATTCCAAACGTGTTTATTTATGCTTAGCTTTGGGTCCGACCAGTAATGAGTCCAAACCACGTTTGAGGATGACTGTGGCCCACTTTTATCTGTGTTGATGTTTCTGAGATGTGTGAAGTATGGTCAGCATCACCTTTCCCTTGAGTACCCTGTGGTTATTTGTGTGTGAAGATCGGTACTGGGTGCGTAAAATGTGGCACATTTGTGCCTTCCGATCTCATCTGACAGAGCTGAGAAAAAACGCTGGTGAGAAAAACTGTGCCGAGTTGTGCAGATGTGCAACTCTCCCCGGGGGGAGTCGTTTTGCACGCGTACCTCATTGATTTCCCAACCGACAGCGACTTTGGGACCAGAGGGTCTGACCCGAGTGTCCTCACGCAGATCTTCTCCCTTTTTGGGAGAATGGGATGGACACTATACAGTAAGAGTGTCCAACCTGTCAGGTGGACACTCTTACCACCAGACAGGGTGGTATTACTGAAACAGAGTATTTCAGTACTACTGATATGTGCCAGCAGGCACTGAGTTTTTCTGTGGGGCTGCTCAGAAAAACTCATTGGTAGTGCAATCACTGTGAGGTGGACAGCAAAGAACACATGTAGAGTTTATTTTTGCGAATAAAAACCCGAGAACAGCGGCATTATCAAACACTTTCCCTTTCATATCTCCAAATAAACTCCAGTATTAAGTGAATATTAGTTCTTCCCTTTGTAATTCTACCCGAGTTTAAATCCAGTTGTGCTTTAAAGCTCCCAGAGATTTGTTGAAGAATACGAGTCAACAAACGACACCGTGAAGAGAGGTTTAACGTAGAGTTGGGTTATAAAGCAAATCCAAACAGACATAACTCTCAACAAACCATTCATGCGGTGAAATGTTTTGGTGGCAGAAAGATGCAATTTTAAAACCTAAAATAAGATTTTTTTATTATTATTATTTAACTTTAAAAACAAACCATTTATACAGTAGGTCGTAAGAATAAAGGCAAAAAAATGGCTTTCTGGATTGTGTAGGTTTCTGACCACCAGTTTAGATCATTCATGTGTAAAATAGCCTACTCAAAGTAGGCTATTTCAGCAGTTTAATAAGACCTAAATCTAACTGATGATCTGTTGCAGGACTTGAAATGATTGTGCATAAGCTCTCCACCTAGTCCAATTGAAGTTAAACTATTTTGTAAAGAAAAATCAGACAAAAACGTAAGATTTGCAAATGTACTAGAGACATAACCTAGAATAATGCGGACAGTGTGCCACACTTTTATGATTTTTGTTTTATTTGGAAAAATGTTTGCATCATTTTTCTTTCACTTTACATGCACTGCTTTTGTGGTAGTCTATCTAGCACAAAAAAAAATATTGCAATATGTTCAACTGTCTGCACATCTTTGGTTTGATAACGGCCAGAGAAGTTAAAAGGAATACAAGAAAAACTTGTAATTGACTTAACAAAAGCGCAGCTTACCGGACCGACAGCAATAACATCACTGCATTGCTTTTTATTGCCCGTCACTCGTCCGTTCCGAATACAACATCAGTTTGTCAACTTGTGTAAAAGTCAAACAGAGGGAAGCTGCGTTTCCTGGAATAAGTCGTATGCAGCGGGGAGAGTTTACGAAGCATAACCAGTTTAAAAAGATTGTCCACACAGTGCAGAAGTTAATAACTGAAGAAACTTTCGCCAATCCTTTTTGCTTGGAGGGTCTGTTTTTGTTTGAAGAAAGAAATTAAACTGCTGACATGCCCTTTTGTCCCGCCACTGTATGAGCTCTTGTGCAATCAGAACCTCACAGACAGGATTGATTTATGAAACAACCTCCTTCTGCCAGGAGGTATTGATAGACCACTCGTCAGGCCGCATCTCACTGGCAGTATCGACTGCACTGTATTTCAGTGTGGGGAGGCAGGGCTGTGACCTCAGACACTGCTGTGGATTGCTTGACTGTCACTTGCTTTACATCAACAGTCCATCACACCTCCTGTCATGGAGCGCTGTCATCAACATAAGATCACTCCTTCTGCAGTTTTTTTTTGTTGTTGTTGTTAATTGTAACCAATGCTTTCCAGCTAAATGATCCTTAAGCATTTGCATAAATATGCATAACAGTGAGATTTATGTGCAGTGCTTCATCTACAAGCTTGCGCAGGCGCAAATAATTCTTGCCACAAAGTAACCGTTGCAGAATCATTATGTAGAGACCCTTAACGCGCCGTTTTCTTCATTTCCCCAAGACCTACAGATACACTGAGTGTTCACTTTGGTGGTAAGAGCAATTTTGTTCAGTAAAATATTAAAGCAAAAATTTTTATAAACACTACAAACACTTGAGCAAGAGACACCACCCCCCCCAAGAAAAAAACAAAAAACAAAACAAAGCCAGTTGTTAGAAACTGCATTTCAGCTCAAACAGGTTGTGGATCATTTGATCAACGTTCTGAAAAGTCCAAATCTCCACAGAAATACTCACATTGTTTTCTGTTAGACATTTAGTCTCTCATAATCCCACGATTTCAAAGGCAAGAAGTCGTTCTGCTTTTGATCGTGACAGGATTGTAGAGGCCAGTAACCGAGTCCGCTCCCCGATGAGCCATCACTGCGGAAGTTAAATGTTACAAGGCAGTTATGTCTCAAAAGACCCTTTGGGCTATGGAACAAAAAAATTAAGAAATACTTTATAACTAGATTTTCAACTGCACTGAACCACTTTTTTATGGGGGAAGAAAAAAAACCTAGAGGATAGAGCGTTAATAGGAGCAATATCTCTACCAATAACTTTGTCCTTGAAAGAGGGAACGTGAAGACGCACCAAGTTGGGAATGTAGTTTTAGGGATACGAAGCACAGAAACTGTACAAAGTGTTAATAGCAGCAATAGCTTCGTTAATGAGTCCTCTCTGGAATGAGATGAAGAAACCAAGAGAGGTTACGAAAACAGTAGTAGCAATGGTTGTAAATGACGCATAGATGAAGGTAGATAGGAGAAATAATGAAGTTTGGAAATGTAGATGCCATGAAAAGCCTTCTACACCTACAGCAGCACAGATCATAAACATAGATCAGATTTGTATGCTTTTACTTTTGGAAGAAATAAACAATAATCCTTAAAGAAAAGGTCAATATTTGAGCATTTACCTGTTAATTCTACAACTACTGGAGCCACATCTTATGCTGAAAGATAAATAGCAGATTTTCAGCAGAAACCTTGTTGGTGTTTGTCAAAACTGCAATATGGTGGTCATAGCTTGGGAAAACAGGTGGATAAAATGCTCCTGTGTTTTTAAAATGTATAATTCAGTTTGTCGTTATCATTTGTAGTCCCCCATATATCACAAACATTGCTGAACTCGACTGCAGGGTGTGAAATATGTCTAACTCGACAGCAGTCGCATCCACAAGAGCCCCCCTCGTGATGCCAGCTGATAAACTCACAGCATAACAGCTTTTGGCAAAGTCTTGGAATAAGATGTGACAGCTGATTAACACATCCACATTCCAGCCAGAGCTTCACACTTTGTGGCAAGACAGCAGAAACACAGAAATATGGAATTGAAAGACAAACAATCGGAGATTTACATTAGCCAAACTGGCCTAAAGTGAGCCAACATTAGGCGTCCATGCATTTCGCTGTTATCGCAGGGACCCTCATTTAAAACTAAAGGCAGTACAGCAGGGCCACAGTGTTCTGAATCGGAGGAAGTTCACAGAATGTTTTCTGACTGCGCAAACTTGATGACAAAATTGTTTGAAATTCATTTGTAAAGAAAGCATACCAATAAGGCAATGTGTCAAACCACATAAGAAGAAACAAAAGCAACTTTAAAGATTGAAAAAACTTGGACAATTACTAACTCCTGGGCTAGAAGTTTCAGAAAAACATCTCACCCCGTCTCTTTTTTTCTCCCTCTTTCAAACAGTCGAAAACCAGATTAGACAGTAAAGCGGTGGATGGTTGCCAAACCAAGAAAATCTGTTCAAATAAGCCTGCACACATTTTCATACTTTTGTATTTGAAGACAACAATCATGTTGAAGCACTAAAAGGACAGTTCTTGTTTTAAGAAGGTGAAGAACCATTTTCTGTCATGTTACAAACAGTAGTAGTTACCTTACTGTGAATTTATAGAAAGCTTGTTAGGTCTGATCCGTTAGCTGATTGAAAACTCTTATATCTGTTGCATACAGAGAAATGTTAGTGGATATTAAACCTGTTAGGATAAGTTTCAAATAAATACATGATCTGGAAAAAAACACAATAACATAATGGCATGGCACCATTGTCCCCTCTAGACGTCAACCCATGCACCTTCACCTGGAAAAACGGCAACAAACTTCACAATGGTTTCTAAGGAAATACAGTAAAATATCTAAAACAAAATAAACTTTGTAATGGGTAACTGTCTGATTAGTTGTAAGCCATCCATAGCTCTTAAAAGTGATACGCCTTCTTTAAAAGAATTGCTGGAAATTGACCTTTGCAAGGAAAACATCAACGATTTTAGGACATCATCAAATCATCTACTTAAAACTAAGCATAACACACAGTGATGACAAATTCCTTATTGTGATCATCACAGAGATTGCAGTATATACCCTCCAAAGTGTTAAAAGTAAATACCTATGGTATTTTCAGATACGATGAAGTATTGGTGTCCCTTTGAAGTCAATATCTGTAAACTGTGCCTTTGTGCATTCTAATCACATCCTGACATCCCTGTGTGTTTAAACGTGCTAGCATGTGCGCAGCTGCTCCCATGTATTTTGCACGACGCAGTCTGCATGAAGGATTGCAGGGTTTGGCGACTGGTGACTCTATTACCGTTTGTTTTGGCGCCGCTCTGCAAGCGTGACAAGCAGAGCCTCCACCTGGCTCAGTCGGTGGAGCCAGGTACACCTGCTCCATCACTGGCAGTTGACATGCAGGATTCTGACTGTTGCCATAGGGAACGGGGCGGATGAGCGAAAGAGTTTCTGTTAGGGGCAGTCTGGAGGACCACGGGTGAGCACTTAGCTCCTCGGGGTTACCGGCATCTGTCGACGTCGGTCCGCGGCACAAAACCCCCCATGTAATTAACGTTGATACTTCACACGGCGTTGTTAGTCTCGCGGCCTGCTTATTCTTTTTATTCTTTAATGGTGTGTATTAAATATGAGGCTGTGCATCAGTCTGCCATTCGCCTCCTTGGTATATTTCTGTCTCCTGTTCATGTTTCATGTGAGCGCCTCCTCAGGATCCCCGCCTCCCAGCTTCATGTTGGTACCGTTATAGCTCCTATGACTGTCGCCACTGCTGTGTTCTTGTGCACATAATGCCAGGGAACACAGACGCTTCCACTGACAGCATATGTTTGCACTGCCTGGCTGTGTGACAGGAAGGAATCCCTAAAGTGGAATTGAAGGCAGGTCTTATTTTTTTTTTCTTCTTTTCAAGACAGAATGTTACTGCAGTTGGAACAATTTTGATGAAGAGATGGCTAACTGCTTAGGCACTCGGTGACTCATGGCGATACTGGCTGATTGATTTAGTGAAGACAGTCAAATGAATGTGGTTGTATACAAGACTTTACTGACTTAAGACCTTCACAAACATCATCTAACTTATATAAAGGGGGTAAATATATTCAGAGCTACATTTTGTTGGATAAAACCATAGTAGTGAAGTCATAAACTAAGTTGGTAGTACAGCTTGTGTTTCATAAGAGGGTGCCAGACTGCAGTTATAGAGTACGGAAGGTACCCATAAATTTGCATTTCTCAGCAGGATCCAGTAAAGAGGGGATGAGGTTGGGGGTGGTGGTGGTGGTGGGGAAACGGGGAACCCCCCATGAACCTAACAAAGCCCACAGAGACTTTCAGGCTCGTGAAAGTGGGCCTCACAGTGGCGGTGAGTCGAACGGCATTCAGACTGTGTCTGACGAGTGAGGCGTGGGTTAGAGCAGAATTACTCTCCAACAGCACGCTCATTGGTTCAGAGAGGAAAAGATGGCTCAATCCACTTCTGGCTGGGGGGGGCAGCGGGGAGGAAGACGGAAATGGGGTAGGCGAGAGTGGACGAGAGTGGAGAGAGGAGAGGATCCAAGAGAGGAAGCAGGCGAGAACGGAGACCTCCACAGAGCAGCTGGAGAGGAAGTGCTGTGAAAAATAAGAAAAAAAAAAAAAAAATCAGAAAATTGGACATGAACAACTGCGATGATGAGATGAGAGCTCCAAAGGTGTACGAGACGGAAGAAAAGGCGACATTAGACAATGAAGGCTTGAAATATAGTTGCCATGGAGATGAGCAAGTCCTCCAAGCCTCGTCATTTTTCTGACTCCTCCCCTCAACGCTCGGGATAAAAATAGACATGAGCAGAGAACAAAGAGCTATTTCAAACAAAATTAAACAGAAAGAAAGTAAAGAAGAGTGGTTGTAAGGAAAGTATGTTTAGAAGTGCGAGTGTAATGTAATTTCTGCATCAGTGTTTGATTAAGAAGTCAGACAATGTGACATGAACAGTGGAGCTGAGAGTCAAAAACATGTTGACTGAGTAAAAAAAAAAAAAGCATCTTTATATTAAAGCTGCGTGAGCAGAGAGGCTTATTGGCTTTGTCTGTGCTCAATTTTGTAATTTTATTTATGTTTTCTTCGCTTTTCCCACTACAAGTGTCATGCTCCACTAGCAATCTTTGTATTAGATGTGACATTCTGAGGGCGATTTCATCCCGCCACATCAGCATTTTGTGAATTTATGGCGTGTTCTCACTGGTGTCACAAAGTACAAGACGCTCCAACAAGACATCATACATTTTAAATAAACTCCGTTCCCCCAAATGGAAATGGAGAAAGTGCCTGCAGCTGTACAGAAAAGAAAAAAAATAAAGTTTGTGGAGTTTTGTTGCATAAAATTAAACGTCGGTGGAAGTATATTTTAAATGTGCCTCTGCATGTCATGTGCTGCATCATGCTGTCCGTTTGCTGCCTCCACGATTGGGCTTTAGGATGGAAACCCAAGTGTCGGTGATGTGGCTCGACGCAATCATTGCAGGGACAGGTGCACCCGTGTGGCGTGCTAGCAAGAACCGAACAGTAACGAACCAGCAATGAGTTGGAAAATGCTGAACGCGAATCCAGGAAGCAATCAATTACCAAAGAAGTGACTGCTTCATGTAATTATACATGAAATGTAAGCAATTTTAAAAATGTATCGTCATAATTCACTAAAATACTTAACTACAAAAACAAATTTGTTTAAGTAAGATATGACAATCAGAAGAGATGAAATGGTGACGTACAGTACAAAACAGGTAAAAGTTTGCACAAAGGGCAAATAAACCAGGACCAAACAAACAAAGCGTCACCTGCTACCTGATCACTATTACACAGTCTAAGTAGTAAGAATAAATTGTAATAATGCACAGCTGTTATCAGCACAATATTGATTTTAAATAACACCAAAAGCTTTACATAAGCCTTTATGTCATATTGCTGCGAAATCCTTAATCACAGCACAAAGAAAGTTTCTTCTACACAGAGCTTTGATCTGACCCGGATGGTAAAGAGAAAAGAAAGGCAGTACTTATGATTCCTAATGAGAGGGTAAGTTGATGACTTGAGAAGATCAGAGCTTCTGACCTGAACTTAATGGGACGATGTTTGAGAAGAGGACAGGTGGGTAACAGAGAAAGTTGTTTTTGTTTTTTTTAAGAGTTTCTTGCATCTGAGATCGTCTCCATTCCGTCACGATCCATCCATGGCTGACATGAGTTTCATTTAATAAATCTGGTCTCAGTAATTTGCTCCTCAAAATGTAGGGGGATGTAAAAAATATATATTAAATCGATTTTAATGTTTTATGCAATTCTACGTCTCAGTCTTGGTACTACCACAGATGATAAAGAGGATGAGAGGTAAATCTACATCTTTTTGGTTTCTTTGGATCAACCTTATGTCTGATGACCAAGCACGTTGGTTTGTGCACATTTTATGCTCGTAGTGCGCCATCAAAACAACAAACCCAAAATGAAACTGGGTTTACTTTGATGACTCAGGGGAGCTGACAGGCCCATAGAGAGACCCAGAGAGTGGCAGCTGGCCCACGCAAACAGGACAACTGCTAATGCTCCATCTGCTGTTCCTGTTTTTTTTTTTTTCTTTTCTTTTCTTTCTGTTCCCCTGCCTGCCGCCCACTCTAATGCAAACCTCTGGGCCTCTGGAAAAGTCCCAAGTTCTCATGCTGCTGGGAATCTCATCAGATCATGGCACTATTTACACCAGAATCCACAACGCAGCACATGTTTGACACAGTAGTTTTGTAGTGCAAAAAATTCCTTAATGAACACATGTGGGAATCAGCAACGTTTCTGCACTTAAATCTGAGTCTTTGATGCATCCTATTTAATAGGAAATGATCACAAAAACAAACTTAACCTGAGGTATGGCTATACCAGGATGTTAGTAGTGTCTCGCAAAAGCATTCATAGCCCTTATATCTGCTAAATACAGACTAAAATGTATTTTATTTGGATTTAATATGATAAACTAACACATTGCAGCACATATACATTTAGGGTAAGGCAATAGTAATAGGTCTTTCAATATGTTAGACTAAAGATAAACTTTGAAAAAGTGTCATAGGCAATGGATTTCAGTCCACTTTAAAAAAAATACTCCTAAATCAAATTAGACTGATTCTCATCTCCTTTCTGTGCTCCATGTAGGATTTCTACCATTGAGCTGTATTTCTCTGGTTGAATTGAAGCCTTTATGACCTAAGTTCCTGGATATTTTTGTTGATTTTAATTGTATGCAGTTATTTAAATGTTCGGCAAGTAAATATATTTGCCCATTTATCCATAACAACTGGAACTTTCAATATCTAACAAGCTTTAATAAGCGATTTATCGTTTATTAAAAGAGTGCCTCTCAGATTAATTTCACTCCCTGCTGCCGCGGGGGTGAAATTACCGTAATAACCCTGTGTCGGCTGGAAAGCATAGCGTCTCCTCTTTCAGAAACCGTTGGAAAATTTCAGATAACGGTACTGCAAGTTTGGCTGGATCGTCGGCGCTACGTTCGGTCTGGAAGGGTTAAACTGGGCCAATAAATGAACATGAGGTGGAGTTACGGACTATGGCATTGATTTTCTGCACCATTTTAGAACTGTATTCTGCCCAGGTTGTAGCTTTAACATTTGTAACAGAGGAAGTGAGCAAAGCCATTAGGTCCCTGTTGGCTACGCTTCCAAATACTGAGCATCTAAAGTTGTAGCAAAAGTAATGAGAGAACGGCAAGAAGAAAGACTCACACAGAACACATTACTTGCTTTGCAGAAATCTAACACTCTACATCATGCCATCACCATGGTGAAGCATGATGGTAGCACCATCCTTAGGAATCTGGTCAGAGGAGATGGGCGGATTGATGTAGCGAAATACAGAACATTTGTCAGAAAACCTGAGAGAGGTTGAAAAATGCAGTGAAGTTTGTTGTTTTGATGTGACACAACATAAGATCTTCAATAGTTTAACCAACCAATTGAGTATTTAACTTCTCCAAAAAAGAAAAATCAATAAAATTAACAAATTAATTATAACTCTCTTTATTATTAAGATAAAATGGCTGAACGTCTTATCTAACGCATCGAATTCACTTGGCACAGTAGTGTTGTATTGAGTATTGAGTAGTGTTGATGTGGCTTATTCCATTAGAAAACTCTGGCCATTGTCGCCCCTGCAGCTCTCTGGATTTTGAAGTGCAACACATCACTCTCCTCCACAGCATATATAATAGCTCCTTTTTCTATTGTGCTAGATTTACAGGCACCATCAGTCAGCTGTCCGCACGTCAGACACAAGACTTATGATGATTACGCTGATGCAAGACAACCCCCTGCACTTCCTTCTTCCTCCTGCCCGCACGAGGCATCGCATGGATCAAACCTGCCCGCGCAGCTCCATCTGGTGACCGCTGTAGTGATTCAGGGAGCAGCTTCCTGCAGATGGATGAGGTAAAAACACAAATTCAACTCCTACTCATCTTTTTTTCCTTTCTTCCTCCTCCCCCCACCCCCCTCCAACCCCTCACTGGCTGCAGTACCGTTATGGTCCTCTGGATGGTGTCTCAAGCCTGCATCCGTCCGCTTCGGTGCAGTCTTGGAAGACTTCACGACACGCATCCAGTAAACCTTTTGATTGACTTTTGATGGTTTCCGGTCTTATTTTTAGTGAATTTGGTGCTGCAACTGAGGAACACCTCCTGGAGGAATTAGTTGTTTAGTGTCAGATCCAAGCCGAAGTGATTAAAGCCTGTTCATTCAGTCTGTGGACAAAAATTAGGACTTGAGAGAAGCCAAATAATGAGAGTTTTCTGCATTTTTAAAAGTAGAATTGCATGATTTTTTGATGAAGTTAAAAACAGGATAGTAAAAAAAGTATATTAATTAGAAATGACTAATATTTTACTTGTGTTTGCTATTTTTGTAAAAAAAAAAAAAAAAAAAGATGGGTGTGGGGGTTATTTTTATTTTGATACTCAATACTCATGAATGATAGAGACAGAATATTGCATATTAGAACTCCTGTATTTATGTGATTTTAGGTTTTCTGTTTAAAGGAATTTTGACCTTTTTGAAATAGTACAAATATTACTAGCAAGGATGGCTTGCAAACCTTGTTAATCATTTATTCTATAAAGCAGATTGATATTTTGTAGATTAATCGAACCGACAGGAAAAAAAAACTAATGTTAAAGTGGGTCTTGAGTGATAAAAACAATGAACAGACTTACAGACTGTTGATTACACAAAGGAGGACAAAGAAAAGAAATAACCACCAGGACACAAAGTGATGGTCAACATGAGGATCTGACAGACAAAAAAATGAAACAAAAAAAGGGAGCATTTTCACAGGAAGGGGTCGATTACTAGTACAAAGAGCAAGTCAAGATGAATCAACTCAGAGAGAACATGAAATGAAGAACTGAAGAAGAATAGCTGATGTTATACAAGGTAAACACATGAGAAAAGAGTTGACCCAAATAAGTACCGAGAAACAGAGGGCTCCATCTAAACCCAGGGAAACACTAAGGGAATACAAGCGAAAAGCAAAATCTGTTCTGACCTTTCATCTCTCCCGAGTCAGAGAATAGCCTAATTCATAATATTGTAGTAACCTTGGCTCCCATCGGCTCTGGTAATGGGGCAGGCTGGCCGCAGACCCAGAGGTTCCCGTTTTGAATCCCTCTCCCTCTCTTTCTGGGGATAATCGGTGGGGTAGGAAGGGCATGTGGTGTAAAACATCTGCCAGGTCCATGAGCAGGAGAGGCTGCTGGGCTGTAGCAACATTACATAGAGGGAGATTCCAAAAGGAACAACAATAGGCTATACGTTTATTTGCAGCTTTAGAGGTAAAACATGCAATTTGATCTTACGTAAGCTGTAAACTGTGCTGCTGAGTGAATGTTTCTGTAATGTAAAGAAAAGAGTGGTTATAAAGGTTGTGGTATTTCTCAATTTAAAACAAGACAGCTGTACAAAATAGGAGCATAATAAGCCATTGCAGGATTTGAGTTGGCCTTTTCCTTCATGATCTCAGACTCTGTCAGCTTTAAAAGGATTTTTCTTTTCTTTTTTTTTTTCAGCTTGTTTGGCATCTCCAAACACAGTGAGCTGATATAGCAAGAACACTGTGAGTTTAACATTTTTGAACAAAATCTTGGCTCAGCTTTTCGAGCAAAATGTGAAAAAATGACATATGCTTTAGTAGTTCTCATTCTGAAAAAAAAATGATGCAGATCCCTTTTGGACATTGCAGCCGTGTTGCTATTCCTCAACTTTTTCTGAGTCTTTCTGCAACAGTGAACTTTGCAGCCCAGTTAATTCCTTTTCTTTTATTATAAATCCATTAAATCTTTTTAATTAATTGCCTTGGGGGGCACAGTGGTCAAGTTCTGCCAATTGGTCCCACGGGATTCATTTCTGGTGGTCAGTTGCAGCCCTTCTGTGCAGAGTTTACACGCTCTGCTTGTGCCTGCGCGGGTTCTCAATCTCCTGCTGTCCAAAGAGATGCTTGATTAATTGGTGGTGTGTGCGAGCACGAATGGCTTTCCGTCTGCCGGTGATGGACAAGCTACTGGTCCATTGTAGACCCCTGCTTCTCACTCAATGTCAGCGGGGACAGACCGTAGCTCACAGGGCCTGTGTGGAATAAAGCAGATAATACTGATGGAGATGAATTCCTGCAACCATCCGTCGTACGGCCAGAAAAAACGAAAACATTAGTTGATCGCAAATATATCTTATGACAAAAGGCCAAAAGTATATATACCTATATATAGACAGAAACAGTAATATGTATAAATAATGTAACTATATATAAAGTAGCTCCATACATAGTTTTTTGGAAGTCAAATTTAAGACCGGACAACAAGGAAGAAAAATGTCCGTCCGTGGACGGGATACCTTCACAAATAACTAGACTTAATGGAGAAACATAGTAAACTGTTCGTTCTCTGAGGGAGACTCCATCATGCCGGTAGACCAACAAAGAAAAAGTGAGTCTAAATCCACCCATCCATTTTCTTTACCCACTTAATCCTGTGCTGGATCACTGGGGACACAGTGTCTATCTTTAGTTGGGGAATGGATAGATTCTGCATAGGTTGCCCCAGTCTATCACATGGCAACAAAGAGACACAACCAGTAAACACACATTGTTACCTAAGGGAGATTTAGACTCTTCAACTGAACTAACATCCATATGTAAAAGCTACGAGAAGAAGCCAGAGTATCTGGGGAAAACCCAAGGATGCAAGTGGAGAACATGCAAACTCTACGGAGAAGAGCCCTGGCTGCCTTGGTAACAACAATAACCTTCGTTCCTCTGTGTCACTGGGAAATCCAAGCTAAATGCAAACTGTAATTTTATTGTTTCAAACAGTCAATGTACAGTGCATGACAGAGAGGCAATTTTAACAATATGCAGAATGAACGAACAGTAACGACTAGCAGAGCAATTTCAGATTTAACCGAAGAAATATTTGAACTATTTATCAAAGGACTTTTAAAAAACTGAAGGACTTCTAGTTGATTTAAAGGACATAGCATCAGTGATCTGTATTAGCTACGATAGTTAAATCTGTCAGACTGAACTGCATCATTCATTAACTGCTGACGAAACCACACCAAAAAAACCTAAATGTTTCTTGTAATCTGACCAGAACAGACTTTGTTTTGTCTGAGGTGGCTGCAGCCTTCTTACTACCAAACATGAAACATTTCAAATCAATAATGTGCAAAAGCCATCTTCTCTGATGGTAAAAGGTCACCACTGTGGCCTTGGTAAAGGTCATTTTCACTCCTAGGAAGTGACTTTTGACACTTTGTATTGCAGTGGCTTGGGAGCGGAAGAGTGGAGTAGAGCTGTTAGATAAAAATGCAGGTAGTTCCGAGTCACCAGTGTGTTTGCATAAAAATTGGGAGGAAATAACCCATGAAATACTATTTGCTGTCCCTTAAGCCCCCAAAATCTCTAAAGTACGTGGAGTAGTAATCACAACATACCTCGCAAGTCTGAAATGTAGACACGTTCATAGTCCGATTTTTTTTTTCTCCCTCATTTCATCTCACGACAACAAACTTCGGTGTATTTTTATTGGGTTTCGATGTGATCACAACACAAACCGCATAATAAATCCTTTCGCCACGCACTGTGTGATAGGAAACTGAGGTTGGGAATTTTACCATCTCCACTTTCTCCTTTAGATTTTTAAACACGGGTCCGTGGCGCAAAAACAGCACCAGCAATAGGATTACACACGAGTTCTGCTCTCTATCTCTACAAATGATCATAAGTGTGAAGTAGCTCCCTCATTATCACTCACAGAGTCACCTCTGACAGCGAAGCGCCAAACTAAATAGCTGCCTCAAAACGTGCTCCCTCATCTCACAGAATGCAACTATTCACACTTTTCCCAGCTTACCCTGCAAAACGCCACATCGCATACTCTATCATTATTCTAATTTCCCAGGTGGAGGGCCTTTTTTAGAGGAAGTTTTTCTTTTTCTTTTTTTTTTTTAAAAGTACAGTAAACCATCCAAGTGCTCCAGCTCCAACATCATGTGCTTCTTCACATCCCTTCAGCACCCGTGTGATAAAAGCCTGTCCCCCCTGTAACATTTGGTATTCCCCGGCTGCAGTGTCAGTTTGTCACTTTGGATATGACGCCGAGTCACTCAGAGTGCTCTCTGCACTTGCTCACTTTTTACGAAGGACACGCAGCATTTAAAATCAGTGCATTAACCTGTCGGTCTTTCCCGGAGACCTGGGCCTAGTGGGCGTGTTCGTTATTTGTGGTACTTTTTTTTTTTTTGCGTTCCTCACCACTTCCAACAGATTCCATATTTTGCCCAGTTTGACTGCATATGGCACTCTAATCAGCAAAAGAGGGTGTGTGATTTACATTTGCTGTCAGTGCTCCTATCTCGTATTATTCCTCCAGACAGAGCCAAGGTCACTTTGTGCACAAATCTAATAAATTGTCTGTGGAGTCCATCTTATGAGGGGCAGGTTGTTGTTGATGAGGACTCCTCTGTTTTTTTTTTTCCCCCCTTTTGTCCGTAATAAGAAAAAGGGCCTTTAAACAAGGATGCACATGTTCTACCATTACAGCACGAAGCCCTGTGTATGATAAGCTACATTAAACAGATCATATAACTATTACCGAGCCTTATCGCTGCTATTTCTGCTTAAACGAGCATCTACCCCATTTCCCCGTCATCATCCGTTTTATCGCAGCACGGAGATATTTAGCGGCACAGCAAACGGCCGACAAGAACGAAGACAGAAGTTGACCTTGTTGCCACTCACTTTCGGAACATCTAACGCTGAAGGGAAACCCAAGCTGGAAGCAAAAAAGTGAATTATTTCACCCCTCATTAGGATTCAGTGACACAAGAACTGGGACTAGTTTCTCAGCAGTTCTGGGTTTTGAATCTGTCCTGGTAGCCATCCATCTGTCCATCCATTTTCTTACACCCTTGTCGAGAGGTCGGGAGGAGTGCTGGTGCCTATCTCCAGCTAATGTTCCAGGCAAGAGGCGGGGTTCACCCTGGACAGGTCGCCAGTCTGTCGCAGGGCAACACAGAGACAGACAGGACAAACAACCATGCACACACACTCACACCTAGGGAGAATTTAGAGAGACCAATTAACCTGACAGTCATGGAGAGAGAGAACCCACGCATGCACAGGACCTTTTTACTGCAAGGTAACAATGCTACCAACTGCGCCACTATGCAGCCCTGTCCTGGTAGCCCTCAGATTTTTTAATTTTTTACATCATCAACAAGACTTATTTGAAATGCCTACGCTGAGATGTTGACATCCTAATGAGAGTTACAGTGGTGGAAAAAAGAAAACAAAACAAAACAAACCAGGAAGTTCAAACAATAAATTCCCCAAGCACGTCGTCGCTCTTCCTGTCAATTTCCCAGACATGTCTGAAATAAATGAGTGACATTTACTGAAAAGTGGTTAATGTTTGAATGACATCCCTTTGAAAGATTGATGAGCTCATTAATGTTACATGTCCCATGTGTGAGAAATGCTAAAGTGGACTAGCAGTGTTCCTTCCTATCGGAATATTCTGTCATTTAATCCCTTGTTAATCAAGGCCAGAAATACACAAACACTAACCTGATAGTAATTTTTACTCAGAGAAGTTTTTAATGGTCAAGAACACATAATTCAGCAAAGGATAAACACACATATCCATCCTTAAAACGTGATCTTTTAGAAGAAAAAAAAGGAGAATCTGAAAAATGCTGCCATTTAGTTGTGAGGAATCACAAACCATTATTGAGCCAGAGGTAAAGTATGCAAATTTCAATGAATCGCATCTAAATCACGTCTATAAATGATTTATAGACGTGATTTATAAATCACGTCTATAAATCGTCTACATATTTTGGGCCTGATGTTAACGGGACAGGCCGTTACTTCTCCAGCTTTTCTCTCTTTGATTTGCACCTCATTGAACACCAATGGGCGCCAATCAATAAAAGGTCTAACATTGGGACGTCCGTGACCAGTGAAAAATCTTTTTATGGCTCAATGGCCTTAAGACTTAGTTAAAGCTGCTGTGACAGCATTCCCTGGCCTCCCATACACAGTGCTGGGAAAAGTACTTACCCCCTTTTGGATTTCTTTCCATTTTTACTTTCCTGTTGCACTTAAATGTCAAACCCTAACCCCATGTGTTTGTATTTTCCTATGTAAATGCTAAAACCTGGTTTCAGTTGAGGATTTAATTTATTAAGAGCTATCTAAACCGATCTGGTCCTCTTTATAAACATAAAAGCCACCTAAAAACTAGCAACTTCTTGTGCTCCCCTTGATTGTCTGAACGGAGTCTGAAAATTACTGCTCTGAACACTTTGTTCTCCAGCGCTGTCTTTTGTTCTTTGTCTAAATTTCCTCCATATTTCATCACATCATTTCACAATTACAGTTACAAATTATTTAAATCTTATGTCATTATTAATTAATCAAAAATGGACTCACAAAGGAAAAAAAAAATGTAAGCACACCCAAGAAGCAAGAACTCAAAATGCTCAATGTCAGTTTGACTCTCAGTTTCTCACTCTGTGGTGGTCCACTCGGCTTTTCTGCGTTGCATCACTTTAATGAGGTCTTGCGCAGCTCGCTCCAAGTCCCAGCACAGCATTTCAATCAGGTCCATGTCTGGACTTCGACTGGATCGGTGCACCTCTTCGATTCGTTTTTGTGTTCAACAATTCACTTGTAAAATATGCTTCTCTGCTTGGTAGATACAGATAGAAGACCTCACATCTGACTCCACAATACTTTGGCACACAGAACAGTCTATGTACCCAAAACAAAGACCGTTATCGGCCCAAAACAAGCCCAAATCATCTACCTTCCTCCACCATGCTTAGGAACTCCTACCATGTATTTGTGCTAATATTATGTGTTGGTTTTGGGTAAACTTGGCACGCGGGGAGGTCAAGAACATTTAAGCAAGTTAAAACTAAAGCAAGAAAATGAACAAGGTAAAGAAAAAAAAAAACGATCACACAATCCATGTACCAAACCATCTGAGACACGTAGAAGAAATAATATTATTTATTACTCATAGATTTTGGTCCAAGATTTATCCTTGTGTCACAACCAAAATTGCTTTCTACTGTGTACATAATGCAGAGTACAAGCTGACAATCTGTTTGCACTCACTGACAAACACTATGTCATAGTAATTCTGAAAATATCAGCATACCCATCAAACTGCTGCCTAGAAAATAGTGGGGTGAAAAAAAGCAAATCAAAAAGCTGCCATGACATCAGTTTACCAAAGACAAAAACAGGCTTTACAAAAGCTGTTTTTTCGTTCTAAAGGTTTGATGCTGATAGCAATACAGCTATCAGCATCAATATAGCTGTGGCTATGGAAAGTGATTTCACGAAGTCCTTTAAGAAAACGAAACAGGAAGGAAAAACAGAGGGGCAATAAAGATTAATGTGTACAAATGAAAAGTTCCCCCCTGGAGAACAAGACGGGTTAATCAACCTGAGTGGACGCAGTGCAATGATGAGAAATTTAGTCTGTTAGACAAAAAGAAAAAAACACGCTCATCTCATTAACACAGTGTGCGAAAAGCAAAGAATGTGCAAGACGTACAAATCAAACATATTTAAAAGCAATCGCAACCGCGAAAGGAAAAATCTGTCGGAAGGACAAACCGCATGCAGAAACTATTTTCCATCTTTGCTGCTTTGCAGAGCGTCCCATCACAACGCAAGACTGAAGCTCCAGCACACGATTAAATTATACAGCATGTTTGGCTCCTGTGAGATCGTTGCGGACCCCCGATACAGCAATAAAGCGCCAAAGAAGAACAAGTTGAGGAAAAGAAGTGGGAACATGAAGGACAAGATGAGCTTCGGTACTGTAGTGTGAGGAGAAATAAAAGTAGGCCAAGGCTAATCCCCAACTATAACGCTCAGTATAGGATTACAGAGTCCTGAAGTAATTGCAAAGCCTAAGAAAATGCCATTAAGTCAGAATTCCATTATTTTCCTAGTTGAACCTAACAATTTAAACTTTCAGAGCCTCTAAGACAGTTTTTGATTGTTTAGAGCTCAATATTCATGGTTCTAGTAGGTAAAAATGAATAATTCTGCAGCATCAGAAGTCCTTGGATAGATGTAGATATTCCCTTTTATCCATACATAGGAAATATGCAATGTCTATATAAATATTTGAAATCACCTCTCTTGTCATCACACAATAAGATGAAATGTTCATATTTCGGATTTAGTAGGTGTTCCTCTCCTGATCACACAGCCAAGCCCACTCCTGTGACGTGACTGAGGGAAGTTTGCTTCTTCTCAATTTTTTTTATAACAAACACTCTTTACATTTATCACTGTGGAGATAGAAGGCTGAGACCTTCGAGCATTCTTTTACTGCCGTTGCTGTTGCAGAGAAAGCACAAGATTGTACTGCAACTTCACATAACAGACTGAGTGCTCAACCATCCATTCAGCAGAATCTACTGGGAGGCCCTCTGGAAGTCAAGATGTTAATATTTCACAAAGCCATGAGTCTGAGCTCAGACTGCAGCCGTCCCTGTTTCTTTCATCTGACTGAAAATCAACACCAGTGCTGAATTTAACCGGACAAAGCTTTCAGAAGAACTGCAGCTATAACATGCTGTATTCCTGTTTAACATCTGCAGGGTCGCAAAGAGGCTGATGCCGATCCTCTATGGCAAACAGTTTTAATATAAAATTGGTTTTGTCTGGCTATCTGTAATTACATTCCAGGTATCTAAAAATTTACTTGGACTGCAAACACTATATTTTGACCATAACGAATGGCCTGCATTTAAATCCTGTCTAGTAAGAAGATCCTCAGTTGAAATATCTGGGAATACTATTCAAGATACTTCAAATGGCATCACTGAGTTTGTCATGTGAAGGGTCACACAAGCCCATGACTACAATTCAAGAGACCTCAAACTTAACTACGACTAGTCAATGTTGCATTTTTAGATGTCTGAATTAAGAAATTGAATGCAAGCTGTAGTGCTGGCACTGAGCGATCAAATCAGTTGCCAGCAGAATTTTTGATTTCCTGCACAAATTGGTCAGAAAATGCCTCAGTGCGTGCCTGTTTTCGTTTGGTTGAAGCCAGAGCAGCAGCAGCATGTCACACTGTTCATGACATTACAATAACGTATTTGGCACACTGCCAGCCAAGTGCAGGTATGATGAGGTTGTAACATTGACATGAGGCCAGATAAACAAATTCTCCACCGTCTTCGAACTGCATCAAGGATCCTGTTTCATTGCCTGTTCAAAATAAGCTAACAGCCCAACTTTACTCAAGAAGAATTATGTGTGGTCCAAACAGCCCAAAGTACATCAATTAAATACTGACTTGAATGGGGTGAATATTGATCCAATCACATTTTGTGTTAAACATTTTTATTTACTTGTCATTATTTTTGTAGAACTCACTTTTCACTGCCAAAAAAACCAAATTGTGTTGATCATGATGGATTTGTCAAAGCAGTAAAAAGATGAAAACATCCAAGGGGGTGACTATGTTTTCTGAACAGAACATGGACAGAAAACAGGGAGGAGAGAGAAAGGGAAGACATGCAGGAACTGGCTAGACACCAGGAATCTAATCCAGGACAACTCCCTGGAGGACTGCAGCCTCTACAGATGCATGCAGCGCTTTTATTGGCTCTGTATTTATAAAGTACTAAAGAACAGCGTAAAGTTCTTCCATTGGCAATATTTGGTGTTTATTGGATATTCAATTGAATCCTGATGGCTCAACAAGCTCAGCACACAGACAAAACAATATTTATAAAAAAAACCATTTGTGTAGAACTTTCACTTTGACATAAAACGTAGGCGTGTGTCTGTGTCTCATGTATTTTTGGCTTAAACAAATTGGTTCATCTTTCAGTGAATTTACCACAGTGTAGAGTTGCCAGACATTTTACTGAAGTCAGAGTAGTGACACTTCATTAAAATATCACTCGAGTGAAAATAAAAAAATCTACTCCTCGAAAGTACTTTTTTTTTTCCCCACCAAAAAGTTTAATTTAGTCTGTAACTAAATGAAACTAGTTACTGAATTAGATGTGACAAAAAAAGCTCTTTAAAATTTTAGGATTCTGCAAAGACTAACCCACATTCTGGAAAATACTGGTCCTTCTGCAAAAGGGAATCTAGTTGAATTGCTTTTGGAACAACTATAGATTATATAGAATAGTGTTTATAATGATCAGACCGGCATCATGTTTTTCACTGGATTTTGTTCTGCTTATCAAACACATGACTCTCAGATGATGTGCATCTCTAGATATTTTTGGAAGGCTACACATTGTCCTTTTCATCCTCCTCTTTCCCACTTAGCTCATTTCTAAATGCACTTGTTCCGTACGGTGTCATAAGATACAGGCAGAAAATGAAAGAAATGTAACAATTTTTAAAGAAAATCTTTAGAAATTCTTGAGAATGGTTGAGTAAGGAAACATCGCTGCTTGGAAGTGATTTTTGAAAGATACTTTGATTTTTTTTCCCCTCACTTTGCCTGCTTTAAGAAAACTCTATGTCTGACAAAAACACCCACATGCGAACAAGATAAGGGCAGGGAAGCTGTTTGACGCACTCATCGCAGAAGGAGGACATAAATCTGCTTTCTGCGTGGACCACAGAGTGAGTTCACGCATCCAAGAAAGCAGAAGATGAAAGCAGCAATAGCTTTTCTTCGGGTCACTCAGGGATAATAAAGGCGAGAGGAAGAACGAACCAGTCTTATCTCTTTATCATTAAAAGAGAGAGATTGGAATGAGGGTCCCCGTGGCTTAGCTCACTAAAGCGTGTTACCATGAAAGCAGCATCCCTGAGTGAATTCCAGCCAAGAACCATTGTTGCATGTCGGCCTGCTTTCCCTCCAAATTCATCTGCCTGCAGGAAGATATGAAATAGAGCTAAATCGTGATTAAACCAACTGAACAGCCAATAGAAATGATGTTAAAATAAATCTGAACGTGTTCTGCCAAGCAACCACACAAAGGCAACCCATTATGTGCTGTTCATTTTTTGGTACCCAGTCAACACTGGCAGGTGCCACATCAATAACAACGACATAAACACAATAACTACCCCTGTGGTGGGAACCAACGTGTGGACACGTATTTCAGTGACTGTGAAACCAGTAAGTCCAGTAATGTCCAGATGCCACCTACCTTTCGAGCATCTATTTTAAATGACACACACACAAACATCAAAATAAAGTCTGTAAAAATGTGACTCATATACACCAGCAGGAAGGCATTCAGTAATTTTGATCCAAGTTTATAATGAGTGTTCTGTACGCAAATGAATGCCAATAAAATGTAATAAAAATGTTAACAATGAGAGAATGAAGCTTTTTTGCGGTTACTGATCTCCATAATTCATGAAAGTAATTAGATACAAAGCTTAAACTGATATTCACTTGACAAATGATGCCCGTCTTTTAGCATCCCACCAATTTCAACATTAACATTATTTTTGACAAAAACCAAGAATCTGCTATTTTCACGTCACAAACAGGATAAAGCAAAGATGGGGAGTGTGTGAACAACGAGTTGCCAATGACAAGAAAAACTAGGAAAAGTTAGAAAAGTTAGAAACAGAACCAGCACTATTCACGCCATCATTTATGAGAAACATAATGGGTGTCTGGATCAACGGAGCAGCAGCAGATGTAGTGCTTGTGTCGCAGATTCCTCTGGGATTTCACAGCTCATCTAAAAGGTCAAGCATTATGCCAATCAACTTTAATAAAAGCTGCTCAAAATATATCTATATATTCTTTTGCTCTTTCATTGACATGCAAAACTCATTAGGAAGCCAAGTTGTAAACTCGTAACTTTAGCACCATGTGAGACAGATGCACACTTCTGGCAGTGTGTGAAAACTTGACTGTGAGACTCAATATATTTCTTCAGCGACTCATTTGTTTGATAGACTGTGTGGGCACACTGAGGCATTTAACAGCCCACTCTCATGGCTGGTTATCCGTCTGGACGCCGCTCAGAATCCTGTAATTACAGTGTCATCCTCGGCATCGGCAATAAACGCAAAGTCTGTGACAGGTAGTCTACCTCCAGGTAGTGTTCAAGCCTGTGAAGCTGTTCTATACCACAAAACCTCTTTCAGTTCTCTTTATCCAAATGACTAAAAAATAGACGGTGAGTTTTAAAACCGGAAATGAGCCTTTACGTTTATTTCCACCTTGTTTTTTTTGTTGTTGTTGTTTTTTCTAGCTATAGTTTCAACACTTTTCCGACCTCAAGTCTCATCTGACCCAAACGTCGTAAGCAGTATGCGATGTAAGTGGGATGTACAGAGTGTGCTCGAATAAAATGTGTTCTTGAAAATGCTCTTTGGTGAAACTGAGCAAAGCCCAAGGAGCCCAACAAAAATGATTAATCACTTTAAAAAAAAAAAAAAAGTGGGCGAGAATGATCCAAGCACCACGCAAGAGGAAGGAAGTACATATCCTCAGGCCAAAACAACCGACAGCTCCCCTGCAGGTATGAGCAATTCCAGCTAACGGAAATACACACATTCCATCAAAATTTATATCCGACTGCTCCGGCTGGGCTGCTGTCTGTGACGAGATCTATGACTAGTCGGCGCAATTTATACTGCTTCTGCTTGGTTGCTCTGGAGGGTTGGCGGACTGGTGTTGTCAGACGAAATGCACTGTGACGTGACAGTTCTTACTCTGTGCAAAAATAAGATGATGATGGAAAAACGGAATAAGACAGTGATTCATTTTTGGCCGGACTTTCTGTGGGGTCGAAACGTGACATCCAGGAAATCTGAACGGACTTTAATTTATCCAGAACTTGGTTCTGCTCATGTGACTAATTAAATATTTTTGATTTTAAAAAAATAATAGATCGAAGCCCACGAATGAACAAAACAGAAGTTCTTCTCTGCAGAGACCTCACCTAAGGAAGTTTTAAGCAACATCTGTGACTGTCATATGTGCAAGCTTCATGCTTTGGTAACCAGGGAACTGATGTGGGACGCTCTTTCTATATCAAAATACAAAGATAAGAAGTCAAACATACAGAGAGGATTAAAGGAGGCTGCTAGCCAGATTGATATAAACTAACAAGAAAAATATGTAAAAAGATTGAGGGAAAAAGTGGTTATCCAACCGAATATGGTTGGAAAGTACCAACCATATTTGGTATTATTTTAACCAAAGACGGTTGGTTAATTTTTATTTTTATGTTTTTGTTGATTTTAAGTCCCCTGACAAAAACATTAAAAAAATAAAAATAAAAATGTAGCCTTGGGATCTGGATGCTCAGACAAGTTTGTTACTCACTGAACAAAACAAAAAGCATAAATGTGACACAAAAGCTGTATAGTTTTCCTTCTTTTGTTGGTCAAACTAACCAGTTGTTAATTTGAACGTTTTGATTGAAAATAACATATTGGAAGCTATTTAATTTCAACATTATTTGAGTTTTTGTGTCTTCATTCCCACACTTTATCTTTGTTATGCCCCTCTAACTCTTAGAAAGGAACAGGAAACGTAAAATTTTGGGGGTTTGTCCGGGATTTTAACTATGTTAGAATCATACCACTATCATACCAAAAAGACAACTCAAAAACTTGCTTTACATTGTTTTATATAATGCAGAGATGTGTTCTCAAATAATTAGAAAGAGGGAAAAAAATAAGAATTACATAATATTTTTGTTCTATAGGTGTGATTAGTTTTTCTGCTACAGAATAAAATAATGCCTAAATATCCCACAAAGGGAACAATTCCATGTTTTCTATCAGAGGTTGGACCTTTGCATCAATAAAAAATAAGCCTATATTATATTTGTTAGAGATCTCCGAGGTGCTGAACTTGAGACTTCATAAAATAAGTTCACATAAGGACACTAGAAACTCTGAGGGTAGAGGAAATGCAAAAGAAATAATAACTAACTAGATAAAGACAGAAAACATTTCAGTCTACTAATATACAAAACATATACTGTATATCCATATCCTGCAAGGTTTAGAAATCAACATAAACCTAAGATCCCCTGAAGATATATGCATAAAATATGCATGAATGCAAGCATGTAAATCACAGAGACTGCGCTTTGTGGTAGAAGTGATGCAGGTTTGCTAACAGATCCTTCAATTTCAGGTGTGGGAACTTCAATCCTGCTGCACAGAGATTTCTGTTCCATCAGTAGAGGAATTTTGATCTGCAGAGTTTTACGTCCATTCAGCAAGCTTAGCATCTCTGCAATACCACTAATGGGACCTAAAATCAACAGTTTAAAAGCAGGGAAAGAGGAAGAAAATGTATATGTCCTTTTTGGGGGGGGGATTTGATTATTTTGTGAGAACTGCGGCATCAAAAACTCTAATCATCACCATGTTGAAGCATAAAATAGGGTTTGAATCTATGGCACAGTTTGCAATATAGCAAGCATATATGCCTTAGGCAAACAGAAAATTAGTCTACCGCCCCCTAAAATAAATTGAAGGGGCGCAATGTGATCGAACTTACTCTCTGAGGGAAAACTAATGTCATTAAAATGACTGCACCCCTGCAATTCAGCTATATAGACCTACAGTTATAAAGCCATCAACCACAATAGCATCTGCCATTTCTAAAAGATATAAGATGACATGTTTAAACTGTTTTTGTAGAGGAAAAAGAAAATCAAACCAGACACTCAGTGGGATAGAAGAAGCCTTGTTTATCAAATCTAGGACTTAAGGTGAACCTAATGGGACACAGAGAAATGCAGTTAAATACAAAGCTATCCTCACAATTTAAAGTGTAGGACCATTTGTCATACAGAGACAACCCTACAAAGCCAACTCCTCTGGGGAGTGAGGATTCAACCCGAAGTAGCGCAGATGCACAGCATCAAGTGTCGCTATGAGCAGTAATTTACAGTTTTGTTTTGATTTTGTTGCGACGTCGGACCTTTAATAAGGGAAACCGCTGAACATTTAAAAAAATAATCTGCAGAGTATATGCAAAACATGTAGGTGGAGGTTTCAGGCAATAATAAGCACTCTTTCTTTTCCTTGAAATGCTCAATGAAAGGAAATGCATGGAAAGTTTGCTCTATAATTGTATCTTCCCAGCTTTGAAAAAGAGCGTCCATATCAGAAGTTTACTTATTACTCATCACCAGTTAATGTTGGACTTTTAATGAAGCCTTTCAACAGTGTGATCAAAGGCAAGATTTTTTTTTTGCCAGGTTCTGCCGTCATGACGACACGTCCAATTAACAATAAAGTTAGTAGAGAGTTTAAAGTCTAAAAATGGTCACCGGGTCAGACCGTGTGATGCCTCTGTTTGCATGTCGCTACGTCAGAGTAAATGGAGGCAGCCTCTACATGGATAGCTTAAAGTTTTATTTTTGCATTTCACAGAGAAAGCGAGATTCTGCAGCGTAATAATACTTAAAAATGGATTTTAATCCACTTCTGATTGGCTGAATGGGTGGAATAATAAAGAAAAAGAACTACCTTCAAATATTTCAACTTTGCAACTAACTTAAGAGGTTGAAACTTGGATATAACTGATTGTTCCAATAGATCAATGATCCAAAACAATGTTTTAGACTGGATAAAACAGGCCAATATGAAACTACTGGAATCTCACCTCAACCTAATTTTGAATATGCTACTTAAAATCATGGCCAAAAAGCAAGTCAGTTTACATGAAGTCAATTAAATCTTCTGATAAGAGGAGTGGTTACATTTCTGGAAGCTGTTTGTTGTATAACCATATCTCCAAACACTTATTTGAATACACCAATAAAAGTCCCCAAAAATGAATCCATCCTGATAATAGCTGTTTGCAGACTTAACACCAGAACAATGAAACCAGTGAAACCAGTCTGTAGGTTGTTGAGCTGCCAGTGTGGAACAGGCCTTCTCTGTCATTAACCCAACAGTCATTTGGAAAAGACAGCTTAGCGTGCCTCATTTTCTAATTATCCTCCTGTAATTGCAGGCTGTCAGCTGGTATTGGAAAATGACACATTGCTTACTATTTTTTTCTTCTCTGTAAAAACACATTAACACCGGAGGTAAGCATTAATAGCATTTAGATTGACATTGCAATTGAGCTCCTGTCCAAAAACGTGGCCAACTGTGGGAGGTTTTTCGGCAGCAAGCTAACAGAGACTGTCTCTGGGGAGGAGGAGGAGGAAAAAAAAATATTCTCCGTCAATAACAACCAAAAGGAATTTTCCTTTCCTTCGTGGATTTCCTCAGTCTAACCAAATTCACGAGAACATTTCCAGCCGTGATATTTCCCGAAGAGTATGTCTGGCATCGGCTCCTGTCCTCCTGCTTTTCAGGAAATTCTGATCATTAGCAGCTGATTTCTTTCAGGTCCCCGTTGGACTTCACCTCGCCGTCATCTCCATGGTACCCGGGGTAGATGTTAACATTTATAGCAAACTATCTCGCTTCGGCAGACCCCCACAGGCTTGGGCAAACAGTGGGGTATTTTGTTCAGTTTGAGATGGATTCAAAAAAAGTATCTTATTGAGTGATGCAACAGCCACCACAATAACAAAATTCAGCAGACGGTAAGTTTTTAAATTTCAGGTGAGCAGCAGAGAAATCCTGTTTTCTGATTATTGCTCCTTATAGGAGTTCATAAAGGGGAATTATAATTGCAGCGTGCTCAGTTGGATGCAGACAGTGTTATTAGCTTCACACTCTCCAAAGCTCGGCGTACGCTGTGAAGTGGTTTAATCAGAGTAAAAACACTGTGAAGAGTGCAAGCTCTGATAAAACAGTCTGCAGCGTTTTGTCCATCAGAGTAATTTAGAATTGATTTGCATTTCTGTCACAATGCCTACTCTAACAAAGAGAATCCTGACAAAAACAAAGAAAAAAAACCAACACAATTAGCGGCAAGTGAGACAAATCACATACGAGAGAAATTAGCATTTCTGACAAAAATGCACTTTGACGGCTGTACGCTAAAACTGCTGAAGATTTTGAAGTTACCGCAGAAAACTGGCTAAGATGGGATAACGTAGCAGAAACAGTAAAATAGCTAAATCTTAAGCGGATCTGTTTATACTGTCAGCTGAGAACAGTGGAGCAAGCACAAGTTACCTCAATACTTGTTCAAAAAAGCTGTTGAAATTGACAGACGACTTAAAGCAAGAAAGAGCGGCTGGTAGATAAAAAGAAATTACATAAGAAGCTGAAGCCAGTGTTATAACAGTATAAAAAAAGTAAGAGAGAACTGCTAGTTGATATGTTAGAAAAGCACAAAATGAAGCAGAAAACTGCAAAAGAAGCCCAGTGTAAACCCATTTGTTGAAACAGAAAATTGAGACTTCTAAAAAAGCAGTGAAGAACGACATTCTGACCTGTTGGCTGAATATTCAGCCGATATGTGGCAGGAAATGGTTTTGTTGAATGAAAACTGATGGAAAATCTCTTCATTTTGCAAAATGAGTATGTTGGTGTGAGACATCTGTCATAAAGTGCGGTGTAGAGGTGGTGAGGCAGACGCTGTAGACCCCAGGATGCGATAAGTAAATGATTTTAATGATGAATGTCCAGTGCAACACAGTCCAACAATGGTCCAATACAAACGGGCAGCACGGCCGAGCGGACGACGGGGCTCGACGCCGGTAGCAACCGTTAAACAACGGACGAGACGACTGACTGACAGACTAGACGCCAAAAGAGACGAGGACCCGACAAAGACACAGACACACAGGTGACACTAATCAGGGAATGAGAAACACCTGGGAGTAATCGAGGGGCGAACAGGACAACACGGAGACACAGAAAACTCTAAATAAACACAGAAAAACACAGATCATGACAACAACATACTCAACAAAACATCCCTTTGGGTAACTGCTAGCACAAAAGGATGGATTTTTTTTTTTTTTTGGAGTAGAAAACATAAATTTAGGAGGAGGAGATTAAATTATGACTAAAGGAAGAAGAGGAGAGGAAAAAAGAAGTAGGTGAGATTAATGGATGAGGAAGGCAGGATGGGAACTGAATCTAATCTAAAAGGTTGGACGAAATTCAGAACAATATCACTTCAAGGCAAAATCATTTATGAAACGACCTAATTAAAATTATGTAGGTGAATACAGTTGAAAAACTATTCATCAGGACTAATTTATGGGGGCTACTGCCACCATTTTCCATCCCTCAGCTTCACCTCTGCTGAACAAGAAGCTCATCAGTTATGGAGAAAATGTTCAACTAATTTCTGAGCACAACAATTCTGATTCACAATGAATCTTATTTTTGATCAGATAAAATATAGCTTATTTTTGGATGGAATACTGACCATCTCTTACATACATATACATACATTATACATATACACAGATTTATACAGAAATAAAAAAAAAACATACACATATACTGACTGACAGACTATGCTAACCACATTCACATGACTAGAGCTCTTAAATTACTGTTTGTATTTAAAGAAATGCAAATTAGACTTTTTATTATATTTCCCAGCTAAAGGTTTGCAGACTACTTCCAATATTTGGCTATTGGTGGAAAAAATAAGAAGATGCTAAAAGATTTCAAAACATTTGGGATATGAATGTTTATATCCCTTTAATGGGATATGAATAGTCAAAGTCAAAATTATTAATAACCGTGGCATTTATAGATTTAAAGTTCTTTTACCAAGATGTATGTTTGTAATACAAAATGAAGCAGAAATTTCTCAAAATGTAATAAAAAAAACTGAGACCTGTTGAGCATCAATTAAACACACATCGTTCTGTTTTTATATTCACTTTACTTAAATATGGCACGCTGACTAATTCATTTAAAAATGTTAGCTTCACTTCCAATCAGATAATACCACAACAACATAAGACAGTGAGTAGATGTACATTTTGATGTAATTTCAGCATCTAGTCTTCTTGGGTCCAAACCTGCCATCAGTGGCAGTGAATCAGATTAACTTTTGTCCAAACCTTGATCCTGGAAGCACATTGCCCTGCGACTTGCACGCGTCCTTCAGCACTGCGGACTTAAACCGATTGGTTTTTAATGATATTCTTTAGAACTTGCCTAAGATTTAGGTGTGCTGATGAAGCAAATGCATAAAACATGCAAAGAGCGTGTCGCAGGGATCGGGGCTTGCGAGATGCTGCCTTTGTTTGTCCTAATCGCTAATGTCAGGCTTTTGTCTAATGGTATTCGACTCTATTGTCATTTCTGGAGTTCATTTTGTCCATGGCTGTTTTCGGCAGAATTGGATTTTCTCCGTCACTTGTTTGTATAAGAGAGAAAAGAAAAAAGAAAAAAAAAACAAAAAAACAATTGAGTTAAAAAAATGTGAAAACACTGCAGGGGATTTTTTTTTTCTATTTTTGACTGTGTTCAGCTTTTATTGCCAACGCAAAAGAGAGAACAAGGGAAAGTGAGGGGACACTGCACAAGCTGCATGCATGGCTTCTTGAGCTACCGCGTCAGCTCCTGTAAAAGAATTATTTTGCGTGACAACGGCCACTGTTCGCAAGTACGGCTCTGCTTTCTGTCCAGATAAAAGACGCTGGATGACTAAGGCCTACCACAGAGTTGCTTTTGTTGATTTCATACGCTTCACTGGAAGCCTTGTCGGAGCTGTGCAGTGTCACACAAGCTGCCCTCAGACCTATGCATACCGCCGATAAACAAAGAAAACAAACATCCCCATACTAGCTGTTTGTGTTCTTTTATGTATGCATGTACGGTGTTTTGTAAAGGTATTTAGACCTCTTGAACTTTGTCACACTTTGTCATGTTGCAACCACAAACCTCCAAGTACTCTAGCAGGTAAAAAAAACAGAAAGCAATGCGCACTTTATGCAATAATAATTACGTAAAATCACCCACTTACTGTAAAATAGAATCCCAAGCACGGCTTAATCCATCATGACAAACATTAAACTGACTCAGGCTCAGAGCTCTGGAGGAAGAATCTACTGACATTATCAGCTGTTTTCCAAATATTGTTTATTTGTTTAGCATATGGGCCGCACAGTGGCACAGTTGGTAGCACTGCTGCCTTGCAGCAAGAAGGTCCTGGGTTCGATTTCCGGCTCGGGGTCTTTCTGAATGGAGGTTGCATGTTCTCCCTGTGCATGCGTGGGTTCTCTCTGGGTACTCCGGCTTCCTCCCACAGTCCAAAAACATGACAGTTAGGTAACTTGGTCTCTCTAAATTCTTCCTAGGTGTGTGTGTGTGTGTGTGTGTGTGCGTGTGTGTGTATGGTTGTTTGTCCTGTCTGTTTCTGTGTTGTGTTGTTCTGGTGACCGGTCCAGGGTGTACCCCGTGTCTCTCCTGAGGCGGGGTACGAGGCGAGGTGCCTATCTCAGCCCATCACTGAAAATAGGCACCAGTACCCCTATCGACTCAACGAGGGACAAGGGTGTACAGAAAATGGATGGATGTTTAGCATATACAAAGACAGTGCACATAAATAATTGTAAGTTGTTCTAAACTTGTGCATATGTTTTAATTAATCAAGTAATCAAGTTGTTGTGTGTACAGATTTCTGACCAGGTCCCTCTTGAAAATGAGACCTAGATCTCAGTGGGGTTTTATCTGTTTAAATAAAGAAAATAAAAATAGAAAGATTATAATAATAAACATTTCATTTGGTTTTGCGTGCCGGTCTGCCTTCATTCCTTTTCAAACACAAAGAAGTTTGTGGTCATACTCAGAGAAAAAAGTGAAAAAGTTTAAAGGGACGAATACTTTTGCAAGTAATCCGTATACTTGAAGAAGTGTGCAGATTACATGAGGTATACAGAATACTTGCAAATGTATTTGTCCCTTTAAACTTTTTCACTTTTTCCTTGCGTGTGTGTGAGCTGGAAACGTTGGCAAGCTTCCCGTCACTCAGGATTTACTCTGGATTTTCTTGTCTATATGAAGTCGTGACGTTTGAATCGAGACCCAAAGGAGCACAAATTAGTCAACGATACGGCCCTGCTTACTCCGACACGTCCAGCACACCTCTTAAGACTTTAGGTGATTTTAGACGTGAGGGCGTATTGGTCCATTGATCACACCGGGAAACACGGAGCTGACGAGATAATTGCTTTCGGTGCTTCCATTATTGCCCCTCCTGCAGCCGTTGCAAAGGTCATAACCCTTTCTGTTGGCCTCTTTCTGCCATGCTGTGGATCAATCCCAGGCAGCACCTATGAGTTACCGACTGTGGGACGCAATCAATCGTTTTCTGTTTTCTGTCATAAAAAAAAGAAAAACATTTCATCTTTAAAAAAAGAGAATTGATGCTGGTGCCTGACCAAAACAGAAGAGAAACGAATTGACTTTGTGAGAAGGTAGAAGAAGTTGCCTGTTGGAACGTTTTAGTAAATGCGTATAATTCCCCGCATTTTCCCGTAACTTCCCAGGGTAAAATACTAGGACCCAGATATCCCTAGAGAAGATTTTCCAGACTATGGGGTCATTGCTTACAGTTAAAGATATTTCTCTTTCCCAGATCTCCCCCTCTTTTTCTTTTTTTTTTTTAAACTTGCCTCTAAAGATGCCTTTGGCTGCTGATGAAAGGCTTGGCTGCAGTCTTTTTTTTTCTTTAAGCTGTAAACCGTTCCCAGTCTCCGCTGCGGGCTCAGAGAGTTTCGCACCATATTTAGGGGTTTTGCTTGCATATGCCTGATCTGAAGCTCTCCGGCGTGAACAGAAAACTGAATGAGGGACCAACGCGGGAGATCGAGTCTGAGAAGATGATGTTTGTGTTGTTTTTTTCTGGTGTGACAGCAAGCTGATCTCTGCATGCCTGCGCTTCTCGCTTCCTCGCGGTTGCACAGTCTGACTTAACTCGCGCCTGCTCAATAATTCTTTCATATAAACGCCTTCCCCACCTAAAAGATGATGTATGGTCGTCTCTCATCACACATCAATAATTTACTTTGTGCTGCTTTACTTTGAATTAGTATCTCCGTGCACTGCAGCAAAATGCCCATGCTGTTAGTGCCAGCTGTATCATCAGCCAGACGAGCGCCGCACGCTCTCAGGCTCTATCTCAGACTCTCCTGTGTCTCTTCTCTTTCTAGATAAGCTTCTTTTCCTCTTCTTTTTCTGAACTCATCACATCCCCCCTGCTCGACATGACAAACCTTTTATGCAACGAAGGATTAGCAGAAACGTCTCACAAAATACAGAACCCCGCAAAAGTATTCGTGCTACTTTCTTGAAATTTTTTGCCACATGATTTTCTGCATTTCAACGTTAGCCTCAAAGTGTTTTAGTTGGGCGTTTCAGATCAGCAGATGTTGTTTGTCGAGTTGAACATAAGTAATACGTGGTTTTGTTTTTTGTTCAAAATAATCTGACATGTGTGGCGTGGATTTGTACTCTGTTGCCTCGGAAATACATTTTGCTGCAATTACAGCTGTATGTCTTTTAGGCTAAGTCTTAACAACTCGTTGAAGAATCATGAATAATTTGAGTTATAGCAGCATTTCTTTTCTCCAGTGGGAACAATAAAGTATTTCAAAAATGCTTTTTTTGGAATTCAAAAATACTTTTGCAAACAGCAGATGAAAATTTTCAAGGACTCAGATAGTTGGATTCTCAGACCTTGGATTTCCACAACTCCTCTGGCTTTCTGTTTATTGATGACAAGAAACTAGAAATCTTTGAGTCTCCGTTTCCAAAATGTGATCTGCTTTGTGTTTCTGAACACGTTTTCGGTAAAGTTTGTGATTATAACATGACAAAATGTTTAGCAATTCCTCTACTTCATTTTGAAATGCACTGTATAAATTGTTTTCATAAACCTTTACACCTGCTACTGCTTTCGACTATTCCATGGTTGAAACACAATTATTCTGCGAATATTACGTTTTACAGTAGCATAATATAGTCTGATGCAGAGAAATATGCTGTTGTGTGCTACGCGCAGCACCTTTGTTCACAGATCTAAGGTTGCCTTGCTTGTAGCGACCGCGGCAGGAAATGTTCCAAGGCAGAAGTTGCTCTTTTGGGAATCCTCCAACTCCCAAAGTTCTGAAAGAACATCCTTCTTCATAAAACCCACATCACAACGGCGGACCCTTTGAAGCCTGCAGAGTTGACGGCAGGAAGCCTCTTTGTCAGAGATGCTACGAGAAGCTCAAAGCACCTGGGCCCAAACATGTGAGACGGCTGTATGTGGCGTTTACACAGGATTCTAGAGGAGCTTTGTAAGTCACGGAAATTAAAAGAAAAAAAAAAGTCCAACATCTACACCACACATGCAGGTCCAATATCTTGCTTTTACTCTTGTGACAGCAGAACAAAAACACATTTAGATGCCAGACTCCTTATGTAACTGGCCTTACAGCTAATGTGCAGGACAGAACATTGTGTGCATCTTGAAATGATTCCGCCGCGTGCCGCACGTCGTCTCTCCGAAGTTCACCGCTTTTGATCTGTGTGCTAAAGGTCAATTAAATACAATACACATGAATGAATTTTAAAACTGACATTATTAGATCTGGGTGGAGAAGAAGAAGGAAAAAAAAAAAAAAAAAAAAAAACGTGTCCCAGATCTCGCTTGGATTTTTAAAAAGTAGCATTTATAATGCAGCTCCTCTCCCTGCTTTATTAGAATTTTATGAGCTCTGCCAATAGCATTCATCATTGTTTTTCATTATTACCGCAGCGTTCTTACAGGACCAAGCCGGTGCTGAATTTTAACTCTTAAATATTAACATTAAATATGCATTATTCATTATGTCATTATTTAGCTTTGACTGCTTAAATCCAGAGGTAGCAGCTGAGATGGAAGGACCTTAAGCACTTTGAAACTTCAGTGTTGCATAGTTAAACCTCTGTGGTGCATGATAAGGTACAGCAATATGTTAGCAGTCTATGATGATGTAGGGGATGCTCCCTCCTCCTATCACATAGTGTTAGTATTGTTTTTGATTTAATCATTTGCATTTTTAGCTACAGATGACACTATACATAAGCTAAGTTTAAGTTCAAGTTATTTTATTAAGTCATACATTTTCTAATGGGTGAACACTTTAGTTAATTTTTGTCTGGTCTACTTTTACTTTTCTGTTTTTCTTTGAAGTTATGCTAACAGATTAGCTGTGGGTGTAGAAACCAGGGACAAACCATTGTTTCAAGACTGAAGGGAGGAGAACTGTATTTGTTCATTTAGTTATCTACTTTGTCACTTTAAAACTCACTTATTATTTGTGCTAAGTTCAGCTTGATTGGGACCATTTGATTGGAAACTCAAAAATCTGACGTTGCCCCCCCTCCCAGTCTTTAAGACACTGTGCCATGCATTACCAGGTTGCTTTAACATTGCTACACTGTGGATGTTGCTGCTTAAAAAAGTACTTAAAGTTATTTTTAGTTCCAATGTGGTGTTTAAAATGAAGTCAGAGGAAGCGCAGAGATATAGAAACTAATTAAAAGTTAATCTTGTTTTCTACTGTAGTTCATTTAGGCTGCAAGAGAAGCAAGATTTTTAGCAGATAGAGGAAATGCTGAACACAGTAGAATAATTTGCAGTGTGTTAACCGTTTAACAGCTGTTTGTCATTAAACATGCTGGCTTATAGATACTGCTAGTTTTACTTTGTTAACCATGCTAATTGCTAATGTCAGATGCTAAAGCCGATTTAAAATATATGGTGCCACAAGATGCTACCAGAATGTCCCCACTTCTATTCATGTATGGTTTTGCTGTTCAAATGTGTGTTTCTTAATGTTCTTTTTTTGTTGTTGTTTTTTAAGTAAAGCTCTGTTTTACAGGAACTGTTCTCTCATACAGAGGTTTGACATTATCTCTACACCTAATATGAATAATTAATATCAATCCAGAAAGGGTAACAATATATTTTTAGTGCTTCTTACTTTAAATCTTAAAGTTCTTGAGGAAAAATTTGAATAAAGTAAATTCTGTATCAGCAAATCCAAAAAATTCTGTCTTGTTGTATTTTTAAGTAGCTATGACTTTTAAAGGCTTTGTGATGTTTTGTTGTTTTGTTTTTTTTGTTTGTTTTTTTCCAAATGAACTGAAACCTGTTTTGAAAATGTCCTCACAGGAGGACAGTTGTGAAAAAAGTGAAAAATGTGTTTGCATTTGATATATATACAGTATATACAGTATATACAGTACAGACCAAAAGTTTGGACACAACTGTGTGTCCAAACTTTTGGTCTGTACTGTATATATATATTTTTTTTCTTTTTTTTTAGGCATTTCATTATCATAAAGGCCTGCAGTCTGGCAGTTCACAAAAGCAGACCATGTAGGAATTAGTCTGCTGTCAAAATAAAAGTTGCTTAAGAAGTGAGTGCAGCTCAGACTCAGCCGTTTAATTTCTTCCTTTCCCTGATGTTTTCATCAGCGCTCACCCAGACTCCTGTCACAGCGCTGCTGCACACACCAGAAGCTTAGACGTGTGTGAGGTGAGGAACGAGACTGGAGCCTCTCAGGCTTCGACTTTAGAGAGAGTTTGAATTCTGCAAAACTAAAACTTCATGCTTTTATAGCAGGGTAATTCGGTTCTTATCTAACATTGACCTTTTTTAGTCGGAAGGGTCTATAAATATATCCACTTTCATTAAATGCAAATGAAAACAGAATGCGATGTTATTCTAATCATGTAAAGTGTGTGTTTTAATAAACTGTGTATAGACTATTAAAATGTTGAAAGGTGTGTGTGTGTGTGTGTGTGGGGGGGTTATGTTTTACTTTCAAGATGAATGTTTGACCTTCAGAAGAATAGATTACGTAAAAACCAGACTTTAATGCAAGAAGCCATGTGGTGCATTAGACGAACTAACTGCTGGTATTTAAAAGCAAAAAAGCTTCTACATCTTTGTTAGATGTACCAAATGATCTTAATGGGTCAAAGGTCAACACTGCAGAATGTCCTGGTTTACGGCCACTACCTTGGCTGCTTTAATCAATGTGATTCAAAAGCATGCTTTGGAAAACAATGCTTTGCAGCATAGGGCGCGCTAAAATTAGCATGTGTGCTGCTAAGCGTTAGTGATGTCTTCACTCGTGCGAGGTAGCCATGCTGTGTGCGCTACCAGACACCATGTTGTCAGTGATGCCGGCTGTGTAACTGTGCACTGATTGCATGCTGTATGAATCTTAAAAGACACAGTGTATGTGACTTAAAAGTTTACGTTTTTATTCTAACTACAGAATTGTATTTCCATATTTTCTTGGTTCATCCTTTTCATTGTTTTTTTCTGTCCTGTTTTTGGTGATTTTCCGTGTTGTTATTGAATCAAAAAAGTCACACAATTTTTTTTTCTGTCATCAGACTACAAAGTGAATGTGTGTAGTGACTAAAAAAACGACATCAATTAAGAGTAGATGGTAACTGATTTAAACACCGTGTCATTATTTGGTAGAATTGTGACCGACAGCCCTTCCCTTTTCATTTTATTATGCTTACATGTACATAACAATAATAATAATAATTCGGAGGGAGAGTAAGTGCACACGCACAGCTGGAGCTGCTGCTGCCACCGACTCAGCAGATCAGACAAAGAGGTGTCACAGAAGAGATCAAAAGCTTCTCAAGCTGAACATTTTGATTCTTTTTGATGAACGGTAACTAAATTTTGTTTCCAGAAATAGAAACGACTGTCATTTTAAAAAAGACATGTGAAAAGTTCACTGAGGCGGCAGCAGCAAGAAGTTCTAATAGAGTCGGTTATTGTCTCTTAGACGACATTTGCTGCTTCATAATATAGTTTTATAGCCAAATCATCAATAATAATAAAAAACTAGAAGTACAACATATCTTTTTTTAATGTTCAGATGCCTTGCAAAAGCATTCATAACCATTGAACTTTACACAAATTTATCACATTACAGCTGTGTATGTCTGTAATTTATCGCGATTTAACATGTTGGAGCAACACAAAGCAGTACATTTTCATGCCGTACATGGAAAAGATGTTAGTTTTGAATTTTTTAAATATTTTTCTAATTAAATGTTTAAAAAGTGTGACTCAACTCTCTGCCTCAATACTTTTACAAAACCACATTTCCTTGCTTACAGCTGCAAGTCTTCTGGGGTCTGTCTCCTCTAGCTTTGCACGTCTTCAATTGGATTTTTTTTTCCCGTTAGCCTTCTTTGAAGAAAGAGTTGAATCAATCAGACTGGTTAGAGAGCAGCTGTGAACATACTGGTACATATCAGTAAATTAGAGGAGGTGTTTGGATGAGGCACTTTTAATCTGACAGATTAAATTATCCACCTTTAAGAAGGTAATAGAAATACTTTTCGTAAAGCCCACATTTCTGTATTAGTTTTCTTTTTGGTCTGATGCAATGTCCTAATCAAAGAAATTAAATTGAGTGTTTTTATTTAGGAATCATCATAATTAACAGAAAGAAAGATTTAAGAACATCAGTCTGTGTAATTGACCTGTATGTGCTTCATTCGGTGAATAGAGTTACTGAATTAATTGAAGGTTTTAATAATATTCTGAGTAATAGAAAATGACTTTAACTTCTCTCACTAGATTTAAATTCCCATTTTCAAGTTCTTCAGCATTTTATAAAAGCTGCAAATGCTGACTGAAGAGATCACCAATCTAAATCTACATACAGGAGATTACAAAAACACCGATTGTGGTGATATTAAAACCATGATCAATCTTTTGTAGACTTTAAGAATAAAATAAGACATTACCCTACCACGCTTGTCTTATTAACTTAACTCTTTTTTGCTTTGAAATTTAAAAGAGTTCTTAAACAATTTGTTCCGATTCCTGATAAAGGGCAATTGTACAACAACAATGTCTCCAAAATGTTATTGGAAAGATCTAAGTTTTGAAAATAACCAGACTTCTGCATTGTTATAGTCGGGCAAAATGACATTTCAGTTCATCTATGCCTTAATATCAGCAAGGCTCCCCAACCAGGGTTTCAAAGTTGATTTTTTTAACGAATTGAGAGTTAGATTTGAATGCCATCAAAGAAAGATTAGGAGGAAATTTCTTTAAAAATACGCTCTTAAGGTAACATATATCATGAAAACAAGACAGGGACTGAGATGGAGCCTTGAGGAACTTCACAAGTAAGAGATGCTGCTGCTGCTGTGGAATATTTACATAAATATATGTGTTTGGTCTGAGAATATACTGTTGAAAACTTGACCTACAATCTCAAATCTCAAATGATGCACACTTGTATCAGAAAGCAGAAAAACAGCAGAAACCTCAAACAGTTAAAATAAGATCACCTAAACTTTTCAGAAACACAAGTTTCCTCTAGAAAAGTTTGCATTGGGGACCTCTTACCTAAAAGCGATAAGCACCAGATACACAGATGAGAGGTTATAGACAAAGTATAAATGAAAGCTTGCAACTAGACAAAACATAAATCTTAAACCTTGCACAGAAACAGAAGCTTGGAAATAGTTAGAAATAGTTCTATCCCAAGTCAGGCAGGATAGAAGGGCCTAATATTTCTTTTTGCCGTGTGTCTACATCACAACATGCTTCAATGCTGCATAAAATTAGGGAAGAGTGGAACGCAAGAACCAATGGTTTCAAAAACGTTTTTTAAACAAACAAGAAGGAATACTCTCTAAGCAAGCGAAGGAAAGGTAAGCTGTAGATGTTTTGTGATGGGAGTAAAAACGAATGGACAAAGAGGCTCAAACTGGTTGAAAGCATTTTGGGACAATGGAGAAGAAATACAACCCAAAGCAGAAATAAATCAATTAGTACCACATGTCCACAGAAGCTCAAAAAAGAGATATCTCTAAGAAAACCGTAGGAGATTTTTAGAAGGTGCAGAGCCAAAGGAGTTGGCTTTAAAACAGAAATTAAAAAATTAAAAACAACTTGAGGGCTGTTAGAAGGAAAAAGATTTAGATTAGAGAAAGATTGATTTACCATTCTTCAGCGCATTACACATGAAGTCTGTCATTTTTCCCTTTTTTTTTTTTTTTTTTTTACTTTAACTACTTTGTCTTGGGCCATCACAAGAAATTCCAGCTCAGTACATTGATGTTGGGGTTGTAACAGACAGTATATGGCATTAGGACTATAAATACATTTTGAATGTGTAGACTTAAATATAAGGTGGTTAAGGTTTGGAAATGAGTGAGTCTTCAGATATAACACAAACATAGAGCTGCTAAAAGTTGTTATTTTTTTCTGAATTGCTAGAGGGCCTTAGTCTCTGAATCCCTCAGCACAGCATGTTGGACACATAAACCATACCTCCTACTGAAATACATGACTTTGAACCTTATGCTGTGTGGCACAAAAAAAACAAAAAACATCGTCATGCACCAACAGTCTTCTTTGCTGCTTCTCACCTCCATTACATATTGAAATATGCTTATCCATAAATGCATGTACAGGAAATAATTTCCATGAAATGTATAAGTGGTTTAAGGTTAAACGAGTGAAAGTTGTAGTAAACACCTCAGAAACCCTACTGGGAGCTGTAGCCAGTCTGATCTAGTAGCTCCACTGTGCGCTCTCTCCAGAGGCCTATTCTGGAGAGCGAATGTAAACTTCTGTTCTTTTCTCCACAGTCAAATAGGCAACAAAACACCACTGGGACAAACACTTCCAACATACTCTCACGAGGCCCGTTCTATATGTGTACATATGGGGATAACTGTTCCGGGGCATCCATTTAAATATGATGTTAGCTCTCAATCCGCCCGTTCACTCAAAGACCAAACGAGGACTGGAATACGGAGCGAGCTGCAATGCCAAGGTGTTGGAATGGAAAATCAGCTGTGCCCCCAAGTGCCGACAACCAAGACTAAGGAGCACTGCTGCGGAGCAGCGTGTTGCGGCGGTGAGCACCTCTTGTCCTCAGAGCTGCTTCACATCTTGTGTGGAAAATGCCAGAGTCCCATCTGGGAATATTTTGAGCTTAATGGCCTGAATTTTAGATTGCTGCTGAGTCTTTCAGGGAATTCTGTTTGTGTTGCATGAAACCCCACGTTAGCTGCGGTCTCATTATACATTTAAATATGACTTCTGCACAAATGACTGGTAAAATGCAGCTTAAGAAATGCCTACTTTATGAGTATGCGTAAGCAGCAGCTGAACCATATGCTGATGTGTGTGTGTGTGTGTGTGGGAGGGGGAGCATTGTGGAGGAGGCTGGAGTTTAGGATGAATACAGTTTTTGGAAAATCAAAGGCACACATTGTAAGATAAGGAAATGACGGCATTTCACACTAATTAATGTTTCATATTCAGTTTTTTTTAATTGTGTAAAAATGTATGTTTGACGTGTTGCTACAATGTGTAACAATGATTGAGTGTGATTAGGGTTAGAAGCAACACAATCAGCTAATCTCACCAAACTGGTATGGTTGAAAGGTTCATAAGGTGTTTCTACAGGGTGGCCTTCAGTTTTATAGCAAATAAAATGCTTAATGCTTTTAAGAACGACACTGAACTAATAGACGTACATCGATTTTTGATTATCTTAATGTAAACTGATGTCTATAAAAGACAGAACTCTGAAGCGAGTTAGAGAAGCAACAGATCATTTAATGGTGAACACATAGCAGAAACACAGGTGGTCGGCTGAGCAAGAAAGACATCCTGTACTCTCTTTACCAAAAGAAGAGTGGATATGGCCAAGAGGCAGAGAATAACGCAGGCTATCTAAACCTGAGCCGAAATCATTTGAAACACGAGAAACTGTGATCCTACCCTGGTTGTTCCCCCACTATTTCTAAACTTTGCAATGAAGTAATGTTGCAGTACAGAATATGAACATCAGGGGTAACAGTGTTATTATTTCGTCAAATATGCAACTCTGGAAAAAAGTAAGAAATGAACCCAATGGAAAAGCTCCTGGTTATTCCACCAAACAATGATTTCTGAACTCTTCCCGAGTTAAAACATTTGTATTGTTGTTTCTAAATGGATATGAATTTATTTTCTTTACATTATTTGAGGTCTAAAAGCATTTTCTGAATCTCATTTTCTGCAAATAAATTCTAAATTTTTTTCTTTGAATTTCAGAGACATGTCAGTAGTTCACAGAATAAAAGAACAATGTTCATTTCACTCACACATGAAAAGTAAGATCAGAGAAACTGATTATTTTAAGTGGTCTTTTAATTTTTCCCACAGCTGTATATTTTTTTATTTTTACCCCCACCTCCTCAGCTAAGTTTCTTTACCACGAGTGCCAATAAATGTAGCTGGCACTGGCAGAAGAACCCGCCGTCAAAGGCTTCTTGTTATGAGGACTGTTGTTTGCACAGAATATTAAAATTCTCCGTTTATTTTACACAGTGCAGTGACAAATAACCCATTTGTCATTGTATCTACAAAGGGATCCGGGAGACAAGACAACAAAAGTTTGATGGATGGCATAACGGCTTGTTAACAAGCCACAAAGCTTTTCAATTAATTGTAGTCTTGACAGTGATTTGTGTTGCTTGATTTTAATGTGATGACCTCAGCACTTCCTCTGTGAAGCGTAGCTCCTTCTGAAGCGTCATGCAGCGCTCCGATGCCACGTTTGTCCCCCACGGCTAGCATTCAGATTTCAGTCAGAAACATTATTCCACTGGTATCTACTCAAAACGATCGCCATTTTAAGGGACACTTCTTCAGAAGCCACAACAACAGGAGGAAGATGGGAGACGGCGTAAAATGAGTGGTGGGCCGGAGCCACTTGATGACAGGCAGGCCAATTGCCTCACTAAGGAGCTGACATCTCGGCTCGGAGCACGGCAGTAAATGGTCCCATTTCACTCATCACGTAGAGTTATAGATGCCCGCCTCGTCTGCCGAGCAGCTGCTCAGAGCTGGAAAACATACCACGCCGCTGCATCTTTGCAAAAACACAAACATCGCTCGAATCGCCGCATCATTTTTGCATAGTTTATCAAGCCTGACAAGCTTTACGGCTTTGGCTTGGAGCACAAAGGCGAACCAGCACGTATTGGATTTTCCATATGCAATTATGATTGTTGGATAAAACGCAGCCAAGAGGCTCATTTTCCGGAACACAAAGAGATGGAAAGGTCACGCTAATCAGGAGCAGGGACTAGAAGAAAGCAGGAGAAAAACAAAGGTGGGATGAGAGCGCACAACAACGTGACATTCAGATGTGCACGTTCACACCTCGGAGATGTAGAGTGCAACCGTCGAGCCGAGCTGCACTTCTACATGTGAAAGTCTCTTTGCTCGGAGGAGCAACAGACGTACCTGTAGTGAAGTGATAAGGGTTTCTGATCCGCAGCCAAACTGAGCAGGGCTGACCACGTTCACCGTCCGATGGCCGGTTCCTTCTGGAACAATCAGATTAAATGTTTGTATAAAATTAATCAGATAAGGTTTTCCGTTTTAAGTCAGGAAACAGTATCAAAATGTATTCTGTTTGCTAAGTGGCAGAAAACTAAGGAGATATTTTCATTACTGTCTTTGCCAAGATTACAGTGATTTTAACAGTTCAGGAAATCCCTGATGACGATGCTATCGCTTTGTAAGCTTCTGATAAGGTAATTAACAACTTATGAGCTAAATGAAGCCCTTGGATGTACTTTAAGGAAACACTACAAACACACAGCTTTCTTTTCTGACATCACAAAAAATATTCAAATATCAGCCAAGATATCAGGAAGAGAATTGTGGATTCTTACAGTAACTTTTCCAGATGCCTAAAGGCGCATCTTTTCAGACAATTATTCACATAGAAATGTCCAGAGATAATACCATTTAAGAAAGGCTTTTTGTGCCTTAAAGGTGAAAATGTTTTGGTTGCAAATATGTGAATAAGCCCTAGGATAAAAGATTATTTCCATTGAAAATAGCCTGGGATGAAAGGCTTACTCGCGGAGGAAGAAGCCAAGATAAAAACAGGTTTTCCAAATGGAGACAACCTAAAGCATTAGCTACAAATTAGCTACAAAATGACCTGAAGGTAGCAAAATTATTTGGAGAGGACATCACAAAGCCCTGATCTCAGTCCTGTACCAAATTTGCAGGCTGGTTACTGGCTGCAGGTCTGTATCAACCAGAATTTTAGCAAACTATTTTTCTTACTTTAGATAACCTTGTAGGAGGAGTCGGGGGAAAAGCAATTTTACCAAATACTGAGGAAATACGTACCTCTTGAGTTTAGGGAAATTATAGAAAACCTGTCTTTAGAAAACACTTCACTCATTATTTTGATATTTAGCAAATAGAAATAATTTAGGTAATCCCAACAGACCAAAGACATGAATGTTTTTGGCCTGATTTAGTTCCAGACATAGAGAAATAAATGGGTAAGAGCTTTCTTAAACAGTACACGTTTTCCAACCTTTTCCCTCCTCTGTCTAAAATGAATTCACAAAAAAAAAAAAAAAAAAAAGCAGCAACCTACACACACCTGAGAGTCATGTTGCTAGAGTTTATAATTATTAGCTGGAGGACATGATTATACTGGCTCTGGGAATTACTGAAGGGACGCTAACAGCGCAGCAACGGGCTGGGTTTATTTCACCTCCCCGAAGACAGAGGGACATGAAATGAAGTTTAAATGTCACCCATTTTGCAGGTCACCTTTGCAAAGAAATGCTTCATACATGCTATTTGCTGGCACATAAAAGAAAAACTGATCAAGGAAAGAGTCTTCATCAGTGATAAAGACATGTGTGCAGGGAATCTTCTGCTTTTTTGGTGAAAAAAGTATAATCCTTATCCCCACCCCAGAAAAAAAGTTCCCAAGATAATAATCTGACACAAAGTGTTTCTTTTCTTAATTCTCAGGCTCCTCGGTATTAAAAGTCAGCACCTCTCTCTCTCCTCGCCCACAGGAGATCACGGCAAATCAAGTTTATTACAGTCTCTAATTACAATTACAGTCTCAATGGGCTTCACAATGGAACAATAAATGAAAATGATAAATGAAAATAGTACACCTCCTTCTTTTCCCCACTAACCTTAGACCCTCAATGGGAACAAAACAACAGCCTATCAAGAAAACTTAATCAGGGACAAATAGCAGGAAACCCAGCAGTGAAACTCACCGGGAGGAAAAAGCAATCCGGATTGAGGTGGAAACTGATGAAAACCGCATGGTTTCTGTACCCATTAACACAGCCCTAACACAATTCTGGCAGGAATTTTGATTACTCCTTTTATCAGAAATTGTAGAGGTCATTTTAAGTAGTAAATGGCCTGGATTTCTATAGAGCTTTATTAAGTACAAGGACTCCAAAGTGCTTTACCTTACATTCACCCCTACACGCATTCACACACTGATGGTGTGGAGCTACACTTTAGCGACAGCTGACCTGGAGAAGGTTGACAGGAGCAAAGCGGCCATACAATCGACACCACTGGACCTTCCGACCACCAACAGGAGGCAAGGCAATGAAGCGTCTTGCTTAAGGACACAACGGCAGAGGCGGGTGGCTTCACCCTCACATGTTAATGTTGAACTTACTAGAGTAACAATGGTGTTCCAGCAGCTTCCATGCCATTATCTCCCCAAGCAATGGTGGCACTTGAGTTGTTTCTGAACATCCTAATCAATTTCTTTTCATTTGACAGTGACAGATTGGGTCAGGAGGTAAAACTTCGGCACTGTTGCGTGTTATAACAGAACCATGCAGAATCCTGAACACATTTTGGAATGAATAAAAGCTACTAAGATTAAGATTCTGGAATGGCCCAAACTCTGGCTATGTTTAAAATGTATGACCCAATGGTTTGGTCGCTGGCAGAACAGTAACCAGTTTAAAGGAATTACACAAATTATTTCAAGTGGCATTGTTAAACATCAAAATAGACTCATACCATGATGGCCACAAAAAGGTGTGCGGTAGAAGTGTTTTTGCTCAGGGACATTCAACCAAAGGTCAATGGAGATGAATGTATCCACACATCCTGGCCAAAATCAAAACATCACCAACTCAATTTAACTAAGAAAAAATAGGTACAAGCCATGTATTTCTCTGAGTAATTTAAGAATTGCTGCATTGGCAATATTCTTTCAGCTAGCAACAGGTTATTTACTCCAACTTATGTAATGAGTAGTTACTCAACTTTGTAGAAAGACACATCCAGTGATCTTCGAAAAGATGCTAGTGTTCATAAGAAGGGTGAAATCTATGGCATTGATCAGGCAGAGGAAAAGTCTAGGCAGATTCCAGGAACCTCTGATATTGGGTTGAGAAGTACCCAATTTATAGTTAAAACCTGGGAAGAAAGATCTTTGAAGAGATGTGGTTGGAAAAAAATCCTAAATGATTTCAATCAGCAATCACTTTAACGTGGCAAGATTGAATCAAAGAATGGCAAACGGTCTGTAGCTGTTTGGAGCCTTATCAAGTCCAGAAGACCCCGATAGCGCTTCACATTCAGTCATTCAGTGAATGGTGGCAAGCATCATTAGCGTGCTTGCCACCATTCACACGAAAATGGTAGCAAGCTACTGGATTGTAGCCACAGCTGCTGCCCCAGGGCAGTGTAACAGAGGCGAGGTTGGCATGCACTGAAACTCCCGAGTCCTCTGACCACCATCAGCAGGCGAGGCAGGTGAAGTATCTTGCCCAAGGACATAATGAGGCAGAGGGAAGCTCAAACTGGAAACCCACTGATTAAGACGACCTCCTACCGCAACAGTCAAACTCAGAGCTACGTCTAACAGTAAAAGTAGGAACATTTCCGTATGCGCAGTGTGACAAGAACTCAAGGGATTGGGACTGAACACAGCTGTTCAGTCCCAATCCCTTAAGAAAACCACTAATCAGTGAGGCTAACCAGAGAAAAAGTCTTTGATTTGTAAGGGAGAATGAAGATTGGACTCCACAGCAACAAAAAAGGGTTCTGTGGTCTGATGAGTCCAGCATAAAAATACCTGAATATACTGAAGGACCAGGTAATTCAGCACCGGCACAATCCAACATGACAATGCCAGGGTAAATCTTGTGGCATTGCACAACTACTCCACGGTAAATGAATGCCGTAATAAAAGCTATCTGCAGTCCATCAAAAGATAAAGAGTGAGTGACCTTTTTTTTTTGCTGGCCCATTTTGTTTTGGTGTTGTAGAACAGAGAAAATTTACAACCAGTTCAAATTTTTGTCCACAATGAATATCATCTTCAAGATGACCAGAACTGTGTTATTCTGTATACATTTTCAATAAATGTCACTTTACTCTATTGCTTCTAAACACATAATCGTATTTAGACTAGTCCTCTAAGAGAAACAATCATAAAATCAGCCACAACAAGGACACATTTGAACTTTCTGCATCTGTCTTGCTAATATTTAATCTTAAAGCATTTATCAGTCATTATCTACACTAAATTTCTAATCCAAAGAAAATATGTAGAAGTCGGAGCTGATATAAGCCGCATCACGAAGATATTACTATGGTGTCATTTTGATGTTAGGACGTTAATTTGAACATATAATAAAGATCATTCCAAAGATACATTCATATTTCTTTTGGAGCATCGGTTTATCTACATAACCTCTCTGAGGACACATTGGTGCCTAAACTCTTGCAGCAGTTTGCAGAAATCCCCCTCCTATAACCACACAGCCATTTTAATGCCAGCTGAAATCTGGCTGAGAGGTCATGTGGATCAGTTGTTGCTTCTCTTGACAGTTGTGACATATCTGTGTTCATAGCGTAGAACAAAATCAGGTCAGGGTCTGCTGCTCGCACAAACACACCTGGGAGCTGGAACAGAGCAAACACAGCTTCTTGCCATTTGCTGCTGTGTGAGCAGCGGGTTAGAGGTGCTGTTACCTCCTCCCTCATGAGGGCACCTTGGGCACAGGGAAACAAAAGTGAGGTGTCTCTCATATTTCCCCTCTCCTCGCTGTCCCCACTTTTTTTTCTTCTTTTTTTTTGCCAGGATCTCTGATGAGATAGCAGCACCCCAAGGTCACGAAGTGGGGGATAATCAGCTCCCATTTCCTGCTGCTGCACTGACTCAGATGAGATTACTTTATCACTGTCAGCAGCAGCTCTAAGGCTGGGCATCTCTGTCAGTCCAGGCTGAACCTTTGGGCACCTGCGTCAGAGCTCAGACCGCCAAAGCCCACGGAGTAAGTGGGCCCACTCACCGCCGTTTCACGTCTGAGAGGCTGCTGCTGCGCACAGGCGCACAACAAGGAGGAGGGAGGGTGGATGAGGGGGGTTAAGGGTCCTCTAGTTGTCGGGAGCATCAGTGACAAGCTGCTCGGTTAAACCCTCTCGCAGACGGTCCACTACCGTGTCCATGTGGGTTCTGATCGCCTTGACAAATCAGCGCCTCTAAACCAGCCCCCGGGTCCAGGGTTTACCCCTCCTGTCCAGCACCAATCTGAGCAGGGAAGGAGGAGGAGGAGGGGGGCGGGAAGGTTAGTTTGAAGAGGGCAGAGCTTTGCGAAAGCACGCCAAATTATCCCCTATTTCACCGCTGGAAAGAAAAAAAAAAAGGGAGAAAAAAAAAAGACCCATACCCAGTGGATGATAACAGTTGAGAGTGAAATCAGACGGACTAAGCGTCAGAACCTCATTAACTCCAAGGAGGGAGAAGAAACGGCAGGAACGCAACCCTCAGTGCTGCGGGTGAGATTCAGATTCTTTTAATTAATTATTTTATTTATTTATTTTTTCAATGCTCGTCTTTACCTGTGCCGCTGAATGTCTCGTGTTTTTTTTTTACATTTATTTATTTATTTATTTATTTTTAAGAGTTTCGTTAACGTTCAGGTCCGAATGACAGCGGGAGACGTTTCCTGACGTCCTCGGCAGCGATGTTTCATTCAACATGCAACAACTGCCGTTCGTGGAGCTACCGCAGTATAATTGATGGCTTAACAGGTCTCCGTGGCTAAAGTGGAGACGGTGCTGGACCGAGGATGCGGCGCTGCATGCGCACCCTGCCTGCTGCGTTTCGTTTGCGCTCGGGAAACAAGTAGTGTTAGAGAACGTGTCTTTTTTTTTTTTTACGCGTTAAATAATTGTTTCATCTGTTTGGTTGTTTTGCTTTGTGCTCTGATGGCAGCGGAATGCGACACTGTGGCTCGTGCGGGTAATTGTTACTTTCTGTTAATAGGCAATTAACGTAGCGCGCGTGACGTTCTTTTCCTCTCTCTCTCTGTCTCTCTTTTTTTTTTTTTTGGCTTTAATGTTGACAGAAAATAATAAAACACGAGCGCGTTCGTCCCAACTCCGGTCTCGTGCTTTGACCCCCGCGTGCCATGCAGCCCGTCAGAGAGGAGATGCCGCAACATGAGAGAAGACTGTTGAGCGGAGGCTAAGTTAACCTTGGAATAAACCTCCCCACCCCTCGTTAAAGCTGTCTGCCCCCCCACACCTCCTCTCCCTCACCCCAACCTTGCAACACTACCTCTCTTTAGCTCATACTTCTGACGTTTCTTTGCTCACAAGTTTGTTTTTTTTATTACAGAAGACACCTTAAAGAGAATTTCAGGCGCATCTTATTGATATACTTAAACGCATAATGACAAGAGACATGTCTGCTCCCTTCTTTGCCTCTTTGGGTGCCTTTCCTTCGTTGCTGCCCCTGCATGTTGTGTGTTGTCACTGGACACAGAAGCAGCACGGTGCCCTGCTAGAATAATGTATTTGTAACATTAAGATCTGCCTTTAACATCCACTTGATGACAGAAGCCGCCCCCCAACCCCCCTCATGAAAACTATGTAGAAAATGGGTCAGCTAAGACAATGCAAACAAAGAACATGCCCTCATAACATTTAGACTGTCTTCCTGCTGTTGAAGCTGTCTTGATTTGCCAACTGACTCCAACACTGAATCACATACATGCTTAAATGTCCATCTTAATGTTTCAAGCTGTTTGTGATAAAAGATTTCAATGTTTTCCATAAGCTCCGCAAAGAAAATCCTTAAATAGAGTCGTCTTTAATTAGCAGCTCACAATCAAAGATTAAGAAAATGCTAACCATTAATTAACTGCACTTTTCCAGTGGGGAAAACATTAAAGGATTAATATTATCAACAAAGTCACTTGTATTCCCTCAAACAGATTCGTTAAAATAAATGGAACTGTATCATGTTTTATTCATATTTACATATTTAGAGTTGATTAGGTATTTTAGAATCTTCCTGTTGGTGATTCATTACTTTCTTTCTCCCCTGGGGTACAAACACGATATTACAAAGAGGCCCACTTTTCTAGGCACGGGTCACAGGCTGGTAGTGGAACCATATATTTATATCACACAGAGTTTGGTAAGGGAGGTAAAATATATTTTTATAGCTCACTGTTATAGCCCTCCAGCAAAGAGAGATCACAAAGTCTCCATACCAATCATTAGACACTATGTTCTTTGAGAGTGATGTAAGAAGATACATTTTTCTGTTCAGAGTGTGCTTTGGTCAGACTGGAATGATTGAGCGTTTTGGTCATAAACTCTGCAAGTGGGTTTGGTGTCAAACAATGGATGAATCTGTGGAAAAGCACCTCGTGTCTACTGTCAAACACGGCGGAGAGCCTGTGATGCTGTGGGCCGGTTTGCAAACTTTTTGAATTAGCCAGAGAGTTTTAATAAAAAATAAATAAATAAATTTGGTGGATTCTACTAGTATGACAAATTATTGATCCATAGCAAGACAGAAATTATTCCGAGGACATAAACTAAAGTCCAGTAGAAAGCCAGTATGGTGAACTACAGAGAGAGGAGCATCAGAGAAAACCCAGGACATATAAAGTGACTGTGCAGAAAGAAACAGTCAGTGATTCATCTCTTTTTTTGTCCTTACCTTTTTAAAAGTTACAGAAGTTGACTAAAAACTTCCTATTGGCTAAAAGGACTGTAAAAAATATTAATAAAGTTTCCCAATGATTGCCCCACTGGTTTTGTTATTATTATTATTTTTTAGGCTGTATACTACTGCAATTATTTTGTTATTACATGTTACAAGGCTCCATGTACGCCTAAATTGTACTTAAGCTTAAAATGTAATATCATTATTGGCAGGAGCACTTAACTCTTTCCTCATAAGTGTCATTGCCACTTTCTAAATGAGTTTTCAGGTATTCAGATAGTTCTGCCCTCTGAACATCTTCTGTCTGAAAAACATCCAAGAATGCTGCATGCAGAGGTTTCAAAATAGGTCGTTAAGTCCTTAAGGCTGCGGGTGACGTCACGGTGGCTTTTAATCATCACCTAATTTCAGTCTGAAGTGTACAGAGGTTAAAATGTAGCCCGCATATCAGAGGGAGCTACGTTATTGCTCGAATTTTAGCTTAATCTTTTTCCTGATTTTCAACCAGCCGGAGTCAGAGGCCACGTTCTCGTTTTAATTACTGGACACCGTCCAGTTTGAGGTCTTAGGAGAATTTCACCGCTTTTCCCGCTTGCAAATGTTTCAGGCAGTTTGTCCCTTCTGCAACTCTCCATTGTTGTTACCACACCTTTCAGTGTGACAGAACACACAGCCGTATGGTGTTCCGCACGGCCAGCTCTCAGTCTGCACGAAACATGATGATCCTGGACTCATGAGTGTGACCACAACTAAATGGCTTAGCCAGTTTGGACATATGGAGCCCCCCTCCCTCACCTCCCATCCCCAAACCACCACCATGTTTTCCTTCACACTAAATTGTTGTGTGGGGAACAAAATGCTGTTCAGATTTCTTGCCCACTGCAAGCAAGCTAGCAGACTGAGCAGATCTTTCTGAAGCTGGAACATCACTCTATTAAAAAGATGGAAGGCTTTCAGGAAGATTTTTTTTTTAAAAGTAACTATACCTCTTGAAGTTTTAGCATTTATCGACGAGTCACAACAAAACAACATCAATGTGTCTTATGGTGATTTTATGTGATAGACCGGCACAATGTGGTGCATAACGGTGAAGAGAAGCCGGTGTTCTGTCTATCAGTGCTACCTTGTCAGATTTTCCTACTGTAGCACGGATAGATAGCTATGTCTACCTGTCGGTGCTACGTGTCCAAAACTGCTACCGTCACTTTTACAAACCGAAAACTACAGCAGGCTGTGTTAATAACATCATTTAAGTGACGGGACTGAAGTGGAATCTTAGGAGTTATGCTTAGAATAGCATTGGAACGCTTTACATGCACAACAAAAACACAAAAATAGCACTTCATCATCAGAATGTCCTACCTGCTTAAAATGAAAAGCTATCGTAGATATTTGCACTAATCCTTTTATGATAATATCCTACCTTTTAAAAAATATTTTAAATACAGAGGTGTTTGTAAGAATAAAACAGCGTCACACCGGGGAAATAAATTACTGAAATCAAATTAAACACAGACATCTACAAATACAGTTCACTACAACTCTTTTTTGCGCCTCAATACATTATATGACTTTATCAAATGCAGCACAGCCACAATGTGTCCACTGGATTGCACAGGTCACTGTGCATCTGAAATGATAGTATATGCTTAATATACACTAATATTACACCATAGACACAGCTTCAATCTCACATCGCTACCAACATGCTCTTTTTAGCACGGTTTAGTTTTTTAAAAAAAACAGACGAAACAAAACTTCCACAGGTAGGATGTTTTGATAAGAAATCTGCTGAGTAAGCAGTTTGTGACGTAGCATCAATGTGCGCATGCACACTACCACAAGGTGGGATGGATTCTTGCATAGCAGATTGTTAGAACACCGGTTTTCAACCTTTTTAAAAAAAAAAAAAAAACAGGGACCCATGGCGACTCTGGAGGAGCAGCAGAGCTCAATAGCTCTGGAGGGAAACTGCATCCACATGAAATCTGCTAATCTTGATTTGCACCATAATCTTCTCTTCTTTTTATGCGACCTAGAGAGAACTAGCAGCTAACAACAACCAAACAAGTGTTTTTTTTCCCTCTATATTTGATAAGTATTTAATATTTTATTTGTATTAATTAAAAGACGTGTTTTATTTAATGCTCAGTCTATGTAAAGCAGTTTTTAGTAACATGAAGTGATGAAACAGTAGTTGGAAGAAAGACATTCTTGAAAAAATGTTTACAACAAGCATTGTCGGGAAACACAGTAAACATGCATTAGAAGGTGTTCTAATAAGAGACTACTTTCACCCCCCATCCAAACTCAGTTATAAAACATAGTGGTGGCAGCATTGTGCTGTGGGAATGCACATCTTCAGCAGGAACATGGATGTTGACCAGGGTTTATGGGATTGATGGAGCTAAATACATTGTATCCATGGAAGAAAACTTATTAGAGGCTGCAAAAGACTTGAGACGGGGTTACAGGTTTACCTTCCAGTGGGGAAATAGTCCAGAACAAAACATACAGAGAGATCTGCAATGGAAAGGTTTAGGTAAACGTGTGGTCACACGTTACAACAGGCCAGGCCAAGATCTGAATGATGTTATGACTCTTCAAGCTTATGCTATTCTGCAATGAAGAATAATCAGAGATGTTTTGAGATGGACAAACCTGGGAGCCTAAAGGCAAAGGGAGGCTCTATTATGTGTCAACTCAGGGGAGAGAGCATATCTCTCAGATTTTTTACATTTTCATAATAACCTGAACAGCCATTAACAATTCACTTTATACTTTGTCTTGGTCTATTACATAAAATCCAATTAAAATACAATGCAGTTTGTGGTTCCTGCAGGACAAAATGCATTCACCTTATAAGGGGAATGAATACTTTTTTTATTTTTTTTCCCAGCCACTGTCATCTCTGTTCTTTGAAGTCGGTGCGCACGTGCAGTCAAACGAAATGTGGCAAAGACGGAGGCAGATTGTTGCCGGGGTTTGCATTTGCATTATTGTTCCTTCAGGCACATGGAGGCATGATGCAGTAAAAACCAAAGCATCTCAAGTGATTACAAAATAAATGAGAGTAATATCTTCCTCCGTGTTTGGGGAGAAAAAAAAAACAAAAACAGTTTTTTGTTGCTTCTTTGTGCGTCGGGTGTGCGCTTTTGGCTCTCAGAGCAAGACGATGTTATTACCGTTCACTCTGCAAATGTCTCATGTTTATGCTGAAAAAAGGCGAGAAGAGAAGAGGCTAGCTTGGAAGTCTCTATATGTGTCTCCGTCGTTCTGGTAAAGCAGGCGCTGGGCTAAATTAGCAGCAGCAGCAGCAGCCTTTAAATGATTATGATAACGGTGTGTAATTATGAGAGGCCCTGCATATACTGAACCACAATCACGTCAGTCATTGAACACTGAGCTCTGAGGGGAGATAACAGATGATGAGAGGTGGAACAAACCAAGATAAAAAGAAAGCTACGCAGAGTTTGTGCAGACAAAGAAGTGGAGATACAGAGGTGTTGAAAAGTATTAGCCCCCTTCCTGATTTTCTAATTTTTGGATGTTTGTCACACTTAAGTGTTTGACTGATAGCCAATTTAAACATCAGTCATAGACAAGAAAAGTAAGCACAAACTGCAGCTTTTACATGAAGGTGTCTACTATTTAGAGAAAAAAAATCTAAACCTACGTGGCCTTGTGTTAAAAAGTGTTTGCCTCTCCATGTTAAAACATAACTGTAGGTTTATCACACCTACATTCACTGTTTGTAGCCACAGCCAGCTCTGATTAATGCCACACTTGCTCTTAATTGAGACATCACTTAAATAGGACCTGCCTGACAAAATGTTACTGGCAGAAACACTGAAGACGACGACAGGAAGTAGTAGGAGGAGGATGACGGTTTGTTTATGTTTCTTTGAACAGTTTGCAGCTGGCTGCAGCATGGCACAGTTCATAAAAAGTTGGGTGTCATTCAAAAGTGTTTTGTGGCCGCTCCAACACCCAAGTACGATCGCAGAGAGGACTCATCGAAAAGGTTACAAAAGGCCCAACAATAACATCTAAAGAAGTGCCAGCCTCACTGGCCTCAGTTAAGGTCGGAGGTCATGCCTCCACCATAAGAAAGAGACTGGGTTTTTGAACTCTGCATGACAGTTCCAAAACCACTGCTGAGCAAAAGGAACATTGTTTTCATTTTTTGTGAACACATCTTGATCATCCCCAAGACTTTTGGGAAAACGTTCACTGGACTGATGGGACAAAGACCTTTGGAAGGCATGTGTCCCATTACATCTGGTGTGAAAGTTAAACCACATATCAGAAAAAAAAAACATCATACCAACAATAAAACATTGTTGTGGGACTTTGACTGTTTTGCTGATTCAGGACCTGGAAGAAAATGGAGCCATGAATTCCACTGAGGACCAAAACACCATAAAGAAGAACGTCTGACCATCTGATCATGACCTCAAGATGAAACTGACGTGGGTTCTGCAGCAGGACAATGATCCAAAACACACCAGCAAGTCCACCTCTCAACGGCTGAAGCAAAACAAAATGACTTTGGAGTAGCCTAGTCAAAGTCCTGACCTGAATCCTTCTGAGATGCTGCAGCACGACGTTATAGAGGCAGTTCATGCTGGAAAACTCCCCCCAATGTGGCTAAATTACAACAATTCTGTGAAGATGGAGTGGGCAAAAATTCCTCCACAGCTGTAAATGACTCATCGCAAGTTTCTGCAAAACATTCGGTTGCAGTTGTTGCTAAGGGCGACCCAACCGTTAGGTTTGGAAATTTCCCCTTAATAGCAAAGACCTTCATTTAAAAACTGAACTTTGTGTTTGCTTCTGTTGTCTTGGATTATTATTGAAACTTGAATAACTTTTCCTTTTTTAATTTATTCTCCATCGGGCTCTGGTCTCAATGCTTTCAGCATTTATGTTAAACAAATCATTCAATCTCTTTTCACATAGGAAGAATTAGCTTTGTATGCAAGCTGGTTAGTGTTGTCTTGACACAGTAGTTGCTTTATTCCTGGACAAATATTCTTCCAGGACTATAATTTCTGTAGTTTGTACAGAAACAGAAGAGTCTTGATCAGGAGGATTTTTTTTTGAAGATGCACATCTCAATAAATTAGAGGAGGGATAAAAACAAACACGAGCAGAAATATCATCGTCTTGTTCCCCAGCGGCACGGTTTAACATATTCTTGTCATTTTTTGTTCTTCCCCCATTCTGTACTGAGATTTGGACCTTTTTCACGGTGGTGGGATTGCATTCTTCTGAACATGATGAAAGGAATGTAAATTTGAGGAACATTTTTGGGGATTTAGCGCCCTCGCTTTTAAATGAATTCATGAGCCCTCCCTCTCTAATATTAAGCGTTCTTAGAAGCCGTTGTCAGCGCATCCAGCGCCTCACGCTGTGCGGTTCTTTAGAAGGAAGGCAGTGAGAAATCACAATCGCATAATGACTCGCTAAAAATAATAAATCCACAGTTAAATCCTTTACTCCGGTATTTTTAGAGTAACGTTTGAAACCTGCACGTCTGCGCTGTAGTTACAGTAGGGATTGATCTCATTATGTATTGATTTGTATGGGTAGCCATTTTTCTCCAAGTTAAATACATTTTACACTGGAGGCTGAGGGAACATAATATTGCATTTTCCTTGCCCTGCATTAATTCTCCTTGAACTTTCTTACACTTTGTCAAACTACAACCAGTGATGTATAATGGTGCAAATTGTTTTACAGATAAAATCTGAAAAGTGTACTTTTGAAGGCAATTTGTTACATTTAGAATTATTTATCAATAACAGAGTAAAGGGGGGTAAATATGCTTGAAACCCCTTTTTCTTCCACGTCACAGTCTCGCGCTTCTTGCTGTTAGTCTTTCACATAAAATCTCATGAAAATCATCTAATTTGAGGGTTGTAATGTGACAAATTCGACTAAAAAAACTCAAGGGTTATGCGTTCCTTCACAAGACACAGTGTGTCTTTTGTACTGTCTGAGCTTAAGGCAAATGGAAAAGTTTCCAAATGTCAGCCTTTCCAAGGAGACTACATCTTAATTTTAGGTCCAGCCGCACACCAGAGACAGAATGTCTGCAGGTCATGAGACACTTTGCAAATGTCAGACATCCGAGACCCGAAACAGTGTCGATGATGAATGCCGTATTTAAAACCGTAAAAAAAAACGCTGCCTTTCCCTAACTTGATTTTTTTATTTATTTATTGGCTGTGAGAACGGAATACAAATATTTGATATATGACTTACGATTAAAGCTGGCAGAGGACTAGAAGCAATTTTAGTTCCTCGAGGAAAGACGGCGCTTGGCTGTATTTTTCGCCGTGGATCCAGATAAGCTGGAAAAGATAGACTTAAAGGGTATTCTGCTGGACGGCGGATGCACTTTTCGTGACTCGGCATGCTTGGTTCATTTGCGAGTCGTGTGGATGAAAGGGTGGAGCACTAATGGGTTTTTTGGTGCAAGCATATATGGGTAATTAAAGCTTTCCACAGCCACTCCACATCTTGAAGATGACATTTTGTTTACTGTTTTGACCATGGAAAAGGTAACGAGCGCAAATGAAGACGATAATTCACCGCTTCTTGGTGACTTTCATAAGTGTGATGATGCTCGTCTGTCCGTAAGACACTGTGGGCAAAACATCATTCACCAAGCTGTTGCCTTGGTAACCTGGTGAGTTTTCTTTTTTTTTTTTCCTTCTTGGGCCAAAGATAGTGGAGGTTATTTGGAAGTCCTGAAGGGTTTCTGTAAGAGAAGAGAAACTTTAGCTGTCTTTATTTAATTTTGTATTGCAGCTGAGTAAATTGTGTGTGTCACTGGCTCCTGAGGGTGTCGCAATCTGCAGCGTGAGCAATGCAATTATTTTCACTTCTTCTCGAGCGGGAAAACCGTGTGTCTGTCAAATCGACTAATGCTTTTGTTTTGTTTTTTTTGTTATTCTGTGACCCGGAGTTCCTGAGCAAGTTAAAAAAAATAATTAATAAAAGGCAGAAAACGTCATTGGGCTTTGTGTGATCGTGCTTTAGCAGTGTGAGCAGAATTCCTGTAGACGTTGCCTTCTCTGTCCTTAGAGGACATATCTTTTCATCAGAGTAAAACAATAACACCGCCCCCCCTTCACCCTCCCAGAGTTTCCTTTTTAAAGTAATTTGGAAAGGAAACGCAGATGCAAGTATCCTGCAGGCATGTTTAAATTACTTCTCATCGCTTGGTCGTAAATGTTCCAGTTATGTAAAAAGCAGAAATTTGCACTTGGCTGTACACGTCAATATTTGTTTTAGCGTCTCAATTATTTCTTTTGCCTGTTATGTGGTCGTGAATAAAACATTTTGCGCTCTGGGCTGATGGTTCAACAAGACCGGCTATTGTCTGATTTATATTGGCACTGGCTGACAGATGTGACATTTGAAAAACTTGAGATGTCTTTATTTTTGTACAATTAGAAGTGATCCGTCTTTTCTAAGCTCAGATTGTAACGTAATATCACAGCGGAGGTTGCCAAGTCAACTGGCTTCAAAGGCTTAGTCCTCTGGGCAGTATAGAGAAAAGGCAGCTTCCATAGACAACAGCAGGGATTGCTTAAGATTTATATCTAAATTAAAACCAGAGAGACAAGAAGGTGGCAAATGTGGCAAAGGTAAAGAACAAAGGTATTTTAACGCCAACAAAGAAGAAGCATATTTTTTTATGTGATCTGCAGACATGCTTTTCAAAATGTCCTGTAAAAGTTGCAAAGAAAAGGATAATATATGCAGAGTATTTCATGTACATCATGAGAAGCCTGTTCTTTTCTGCTCTCTCTTTATCAGCCTTCAGTCACTTTCTCATCTAGAGGAAGTCGCTCCACCTGTATTCAGCATAATTTGGTCTGAAGACGTTAGACCTGAAGAAACCCCTGATTTGCTTTTAAGTAACTGTAGCAGTCTTTAAGGCATGAAGTTAAATATTAATGCCGTTCAATGCAGTCGCTACTGTCAGTCACAACTCAAAAGTTGGCGTCTGATTAGTAGCTTCATGTTCATCAAAAACCCAAAATAGCCAAATTCATTTACACTAATTTAAGGTTGTTTAAAAGACAAATAATAATAATTTGTAGCTTCTATTAAGGGTTATTTCTCATTCATAAAACTGAAAACACATTTCATGAGCAACCACGTAACAGACACTGAACAGAAAGGCACTGAATCAAAGCTTTTGACTTTTACTTTGTTTAAACATGTTAGTTTTACAGCTAATTTTGGAGTTGGGAACACCTACAAGTTTAGGGTAGTGAAACTTCATCCATATGAAGAAACATAGATGGAATTCATATCACTTTTACCATTGATATGGAATACTGTGTGTGACGTGGAATACCAGAGTTTGGTCTACAGATTGTGGTTTCATCCTAACAATCAAGGTTATTTCACCCTTTAAGCTGAAGTTCATAGTGGCAGGCCGACCCTATTGGTCACTGAAGCAGTAAGCTTTTTGTAATCAGCTTAGCTAATGTTAATTGCTTAATCGTTCAAAAAGTTTTGCTCATCTCCACGCAATTAATTGAAACCATCTGATCAAATGAGCTTTAAGTACAATGTTAAACTTGTCATGTAATTGCCCCATTGTTAAAATCTTTAGCAGGAGCAAATTAGTATTAAGAGGCAAATAAAAATTTCTGAAGACATGCGTACGGATTTAGACAGTTTTCCAGATAAGGAACGGTAAAGCTACGTATGTTTAGGTATGTTGTTATAACATGGTAGCTCTCTCGATACAACCCAGTCAAGCATGGTCAGAAAAAGAGAGGGCTCTTCTGTAGTAACTCAAAGTATTTCTCACTCTTTAAAAACAAACGCAGTAAAATTCACTGAAACAACATTCTAAACATTATTGTTGCTGAGTGAGTGAAGCAGAGCACAGTCAAAATACAACAGGTGATAGAAGAACTTGGGCGTCCAGGTGTCGAACGTGGAATTCTGCAAAAAGTGGAAAAAATAAAATTTTGGAAAAAATAAACCACATTCAATATATATTATATATACATATATATATTTCATAAGGTTTTACTTATAAAAATGCAGCCTGGATTGAATTATTCTGCGCTGTTTAAAGGACAGCTTTCCATTGCTTGTGGCATCCCATACTCAGTTCATTCCTTCATGTTGAACTTTGTTGGTTCTTGTATTCTGTACTTTGCGCATTATCTCAGATCTGTATTTTAGTGTTTTGTCTTTAGCTTTTGGTTCAGAAAGATTGCTTTCTGAATACACAAATGTGTTGTTCCTTCATTTGTGTTAATCAGTTAGTAGTTCCTTTCCTTGAGTTCATTTCACCTGGTTTTCAAGTCATTTAATCTCCTCCCACACAGAGAAAAGCCAGACAGTTTTTATTACTTTCCTGCCAGATTCTTCTTTTTTCCGTATAGTCCTCCTTTTCACTATTGTTTTGCTTTTCCCTTCAGACTCTCTGATTTATTTTTTCCAATAATCAGATGTATCCGGAGAAGCATAATTTGGACGACACAAATTTAAAGAAAACGTATTGATCCCAATGGGAAATTTAATAAATATATGGGTTTTTTTCCTACTCTAAATGACAGAAAAACTTAAAGCATTTATTTAATTTTACTCAGATTTTGCAAAAAGTTAGTAATTAAATAAGTTAAAAGTTCTGAATATATTGTAAACAAAACATGATATTAAAGCAAAACTGACAAGATTTCAACTCAACACTTCATCCATGAAGATATAGTTGAAGAACAACAACTGTATTGTCTTTTTAAATCTGTAGATCTGTTAAGCAGGTTAGCAGATTTTCTCTAACAATTCATGAAAAATTATTTCAATATTCTTTGTGATTTTTTTTTTAATAAGCTGCAAAATGAGTTCCAGTAGAGGTTGTGGACGGTGGTGCGAAGTGAAAGGTTAACGGGGCTAATTCAGTTTACGTGACAGTCATTCTGTATACCCAGCAGAGTGGACTGCAATCTTTTTAAATTAACAGCAAATTTCTGCACAGAACCAGCAGCTCCTTCCTTCATAAGTAAATCCCCCCTCCCCTCGGAGACGGCAGTATTTATAGTTATTTTATCAGACAGTCCCAGAGGATTGCAGGTATTTTAATGTGAGCAGCTTCTGGACACCTTCCTGCTGTCTCAGCCTACACCTTATTACTCGAGGTATAGCACAGAGACATTTATTTCACAGAGATTATTTTCCATCCACTATGCTGCACTGTCATGATCGAACCTAGTGCAAGTGTCGTCAGAGTCCTTCAAATAAACCTTTTATGTGCACAAGGAGATTTTACGGCTCGAATTAGACCGAATTTATTTCATTTTAACGAGCACATCGGGATTGTTTAGCGTTTGATTCAGGAAATTTGTTGTTCGTGGTTTAAAAGCATTAAAATGTGTGATGTCACATGTGGTAGACGGTGGTTTGTGTGCTTCCAAGCTCTAATGAAGAGACGGGGGTCATTTTTAGCTTTGAAGGTGGATTTAATGAGTGCTTTTAGGTTCATGTGTAAATATTCCACATAAGGTTTTCGGTTAGTTCAAGGTTTTGTAATGCTGGGAGAAGATTGTAGAAAGAAAGTAAAGTGATCTCATTGCTTTTTTAAAAAACCATCACAGCAGCTTTGATAAAGCAGGAACTGTTGTATTAAAGTAAGTATAATAAAAGACTAAGAGACTACAGAGGCCACCAGCAATTTTATCATGACAGGTCTACTTTATTGCATTTGGTGTTTTGTATTTTGGTACTTGTAAACACAGCGCGTCTCCACAAAATTCCAATTTCATCGAGGATTTGCCAGGAGAGCTTTTACCGTGGATGATTCTTTGTCCCAGATGAAAAACCATGAACTTTCCTCTTTGATAAAAACTGAATAAGACATGAATAAATTCTTACCACAGCCAAGGCACATATGATTGCTGTTATATAATAAAAAAAAACACTACAATAGTGGAAATAACTGCTGTTCATTTGCAAAAGTATTTCTAAAACACTACCAGTGTGATATTCCTTAAGCTACTTAAATTGAGGCTTTATGTGGCAAAACAGCAAATAACTATTATGTGGAAGAAATTTAACTTTTTAAAAAAAATGTATTTAAAAAGCTGAAAAGTGTGAAAGTTTGCCTTCGATAGGAACAGTGGGTCAATACTTTGCACAACTACTCTTCACTGTAGATACAGGTGAAAATTGTTAAGAGTCACTTCTCTGCCAGAATTGCAAATGTAGAGATGGAAATTTCTGCTCATTCTTTTTAAACAAAATTGTTAAAAATCTGACAGATCGCTTGATGCAGACGTGTAGACATTTTCAACTTTACAAGTACATCATGGAAGAAACCAAATGAATCAAGAAGTAAATTCTCTTCAGAGCATCGTCTCGTTTCTTCGTTTTCAAAGCTTTGGCTGATGTGTTGCTTGTAATTCCGGTCTAAAGTCTAAAATGTGGCAACAGAACGTGGATTCATCTTCCTAACTGACATCAAAACCTTGAAACGCTTGTTTACGCACAAACTGGGGCGCAGTTGAGGTCCATGAGGACCAGGAGGAAGTTTTGAGACTGCGCATTCAGGTCAGGGCAGACAAGTCATTCAAAAGTTGTTTAAATCCATCGTTTATACATTTATGTATGTTACTGGGGCAACAGTAGGTGGTTTTTCTTACCGTGAAGAAAAAGTTGATGGCTTCTCTGTTCATCTTTTTCAGACTGACTATTTAAACTGGATAAAAATTTAATGGAATTAAATGTTACTTGTAAAAATTGAAAGGTAAAAATGAGACACAGTCATGGAGTAGTCTCATTTCCCCATATGTTTGGTCATCATGGTATACGGTCACGGCTGGACGTTCACTAAGGAGCAACAGAGTAAAGAAAACTGAACACAGATCCACAAATTATTCCACCTTGTGAAATCTATATAAAATACATTGAAGCTGACTGTTTTAAGTACTTTTGCAAGGAAACAAAGTGTGATGCTTTGTTTTCATGTTCAATCAGAAATGTTGATTTTCAGCTCCTTGCATCACTTTTTCTCCATCACCAGCTTTAGCGACGTCCCTGCTACGCTCGGTGTGCTCAGTCAGACCTTGGCATTGCACTGAAGCATATCCATGAGCTGCAGGAAAAGACAAAGTGACAACTGTGTTGGACTCTATCATCCACTTTGAGTGAGCTTGAGCTCATGCCAAGAATGGGGAAGGTAGTCCTTTTGGAGGACAGGGTGAGTTGTAGCCCTGATTCTGTCCTCTTGGTAAAGAACTGTCACAGGTTATCCTCAGAGAATACGTCCATGTCTCACTTCTGCTACATGCACACATTTCATACCCTGCAGGCTGTGAGAGGGAAAGTAATTCTTGTCAGAGCAACTATTTGTACAGAAAGGTCACATTAAAGGTAAATTATTAAATTTAGTTTATATGCCACTGTAACGATTAAACAACATATCTCTCCGAGATCCTGCGGCTCTTTGCTGTGCAATTCGAAGTGCTGTAAAAGGAAGTCTGTGTTGACTTTTGGAATCAGAATCAGCTTTTTTTATTTTCTTATTGTACAGGAACAAAACAAAATTTGTTTCAACACAACCCATCCAAAAATGACAATAGAAAGACAAGAAAAAAAGCAAGGAAGATAAGTTGTCTGCGAGTGCAGAGGTGCTGCCCTTCATTTTAATTAGATGAAAAGACATCAGGAAGAAAAGGTGAGGGGGAAAAAAAATATCCTACATTGCATCCAGCAGGCACAAAAAAAACCTCTGCACATATGAGCAACATTTAGAGACAACATGCCAGCGAACAAGGCGAGTTGGGAACTCTCCAAAGAGACAGTGCAGAACAGAGAGCAAAGCAGGGCAAACAGCGCTTATGGAGGGAGCAGAGAAAAAGAGCGTCTGCCTTCACCGACAGCTAGAGAGGAAGGTGATAAAGGTGATATATAGGATCCGACGGCAAGAACTTAAACATTATGTCTCCTCAGGCCTGTTAACTGAAAGTTTGAGGTGTTGAGGGGGGAAGGAATTGACCAAGCACAACACCCAACTTCAAGTTCCCTAAAACTAAGTTTGCCTCTGCAGAGGATCACTGATGTTATTCACCTCAATTTGATGACAAACACAGTTAGTACGCCTAGACGATGTAAGGGAAGCCAAACATTTCTAAATCACAGAAGAAGGACGTGGGGTCTCTGCATTGATTTTGCATGTTCTCACAGCTGTGTGGGTTCTCTCTAGGTTCTTCACCCCGGCTGAAAACATGACTGTTGGGTTGATTGGTCTGTATAAATTGTCTTTAGGTGTAGTTGTCTGTCTCTGTAGCTGCATTTCCTTTAACCATATAATTGTGCAATTTGACATTGAAAAATTTATTTGCTTGATGGAAACAAAAAAAAAGTTTCTGCGTCAAAATGAGGTGGGGTTTTTTTGACCGCATCAAAATGCGGCAACCAGATGTTGCCGTTGCCGCAAACCACAAAGAAGGCAACAGGAAGTAGTTGGAGCATCGTGGCACGGCCTGTTTTTAATGACTTATCGCGTGAACAAACTTATTCACCTGTGATTTTAATTGCGTTCCTTACTTAATAGAAACACCACAATTGCAAAATTGTTAATTGTAATTGCATTAGCGGCGTATTGACAAAGCTTTGTGCACCTCTGTAATGGAAGCCCAGCTAGTGTTTACACTTTAATGGTCTGGTGACCTTACCTACGCCTCTCAATGACGTAGGTAATGATTGACCCATGATTTCCCCTCCACTTTTGTTTAACTTTCTAATCTTTGTCAGCAACATCTGTATCAATTATTGGCACAAGAAATTGTGAAAGTCCATCCAAGTGGCCAGAAATATAATCTAAATAGAGTTTTTTTTTTTTAATCACAGCATCACAAACATTATAGTTCACCAAAAATTCCATCCATTGTGGATATTGCAGACTCTTATGACGATTGTTGGTGTGCAGCTCTGATGACTCGCTTTAGTAATTTCCCAATCAGTAAAGATGGTTGGATATATCTGCTCCGTTTTTCTGCATGAAACCAGAAAATATGATCCATAATAAATTTTTTGCGAGCTTTTCCAAGGTTGTCGCTGGCTTACCCACCCTCCCCTAAGCCCCTGCATCTGCAGGTTTCAGGCTGTGGTTCCACTTGCTGGCACATGTACGGGTTTGCAGATTGTGTCTGGTTTGCAGTTGCGAAGGTTTTGTGGGAGAGCTGACGAAGCTTTTCTTTTCCATATTTGTTTGTCAGCACCTTGCTCGTTGACAATGCTGCCAAGGTAAGAACTACCGGTACTATTAAACTTCACCTTTCATCATGATGGCAGACGCAATGGCTGCTTTAGCCTTTTAGAAGGTGGTGTTTTTGAATGGATGAGGCCAGCCAAGCCGTTTTGCAGTGAAGCTGGTGTAGTGAAGAAGGGGAGTGTCATTTTAAACAAAGTGGATGATATTCAGAGTTCATCTTTTGAGTTGCAGATGTTTCTTACATCAGTCAACACCCATTTTGTCTTTATTTTGAAATGGTTTATGGTCAATTAGTCATCATATTTGCATAAAAGGACACCAGACTAACATAACTACCAGTAAAATTCAAAATATTTACTGTAATAACAATGTCTGGTTTGACAAAGCCCTCACTGATCTTTGCATCTGGTTGGAAAGGATCACACGGAGCTGAAAAAAGCAGCGGTAAAAACCATTTAGCTGAAAGCATCTTCTAGTGATGCAGTGGTTTATACCAGCAGCTGATGGCCTAAATGAGGAGGTGTGAGCAGAGAGAGGTGGCTGATTCTAGAGCCCAACTCACAAACAACTGCTGATGAGGATGAGTTAAGAGACGAAGGGATATTCAGGAAATAAACCAACTGTCGGCCGTGCCGCCCGTACGAATATGTTACGGTCAACACGATGTGAGCTTCGACATATTGCTAGTGACAAACAAAACTGAAAAAAGAGGGGAAAAAAATATTATATCTTCAGTTTAAAGTAAATGACAAAAACAAATGTTGCCTACAGGAGCGGATGCGTGAAAAATACGGAGAAACGCGCTCCTCGTTCCAGATGGAGATGAACATCTGGCAGAGAGGATCTCCACGGTTGTCTTGATGTGAGCCTTTAGCCCCCCTCTGTTGTCATGCTGTACCTTTCCATTCCTTAGCTTCTTAACAACTACTTGTCTTTATTTTGCAGCTCAATAACAAAAATAAGAAGCAAAAAAATCTATTGTAACCAGCTGTTCTGGTGTTCTATGAATATTATGTTTCTCTTAGGAGTTTGGTGTCCAGGTAGTAAAAGCTGATCCTCATTCATAGCATAACGCGAATGAAGCCTATTAGGGCCATGCAATTAATTGTTTGTTTTTTTTGTTCTCGTTTAATTTAGTTTCTTCTCCAAAAGATCACAAACAATTTGTTGAGCACAGTCTGCTTCTTCTTAGACTTCTCTACATGTGTGGAGGAATCTCTTTAAAGCCAAATGTCACAGCATTCACAACAACAACAAAAACACTTCCTGTGTGCCGTCCTCAACGAGCCGAGTCAGATCTGTCAGGTGGGGCAGCACAGGGCACAGCATGAAAACAATATTCCTTAAGAACAAATAAAAATTAAAAAAGCACAACATCTATGAAGCGTGGATCTAGTGCAGTGCATTTTTTTCCCCACAGAAAATGTTTTGGTCTGAGTTGTCAGCCATTAAAACAGAGGGTTGGCTAGAGTTAGCCTGCCACATCAGTAAACTCCTTCTGATGCAAAGATCCTCAGTAGGAGAAAGATGCAAGTTTCTTGACGTTTTTGCAGCCATCTGCACTGAGTCAGATAGTCCTTTAAATAAATGATAAAGCTTAAAGTGGTTTGGGTGAAGTGCTGTCAGAACGTTGTGACAGCTTTCTGAAACCCACCTTATACCCCACGTTGGAGCAGAGAAGGCAACACTGAGGAAACTCTCATGGTTACAAAATACCAAATATTGTTTATATGTGTATGCTGGAGTGAACAGAAGATTAATGTTTGAACATCTGTGGTCAGCCAGCACAACTACAGCAGGGTGATATTCTTTTGGCAATAATTCCTGTAAAAAATTTTTTTAGCATATTTAGATTTAAATTTATCAGGCATTTCTCAAAAGATGGAAATTTATAAAGAGGAATATTTACAGTATGTTGCTAAAGGCCCTTTAGGGGATTCTTGCATTGCAAATTAGTTAAGGCTCTAAATGTTACAGTATTTCAGCATATAATATCCATCCATGCATCATCTAGTACACACACACACACACACCCCCCCACACACACACACACACACACACACCCCTATATATATATAGTAATTAAAGTTGTAAGGCCTCTTTGCCATCCTCTGAATATTAACTCCTCTCACAGACCATCAAACTTAATTATAATTCCAGTCAAAATAAATGCTGATAATAAAAGTAAAAGATATTAATTTTAAGTCTACCAGGGGTTTAAGTGGTAATGTGGGCTTAACATTATCATTTCACTTAGGATGCAATAAACCTAAGATAACTCCTCATATACCAATAATTTTCTTGAGTTAGCAAATGTCCCCACTGCTGCCATCAGGAGTAATTCTTTCACTTTTTTATTATTATTCTCTTCCATTTAATTATTATTGCGGCCCCTCTTCAGCTTTTTGAAATATCATCGTTTAAATATCTTTAGCACAAATGTCTCTTGAAATCCTATAATTTCGATGCCATGTCAGCCACCTCTAATACAGACACAATCACAGGAATGCAAAACGCATGTGATCGGCTTTATTTTATAAACTTTATTTACTTTTAAAGGATCGATCAGACTATCTGACAGGAAATGGACAGAGAGTGAAGGAAAGGGAAACGGATGCAGCAAAGGTCCTGAGGTCAGGAATCGAATCGCTAGAGGATTAACGCTCTACCGTTACCCTGGAAACGCTGAATATTTAACCAAAATGGTTTATTTTTTCCAATAATCAACTCCATTTTCCCTTTACCGTTGCCAGATATGCTACTGTGCCCTAGTCACTGCTTTCCTTTGTCTGTAAATCATTCAGTAATTATTTAGTCCAATCAATAATTGGTCTCAGTCACAGGGCATGGCTCACACACCCTCACATTAACACCTCTTCAGAATAAACTAGTTTGGTATTTTACAATTTCTGTGTAAGGCTTTATCAGAAACATCCAATTAAACTGGTATTTTGCTTCCTCATATTGTCGTTAGATCTGTTTATCTACACATTATTTTAGTTATTATAAAACAGTCTTATAAAAATCCGATCAACCAAAGCTCTACTACTGTGGGGGAAAAAACCCGGCTCATATTGTAAAGTCTGTTTGGTTCTTCACATGCCTGCATGTTTCTGGCTATGAGGCACTTACTCACTGAACTAAAGTGACCCAGCGGCCTGTGTTTGGTGTTGTGTCGACTTATAGGCTGAGTTTTTCCCGAAGTAGATTTGCCAGCTTTCAATTATAGATGAGAAAGGAAAGAGATAAAAAAGCCGGGCAGCTTTATTGAACTGAGCACCGTGGAAGCTATTGTTGGGGGGTTTTACTGGCCCTGAACTCTTATCAAAGAAAATGAATGAAAGCAAACAGGGCTCCACAGGAATTCAGCTAGAAACTGATGTTTACTGGTCTAAGAGAAGAAAAATAACAGGTTTAATTAAACGTGTTAATAAATCTTTAGCTATAGATGATGGGAGGAAAAGCAAATGTCTGGGAGCATGCTAGTTGATCTGTAAGGAAGCTTCAGGTTTTCCGGCTAATAAAAAGAGGGCTTTTTCTGGCAGGAGTGCAACCATTTCTCTTTCTAATAATGTTACTGCAGGTCCCAAAAGAAAACTGTAAGCAGACAGAGAAAAGCAACATTGTCTGAGTGGGATGGAGGGTTTAATGGGGGCGTCTTGAGGGCTGCAATCCAAAAGCTGGAGAACAACTTTAAAAAAAAAAAAAAAGATAAAAGTATAATGGTTAGACATGAACAGACCCCCTAAGTTCTTTTTTTTTTACGCACGACAAATTTGAATATAAAAGGCTTAACTGTTATGTTTTTGGAAAAACAATATTCTCCCTCAGACTCTTTAATCATGGCCTCTTTGTTCTTGTGGATCACATGCTTATGCAGCTTATATAAATGCATTTTACGTGGGCATAAGCAAGCAGAAAATCATCATTATTTTGGTTAGCGTTCAAATCATGATTTGTTTTGTCTTGAATTAAAGTAACAGGCAAAAGATTAAGAATATTGTTTTAATTTTAAAAAATGATCCTTTCTGGTTTTATGCGTTTCAACAGTCTTTAAAAAAATGCATTGAACATAAAAATAACACCAATTCATATAATACAAAATAATTTTTAAAAAGCTATGACTAATAATAACTGAGCCAAGTTACTTCAGACAAGTTTACACACATTTTCACACAAACAGGTAAAAGATGCTTTCATACATTTGGTTCCTTTATTGGCTGAATGCAATCAACACATTTATCACTTTCTTTATTAAACTCTTGTGTTCAAATTTCAGGTAGTCATACATATTTGTGTTGCCTAGCGATGCAGACACCACAAGGAGCACAGCTTGCATATCACATCTTTTTGATTCGCCTGTTGTGATCCCACACAAATGAACCGACTGCTTTATTGTTCTCCAATTGCTTCTGCAGCTGCATGTGCTCATTTCTCCCCGTTGCCCCTTTTGTACCTTTTATAGTTTTGTTCGTTTCATTGCCAACTTTGTCCAGGAATCTAATTTTGCCATCACAAGATGTTTAATTTGATTAGTAATACTGCTAAACATACAGTAAGTTCATGTGATGTCTCTGAAGTAGGTGATGATGCATTCATAGTTTGCGTGTGTTTGGATGAAGAGTGAAAGACGCAAGGTCTGCTTTCTGTGATGAGACAAACAGCAAGTTATTAACCATTTAGGAAGTGTTAAATGTGTATTTCTTTGAGTGGTCAAATAATTATTAGCTAACTTTGTCAAAACATAGGTCATATTGCCCTACCGTTGAAGCCATTCCAATTATTCGGGACCATGCAGAGATGAATGAATCTATATCAGGGGAGAGAGAGTGTCTGTATAGCATACCAGGAGAAGAGGTAAAGGTTGTTTCTTTTTTTAAATCTGAAGGGCATGCATATACTGTATATACAGTACATATCTATATCGCGATAGCTAGCAGTGCAGTGGTCTCTTAATTTATTAAAAACACACTGAATCCCATTGAAAACCTCCTGTTTATGCCACCAAATATTTATTTCTGAACTCCTCCTGAGTTAAAACATTAGTATTGTTTTTTCTTGATGGATATGAACTTGTTTTCTTTGCATTATTTGAGGTCTGAAAGCGCTGCATCTTTTTCGCTATTTTGACCATTTCTCGTTTTCTGCAAATAAATACTGAATTTTTGCTTAGAATTTCGGAGACATGTTGTCAGTTCATTGAATAAAACAATGAGAAACTGATCATTTTAAGTGGTCTTTTAATTTTTCTCCAGAGCTGTATGTACTTATATTTTTTATTTTCTTTATTTTTCAGTAAAACTGAATATGTTCACACATTTTAAACGTCCATGTACTGTATGTATGCGGTAACCGTGGTCTTTTCCCTCAGGCTTGTCTGACATTACTATCCAAATCGTCTCTCTTCACACTGCACACTCTTACATTCTGAATATGTAATCTTGTGACCATTTAATGGTATTATAGGAATAAAAGTGTCTTGTGTTAGCCAAGCCGAGTTATATTTCTATCTAATTGCATCACCAAAACAAAACAAATGCTTTGGAATGCTGAACGTTGGCTATGTTTGGAAGTGAAATCATGCTCAGCAGTGTCTATCCGGGATGCTGGAGTGCTCATTGGCCTCGCACTCCAGTCGTGCTTGTAACAAGTAGCGTGAACAATGCAGTGCTGAGTGTTGCTCACCACAGCTGCAGTCAGTCACACTTGTTGTTGTGTTCATCACAACCCCTTCCTGCCCAACCAGCAGTTTCCACCAGAGTAATAACTTGCTGCACCAGCAGTCAAAGCTGCCTTCAACTCCGGGATCGCTCTTCCCCGCTCTGCCACTCCATACAGCCGCAGCGGCCCGCGCAGAACCTCCAGAACCATGCCGTCAGAGAAAGTCAGCCATGCTTTCATTAGTCGGGTTAAGGCAAGGACGATCCGACCAGGGGCCAGATAAACTCGGAGCTGACGTTTTCCACAATCAGAGCCAGAACTGTACTCGGCTTTCGGCATCGTTCTCCTCAGAAACGTGCTTACCTCGGCCACAGTCATGCATGCTCGATGGAGTGCCGCACAGCCCGAGCACCTGGCGCTGTTACATGAGACCAAGCAGCCATAGTTGAAGTCACTATTGCCAGAGGCGCCCTCACAGCTGCCATCACTCACACTGAACGGGATAGTGACCACACAACATATTTACCCCCAGAGACTCCCAGCAGAACTTAAAGCTGATTCTGACACCTTGTCCCACTTCAGGTAGATCAGCCTCTTATTCAGACTCTAAGGAACGGTGTCCTGCAATGGTGAAAATACCCAGGGAAGATTTTAATAGCAATATTTATGAATGAAATTCTAATTTGTCCTCTGCTCATCTGAGCAGGATAGGTGTTGAAACCTGAGGGCATCTATGTTCTGTCTGGATGCAGCACATCTGGGCGCTCTGCAGCGTGGGACACCATCACTAGTATCACGCCCTCAAAATATCGCCACCTGTTCCTAAAGCAGAGCCAGAGCTCACAGTTCTGGCTGAATGATAAAACGATGAAGTATAATTTATTTATAAGTCAGTCAGTGAAATTATTTAAAAACACAATAGAAAGTTGTTGAATTTTAAAAGTGATAAACCTGATTTTTGCATTATTTTCAGAGACGAGAGTCTATTAAAGGTCTATAAACTTATTGGCATGAATGTTGTAATCTATACAGTAAACCCACTAATATTTGGATTACTGCAGACATTTAAAATTGTGTTTTTTCTGGATGTTTCTTCATACATATTTCAGCAGAGTCAAGAATTTTAAAGGGAAGATATTACATAAAATCAACTTTTTTGAGCTTTGTGCCATGTTCTGATGTTATGGCCTCATCAATTACATACTTGGAGTGTTGCTTTGATTGCTTCTTAGTTGAAGAAATCCTTTAATCTCCCATGGCAACCATTCAGGGATGCCTAAATGTTTGGTCATACAAAGCGCCAAATATTTACCTAAAGCTCCTCTTTGGAGCTGCAGCCTTCAGCCTGAGCTTCTGCCTCACAGATAAAGCCAATTTTCTTTAAAGTTATGTTTGATATACAACAACTGAAGGCAGAATTGTTACTTTATTTTGCTATAAAATGGCACAATAAATAATGTGCCTGGAAAAAACATAAGCCCGTCCCTTTAAGGTTACTTTACTTAATCTATTTAAAAAAACAACAACACCTTTGATGTTTGTTTGGGAGCACTGCCATGTTGGAACACCCAAATATATACAAGTCTGAAGTCTAGATAAGACTCACCCAGGAAGCATCAAGCGTCACATAATCAATGAAACTATTTTCATCAACATAAACTAAAAAAATACCAATCAAGCTCAAAATGACAAAAATGCCAATTATATGTTATAGCACTATTAAAGCTATTAAAATAAATCTCATGTCTATACATTTCTCTTAGTTTCAGCAGTTATTCTGGATGAGCTGCAGCCGTTTTAATCTACTGTGATGGATGATAGATCGTCTCCGTATCGTCAGCTGTATGTGTAAAGCCTTGCCGGAGCTGTACTGTAGCAGCCGATCAGATTAAATTTATTTCCTGAGCTGAAACTGGCTTGTGGCTTTTAAACTTACCCTCATTCATCACAAAGCTGAACCCAGTACCTTTCATCGTTGCACGATACATCGTTGAGCCCCTGCGCTACATCCCGTGTTTAGATAGGATACAAAAACAGGGAGACCTATTTAACACAACTTCTGACTAAGTGGCAAAGAGAGGCCTGTGGAGGAGCTTCAAGGTGAACCCCAGAGTGGATGTTTGATTTATGGCTTAAATGATTCTGTTGGGACAGTCTAGTGTGTGGGTTGAACTCTACTGCTTTTCGTATGGCTATTATGAGAGAGTGGAGCCTTGAATTCCAATTACAGTTGGGCTATATAGCTGTCGTTCATGTTAGTAACAACTACAGCTTCTCCTCGCGCTGAATACCAATCGTACTCATTAGCGCCGCATGTTGAAGAGTGATCCGTTGTCGCAGTTCAAGCTGCTTTGGGGTGTAATCTTGGGTTGTACAACCTGCCTGACTCCTGAATAGATGTGTGACCAAACTCTTCATCTGACCAAACTCTACTGTGCAATAATGTAACTCATACTTTGAAAGCTTCGCCACTATATGTGATCAAAAAGGAATATCCACCACATCAGAACATTTTACAGGATTTGCGTTGCTGATTGAGAAATGCTTGTGAAAACAGATTTGGGTTCATGTAGTTACCTGATTGCTCCTGGTTGTTGTGAATCCATACAAGCCTTAGTTAAATCAATGCTCTAAAAATCGATGGTGTTCAAAGGAAATCTATTCTTGTGCATGTAAGTGACAAAGAAAGACATCATAAAGAAAAAGGCGAGGAAAATTCACGTGAGTTGAAATATAGAGCGGTGAAACCAAATTAAAGTAATATCTGGAAAGATAAATTATCAGGTGATTAATAGGTTTTTACAGACGATTTGATTAAGAGTGCTGGTGGTATAATGAAAACAGCCACTCGTCATCATTTTCTCATGGCTTGGATTGATCATATATCATCCACGACACCCAACACACATTCATCATTCCCACAAATCTATTTTAGGTGTGTCAGCTCTGAGGAGAACAAAATTCACCCAGGAACGTCCAAAACTTTCAACTTTTCCTGTCTGAAGAACAACAGGAATCAGTACTGTGCAACTGGACCAACATGAAAATGGTGCTGAAGGACAAAATGTAATAGTAAAGGAGCTTCTTTACGATGTAAATAATGAAAAAGTTCATTCATTTTTGTAATTTGCTTTAGAAATGTAAATTAATAAAGTATTAACATTGCTATTTGTCAATTTTAAACATATCAGTACTGATCCAATATTTAAAACTGGGCAGATAAACAACCAATATTTATTTCCATCTTGTTTGTGTTTTTATGTGTTTCATAGAGAGAGAAGGGTTGGCCAGGTGGTATTTCTTTGGGCATATGAGAGAGATACTAATGCAGCAAAGGATTGTGGGTGTTTAATTGAAGCAAAGAAGCAATGACAATGGTGTGTTTTTTTCTTTTCCAAGTGTCGAAACACTAGGAAAATTAATATAATATAAATAATATTGGTAAATATCAGTTGTTTGCCAATATTGGACCTAAATATTGGCCCAAATATTCGTATTGGTCCCAAAAATAAACACAAGCAGTGTCCAGAATAAACAAATCAGAATTACACAAGGGCAAAATGATAAATAATAATAATAATAATAATAATAATATTCTTTTTTTACGCAAAGGTAAAAAAAATAAAAATAAAAAATATCCAGTTTAAAAGAAATCATTTTTTGAACATTTTTGGATCACTTTTTATTTGAAATATTCTGCTGTATTTAATCAAGTTTAACAAATGACTGGATGCAACAAAGTGAAATTAAAAATTCAAAAAACATGTCATGGTTAAGTCAAAATTACTTTGTGTTGTACCTAATATTTTTCCATTGAAAGAAAGTTTAATATGCAAGTGAAAATGTATTTAAACAGGCAGACTCTCCATCTGCTGGTGGGCCAAATTTGTATTATTTTTGGGTCGCAGCATAAAATCAGTCCATGAGTCATAAATAGCCCCAGGCTGCACTTTGGACATCCATGACAAATTCCATACAGAGGTACATATAGTGTGTATTTCTGTTAGTTTTAATAACTAGGGTAAACAGCTGATGGACACCCTAAATTACTTTAATATTAAATAGACATATGAATATTTTACACAGTAAATAATCTTACAAAGATCATTTCAAACACGACTGGATTAATAATGATTCAGCAAACAGTCCACAAAGAGGAAAGCCACAAAAAAGTGAAAGAAGTTGAGTTTTCAACAAGTAATCTACCCAGAAACATAAATGGCAAGTCGATAAACAACACAGCATCCCTGCTGCTTTCAGAAGATCAAGAGAAACAAAGTTTATTCAAAGGTTTGAGGGAAATTAATAAGGCATGGTCTGTGGCTGGAGACATTGCTTCAAGAGCCACGACACACACAGACGTATCCAGGACATGATCCACAACTCTCACATTCCTTATGTTGCGTCACTTCTGAACCAGAGGCAACACCAGAAGCGTCTTACCAGGGATAAGAAAAGAAAAAACAAAACAAGACTGGAGAGTTGCTCAGTAGTTAAAGAACTTTTTCTTCATTTGGAAAGTCTGGAGGAGGAGAAGGGAGGAAAGGAAACCAAGTTGCCTAAGCCGCAGCGGGACATTTCCACATTCAGTGATGATCCGGAGAGTCATGACAGCTGGTGTTTTGTCAAGGCCAACATGGCTTTTCATTAATAAATGAAGTCATGATAGCAAAACTGTAGTTCACATTTACTCATTTAGATAGAACAAAAAAGCAAAAACTTGAGGAATGTGCTACACCATTTCTTATCTTGACACGAGTCTGAATGTGAGGACATTAAATGTCTTTAATGCTTTTCTCCAGTTCTGGTTTGCTATCCACCTCTTGCAGCGATGAATTTTGAGTTTTAACATTTTTAACCGACTTACTGAAACAAAACGGACTCGTCGATGAGATTCTAGTTTATTGAGAGTTGCAGTCTAAACTGGCAATCTGTAGAGGAATAAATCCCAGCGTCTTGATGAAGTTATGAACCAACATTGACCCCGAAGATATTGCAAAACTGCTGGATTTTTTCTTTCATTTTTATTCACGCGTTTACCTCATTTCGCTTCCCAGAAACTTTCCGCCAGCATCAGTCAGCAGCCGTTAACATCTCTGTGAGTTTTTTAGGCCAGTCAACCCAGTCAGTTTTCTGAGATATTTCATTCTGGACAGAGGCAGTAAATCTGCTGACAGAGTGATTTCTCTGTGTCGAAGAACTTTCGGCGGGTTTGTCACTTAGATAATGGGGAACACCTGACATGCTCGTGTACAAACCCCTCTTTGTTCCCGTGCTGATAAAAAGTGGCACATGTGGAGCGTTTGATTGATGGCCGCGACATCCAAGGACCCGTGGAGAACAAACAGTCCATGTCATGCTTTTGCTCCGGCACGTCTTAAATGGCGTTGAAGTCTGGAGACTCGAAGGACAAAATAAAGTTTGACAAATATTTGCCTTCCATTTATTCCTCGCTACGCGTCGCTAATGACTTTGGATGACCGCCTGTCGGTCCTGCTAAGGGACTGTTACACTGAAATATTGATGCTGCTGAATATTTCATGATCGCTTTATGACCCGGAAAGCTGCGATTTAAGTCAAAATGGACGAACAATTAAGCGGTGCTCGGGGTGTATTTAGGTTATAATTTGGGGTGCAATTAAACACTTCTGTGGGCTTTTTTTTGGCTTTGGGTGCCACTCTGCCTCGCACCAGTCAGCTGAGTTAATTCACAGTCTGTGTTAAAGGAACCCCGCAGAGCCTTCTGACATGATATCGCCTGTACAGTGAATTCAATAAATGGTTCATTAGTAAGATATAGCGTTTGTAGTAGGTTGGCGGAGCTCTTGGGCAAAGAACCTTTGTCTGAAAACATGGGATGAAGGTTTTAGCTCATTAAAAAGCGAGTGTGAAAGTTTAAATATCTGCACTTGTGTTGCTTCTGGGCTCACTTTAAAATATCTGGTTAGAAATGTATCCCACAGAATATGAAACGTGAAATAAGAAAGGTAAGTTACAGTACGAAGGGATTCTGCGTTTTAAGATTTTCTTGAAGCCGTGGGAAGCTGAGGGATAAATCTGATGGAGTGGCGGCTTCATGTCAGAACAGTCGGTTTGTAGTTGAGTGATGGATATACTCTGAGTAAATGACAATTTGTCTTAGTGGATAACATCACCATGAAGTTCAAAGTTTTGCCACAACCTTAGGAGAAAAGTTAACTTTTAACAAGCTTGTGCAGTTGTTGAGTTTACTTGTGAGCTCAACAAATACATCAAGTCAGAAGGTTAAGCGTGAACAAATTACTGGCATGTAAAAAAATAAATAGCAACATGCTGCTTCAGATACCAGTAGGGCCATTAGTGGGGATTGACGTTGTCCCACATTGTCCTACAGGTGATCAGTTAAGCACAAATGACTTAATTTTGAAACCACAGGAACATCTACTGCGGTTTTTTACTGAAATTATACACATTAGCTAAATTTTAAGCTGAAGATCTTTGGTGATCTGGTATGACTGGAGACACAGAAGTCTGTTTCCAAACACAAGTTTTTGATTCTCCAGCTTTTCTGTCTTGAGTGGTCATAAACACAGCCACTGTAAAGCAGGGTTTTAAGGTCTTAAAACAAAGAGGATTTTTACAACCTGACTGCGGTTAGCGCAGCACGTGCAGCTAGCATTACAGAAACAGAATCTCTGTGGATATTCCCTTGAGCGCAAGTGTCGAATTCATTTCTAGCAGCCAAATGAACCTGCAGTGTAATTACATTTGGCCCCGAGATAATTAGGAATGTCTATAAATAATGGCTCACCAGTAAACGCCCTGCTGGTGCCACGGATGTATTTTTTATTTAACTAGTCATATAGTTAAATAAAAACTATGTACCTATAGATTTGAGTTCGACACCCATGCCTTAGAAGATGTAGAGCCTCACCATAACAGATTTTTATACGACCGTCTGATGGACAAAAACAATGATGCGATGAAAGTTCAACTTGATTAAACAGAGCAATTTATCAGTACAATGCCTTCGTCTTAGCTAACTTTGAGTTAGCGCCATTGTCGTTAGAATGTAGCCTGTTCACTGATTCTGGTAAAAAAAATAAAGATTTTCGAGTTTCCATCCAGCTCGTCACCAATCAGGCAGAAAACTGTCCATTCCTGTTAACAGCACATTTCTCAGTGGATCTCTGTGTCTGATCGATGGCTCTGTAGCGGGTTTACCCCGTGTCAAGTTACCTCAACTGATTCTGCCTTCTTCAAAACCGTTGGACCAGCAGAAATATTCGAGCGTGGCTCTGAAAGAGAAGAGGTCAGCGTTTACGCTGTTTCACATACGTCCCACATCTGCTGCATATCTGGACAAATCACCGGAGATATTAACTTTTGTGTGAAACCAAGCGTTAGTAGTAGGTGAAATTACTGATACATGTAATTGACTTGTAGTCTCTGTTTCCATAGTGACTGAGGCGGCTATCTGGGAAGACAAAGTGGGAAGGTTTTAATTTGGCCAAAGGAGCGTTACTGACTTAAATCCTATTTTGATGCACCTCACTTTGCTGTAGCTATAACATTGTCATAGTGATATTTTATGCACACGACTGAAATAAGAGAGCAAACGAGCAGACCTTGTTGTTTTATTAGTTTTAGAAGAAACTGTCCTCTCCTCACTGACAAAGGCGTCGCCTGTTGTCTCCACTGCAGGCTCTGCTTGGCCGCCTTCATTTGTATTCCCGTCACATCATGACACCGGCATGTATCTTTGCTGACCGCCACAACCGCCGAGATGTGACCGCGTCACTGAAGTGATTTGGCGAAACATGACTCAATATGTTCAGCTGGAGTTTGTGCTGAAGTATCAGTCCTGTGTCTGTGGGAGTCTCCGTCTCTCAGATAACATTTAATCTAATTTGATCATTCCTTAACTTGGAAATGTAATTCTTTTTTCTGTAATGAACTCTCCGCCGATGCACCGCCTGGCTGATAATGACCTGTTAACGCAAACTCAGAACTGAAAGGTAGATTTTAATCGACACGTGGAAACAGTGATGGCAGAAGTTGAACTTTCAAGCACATTAACACTTCTTTAACTCTAGGAGGCCTTCATGTTCCAAGTCCGCTTATTAGTAGAAAGAGTCTGCAGACGATCCATAATCTAAATACAATAAAGCCTTATTTGACTCCCTGAAAGCAGGATTATGTCACAAAATATGCACATCTTTTAATATCCGACAGATCACCATCCATTCCATCATCCAAGCATGAAGAATATGGTAAAACTGCAACCTCGTTCTGCGCTCACAACTTCTGTCTGTTCGCTGATTGGCCCAGTAGAAATTCTGTGAAGCCAGGAAGTCATTGGCTAGGCTAGCATTTTCTACATGCGGAAAACTGGGAGAGACAAACCCAATCCACCTGCGACTGTAATTACAGCTAAATAAATAGCTACTAAAAAGAACCGACAGCTGGGGGAATTGATGAACATCAATCATGTGGTTGTGTTGTGGTCACAATGTTTAATCAATCAGCTGCAGACGATCCAGAACGCTGCTGCTCGTGTTCTCACTAAAACCAGGAAGATAGAGCACATAACACCAGTTTTAAAGTCCCTCCACTGGCTCCCTGTAGCTCAAAGAATAAACTTTAAAATACTGTTTGTTTATCAATCCCTGAATGGCTTAGCACCACAATACATTAAAGACCTGCTGCTGTACCAACCTTCTAGACCCCTCAGGTCTTCTGGTTCTGCTCTGCATCCCCAGAACCAGAACCAAAAATTTCGATTTTTTTATTTGAATGTGATCAAATTCACAGCCAGCTGTACGTTTTTGTGGCGCCGCTTGTCAGCGGATCGCTTTTGGAGCGAGTACAGAGCAGAAAAAGAGCGTAATGATGAAAAGGACACATATAAATGTATCCTGTGTATATCTGTGATATGCTTGACATCACCAGCTCAGATCAAAGACCCTCCAGCCTCCTAGAAGCTGGTATTAATGCTGGACCAGTCTGCACTGTAAACTGTTTATCTCATCTCTCAATCCCATCACTGCGGTCCACTTTTCTGATAATTGCCAGCATCCTGCTGGGCTCACTGCATCTTCCAGCTTTAATCATAAGCCATTGTAAAGATGCCGAAGTTGCCCTCATCTGAACTGTGGCGTTATTACTTCCCCCATCCAACCACTGACCGGGCAATGATATCTGCTTGAAGATGATTCTTGTTTTCTGTAGAGCTCTGCGTGACTTATATTTTCTTGGTGAGGAATTTGTTTACATTCGTTGTGTGAGACGAGCTATTTCCTTCAGAATAAGAGCGTTGTGTTTTTATAGCTTGCATAAACATCAGGTCTAATTTAGGATTTTTCATGTTGTTTTCCTCGTCTCCTCTGGCCTTGAGCAGATAGTGACTTATTTTGTTTTCCTGTTGGCTCTGAGGCGTACAATATGTTTGTTCCTTAGAAGCACTTCTGCTGATGTTTCTGTTTTGCGCCATCTAAATAATTATAATGTTGCGCAGGCTGACAATTACTTTGTTCCTCCCCTCCTCTATCAAGGCTTTGCTCCCGTTCAAGCAAATGATTTGCATCCTCAATTATATAATAAAATTAGACTTACAGAGCCATGTAGTAGTTCTCTCTTCACAAGTTTCCTCTGTTTTTTGAAACAAAACGGTTTCTAGTTATGAAACAAATATATGTAGATCAGTCAATTCTGGTCTTTGACTAGGCCAAAATAAATTCTTTATATTTTGAGGGGATCTTTTTAGCTGGTTTTCTGTGAATGAAGGTGCTGCTACACCCTCAAAGCGTGCTTAAGCTGGATCCAACATTTTCCTGTGGAGTTTTCTAGTAGAGAACTGATGGCTCCATTAATTACCACAAGTTGGTACTGAAGCAGCAAAGCAGGTCCAGACCATCACATTACCACTTCCATGTCGTACTTTTCTAAAACGTTGCGTTTGATTAAGCCAGATCTACTGTGACAAACACCTTCCAGAAAGTTCTACTTTTGTCAAATCAACCCAAATAACGTACAGTATTTTTCTAAAAATCTTGCGAATTTCCAAGAGGTTTAGGGGGAAAATATGAAACTTTGTGTTTTGTTTTTCCTTCCGCAGTAGTTCTGGCTCTAAAACTCTCCCATGGATGCCGTTTTCACCCAGTCTTTTGAATATTGTTGGATCATCTGACCTGAACCGATGGAAGGAGGTTTCTGCAGTTGTTCAGGCGTTGTTCTGGATTCTTCTGTGGCTCCATGGATGAGTTTGCTGATGCATTCTGGGAGTAATAGCGGTAGAGCAGCCTCTCCTGGGAAGAGTCACAGCTGTTCCTTGCTTTCTCTGTGTATAACGATGTCTCCTATTTCCAATCTTATAAAAGACTTTGCAACCTTTTCCAGAAAGGGTAGATGTCAGGTTCTTTGTTTCTCATCATATTTTGTTTTTTTGTTGTTGTTTTTTTAATTAGGGAAATAATGTTATTTCTTTTTGCCTAATTTGTGTTGTGTTGAGAGATTAAATTTATTATCTGTCAAAAAAAAAAGTGGTTAACCACAGTTAATTGTATTTTGGATTGATTTAATTTCATAATAACTTAAATACGTTTTTAATGGTTTTATTCTGATTTTGTTCCTCAATCATGATAGTCTTGAATGTGTCAAATAAAATAAAGCAAAAATTTGTTAGGGAACAAATTCTGTTTGCAGCTCCGCATGTTTAGCTCACATGTAGCGTTTTGCCTTTCCTCCTGTTTCGCTGATTGTAATATTAAGTTCTACTAAACAAGCCATTAGGTTGCTTATAAGCTGTAAAATAGCCGGCGCGATGGTCTGCTGCGGTCTGCGTTGTGCTCCAAGCAGCTCAACGAGGCCGGAGGTAAGACATGAGCACAGGTGGTTTGTGCTAGAAAAGGTATTGCTCTTCAGCGGGGATCCCTGATGAACTCTGACACTTTTCACCTACGAGGCAGGCCTCCTGTCCCAGCTGCTTTCCGCCGTTTTAAAACCACAGCTGCCCTGACTTGTGCTCAGACACAGGGTGCAGCCGTAGTAATTATACGAGCCACACCGGTTTAAATGCTTACTCTCCTTATGCTATCAGATCAAATCTCTTCCAGCAGCTTAATTAATTTCATAGCAGGCACTGTTTTCCTATTGGATATTCTTCATAATCATTTCAATTCAGCAGGGAAATTACAAAGCTAGATGGGGTTTTTTTGGGGGGGGTGGAAGTGATTTAAAGTAGACGTCTTCACAATTAACTAATTGTGACCGGTTGATTAATAGAAATGGTTTTAATTATTGTCTTTCTTAAATAGTTACTGGATTGACTGGAGCATGTTCCATCTTGCTTTGACTGAATCACACCGGAGGTCATTTCATTGTCTGATTTGCAGCTTTGATAAAGGGATATCAAACATTTTACCTTCAGCAGCATCTGTAGAGAATTAACCAGCTGTTCGTTGTGCAAATGTGCTCAACTGGGATAAGCGTTACACATCCCAGCCATTTGTAGCCTCACAGATGACTGTGATGGCTCATAAAAGTATCTAATTGGAGACTTTTTAACATTTTGCCTCGCAGACTTTCAATGTGTTTCATTGGGATTTTATGTGATCCAATGCGCCAAGCGGCGCATTGTTGTGAAGTGGAAGGAAAATTACACGGTTTTTCAATTAATTAAACTCTGTTGCAGTGGCGTGTCAGCCTTCTCACTCACACGCATACAGGACTGTACATCCTGCTACCCAATCTGAAAGACCTGGAGCTGCAACAGGTTGCGCTGTCCAGGGAGCCGCATTCCACCGGCTGACATGAAAATGCGTTTAAACATAAGGTTCTCATCGAGAGTAATCTGAATGTTTTATCAGCTGTCACCGTGCGGGCCAGCACTGTGACAATACAGGAATCTCCTCCTTATAAAGTTCCCCCAGAACACCAAAACCCACATGTTTAATGCCTGACAGTGACATTGTTTTGCTTTTAGCCTCATTTCTGAAACCACAATTCTTCTCTGTCCTTGCTACTGACGCAGAAATCTGTCTTAGTTTTTAAAAAAATAATAATAATAACATATTTTTATATATATTCATTTTATTTATTTTTTTTCTGAAAATTAAACTTAAGAGGTCAAGCAGGCATTTCCCCATTCTGGTGTGTAATCAGGAGAGTAAACTGTCCCGAAGCAGATCTGGGCAAAAGAAGCCGGCGAGAGACCGATTAATGCCAAGTTTAGCTGTGAAAGATTCGTGAAGTCACTTCTCCATAAATTCAAAGGAGATTATGTCCATTTAACTCAGATTAAACCGGAGCATTAGCCCACTTTATTCCTCGGTCCCATTGTTCTTTTCAACACCTTAACAACTCCCTCTGACGATTAGTCAACAAAGCGTTGGCGCGACGAGATGAAAGTGACAACACAATGCATCGCTCCTCTGGCCCCCGCCGAAAACGGCAACAGAGGGTCATTGTCATGTGGTGCTATGCTCATAATGGATCTGCTTTGCTCTCATTACATGTCTGTGAGGGGAAAAACTGAAATCCTGACAAATTATCTCTGGCGTAACATAATCACGATGAGCCCCAGCAGAGGTTGTTTTGCCTGGCAGCCCTGATGCATTGATCACTGGCTTGTGATGCAGCCTGATGCTCATAATTTCACGCATCCTCCCAGTCCCAAAGCTGAGAGAAAAATGTCCTCCTCTATAAGAAGGTTCACATGCGAGCTACAGCCTGTTCTTGTCTTTAAATGTTACATTTAGTCACTGCGTTTCTCACTGCTGAATGGAAACCAGCCTTTGCTCCATTTTGTGATAATTTAGCCTTTCTACACAGAAAACGTCTGGAGAAGTGTGGGACTTTGCTTTATGTTCTGTTTTGAATTGAACCTGGAGAATTGTGGGGGGAAAAATTTCCAGGCTCAAGTCCCAACTCTACTGTCCATTTCTTACCTATCTGCCCAATTGATGGTATATCATCCATAAGTTTAGTCATCCATCCATTTGTCCCTCCCTTCATCAGCTGACCACTTTCATTTTTCCATCCGTTTGTATCTATGAGTTAATCCATCTTTACATACATACATTCATTCAATTACAACATTAACCAATGGTTTGTGAACTATCATTCTGTCCTACATAAAAAAATAGACTTTGTAAAACTGAAATCTAGCAGGTATTCACACCAGTCCTCTTTGGGTCCGCTTTAATCTAGTTCATTTTCCTAGAAAGTAAAGTTTGTTTGGGGAAGTGAGAATGAGAAATCAAACTGTGATGCGAACCAAAAAAAGCGATCTCTGACACTCAGCTCAGTTTAAGTGAGCTGTGGTGCGGTTCGAGTGCATTATGTGGATGCAAACGGATGGGAAACCGCTCCAAAAGCAGAAAGTGGACAATATAATAGGGAATTCTGGGTAAATACAACCAAAGCGAACACGAGAGTTTAGGGCTAGCAGGATAAATAATAATTTGTGGTGACAAAAGAGAAGTCCTACAATTGCTAAAATATGAGACTATTTTTGTTTACATGTTGTGAAGAAGGAAGTTGTGCTCATGTCTTCTTCACAGGTTTTCATGTCGTTTCCTTCAGTAGTTTTTGGTGCGGCGCCACCACAGGCAGGAGAGGGAAGAGGTTTTTCAAAGAGTTTGGTTTGTTTGACACAGTTCAGTGTGAAGGAGAACCACACCAGGTGAAAAGGTAACAAACGTTGCAATTTTTGGTCTCCAGTCAAACCCAGTCTGCGGTGTGACTGAGCCATTCGCTTCATTCCAGGGGCTTTAGGATACGAGTTGCATTGAGATCCCCTGCAATAACGAATATGTTCTTTGCCCGAGCTGCAGCGGGATAATAAACATGCCAATCTTCCTGAGACTTATTTAAAAACGGCACACCTACCGGGCCTCCTGTCTGTTGTAATGTCTCCGAGTGGCAAAAACAATCAAAGGCATTCGCATGTATAACGTAGCGCAGATTACTGTTGATATTCAGTCCGTGACCGCTTCATCAAACTGAATATGACAAGATCTGGAGCTATTTTTAGTGAACAGCCGCTTGGATTCCATGGTCATAAAGCTGTGTCCTAAATTCAACAATTACCGCAGTTGACAGTGTTTTCTGTCTGATGAGGAAGTCTCGTTTGGAGACGCTCAGCTATCTCTTAAAGTATATCGCAGCTTAAATTTCCATCTGCTGTGACTGTAATGTAAATATTAAAAGGAAAAACACAATATATCCCAGCTGACTTGGGCCTAACACTTCCCATTTTACCCCTCATTGTTTTATATTGTTTTAATTTCTGCGTTGTCATACAACAAGTCTAATAGCATGACTTGTACTAAATCCCTTCAGAGCTTTTAATTCTGTCACAAGTGATTACATCAGTCATTGCAGATTTTTTTTTGTTACGCCCCCCACAGAAGATGAACTGACAGCTGAATTGAAAACAAATGTTAGAACTGGAAATGGAGCAGGCTTTAGGTCTGCTGTCACCTGAGGCAAGCTATTTATAATTTCCAAACAAAAGCGTCAGGCCTTTTTTTTTTTTTTTTTACTTCAACTCTCCTGTTTTGTTTTTTTCTGTTTCAAGCGCAATCCAAGGAGCCCCAGGGATCACTGAGCCCCTCATTTACATGACAAGAATGGGTAAAATAGGTACATTGTACAGAGTCTGTTTGGTCTGCCTATGTTTTTAATATACAGAAAAGAAATGAAAGCGCTTGGTAACAGCATTACGCGGCGTTTTGTACAGCAGCTCTGATCGAGCTTGTTGGCAAAAAATGAAGTGAAACAACATCTGAACAGAAGTCCTACAGGAAATGAGATTATTGAGTTTACAGAGGGCTTAAGAAAACACAAATCTTTACTTTATTTGTCCCTCTGAAACACCGGTTTCCATTTACACACCAGCCAATTTTATCTGCTTCCAGGTCATGGGAAACCATTAAAGGTATTCATGCCTCTTGACCCTCTTCACAGTTGAATCACAAACTTTAGGGAACGTGATTAGGATGTCATGTCACAGATCAACACGGAGTAGTGCTTATCGTGAAACGGAAAGAAAATTTAGCAATATAAATCTGAAAAGTGAGGCAGGCACTTTTATTTAGGCTTCATTCAGAGTAATTGCAGACTTATCGGTTGCTTCTCAGAGTAAGACTCTTCTTGTCAGTTTAGGAAAATAGCCATAGGTGCAGTTCTCTTTTTTATTTAATTTTAAAAGTTCTCCGCAGGATGGAAAGATTAAAAGTTCTCTTCAGGATGTTGAAAGCATAATAAATTGTTTTATAACCAAGCCTAACACTTCTCTTTCACTTCCAGTGTGTCTGCTGCATTTCTTGATCTTCATGATGCCGTTTCTTCACTAATGTTGTCTAATAAACCTGTAAGGTCTCTCAGATTAAAACTGAGATTAAAGTACACACGTTTACAACTTCTTTTTTTTCTGTTACATAAAGAGCTAAATAAAAAAAAATCTACTTCGGTGTTTTTCCTCTGTAAATCTTTGCTCTGGACTTTTAAAGTCTTTTAAAAAGTCACATAGTCAATGACAAGAATGACGGCAAGTGAAATATCTAGAAATTGTCAACGCAATTGACAAAGAAAATTATCCCTGTGACACCAGAGGACATTTTGCAGCTTTATGGGAAACATAAAGGCATATCCCTTTCTTTAATGGTTGCTGATGGAGAATTACAGAACAAAGGGAACAGAGAAAAGGGAGCAAATAAAAAATGAAGCTATCTGTTTACTAGCATTTGTTAGGCAGCACATGATTGGTGTAATTTAACGCAGTCTGGGACTTGGCTTACCCTCAAGCGTGACATCTGTTGAAAGAGAGATGAAGGCAGAAGTTATAAAATGCAACATTTTGTCTAATTTGCATGTACGAGGCTCCGTTCATCTGGCTGTAGTTTTGCTCTTTGCTCTTTAATTTAAGCAGCCTAGTTTTGAGGGAATTGAAGTGAACAAATGAGTGAGAATACATCTGAATCCTCGTTAACATCACCATGCTGACAAATCTTGTGGTGTACTTTTACATCTTTAACATCGTTCATGTTTAGTGAACCTAATTTGTTTTGTTTTTTTAGTTTTTCATTTTGCATCTCATCAATATTCTTTAGCTGTTGCCGTACTTTCTCCTAACTTTTAAAAGCGATCTCGTGTTGATGTGACGAGGGGGATGAAGGGTTTTCCTTGGCCGCTGAGCTGTGGAGCAGCGCCGGGTCATTGCCACTTTCCCCCCGCCCTTCTTATTTTTCATTTCACGTTTTTCATTTGCAGGCAGATCAGCGCGGTACCTGCCCCTTTGTCTTTCACAGCAAAGCCTCTGTAGAATGTGCAGCCTGTGATACGACAACGTCTTTTAGAAAAATGCACTGATGCCTCGGGAAAAGATGTTGTCTGGAAGGCAGGGCAGCATATGTTGCTGCAAAATCTCAGTGTGCTTTTCAGAATTAATGCTGCCGTCACAGAAGAGGCAAGTGTCCTTTGCCAAGGGCACTCATCCATTCCTATACCATCACACAGATTGGCTTTTGGACCGATAACAGTCAGGGTGGCCCTTTTCATCTCTGGACACTGTGTGATGGCCCGCCCCAGACGTCTTTAATCCCAGAGAAGTCAAAGTCGTCTTTGAACTGAATTCGTAAAATACTTTCTGAATTTTTACATTACGATGTTTTAGCTTGCTTTTGGAACTAACTTGATGTATTTCTGCACTTGAACAGTCTTTTATGATTATGCTAGCTCTACACATCAATGGTGATTCTTTATGCAATAAAGTTTGACACACGGAGGATCACCGGCTAAATCCTGCCGCCATTTAAACTTTGAGAACGTGTCGGTTTTATGTTCTACGAAAAGTGATTGAGAAAAGTATTCATAATTTACTAATGTTTGTTTTATAGTTGGCCATAATGGTGCAGTTTAAACGTTGCTTTTCTTTACATAATATCCCAGGATTATTTAAGGTAGCATTATATTAGTTTACATCCATGCATATGTTTTTAAAGCGAACACTTATGAACCATCAGGTCATTTGGATTTTACTTTTGTTAAATTGTAAATGTGTGGTGAATTACATCTGTTAATGTTTTTGCTTTAGTTATACTCACTGTTTGTCCCTTTATTCAGGTCCTACATCCACAACAAGTGTACGGAAGGGGCCAGATCGGCACTTCCTGTTTGCATGGATTCATGATGTCATTGATTACATCAACCAAAGGAGCATTTTTTTGTTTGTTTGTTTGTTTTGTATAGTTCATTCTGTGTGGATGAAAATAAATTTGGTCAACAAATCTCATTCCGATTTCTTTGTTGGGTTTATCCTATTTTCAGTTGGTAGAGAGACCAATGAAGTTCAGGTGAAACCAGTAAGTTTGTATAAAGTTGAAATTGGCACTAAGCTCGCACTGTGACATCACTTTGTGTGCAAATCGCTAAGGACTGTTTGGAATGTATATGGTGAGGTTTTTTACCAAATAAACTGCCATAAATTCACATTTTCCCTGCCAATAAGACCTGCAGCCTGTTACACGTCTCACACCTGACACAGACCATACTGGTTTAAAAAAAAGGTCAAAGGTCAGATAGAGCTGGAATCCTGATAGTCATAGATAAGAAAGGGAAGAATGAAGAAGCTTCACATACAGCTAAGAATGAACACAGAGTCACTATAAATGAATGATTATTACTTTAAACAATGTTTTATATAATCTGTACGTCTGAAATTATAGCTGTGTGTAGTAGAAAGGATTTGCTGAAGACTTGAAATTAGCTTACTTGCACCAACTAATGAATTCAGGTTAAATATAGAAGTCGTAACATATAATTGGTTAATATGGTATGAAATGAAAAAAGAAACGGTTATTTTATCTGCCGTTTGATTTATTTTAGCTCATTTAAATTTGTAGAAGTTTTGTGATATGCAGCTGATCAAGAAACATATCGAGTGTCTAATGACTAACTTAATCTCAAATTCAGTCAATCCCAGCGTATTTTATGAGCATTCACCCAGTGTCCAGTCAGAACAACATTTATTTTGCCGTTTTTCTATTGTTCATTTACTGATTTATGCTTTTTGTCAATACAATCTGGGCACTCTGGCCTTGATTCTTTTGAAATGTTCCTCCTTTTAATCAAGTTTTTGCTTCTTTTTTTCCAGTCATTTAAACATGAGGTTGTCACAGCTGTTCAAATTGACTCACAAGGTGAAGGTTTGAGGTGCATGAGGCAGGAGCCAATGTCGAACGGTCTGCTTGATTGAATCAGAGGAGACTCAGTGGGTGGTACTCAGCAGTTCAGTTGCTATATGCTATAGGGCTCCTGCTGAGGCACTTTCCAGAAATAACCAGAAAGCAGCAGCAGACGTTTGGTGATTGTAGATCTCAGACTGAGGCTGGTGTTTGAATTTGTATGGATAAGATGACAGGTTCTAAGTGTTGGGCTTTTTGTTTCCACAGGAAGCGGATTTTTAATTCAGCTAAATTTACTTGTGTAACTTCGAGCCCCATCAAGCGCCATAAGAGCTGACACGGCTTGATTAAGGTTAGCAGTACAAAGGAAGGGATTTGCTGTACGTGTGTGATATGCGTGTCATACAGAATACACTTTCTGTGGGAGTTTATTCACTCCCACAGAAAGAAGTTGCACTGCAGCATTTTGAAATGCCTTGGTCTCTACATCCACATTTGGATTATGGTGATTGGAGGTCAAAAATGATGAACTCCAGTGGACACAATGTTTAAAAATATGGACATTTGGCATCTATACCTTGAGAAAGACCTAAGGAAACTGAAACAATATAAAAGTAATAGTAAATATAAAAAAAACTTTCGTTATTTGGCAAGTCTGTTTTGGTCATTACAGCTAATTTATGCATTTCATGAGTAGAGATGTAATGGTATATGCAGTTTTCAAGATCTAATGATGACGGTATCCGAGTTGTGATCATATAGTGCTAAAGTGAAGCTAATGCCAAAAAAAAAAACATTTTAAAAAATGTTTTTAGTATTTTTAGATGGTGACCCAAAGATGATCAAATGCAGTCCTATATGAAATAGACCTTTAGCTTCGCATTAATAAAAACCTTCAAAACCAATTCTAACTTTTGCGTTGGAAGCATTCGGCTAGTCATTTTCTTGCAGTTTTTCCAAATCATTCACATCGCGTGTCATTTCTTTTTCCTGCAAGCTTCAGAAAATGGAGGACAATTTAAAAGCGGTGAAGGCTTCTTCAAAGAAATCAAGTCATGTCAAAATTTTTTATAAGCTGACACTCTCAACACAACAGGACAGCTCATAAACATCTTCCTTTCTTACTTTAAAATAAGAGTCTTCACCCGTCAGACTGAAGGGATACTTTCATATCTTGGTGCCCATGATATTAACTTTACCAGAAACGCATCTTGTGCTTTGAGATCTCATTACACTCTTATGTTTGAGTTGTAAAAGGGCTTTTTTCATATTTTAATGAGAAATAATCTATTCTGTCTCTCATCCATTAGTTTCATTGCAAAGATTTCATAAAAGCGGCGTTTCACATAACGGGGTGCTTGGAAAGCTCTTTTAAAATAAACACTCATCAGTTCAGTGACAAGTGGAAGCCGGCTGCAGCATTAACATTACATACATCCTCGAATGGTGGATTTATAGCCGTTCATTTGTTTACTTCTCCGCTGACGATTGGAGTCCTGCTGCAACACAGGGGTCACCGATCCCCCTGTGGAAACTGTTTGATCCTCTTTCTATGCAGCGGCCAAAACGGGGGGAGAGAGCTGGATCTCAAACACACAATGGAAGCCTTTTAAGTATGACGCAGCTGTTACACGTGTGTGTGCGTGCGTGTGTGTTTTGTGCAGTCCTCAGTCGGTTGTGCCTTCACTCCCTCATTGTTTCTAAGCTGCATCCGAAATTAGGTAGAGCAATTTCTGAGCCCATTTATTTTTTAATGAGGGGGTCATTTAGTTTTTCGGTAAATTGCTGGGCTGCAACCTTCTTGTAATAATTAATAATAATTCGCGTGTGAGAAAGGCAGTCGCCGTGCAACACGAGAGGAAGTGAAGGGGGAAACAAGAAAGGCTCCTGTTGCTCCATTTCTGCGATGATGTGACTGAAGTGGGTTTTAATGTTCTGCAGCTACAATCGTGTCATGGACTCAGATTGCTGTGTAAATATACAAATGTGCCGTAACAACAATATGCATAGCAAAGTAGCATTACATATTTTCACTAAATGTGTGTAAATATACAGCATATAAAATAATTTTTTTAGCCATAAAAAGCAACAAAAAATGAGCATTGCATAAAGGAATGAACTCAGGTATTCTTGTGATATTAGTTTGTGTATCAGTCAAAAAAATGATGATTGTCTTTGGTGGGGAAGCACAATATATGGATGTCTTATATGCTTCTTGCTGATAAATCAAAAATGTTATGATGATTTTACCAATACTGAAGTCCAATAACAGAGATCCTGGCTGTAAAGGTCAAAGATGCATCTTGAAATCTGAGTGAGGGGGTGTGTGCGTGTAATAATGCCTTAGTGCTGGCTTTAGCTCCTCCCACACACAAGCACAGAGCAGCCGGGTGAGATGTGGACAAGCAAGTGCAACGAAATCTGAAAATAACACAGACAGTACAAGCAATTTGTCAAACACCTGCTGAGCAAGTAGAATACTAACAGGAAAAAAAATACAGTGACAACCCTGCATAATACTGCATGATGGATGCACTGATACTGCCGGAGTCCAAGAATTAGGAGATGAACAGGAGTTTGGGGATGACCAAGATTTCTCGGTACAAAAACCTTGCATTTCCAGGTAGAAGGATTTTCATCACTTCTTTCTTTGCCTTGAATCCTGAATTGTGCCTCACACATATGCCAAGGATGCAGCCGTCACCCCTAACATTGACATTGTGCTATACAAACCAGAAAGGCAGACTCTGGTATATTTAGCGGTTTTAGACAACTAAATTGGTTTGGATCCGTCTATGTCTTCTTGCCATGTTGAAGTTATTAAAAAAGCAAAAAGAAAAATCAAGCTAGGCCAAATAAAGGTGGAATATTTATCCACATCACTGCAGAAAAAAAAAACATTTACTCCAGTGCATTTTGTTTTGTCTTTTATGCAACAGTTTAACTGCACAAAACGGTGAAATGGGAGAAATACAGTTCAGATATTTTCACATTACCTAACCCTAAAAATCCAAAAAGCTTAGCTTACATCTGTATTCAGGCCTTATGAGTCAATTCAGAGAGACAAATACAATCTAAAGATGGGACAGGAAGTGCATTAATCCCTGTCTATTCTGCTTTGCAAAATGCGACAAGCTCCACTCCAATCAAGTCCAATTATGGTCAAAATCTGTCAGATTCGTGATTGTGGCTAACCAAGAATGGGGCTACTTGTGACTCTCTTTCAACAGTGACTTACTGCCATAGTCTTTACATTTTTTTATGGTTGGCAAAAATACTTCTTAACATGTTCAAGGCTTTACATTTGATTTAAATGCCTTTCTGATCTGCTGTGTTCCTTGGTCTTTGTGATGTTTCTTCTCTAAGGTTTCACAGGACAGCTATACTGAAGTTAAATTACATTCATCAAGGGAATTAGTTGCATTTGATTTTGTTCAGAGGTATGAGTATAATGGGGGTTGGTCATAAACAAACATAGGTTTTCAGATTAAAACTTGGGGGAGGTGGGAAACAAACTTAAAAACCATATTAAAATTTATTGTTAGAAAAGGACAAAAGTTTTGCAAAGCGATGCCCGAGTTGTTTTTATAAATTGCACCAGCAGAAATCCCTGTAGCTTGTGTGTGTATTCTCAAACTAAATGCCTTCAAATGACTTGACTATTGCAGAACAATGAGGACAATCAGCTCATTACAGGCAGACATTATTTACACATTTATCTTTACTGCAGGGTTTGTAAAATAAGATGCAACTTGTTAGATCGCAATTAGAGGAGATTGTTCTCCATCTCTCATGGCTCCTTTAGACATTAAGAAAATGATTTCCTTAGCACCACTGTAAACCGATAATGCATTAAATGGGCCTATATCACCTTTTAGTATAATCTGCAATAAGAAAAGCATATATTTACATAAATTCGAGAGTAGAAATGTGGCTCTACAGCACAAATTGTACCTGTGCATGTGTTCATTTAAGTACGGTTATATTAACATGCTTAAACCCCTGCAGCTATCTGTCAGTTTTCAATTTGTTCCTCATCTTCTTCTCTTTCCGGTAAAGGAGCGTCTGTTCTGAACCAACATGGCTGCCCTACAGTGGAAGGCTAAATCGCCACAGCAGAACTTGTGGATCTTCCTCCTTTCCCTAAGCCTTCTTCCTGAAGCCAGGTACAAAAATATTCCTTAAAGTTCTATTGTTTTTTTTTTCTTGTTTGTTTGTTTTACTATCATCCTTTTTCTAAACACAACCTTTCGATCAGACTCAGCATCTGCTGCTCCAGTGTTTTATAGAATAATTAGCAGCCAGGCTTACCGCTGCAGCATAAGTGATGATTTAACAAACACCACTGGGAGTAAATGTTCTCAGCTGTCACCATCATTTACTCAAATGAAATAAACAGTTCAAGTCTAGAGAAGGGGCTAAATAAAACCATTCAGCAATTCAAAGGAGCATTTTTATTTTCGTCTTTACTCCAGTACTTTTGATTTTTCAGTATTTATGGCCTCTGTTGAGAGAAATGCGTCCTTCAAATCTTTAAGGTTAAAAATGCAAATTGTTCCACTTTGTCCTCGAAAGCAAATTAAAGTTTGTGCAAAGCTTGTGCACTCCTCTCCACCAATCCAAATTTTTGCTGAATTTTGAAATAATTTGCCTTGTGGGGCAGCTCCTGCGTCTTGTGCAGATTTTATGGCCTGAATCTGAGTCAGCAGAAAGAAACAGACGAAACACGCTGCGTGCGGAGGAGTCATTTCATAATTTCAAATGAGAAGATCTCGCAGGTCGCCACGTTAGCTTTGCTGATAAGGTAAACCGCCGCGGCAGACGTGACGTTCAAGTCGCTTTCATATTTGCACGATGCAAAAGCCGTGACAAAATGCAGAAGAATGGATCCTCTGGCAGGAAATCTGCGAGGGATTAGCCCACATTGCTTCGTTATTTGTGCCACTTGGCTCCGCTTGCTTACTTGGAGCTCAGGTTACTGCAAATGCACATAATACATATAAATATTAGGGTCAGCTGGTACTAAAAATAATATTTACCCCAAGTATTTTTCTACAGGAGGCATGCATATCTTAAATAGCCACAAAATATTAGAGACACAAGCCCAAATATGTAGAAAATGAATTTATTTATTAAAAAATAATTTTAAGAATCTGGCATTAAAAATATGTACTTATTCCAGTTTGTCTTTGTAGCACCTTTTTTTTTTTTAAATTGGAAACAAAAGAGAAGTGTTGGGCAGAATAAAGTTGTGCAGAGACGCCTGCCATCTGCCTCATGAGGTCAGGCTAAAGGGAAAGTGAGACAGAGACAACACTGTGTCATAGATCTGAATAAATTCAAAATCTGTTCATTTATTTTTATCTCTCTATTGGGGTTGGTACATTTGTTTGTGTCAGTGCAGCTAAAGCTCACTTCCCATGTGTCCCACCATAAAGCGGAAACCGACACCGCAAAATTTACCTATCGGTTTCACCGCACCATTTAAATTGCAACTAAAGTAGTGCGACTTAATACTTAATCCTCCTCTTTCAAAATATATTTTAGTAGTAATTTATTACCATTAGTATATAAAGTAGGTGGTTCTGATTGTAAAAACTTTATCGACTCAACTTCAAAAGAGACATTTCATTCTTCAAACGGTTGACTATGAACTAAAATCAAATATCGATACAACTATAATGACTATGACTGAAATGTTTTCTTATTACAGCAGTAACGAATGAGATTTGTTTTTTTTTTTAGTCAACTAAAAGTCACTACCATCACATATGTTCTGTGAATGCCTTGATAAAATGAAGTTGTGGTACAGTGAAACCATCATGGTTCACCAGAACCAGCAGTCGCTGGGTGAACGCAATGGGACATTAAAAATACAGATTGTATTTGTTCAAACAAGCAACTTCTATCTCGACAGTTTGAATGTGGGAATTAAATCCTGCACAAAACTCAAGATAATAATGTTAAGCATGATTGAAGCTACGTAAAAGCGTCATACGTCGATAACGCCAGCACTGGTCTCCCTCATGTCAGTCTTTAGAAGCATCCGCAGCATCGGTGTCGCCGTCTCCAGCAATTAAGAGGAAATTGCTCCCACCGACACTCTCTGAAAATGTCAGGAAAAGTGCCATGAGGTGCTTACAGTTACTGAGCTACGCTGCCAGAGACTAAAGGTTTGCTGGGGTGAGGCTGCACACAGCAGCTTTGCACTTTGAAGGTTCTGGAAGAGAGCACCGCTAGACCACCATCGCCTTCTTTGCCGAGATCACAGCTTTCAGAGGACAAGTTGGCAAAATGCAAAGCAGGAGACACAGCGGGCATTTAGCTGTAACACGTGGAGTCCAATGGAAAAACAAAGCGGAATGCAGCAGGATTGTTTGTGAGCTCGCCACTGTTATAAAAAAATTTACTGTTTGTGATCTTTGTTGGGTGTTCTCGTTTGGAGAAATTTGTATTCTTGTGTTGTATTTAGAGGTTTCACTGTAATTTATTTAAAGGGCATTACACCATGAGAATCTCTCCGTGCCCTATGCCTAGATCCTATTTTCCAAAAATACTAACAGATGCAAATACGGCTGCTACGATGAAACAGAATCCACAGCAGACTAAATCTTCGTCCTTTATTAGCATTTTATTTCTCATTATTTTACTTATTATGCAAGGCACACATTCAAAGTCAGCAATCATTACTTAAAACATTTTGTTCAAGTAAAACTGTACTAAATGACTATTTAAACTCTCGTGAGGGCAAAAAAAAAAAAATGCATGCGCCTAGAGCCAGCATTAAAATGGGATTTGGTAAAGTATTTCTTCCATATTCATCAAAGTTTAGGAGTAATCCTCAGTGTGCACACACTCACAGAATATCTGCATATCAGCAAAGCAGTCTCTCCCTGAGAGCTGCCATCTCCCTGATGCTCACTGATGTTATCTGCAGACTTGAAATCGGCTTTGCTACAGTTGCTGCAGAAGAGTTTCTTAACGGATTAAGGTGTAACAGACAAATCCTCTATTTAAAAAGACTGTCAGCCTGCCAATCCTACATTTCTGCATTTCTCCTACATGGGTAGATCGAGAATAATTAGGCATTAATCGCTGCGGTTCATGTGTAGCGCATGCATGAGAACGCTGTCCCATCAATCTAACTCCACCCCTCTGACCCCGCCGTTTCCTCTCGTAGGACAGACCCGTAAAATGAGCGGACAGTCGGTCTGTCTTGTTGTCTATTTTGTTTGTAATCTATTGCCAGGCTTCTGGCTAACGTGGCACATAATCAATAGCTATATGCATGAAAGAGCTGTATGTACACTTCGCCCCTGATGATTGGCTCCTAACTCGCCTGGTCTCCATTGGCTTTCTCCACCCGTCTCACATAAATTATTCACGACAAGGCGGAGAGGGGGGGGGGCATCGCTTTGAGATGCGACCCGGTCAACAGATAACATTTTGTTTCGGCGGGTGTTGTCAAGGTTAATGTGTCACAGGACCAGACAAGGGTAATGCATTCATAGCCGAGCCGCTCCGCCGAGCGAACGAGCAGGAAAACGAAACGAACGAAAACCGGGTCAAATCACAGCACACCGGTCAAGTTGATCTACTGCGGGTAGCTTTTTTGTATTTGATTACATTTTGTTGTTATTGGTCAGACCTTAAGGTGACGTTTGTGATATTTCATTGAACACGCGGCGGTCGCAGGGGAGGATTAGCCTGTGCTCCATTCATTTCTACAACTGCGAGAGAGGTCAAGTGCGTGTTATATTTATTGGAAGGATTTGGGAACTGCATTAATGTGGGTCATTTGGTCAAACAGGAACACTGGCTCTCTGCAATACACATGCTTGAAATAAATGATCAGAAACATCTATTCAGCCTTTTTCTGTTTGCATTTAAGAGTTGCTTACAAAGGTGACTTTTTAAGTAGAAATCTAAACACAACCATTCATTTAAAAAGGACTTTTATAGTTTTAGATTTACATATTTGCACCCATTTCATCGTTTTTGTCAATATTTTTCTTGCACATTGCCTTCCATTTAAAGAGTCAGTCATAATTGCTGCTGATTTGTTTGCTGTGCATCCACAATGCAAATCTCTGTTACACCAGATCCTAAAAGTGCTTTACTGGACCGAAGTCTGGTATCTGCGGATGTCAATGGAGTAACTTCAAGAAACCAGTTTGAGATGATTTCAGCTTTGTAGCGCATCATCCTGCTGGACGTAGCCATCACAAGATGAGATTATGACATTGTGGTTATGAAGAGATGGGCATGGGTCAGTGGTAATACGCTTGATTGGTACCAAGGGGCCCAAAGTGAAAAGATCCATTACAACGGCAGTTTGAAAAGTTAATACAAGACAAGATGGACTTCATGCTGTTTACAACCAGTTTGGACTCTATACTTTTTGAATCCTGCAGCTGATTCATTGGACAAGGTAACATTTTTCCAATATCGTGTCGTCCATAGTTGTATAGCCTGTGCCACCTGTAGCCTGACGAGATGTGACCTTCTACTGCTCTAGTTCTGCTCTTACATCATAGTTACCACAAACCTCTCATATGTGGGTCACATTTCCCTTTCACATCATACAAGGCGATCTCCTTTCAGATCATGTAGAACTAACTCCGAGATATCATCCAAGCAGGTGATTTCCTGAGGTCTAGACTCTGACGCAGTCCATACCCAGGCTGCCTCGCAGCATTTAGTGCTCTAAATACAAAAGACAAACGTTGAACACCAGCCTTCCTAAGTTATCATTTTCATTAGATTCTGGTGTTCAAGGTATTTCTCAGATCGCACAGACCCTGGATGACCAAGCGATATCTCCATTCTATGCACACCCACAGACTACACTTTTCCCACAATGCAGTGCTGGACAGATTTTCTACTCACTTTCCAAGGTGGATCAGGTATGTCACAGTCATGCTACGTTCAGTCGCCTAAATTCCCTTTTTTATTCTGATGCTCAGTTTGACTTTTGAGATATCTAGATGTCTGAATGTTACTGACATTTGATTGACTGAGCCACTGTTTGGGTTAGCAAGCAATTGAACAGGTGTGCTTAATAAAGTACCTGGTAAGTGTTTGTTCTCATTTTGGACAGCTGACCACGCTGGGACGCCTTCCAGTTTCACTCATCTAAACTCTAATTACTTCAGACTTCCAGTCAATTTTCTATTGATACAGCGAGGATCTGATCAATGATGTTCTAAGTTGCCAATCATCAGTCAAACCCCGGAAGGTGTGCATCAAAACAAAGCAGGAAGGGGATTTCTCAGCCACAGTCTGAGCAGTTTCTCCGTGAATGCCTAGCAAAAGCCGGAGCTGAACATTTATTTGACGCGTTTATGAATTCCTGCACTTGACAGTCGGGCAATAAAGCCTCTGCTGCAAATTCTGTTTTTGTTGATCTAACATAAGGTATGCAGGATCTGTGCGGGCTCTGAGTCACCTCCCATGAAAGCGCAACATATGAGACAACCACTGCAATCCATCTGTATCCGTCTCCCAGCAGAAACATCCACCCCCAAATCCCTCTGAACTAGTCAGATGTGGGGAAGCTTAAGACAAGAAAGCTATTCAGTGCAGATTAGGATCCCTAAACCCATCAGTGTCTCTAGAAATATCATGTGGGCTCACTCAAACTGTTGACAATAAAAAAAGTTTAGCTCAATCGTTTCATGATCAGCTTGTTTTGAAATGCAGAGCACCTTTCTAATGTTTTTATAGGATGTGTTTTGTATCTTTAGTGTTAGTAAGTTAGCAAAAAAAATAAAACAAACAAACTGGGAAAAATCGAATCTAAAAAGATCGTACTTAGATAATACATCTCAGTGCAGTGTTTGCTGAACCAGCACTAAGTGAATTATAATTAGAGTGAGTTTCATCTTTTATTACGGCTTCACCGATCAATTAACAGCTTCTCACAATGTTGTTGTTTTTTTTTTGTCCAAAGTATTGCAGCCACAGAAGAAACCGAGTGTTTAACTATATATTCAAAACAACAGTCAGTGATATTCAGGTCCCTAAACATTTGCTCTGAAACATTACCCTGCCAGTTCAATCAGGTGCAATCCAGTTTTGTCATGTCATATTAGCTCAATTATGATTTTAAACTGAGGAAAAGTTTGTTTCAAACTACATGCAGGAAAGAATCCAGCAGAACCGATATATAAAAGCTGGAGTCATTTTATTTTGACGTTAGTTTGATTTTCAAAGTGACAGGCTCACTTTATATACTGGAAATGTATCGACTCCCATTAGGAACAAAGAAGGCTTCATTCTGACCTGTACATGCTGCTGTCAAAAGGCTCTTCCTTCAAAAAATGGTGGTTTGCAAAAGTCTGTCTGAAAGTGACTGCATCTTATGTACACTGTAAAACAAACAAACAAAAAAAATATATATATATAATTTACAGTAAAATATCAGCAGTTGTAGCTGCTGGTATTTTACCATATAAATACAATAAAATCCATATTTATACGATGAAATTCTGTGGTTGCCAGAATACATATAAATTGTGTATTAGAGATGTTTAGAAAGTGTAGAAAGTGACCAGAATCAGGAAATTTTTTATTTTGATTGACTGGTTGGAAACTAAATGTCATGACTGTTTTTCCAAGCAGTGAAATCACCATTCATGTCAAGCTCACAACACTCTTCACTGTAGAAGTCATTACTGACTGTAAAAAGACAAAAGATTTAGCTTTCTCATAATTCTTCTCTTTTTTGTTGTTGTTGTTGCTGTACTTGTATATCAGTTGTGAACCTTCAGCCCATCACCACCGTTTGTCAGTGGTGATCATAATTGAAATTCCTTGCAGGAGGCGTTATTCCAGCAGGACAAACTTAGGATTTTAATTGGCATTTCTGAGCCTTTTACCATGTCATAAAGCAAAAGTAATATGTTTTATGCAACCGTCCATTCAGGGTGCCCTTGTTGCATCCGAGCGCAGCGTCAGAGCGTCTGCTGTCACTTGTTAGTGTTAATTTCTGTCCTCCACTTCTTGTGTTGAGCGCAGGAGACGGAGCGACGGAGTAAAAATTAGTCAGTCATTATGCCACCCACCACCTCAACGCTGCCGACCTGAGAGGAAACCTAAAAACTGGATCACTCTTTTAAATGACTGGAAAATAAATTGAATATTTAGAGAAAGGTCCTTTTTGTGCTTTTGATTTTTTTTTTAACCATCTCAAACTTTCTCATAAAGGTGAAAGGTTTCTTTTTCTTGATGATTGCTTTAAATACCTGACAAATTAAAGACTTATGTGTTGCCAATGACCAACATGAACTTATGCCTTGGATGAATGGATGTGATTTTAGGAATGTGTCGCAAGAGCAGGCGTTACCATAAAGGAGGTGAAATACTGGAAGAAATAAAAGAGTCCACTCCACATCCTCCTTCACCACCTCTGCCAACGGCTGCTGTAAAATTTGCACCCTGATGCCAAGTGCTCCGGGAGGATAATACACTGATGAATCAATGACATTCATCTGGTTTATTAATCTCGTTTCGGCTCTTGTGACTTTCAAATGTGACGGTAAACTCTTTTATAGGGATAAACAAGCTGCCTGTTTCAAATAGATTGTATTGATAGGTTTTCTTTTTTTCTGGTTTCATTGACCGTTTTTACAACTCGCATTCAGCCATTCGAACACAAAAACACACACATTCACATTCCTATGCGTGCAACATCGAGGAAACCGGGGAGTCAGTGTCTTACCTAATGAGTCCCAATAAATATTTGTTAACTTGTTTGAGTTAATTACTAGAAAAATAACTTTCCCAAGTATGTATACAGACATAAACTAAAAAAAAATCATATCCCTGTCAGATTTAGTCAGAATTGAGTCTGTATGTTTACATGGAAAAATTTACTTCTTCTCTACTTTTGCTTAAGCCTGTTTATCACAATCAAAATAAGAGACTAAATCTTAGACATTACTTGTTATTCTAACTTTTATAGTGAATAATTCTTCAAATCAGCACCTTAAAACATTTAAAGGTGGTTTAACTTGAAAATGCTATTTAAGTTAACAAGAAAATTGTTTTGGTTTTAACTCACAAATTAAGGTTCATGAATTCGATTTAACAACAAGAGATAAGTTGTCTGAACATTGTTCTTTCAGTTCATTAATCTTGAATTGTGAGTTTTTTAACTCAATGCTGCAATTTAAACCAAATTATCTCACAATATGCAAGAGAGAAAAAAGCCCTCACCTTGTTAAAGAGCACACATTTCTCTATTATCAAGTTAAAAAAACTACTTTTTTTACTTCAATTTCTTGTTTCAAAATGGCCAATCTGGTAATAAATTCAGCTCAAAAACATTTTAGGTGAACAGTTCTCATTTGCATACTGAGAACTGGATTAAAATAAACATTTGCCGTAACATAAGAGTCATATTAATGTAAAACACTTCCATGTCACTTACGGTGCAACACAGGATACAAAAACATGCCGCTAAGCATTCTGGGAAATAGCTCCCACTCCTGTCTTTCTTCTTTCACCTTTAGTGCCAACATAAAAACTCCAGTTTATTCAACTCTTGGAGGTTTGACAAAATTAATAAAAAGCTATAAAGGCCTACTACTGTAGGTTTATCTTTCACAAACTCACATTTGGGTTAAAAATCTAAAACCCGCTAAACTGATTTGACTTAAAGAGTAGAAAATATCGGCTAAATGCGACTCGAACGTTTTACAGTGGGTGGCGTTCACATCTACATGCACTGAAAAGTGGCTTTTATTCCCATTCAAATAGTAAATATGTTTTAGGTGGGATAAGGGCAGCATGGTGTCACAATTGGTTTCTATATGGAGTTTCCAAGTTCTTCCCATGTATGTTCAAGCAGCAGTATGAGTAAATGTTACATTGCTGTTAGAAATAAACTACGTTCCATCATGTTTCTGCAGTGCCATTTGAAAATGTGCCATTTTTACTTGAGGGCGTCATTAAGTGGGAGTCTCCTACTCGCCCTTGCCTAATTATAGCACAGATTCCTGCCGTAACGTGCTGCGTCGTGCTTTTTTTCCTGGAAAGGCGACCATCCAAAATACTTTAAAACAACTTTACCAATGGACCAATTCATATTATTGGAGGCCATTTCAGATAGCAATATGCACAGGTCCACCAGTATGAGTAACATTCACTTTGCTTTACAGATGGGAAATATTCGTTTCTGCTGCAGTCAGCCGAAAAAGAAAATGAAGCAGTGAGAGAAATCATCTTGAAAGCAGAGTGAGGAGAGAAAACATGTGTTACTGAGACGGCGGAGGAAGGAAAGGATAACACTGATGTCAGGATGCGAGAAGGATGGGCTCCAATATTTTCACAGAGAATCCACCACTTCTCAGCCAGATGGGGAGGAAACAGAGGTTGGTTGTAAAATGTGCAGCATGCCGCCCTCACCCACGGCATCTCTAAATCAAAGCAATTCAAGCAGAGTAACAAGAAATATGGACCCATTCCATGGCTGGAAATTACATGGAGTGTTGTATGTCACCTGTGTAGCAAGGATTAATGAGCGAAACTGCAACAGGATGTTTTGTCATGGTTCAGTCTGACCCCTTAGACGTCACTTGATTTCCCTCTACATCTGTTGAAAGAAAAATAAGAAATGCTGCCATAATTCCAGTGGCATAATTAGACTTTGAATGTGGAAAACATTCAAACGCCGTCAGCAGTGGAGCTGATTTTAATCTCGCTTTCTTTAGCCTTGTACGGATGCAGTCACAATTGGAAATAGGCTGGTGATTCTGTCCGCCGTGAAAAACGACCGCATCATTTGAAGAGTCGGGTTTTTACGGCTGTGAAGCTGCTCTGTGGAGCGTGCTTAGGGTTATAAATGATACCTTCGCTTCAGCTGATGGAGGGTTTTTTTTGTAATCCCCATAGATATAGGGGGCCGCATGTGACACCGAGAGTCGTAGTTTACCTCTGAGTACACCCCGAAACCAGGCTGATGTCACAATTGTTGATATCACACATTTTAAATCAGGCCTCATGTTCAATATCATTTGCTGCTGCTGCAGGGAGAGTCCTAATGGAGCATGGAGGAACTTCAAGATAAAAATTCTCATGTAATAAGTCCTCTTCCACTGCTTTTCAAATTTATTTTTTATCCACAAGATTAATTGATTGCAGTAACGCCAAGCTGTGGAATGACATGCAGAGCCCAGCTGGTTAAAACCTTGACGCAACAGACATGGCAGCCAACTCCTCACAACCACTCATTCATTTTAGAAGAAAAAAGAAGAAACTCTTAAAATGATCACATAGTCTCAACGACTGGTCAGCTGCAGTGGGGGAAAAAAAAAAAAAAAAAGACACAAGCAAGGCATCTGTCTGCCCCCTCTCTGACCTTGGTTGTCATGGCAGTGAATTAAAGCTGCTTTAAGATCAAGGACAACAAGGCAGGCGAAAATTGTTAAATTCACAGATCAAGAAAGGCAGAAGCTTTTGCTGCAACGGACTGGGGGAATGGAGATTGTGTGTGGGATGAAAACACGGAATATGTTAAGAGGCATGGAGCTACGAAGAGTTTTACCAGGCAAGTTGGAAACATCCTGAAAATGTCTCGTCATTAATTACATAAATTTTTGCCTCATTCCATAGTCGGACGACTGAAATGGCACAACGTTTCACGCAGCACAAACACAAAATTAAGAATTTCTGTTTAATTTCTAGTGCAAATATCTTAGTACACTTGAAATGTGGCCAAATGAACTTACAAATAACACTTTTAAGTTAATGAAAAAGTGTTACTTCCACTGTGTGGAACTCAGTGAATCTTTTCACTAATTTTCACTATTTTTTCAACAAGTGAAAAAACATCGACAGTAGAACTAATACTTGTAAATCAATAATGAGTAACAATTGATTAAAGCCATACTCCTATATCTTTCTAAAAGATATTTATAAGTTAGTTTTATCTTACTTCAAGCACACCAAGATCTGCTCTAGAAACAAACAAAAAAATACTTTGTAAAATTTTCTGTTTCGCACTGCAGGTGAATCTATGTTTAAAATCTATGTTTAAACCTCAGACTGCAGTGTTTTACAAGCAACTATTGAACCAGCTTCCACAAACTGTTAGATAAGGTAATTTTTCTTTAGTGTGAGGTACAGAGCAGCAGCTACTGAACCGGCTGAACCGCTGCAACTAATGGTAATCAATGAGTGAAGCGAGCCCTGAAGTGGCGCCGGCTTCGTGTTTGATCTGGAAGTGTTTTAAAACAGATTCCTGGAAAGAACTGTTGGACGTCGTCGTGACGATTACCAAACAACTATTGATAATCTTTCCCCGGGCTAAAATTGCCCGAGCATTCCTCTCATCCAAGCAAAAGCTGCATCATAAATTTTCTGCGCTCTATGAAGTTATGAACTCTTTCAGGTTCATAACTTCTGAGGACTTTTTTTTTTTTTTTTTTCCCAGAAGGCAAATAATAACCTAACTTGGCATGTAGTGTGTAAACACTGCAGAGTGTATACAGTGGAAGGTGGTTTAAAGATTCACTAAAAATGTCCCTCAGGTGCTTGCCTTATGAAGAGAGCCAGATATGAAACTGGAAACGTTCCAGCAGCGTTAACAAGGGAATGTCTCAGGTTCTGACAGGATGCATGGATCGATGTGCACCTTCACAAAAACGGATCTGCAAAGACTAACAGGCATTTTAATGAGTTGCTCCCCAAATAACATTAAACAAATATTTATTTGAGAACATTAGTGAACATCGTGAAGTCCAAGGAACAGCAGATATCAGGTCAGGTAAAAAGTTGTGGAGAAGTTTAAAGCAGAGTTGAGTAATAAAACAATATGCCAAGGTTTTGACATTCAACAGACGTCTGTCTAATCCATCCTAAACACACAACTAGAACTTCCAAGTGTTACAATGGACCAGTCAAATTCCAGCCAATTAAAAATCTGTGATGTCACTTGAACATTTCTGCTTCAATCTGTAATTTGACGAAGTGTGAAACTATTGAAAGAGACGGATTTACAAACAAAGTCTTCTGAGAAGACTACAGAAAAAAAGCAAACAGTAACTTGCATCCAAAACACAATAATGTGGTATGCATGTAAGTTTCAATCAAGTTCACTCAAAAAAAAAAATTTAACAGATAACAGTCACATTTAGAGTTTTATGAAGTTATATAATTACAAGTCAAGCCTATTGATTCCACTTCCCTGCATTCGAACTCAAACTAATTGCAATCTAATTGAGTACAGTCAGAGTCAGCACAGAGAGTTTAACAGGGACGACTTCGTATCAAAAAAAGAAATGTGTGCCTGAAAAAACGTTACCTTATTGAACTGAATCTGGGTCACTGGCATTCAGACCCAGATTCTGAGCTGTGGGGCTCAGCTGGGTGTGAGATCGACCTGCCGCAGGGAAACAGAACCTAACTTTTTAACAGAGCTGCAGTGATAAATATTTATCATCCCATGGAAATCTCTGCTCCAGTGAAAATGTTACATGTGCATCGGCCCGATTTGCCTCTCTGAGTAAGAATGAGTCAAGTTATTACCCAAAGGTCATGCAGCAGTTCAGAACAACTAATCTGCATAACCTCACATGCTGTGGGGCTCTTATTTTGAAATGTTCCTTTTGTGATGGTTCCAACAAAATGCCTGCATAAGCTTACTGCTATGTTCACTATGAGTATTTTCACAGGTTAAAACCAAAAAAATGTAAAAAAAAATAAATAAATAAATAAAAAAAACTGATAAACGTTATGGAATAATCAAATTTTGGTGTTTTAAGATTACATTTTTTGGAAATTTGTTGGGTTTTTTTTACCAATTCACTCCTATAGTTTTCATAATCCAGAGTTATGTCAGCAAGCATTCTCTGCAGCTTCTACTCATTTTAACTTTGGATTCAGATCAACTTTATGTGGCTTCATGCAATGCAGGAATTTCAAATGATTGTGTAAATTTTCTATTTTGAAGAAAGAACCATATGAAGTGAGTTGCTCACATCAGTTCCTGATTAAGCTTTTTTCTGCTCATTTTAATTTCTTTTTTCTGGTCACATTGTATCATTTTTTAAGGCCAATATTCTTACTATATTCTCGTAATTAAACAGAAATCCTTGTAGCCTGACCCTAATTCTCTGTTGTACAACCCTGCAGAAGGGATGATTAAAATACTTTTAAAAAAAACAAACATTTTTGTAAAATATTTTCTGTGATTTTTTAAATTCTTTTTAAGAAAAGTGATGCATCTAGCTTAAAACATATCAGATTTTATTTTTAAGGCATATCGCACAGCCCTGCTACAAAGTAGATCAATACCTGTCCCTTGTGAATAAAATGCTAGTGTTTTTAATTACCAAAGACAAAATAAAGCATTGATTTGTCAAACAATTGGGAATAAAAGCAAAGCCAATCCGTGTCGCGCCCAGCGTAGAGGAGAAAACCGCAAAGAGTTGTAGCAGTTCATCCTTAGGGAGGAAATGCAAAACCCATTTCTGCTGAAACCAACTCCTGCATCAATCCTCTCACCGCTGATGTTTCCACAGATTCTCAATCCAGAGCAGGTCCTGCTGAACACATCTATCAAAGCAGAAGAAAGACACCGGAATTTTTTTTTTTTTGACTGAGGAACGTCTTCTGGGAGATTTTCTGCTAACAGCTAACCCCCGCCGTCTCCCCATCGCCTCCACCCGCTCGCTCCGGCTTCACTCCTGTGCACATTATCTGCCCCAAACAGACAAGTGAAAGAGAGAACAAAGAGGCTCACAAAGAAAAATCAGTCACATTGTAATGCCTGTGAACGATACAAGGCGTCCTCTGGTAGGAAACAATCCGCCGCATAACGCCCCGCTGCACAGCATTATCAATATATTGTTGGAGGAATTTTCAAGCGGCGAGTGGGAGGATCTGGTATAAAGAAGATTAGTTGCGATGCAAAGGTTACCTAATGAATAAATACAAGTTTCAAATTTACCATCTAATCAACAGAATGCTAGAAATTCCCCACTTTCTGGCTTCTTCTCCTTTGTGGGATTTAGATGTTGGGAATATGGAAAGTTTTTGCTTTTTTTTTACTTGAGTAAATAAAGCGGTTCGTCTGTAACGAACCGCTTTAGAGTAGAAACCAACAAGTGTCTAAATGTGAAAACTCAGAGCGGTGTGTCGCTTCCATTTGAGCATTTTACTGCATGATCGGGGTCGTTAGCAGTGGTGGGATTTCAGGATTCTTCCTCATGTTGTAATTTCACCTCAGATGAGGTAAAGGAGACCAGGCTGGTTCCTTAGGCAGCCATTTTGAGTTGTTTGGGTAAAAGGTAATCCCCAAAGTTGTTCAGTTTGAATCTTCTCTTGTGTTTCTTAGTTAACATTTCAGTGTTGGTGATTAAACTGGTGTGAGTTCATGGAAAGAAAGATGAAGGTGAATTCAGGACATTCCTGAAAGAAACGACACTAAAAGTCAGAGCTTTGATGAAATGACACAATGGCCTAGTCAAAGTCGAGAGCTAAATTCAATTGAATATTTGTGGAAAGACCTGAAATTGTTCACATGAAATCTTCATCCAATCTGACTGAGCTTAAGTTACTTAGCATAACAACAAATGCAGTATCCAGATATGCCAAGATGCAGCCTGAAAAGTATTTCACCGGTTCAAAAAAAAACAAACAAAAAAAAAAACGTTCACTCAGACAGCAGTAAATACAAATACCTGCCACACTTTCAGATTTTTGCCAAAAATCATAATCATTAACTAAATTGTGTTGATTTCTCACATAAAGTCATCGAAGCCTGTGGTTGTAACCTCACGGGGTTTGAACACTTCGGCTTTGTGTTTTAGCCCTTCCTGCTTCCAGAGCCCATTCTGTAGCACTTAAATATTCCTAACTGCTTAGAGAACATGTTTTTCATGGAAATGCTTCCCATTAGAAGGGCATATTGGTGTTTCATGGGACCAGCAGGTTGATTATAGCTTTATTCACCATATTGGCAGCAATTTTTCGCTATAAGATCTCACTTGATCATCTTTACCTCCAGGCGAAAAACTGGAAATAAAATATGGCGGTGAAATCAGATTGTCCTTAACGGCATTAGATATTCAACACGCAGGTTGTCGGATGGCATAACGTCCCTTATGTAACAGGACCGATCAGTTACTTAATGAAACAGTCATTTGCATTTGAACTTTCGTCTGCATAATTACCCCTCTTCGCTCAGTTCCATTTGCCGTCACGCTGTCAGCTCATAAAAAGCACGCTCGCCTCCCACTGCCACCAAAACAGCTTTCACTACTGCTCACTTTCCTCCGGCTCAGTCCACACCTCCTTGTTGGCACCTGCGTGCCCTGACGGACCTCCGCTACCTACAACCTCCAAGCCTGCAATCCTTCACCTGTCAGATCGGTTCAGCGCACTAACCCTGGATCAGAGCCAGACCACTCACTCAGAGCACGCCCGGTCCGCTAACCACCGGGGTCCTCAGACCACACACACACCCCCACACACACACGGTCGTTGCCACAGGTTTAGCGTTTCCTGTTCGCAGTGCATGCCACAGCATCAATCGACATCACCGAATCCATCCAGCGGCATAAAGGCACAGGGAGCAGCTGTTTGTTGAAGTCGGGATCAAAGGGCCTTTGACACCATCTATTAAATATTGATCCGAAAATCTAAAAAAAATAATAATGATAATTTGCACAGGATCCTTTCAGTAAAACAAGCGAGGAATAATGAATTAAAGCTGTGATGTTGAGAGAATACAGCTAATTAGGCAACTTCATTTTCACAGGGTAATATCACATTTCACACTGCGTCTTCATCAGAGGGGAGAAATTTCCCGCAAAGTTTGGGCTTACTTTATTAGGTTGCATAATTGTGCTCTGGGAAATTTATCCCTGACTTAATACATATCCTGTCTAATTAAACCGTTAGAGGATTGTGAAGGTGTTTATTGTGCCTAATTTCTGCTGCCGCATAACAACCCTGTACATTTGAATGCAAAATTAAAGCCTAACTGTTACATTAAGGGGGCTAAATGTTTGAATATATATTACACTGCTGGCAAACAGCAGAAGCTGAGCTAAAAGCGATTTGCCTTTGAGATGCAGCTGAAAACCAGCGCAACGCCAGTGTGTTAGGGAATGGGAACGAGTGTGTGTGTTGCAGGTTTAACTCGGATCTGTTTTTAATCATCTCTCAATCAAAGTCCGCCTCGGGCTAACATTGACTATTCCCTGCTTCATTAAGGCCGTGCTGTTGTTGGAAGTGGTCATTTTTGTGTCACAAACGCCAAAGAAGTCGACTATCTGTTTGCTTTTCTCTTAACAGCTGCTGCTGCCAGCGCAAATTATTTAGAGCTGAGGGTGGCTGCAGGCTTGTATTATTCCACCCCAACTAAACTACCTGCACCTATGTATCTATATTCATCTTTTTTTTTTCTATTTTACTTTCCAGCCTCATGAATCACCAGCGAGCAATGACAGCTATCTCAAAATAGATTATTCAGACGATTAATCAGTGTTTTACTAAGCTGAGGATTGGATTGACAGTTTCACTGCTGCCAAATGTCTCATTCGAGTGTTTTTTTTTTCGTAAGTGTGGAAAAATCTCTACAACCTTGTTTGCAACCTATGGCAACTGGCAATTTTGTGCCAAGAGTTAATTTGCAACATTGGCTGACATGGCACAGTTATTGGTATCTTTAGCAATCTCCTTGAAATTAATCTAACTGAAAGATTTTATTTTTAATGTAGACTTTTTGAACTTGATGATGATGCAAGACACTAGTCTGGGTCATAAACCCTGATATTAAATAAAAATCTTCTGAAAATGTATGATAATTGGGCCTTTTGGTGTTATAGCAGTATAAACTTAAGGCTAAATTTACACAAAAATGGTGCAAAAGAATGAAAAATCAACCTTCTTCCATAACTTTCTCATCCAACCCAGGGGTCTTCAATATTTGGTAGAGCTACTCCACCTTTACGGAACAAATCGTCCCCCAACTTGGTTACGTTAAACGTTTTGGTGTCCCTACGTTTCATATTTGACTGATGTTGTGGAGTTGACCTGCTTTAGATTCATATTAATAACTAATGGGGAATGAAAAGGCAAATCAATAAACTCTAAATTGAATAAAATATATTCAAGAAATAGTTTAATAAATGAGCATTGCATAATTACATTCAAGCAAACTTATACCAATGACCGAAATAATCCCCCCCAAGCATTAGCATTTCAAAATATGTCAGAAACGCCATAAAAGTAAATAATTGGGCCTTGGGTAGTTTACCCGAATTGCTAAGGATCCTTAGAACAAAGGATCCTTAGCAAAGGACAAAGGAAATGGTCTATGTAAGGACTATGTAAGGTCTCATTTCAGTACCTTACATAGTTTTATACACAAACTTATCAAAAAATAACCAAACTTCACTATGGAGTTCCATTCCACAAATGCAGAAGTGGTAAAACAGACAAATCGAGATCTAAAAACAGAACCTAGTGGTAAAATTAACAACCCTCGTCAAAAGCATGAAAGCAATATGAATGTCAAGCAACTCACTGCTGAATTTAGTAACTCCATATTAAGTTTTCAGCTAATTCTGGGATGTAAGAAACGGCTCCACTCCAGCTAACTTTTATACGGAGCCACCAGGGGCTGAATGAAAGAACTGGTTGGTGAAGTCGACCAAAGGTCCACAGTTACTTTGTTTTCCTTTTTTTCCCCCTCCTCTCTCATGCCGTGGAGCGTGAAAAGCCCAGATCCAGACCACTGATCCTACAAATAACTCTTGGTGTGAAATGAAGAGAAACAAACACAGGACGCATTATCTGGAAATTAATTATTTCTGCAGCAGAAATTTTCTCCATGCTGAATTTTTTCTCACTTTTTCTGTGTGAAATAAAGCCACTGCAATAAAAAAAAAAAAACTTATTAACAATTTATTAACATTGTTTTAACTCTCCACATGTTTGTCTATTAAACTCGCAGTGATTTGTATTTTAACCGCCAAATTGTGGGCTTCCACCGTTTTTGCTCCACATCAAACAGTTTTGAATTGCTAAAAGTAAACAGGCGGATTTCACCATCTTTTCTTCCTCGGGCTTTAACAGCCACAGTCAAGCGTATCACTAATGATCAAATCCCCCACCATTCACTTCTTAAGTTTTAACAATATAGCTTCTGTAGAGCAGAATGTGCAGTTAGAGAGCCTAGCAATTATTAACAATGAACACCATTCATATGCAAAACACGTAAAAACGTTTAATAAGATCTAAGACCTGTCGCCACAATTAAATGAGACAAATCACCTCAGAGGAAACGTCTTTCTCGAGCCTCCGTGGTCACGTGCGTACCTGGGTCTTCTCCGGTACTCGTTGGCAGTTTTCAGACGTTTCAAAATGTCAGCTGCAGACAGAATAAATTGATGCGTCTCGAAGAGAACCAAGAAAGTAAAACTAGCAGCTGGAAGAAGCATAAACCAAAACAGGAATGGCGACCAATTCAGAGAGTGTCCCTTTTTTTTTTTTTTTTTTTCCTGTACTCATCTGTGAATTTTAACATCTGGTTCCTACTGGAAAATATCGTGTGTGCATGCGTGTGTGTGTGTGTCACTCCAGTGAAAACACGCAGATGCTACTCACTACATGAGTGTTTTGTTTTTCCGAAATGCATATTCTAGTGGAGAGCAGGCAGAGCTGAAAAGGTTTCGCAGGGACTGAAGGTTTCTCATTAATTTTTGAATTTGCACAGGGGCTGACTGGGAGGTCAAAGAGGCTTTTGTTTGACACATGATTCATGGCGTGGGATATTAACTTGACATTTCTGAAGCATTTTCCGGTCAAAGTTTTCTGAGCTGCTTTCGTAGAATGCGTTGGTCAAAGAGATAAAAGTGGTGTTAAAAGGCTTACTTTAAGTGGAGTCGCTGATATTCGGCTGATTACTGCTAGCAAGAGTGAAATCCTACCTGATTCAGCAGCATCCGGCTGTCTGCGTTGCTCTGAAGAGCTTAATACCAAAGCAATGGCACTCTGGGCTTCTTTGTCAGAACTCCAGCTTGAAAACTGGTGCGTCTTGGCTCTGCGTCTGAACAAAACATGTTTCAGGAAGTCAATCAAAAATAATTGTCAGCTTTGTCTGCAAACCTAGTGCAGGTGTGCAGTCTGTGCACCCTGCTGCTTTTCTCCCAACAGCCTCCATCGCAACTCTGCTGCTTTCTTCACTACCTCAAACTGATGCGAAATATGCCAGAGATCATGGTTTTTATTCAGACATTTGTAATGGCAACAACTTGTTTTTCCTCATCGCTTATTTAAAATGAAGCGTGTTAATCTTAAGATGCACCATTTAGCCCCCTGAGCAAAACACCCTTCAGCATGAGAGTTGTTACTGAATGAGGAAGAGTTTGTTAGCTCGAAACAAAACCAGAAATGGAACAACAATTTTGAAAATATTTAAAAGTGTCAAGCTTTTTACTCTCTTAAGCCACCTCAAGTTGAAAAAGGCTTGCTTCCTCCAAAGAGACAAAGGAACAGCTCAACTTAGTGACATTTTTATTAATCTTTTCTTTTTCAGATGAATCTTAGCAGCAGCAATGAACAGGCAGCATGTATCGTTCATATGAGTAGGTTGAAAACCTACAAACAGGAAAAATATTAATTACAGATCAGTTCATTTTAACTTTAGCTACTTAACTAGTTTCACAAGTAAGGATTTTATAATTTACCTTTAAGTTAAATTAATAAATGAACAAACTATGTTCCAAATAGTGCAGCTAATCTGTTTTCAAACACATGGGGGAAAAAAATAGCATCAAACAGTAAATCTATTTTAGTCTTCTGAATTCAATCTGAATCATGTAAAGTGTGAAAATTGTCCATTTCCTACCCGTGGTGTTTGTGAGGAAGCCTTCAGTTGAGGTTCTTTGTCAGAGGAGAGGTCATTGTGTGAGCACAGGTGAACCAGGTTACCTTGTGAATGTGGCTGCTGAGCTTGAGCAGTGAAAGGGATGGGTGCGCTTGATTCTTCTAAAGCTGCATGCTAACCGGGTGGAGATAGTAAACCCAATATCTCCACCCATCTGGGTGAAGATACTGTCACAAAGTCTCCATATTGGGGGGACTTTGTGATAGTAGTCCCTTTTAATGAACACTTACTGATTTAACTTGACCAAAAGGAAATTATAAACCATGTTTTTTACAGAGATGAATTGGCTTTCATTCAGGTTGGTTTCTACCTGACTTTTGTATTGGATTAGTTGTCCATCAGCACCAAACATGGAATGTCCCCATGGTTTGAGAACATACCTCTAAGCATGTATGGTGTGTCCCCATGGTTTGGGAACATGCCACAAGCTCAAGGGACTTGCAATCAGGTGGTTCCCCAAATCAGTTGATAACACAGATTGGTACAACTTACATCTGGACAGCTTGTTTGCCTCCACCACCCCGGATACTTAATTTTCAGACATGTAGTGGATCTTCTTACAAATAAGAACCGGTTATAACTTTATAGGAAAGTCTGCAAACATCGGTCATTAATCTGGGATTGATGCATCCCAGCACTTTTTTGTTTTCATGCATTTTTATTTGTTGTATCTTATTTCTACTTTGTCCAAGTCATTTATTTTTCCGGTTTAGTTTTGTGTGAGTGTGTCTTCTGTTTGGGGACATGGGGACAAGTTAAAATCTTAAAATTTGATTATGGTACATGGTTGTTTTTTTTTTGTTTGTTTGTTTTTGCACTGCGTCTGTCAATATCTTTTAGCAATCAATAAAAAGACTGTTTATCAGCTTTAGAAGTCCTTGCCCGGACGCCGCAGTTGTCATTTCGAACACACTGAGCTGATTACAATGGACGCTGCTTGTAAGTAATAGGATCAGCAACCAGTGTGTGTGCATGGCTACAGCTTGGGTGGATTCTCACTGTTATTATTGGGCTTGTTAAGTTACAGAAAGCCTTCGTAACAGGAAAGGACAGATTTGTTGTGAGTGGTTCACTTTTGCAGAATTGAGAAAACGTATATAGGCTACACTTCAATTCCTAAACTCCTTTAAAGCTCCTTCGTTAGGAGATGACGTAAGGCCGGGTCTGGGAGAGAGCGGCGGCGCATCGAGCTGTTCTCCACGAGGATTACTGGGATATTATAGGTCAGCTCCTTGGGGCATTTTGCTTTAATTAAAGATGGTACTCATTAAGTCATCAGTGTTCCACCTACATTATACTCGCCTTTTCATTTCAACTCATTATTGTTCTGCTGGAGATTTGGTGCGATATAAATTAATAAGAGTGGTTTATGGCATGTGAAGGATTTGCTAATGAAAGCACTGCTTGCACCTGGACTTTGTTATGGAAGAGTGGCAGGAAGGAAAGCCGTGATTTGGAAAAAAATAATAAAATCCGTAAGAAGTCCTGGGTGTCGATAGAACCGTTGTGCACAAACCATCACTCTTCTAGCTGTGATAGAAGAGTGGCGAGAAGAATTGCTACTGAAAGTTTTCACAGGTTGAGACTAAAATTGAAAGTTTTATTTTTTTATTTTTTGCCAAGATGTGCAGGTGGAAGCCAACACTGGAAATCACACCGAACGCCACACCAGCACTGCTAAATGCCATGGCCTTACCTTTTCATTTCATTGTGTCCTAAATCCGTTTGGTACCTACGAAGAAACACTTTCACACTTGTGTACTTAAAGCATCGTGTATCAGTTTATTGTTAAATCTTACAGGAAATTACTTATTTTAACCGCACATTATTTTCTGAAAAAGTTGCAATACACCCGATTTCAGTGTACTTTGGTTCTGATCCAACTACATGAATCATTTGAATTTGCTTTGTTGGACCGGAGGCGCTCCTAAAATAAGCAGAGTGTTTGCTCTCGAGGCCTGGAGTTGGATAACCCTGAACCTGACAGGTGGCGATTGGAAGCAGGTCCGGTATGAAACGTCACCTGGAAGACATCCACATTCCACCCTAGAAAACATCAGGTCCAAAACGAGAGAGGTATGAAAGTGAATGTAGTGGAGATGCTTATCTTCAGCTTGAAAAGGGAAACAATGAGATGGTTAAAGTAAAAAGAAAATTAAAAACCGCTTCACCTTCTCCTTGGAAAATAACACTAAATACACGATTAGAGCTACAACTGGAGGAAACATATTCTAATGAAAAAACTGTCTTGATTTTCTTTTTTTTATGAAGCATTTCCTCACCACGAGTTCTGCGTTTTGACAATATTATAATGCCAGCCATGTGAAAACATTACAAAAACAAAAAGGCAACGATACTCAAATATTGATTAACGCTGGAGGGAAAGTCGTCGTTGATCTAAAATAATCTCAGCGACGTACAAAAACATCCTTAACAAACTGACCGATCTCTACCCAGAATATGTGAATAAATAGATGCCGTTTGTTTCTATAATGGTTATTTAATCTGCGCGGCCTCGAAACAGAAAGCCGCGCTGTGAGAAAACGGAGGAGCTCACGGCTGAGGCAGGCAGCAGGCTTCCCGTCAAACTAAAGACTAAGCCTCCAGATATCTGTCCTCGTTGATAATTGTTACGTCTTTTATTGCTTCACTTTTGTGACTCCACCTTTGTCTTTTCTGTCTCCCAAGCAGGGCAGTCGTTGGACACAGAGAGCCGCTGCCTGATGACAGCAAAGACAACATTACCATTTTCACCCGGATCCTCGACAGGCTGTTGGATGGATACGACAACAGGCTACGTCCTGGGCTCGGAGGTGACCCATGATATTTGTTAGATAAATCACACACAGACAGCGTTTTCAGCCATGATGTTGACGGCTTCAGACTGAGAAACAAGCATGAAGATAACGTGGTGCACAAACACACTTGTCAGGCGTTATAAGAGGTGGTGCATATTCATTTGTGGTGTCTGAGATGTTACTCCTCATTTATTGCTCTCCTAAAGAATATTAGCGACGTATGTAAATGCACTGTGGGGTACTTTAAAGTTGCTGTTCTTCGCTGGGTCTAAATGTTTTGGCACTTGGACTAAAAATGTCAAGTCAAATGGACTCGTGGGGCAAAAGGAAAGGAATATTTCTTTAGTAAAAATGTATTCAAACTACCGTCATATTGTTTTATCTACTCAATAATGTAGTAGTTTAAGGCTACAACCAACAATTATTTTGGTAATCAATTAATCTATTGTTTATTTTGATGATTAATCAATTAATCGTTTAAAAACAAACCTGGCACATTCTGCGGATTTTTAAATTAACCTCTTTGGCCTTCTCATAAAATATTAGAAAAACATTATATGATACATATAAGCAAAAAATTTAATTCCTTTTAAAAATAAGGAATTAAATGCAAAGTTTGTATATACTTTGTGCATTTTTGGTCTAATAGTATTTGAGTTTTTGTGTTCCTTCAGGAAATGGCCTTTTTTGGAGAATCTATGCTCAAGTTAATGATTAATCGACTACTAGATTAGCTGACGATGACTTCAATAATTGATTCATCAGAATTAATATGACTAATGATTTCAACCCTAAATAGTTTTACTAAACAAATAAAGTTGTTAGATTTTTTTTTGTAGAAAGAGATGTCTAAACTACTGTAGAGCAAACACAAAGAGTTTTGTGGGCTCGTCCTAGTAAAAGAAATATTTTTCAAGTGTTTATTGAAAGAAAATGGCAAAAAAATAAATAAATAATTAATTAATTAAGAAGTCACTTTGTTCTTGCAAAAGAATGCAAAACTGTGTGGTTACTTTGCATCAGCATCACCCACCAGGACTAAATTTGCAAAATTAGGGGACGCACAAAATCAATCCGGGGTCGGCAAATGGCCCCCGGGCCGCACTTTGGACACCCGTGATTTAGATGATTTAGATCTTTTCTAATTTAATTCCATTCATTTCATTAATAAAAAAATAAATAATCAGTTGCAGTGGCAACAGGAGGGAGAGGGGGGAGTGGTTGGACTCTCAAGGTCAGTTGCATGTGAAATGTCCTTAAAACAAGAGGAAGTAAGTTGAGGTTGGCGCGTTGCTCTCGCTCGGACGCAGTCAGCAGATACCGCAGCCGAGCTTGGCAAAGCTTACGAAGGTAATATAGGTTTGAAGGTACTTTAAAGCCTCAGGCGGCTTCAGCGTGACCTCCCATGCTGTATGTAGGCACATGCAGAGTCCAAACAGGACTTTTAATTTTCACCACACCGTCTGTCTGTGTTACAGCGAGAAAAAGTTCTATGACGCATCTATTTTTATATCCCTGGAAATGTGTGTTTATTTGTGCTGGTTTGTAGCTCTATAGTGTGATTGTTTACACAAATCCCCCACAAAATTGTCACAACACTTTTTGTAATTTTTCATGAATGTAGTGCCATGTTTAAAAGAATGATGCCGCTGCGAAATCCAGTTTAGCACTCATGGATTTCACGTAGTGAGCGCTACAGCTATATGTTTAGGCTCATTGCTCTTTATTAATCACAACTGGTAAATTAAGCAAATCAAAATAGCATAGTAAAATTCAGACAGCATATAATCTAAAATACTAGTATAATATTGTAATCAAATAATACTAAATAAGTCTTTATTTAACAGAACAGCTACTTTGGCATCCTTTGCATAATTTTGCGTGATTCTATTTCTTATTCTCTGGTAGGTTTTGCAGCATTATGTAATATTCACAATATTGCCACTGTTTAAAAAAATGCAGTGAAATCAACAGAACTTGCATCAAAGCATTTCTGATTCTGGATCCAATTTTTTTGGAAGAAGGAAAATTTGGCTCAGCCTAGGAAGACAGCAAATGGCACTGGCATGAAATCGATGTAATAAACTACAACAATGCGGCACTGAAGGCAATTTTTTAACTCATTTATTTTTTCATACTGTAAATGTTTTTGGCACAGTTGCAGCCTAATGCAAACAAAATGTGTCGCCTTGACCATGGAGGACGCTGTGTGTGTGTTTACTGTCATGAAAATGTGGAGTTTCAGAGCTAAGCAAAGTTTGATTCATTTTAGATGGAGTATAGAATATTTTTTTTGAATTGGTGCAGCAAACTTTGTATTAGGAAATCATATCATTATCGATTAGTTTTTTGTTTTAAAGTTTTGCGGGGTTTTTTCCCCCTTTTTATGACACCTTTAACATTTATTTATACTGCCTAAGCCGTGGGTCGACCATGGTATGGCATGCATTTGTACACATTCTCAAATAAATTCTGCTCTGGACTTTAACTAGACCATTATAAAACATAAATATGCTTTGCTCTAAACCCATTCCCTTTGAGCTCTGGTTGCACGGTCGGTCGTCTTACTAAGTCTGGATTCTTATTTTTTCAGTTTCATCCTATATTTTGTTCTCTCCAAGCTTCTCTGACCCTGCTAAAGAAGAACATCCACCACAGCATGATACTGCCACTACTATGTTTCCCGTTGGTATGGCATATTGAGGGTGATGCTCGGTGTCAGTTTTTCCCCAAATGTATGTTGAAACATTTAACTTCTGTCTTCCATAAAGATCCATTTAATTTTTGGTTGTACCACAACAACAAAAATACAGCTTAGTCTTTTTCTTATTTTGTTTTTTTTTTGTTTCCCATCAATCTCCCTCTGTCCGGGGCGCTTTAGCTGGGAGAGACGACTCGCTGGCCCATGATGAAGTCAGGTCACTCTGTGCGGCTCCGCTATGGAAATTTATTTCCCTCTGGGTGAAAGTCTTTCTTCAATCGCACCCAAATGGCAAATAAGCATATATGTCAGTGAAAATCCCACCAATTAAGGCCATTTGATCCAAATATTCATCCCTCCAGGGACAACACACAGCATAACAGTGAGCCCACATGCTCATCAAGAGGGCTTCATTATTTCTCGACCAGCCAGCTGGAATGTCCATTTCTGCTCTATTGCTTGTTACTCAAGCCTAAAGCCTTCCTGGGGGGTTTACAGTCACCAGGCTGGATAACCTGGTCTCTGTGAACATGCTGGTCATTACCATTTCTCACTAGAATTATGTGAATGATCTGTTCCCACCTGATGTGTTTTTTGGAAATAAGCACAGTTAAGGGAACAAATCTACAAATATTAAGGCCAATGTTGTTTTTCCTGCCTATTAAAGTCATTTTATTCTTCTTTCTGGAGTCAACAAGTGTCTGCCACATTTGTTGGCACCCATAGGAAACATCTAAAAATAAAAAAGGAAATTCAACCTTTTGTTTAGTACATGTATTCATTGGATTTCCTAGAATAATAAAAAAAAAAAACGTAATATTTTAAAGAACAGATTTTGTTTTGGTATTTATTTCACAGTAAATGTTAAGGTCACCAATTATAATCTCACTGACAGAAAACAATCATTTCTTTTTCCCACTAAATAATTGTACTTATATTAAAGACTTCTAATTTTTACATATTCTTTCCACGTGTGATTGAATGTTTACTCTTACTTTTATTCGTGCTTCGTGTTTTAAGGGAAGTTGAGACTTAAAAACTCATTTTCAACAAAAATAGCATAAATGAATCTTTTTCTCCAGTTAAAACCATTGCTTATATATCTACTAGTGATATTTCTCTGCGAGGATGCCCACACATAATTTAAATTAGCTTTTGTCTGAAACGAAAGAAAGAATAGCTACAGATTACTTTAGTTGCTGTCCAGAGTTTATGTCTGTCGTAGAATCTTCAAAAAAAAAAAACAACTAGAAAATGCAATCTCATTTTGTTTTCAGGAGCGTCTCCATCTGTTGTTCAGCTGCCCGGCCGCGGCAGGAACAGAAAGAGGGCGACTTGTTCTGCTAATGCCTAAACCTGCCATGCAAACTGCTGACTTTGTGTTGTGATAATCACATATTTGGAAGAGCCATTTGTGCTGCAGAAATGATTAATGTGGCAGTGGATCTTTTCTCACAGTGGGGCCCTTTGCTAAAGGATTAGAGACTTACCTGTGGGTGGTCGCTCAGATCTGGGACACAGCTAGAGCTGAGGATCCATTCACTTCTGGAGAAAGGGCTCATCTATCTCTAGTTGTTGCTGCTCCACTGGGAACAGCAATTTGTCTCGCCAGTGGCCCAAGAGTCTGCTTGGCATGATTGCCCCAGAGGAGCTGATTCAGCCCACACTGAAGAGGGCAAATTTTTGACTGCCGTGATTCTTATCGCATGCCCTACTTAATGCTGCGTTTAGAGGAATTATTAAATGTTCAGAAAACGTCCCTCACTACTGGGTCATTTACAGCGGGTATAAAATTCTGCTTGTGAGAGCATTTGTTCTATAAAAGACATTCAGTCAGATTTAATTCTGAGCTGAATTTTTCTTTTGGTGATGAATCTCTTTACATAGATGTGGAGTCAGAGTGATGAAAATTAAAAAAGAATTTAAATTTCAGCTGGTTTTTTTGTTTTTTTATTTTAATTACAGAGACATGAAAGTTGAGGCAAAACCGAATTATGTTTAAATCTGCTAAAGATTTCATCCATTTTAGCAAATACGTTAGTGCCATCTATAGAAAAGTGACCGCAGCATGACAGTGCCACCACCATACTTCACAGTGAGTACAGTGTTCTTTTAGTCGTGTGCTGATGCATTGTGATGCCCATGTTACTTTTTGGTTTCACCAGCACATAAATTCACTGTACTTTGCAGAAGCACCTAGAACATTTTCATGTTTGTAATACTCAATGGATTATGCTGCAATAAAGGAACACGCAAAGTAAAGTGTAACTGGGTAGTGGGTGCAACAAAATATTTGTCTTTGAAATTCTTTTACAACGAATAAATGGAAAATCCATGCAGAAAGGCAGCTGTGCTATCAAATGTGCCACTGTGCAGTCTTTAGCCCTAACCCGATAAATTAAGCGAAAAACATTGTGTGGGTGTGAATACTTTCGCAGGATACTGTGTTAACACAACATGCAATAGCGCTATTATGGCTTTAAAAAAAAACTTAAAAAGTGACTGCAAGACAGAGAAAAAGTCCTCCAGTCAGATTCTAATGTGGATAACATGAGTGAAAAGATGTGCGAAGTGCTTGGAACAAAGAGGACACACTGACATATGCTGGATGCCGAGCAGCTGCATTCGCTTCCTGAATCACCAGTCCCTTAGGTATTGCTAAATGTTTTTGGGGCAAGCTAGCTCAAATTAATTTGGGTCAAAAGGGATGTCTTCTTTCCAAAGAAGTCAACTCCAGCGTAGCCCAGAGCAGGTTGTTTTTTTCTATGCTTTGGTGGATGAGCTTCAGTCAAACAAATGGTCGTTTTACTCAGCAGCAGCCTGAGAAGTTGCTCAAAGCAACATCTTGCATCTGAATTGAGGTCAGTGTATATAAACCATTCTCTGCCAAGTCTTGGGATTGTTATAACCAATGCTGTTTAGGACCACTGGAGGATCCATTCGAGCAAATCTGCGATACTCTTAAGCCAACATTATGTTCCGAAACTTGCAGTGTGTAGCTTAACAAGAAAGATGTGGATCGGACAAGATTAGGAACAAAGACACTTTGAATCCATGGATTAAGCTGCAGAGAAATACCCAAAGTATTCACAGAGCATACTTACACTGATAACTCAGTAGGCTTTGCACAGCCTTCCTTTGCCTTTCTGCACCGTGTGAGCCAATATTACATACATAAGTCAAAGTCTGTTAAGGCCCCGGATTATTGCTTAAAAATAGTGCAATGTTTTTAAGTGCTGTTTACAGAGATCTCTGGATCTGAACACTTTTGTTTCCAGTACCAAGAGAAGAAAAGCGCAAAAATCGCGTCTAAGGCTGAGGATCAACCAGGATACAGTCAGACACAAACGCTCATCAATCTTACCGAGTAACCAGGAAGTAAACATAGTGAATCCAGTTGTCTTGGAGAGATGAAGGAGATTTTTCTTTTCTCACAGACTTTTGTCTGTAACTTCACCAGCAGATATGTAAAAGCTTGGGAAATATCTTTATAATTTTAATGAACTATTCTTTCATCTTGAAATAGAAGCTATTTGATAGACCCTTTTGTTGGTTTCATTTATTGGAAGGTTTTGAGATCCTTATTACTTTAGATCAATTATAAGTTAATAATACTAAAGATTTGAAAGTTTGTTTTTGCCGACTACCTGAGGCATTACAATGATTTGTGAATATTATAATATGACCAATTTTTAATTTACGGTAAACTCTTTGCTTTTGTTAGAATACATTATTAGGCTATCCATAGTCCTATTGCTGACTTAAATATTGTTCCAGTGTTTTAGCAGCAAACTCATTTTCAGCACGAAACTAAAGAAAAAAATACATTCTTTCAAATAAATATTCAAACAACTATTTTGTTGCAAATATATGATTCATTTGTGGTGCGAGGAATCTTTATTTTTAAAACCTGAACTTGAATAGCGATGTGCTGTTGTTTTTTTCTCTTTTCTCAGAGAGCGTGACAGAAGTGAGGACAAACATCTACGTGACGAGTTTTGGGCCGGTGTCGGACACAGACATGGTGAGTGTTTCCTTCTTCTTTCCATCTTCTATCTCTAGTTTCCACTGTAAATGGACAAATGAAAGAAAATTCCCCATTTAGCATGTAATCACTTACCATTGTTAAGCCAAAGTAGTTTGGATTGAAACAGCATCTGAAATAACAATGGTAATTTACTTGGCTTTACTTTAGTTTTCTTTATCCAGTAATCAATGTCCGAGCTCATTGGTCAAAATATAAACTATGTATGAAAAAGCATATTTTAAAACATGCTAAATCAGTGAAGTTTAAGGGTGTTTTTACATCTCGTAGTCCAGTAGATTTTATTCAATAGGGGACCAAAGTTGCAATATTTGTTACATTTTCAGCTGGTGCTGTTTGTTTTCACACTACATTGTGTCAAATGATCCGAACCGTTTGAAAAACCTGTTCCTCCCCTCGCCTGTGGTGGCGCTGCACCAAGAACCCTTGAAGGAAATGACAAAAAAAAAAGCCTCTGAAGAAGACACTGAGTGAAACTTTGTTTTTCACAAAATGTAAACAAAAATGGAGTGGCATTAGATTTTAGCGGTTGTAGGATTTTGCTTCTCTTTGGTACAAAACCACAAGCCGTTTCCCCGCACTATCGTTAGACTCGCATGTTTGTTTAGGCTGCATTTACCCAGAATGCCACACATTATAGTTTGCTTCAATTGAACCGAACAGAGACCTGGGATTTGAGGCGGACCAGAGTTCAATTCTTTGAGACAGACTTTCTAGACCAATGAACTAAGAATTGGATTAAAGCAGACTTGACGTTTAACACAAAATACCTCAAAAAAGAGAAACCTTTCCCCTTTTTTTGCTGTTTTTTTTTTTTTTCTTTAAACTTTAAACGGTGATGACAGTTCTGCTGCTGCACAATATAGCACTAAAGAATGTGTAATAGAGTCAAAAGCTCCTTTCAAGCCAGTCCGGATGACCTCTGTTTAATCTTGGGACCCCCTGCGACTTTTGACACATTTGATCATGCAGCTCTAATTGCCCACTGTGGGCTTCAGGTTGTTTCTTTTGCCTGCTTCTGAGCTGCTCTGTCAGCCTGAGTGACACAGCAAGATAGGAACATTGTGGTTTCACTACACAGCTCGTTCATGTACAGTGGTTCAGCTCTTGGTTTCTTTGGAGCAGGTCATGTTTACTCTGTCAGACTGTGATTTCCATGAGCCGGCAAGGATCTCCTGAGGATCTCACTGACTTATGTTAACACCACCGTAGCTGTCTTTTTGTGTTATCGTTAAAATTTACCACGTTTGCTTTATGCCAGCTTACATAATGTTATGCTAGGCCAAGGTTGTTAAAAAATCTAGTTTAGCTGAGCTTAGCAACACTGAGTCAGTGCATCTATCTTTCTTCATTCTGCTGATGCTTACGTCATGCAGCCAGGTGATCTTCATTTCAAGACATCTACACCAGGTTGAGGCCTTGTCTTCACTAATATGTTTCACAAAATGGAGACCTTCTGCTTTTCTGCTCTGTTTCCATTTCTTGTCCACACAAAGAGTTTTTCCACGAGGAGCACTGGGATTTGTAATAATGCTTTCCAGAATGAAGTTTTGGGGGGTTTTTTTAAATGGCATTTGTAGACTGGAGATAAGGCGATTATTAAAAATAATGACATAGAGGCCCAATTTGCGCATACACACTGTTGTTTTCCGTGCTAGAGACCACAACAACAGTAGAGCCGTTTTAATAGGTTACTAAACATCTGCCTCACTTCCTCCCGACTCTGTTTCTGTTAAACTTAAAATGTACATCAAAGACTGTAATGACAGGGAGAACAGAAGCAAATAAAACATGGCCATAGTTTTAGGACGCACTCTATTCTTCTTTATGCTTTGTGTTTGAATAGTGTAGAACGAGACAAAGGTTTAGAACAATGACATTTTAGCATCACCTTGATTTGCCACTGTAGCAAACAATGTTTGATCAATAGCTTAGCCAGGTCTTAGTCACAATTCAGAGACACATGCATACAGAAAATGTTACTCTCATGCCGCATTATTCAGATTCTCTGTCTGCACCAGTGAAGATTTACTCACCTCCACACTTGACTTTTGAACAGATGGCAAAATAATCTGTTTGGTAATTATGCCTTTCTAGTATCCTATTATGGGGCACTTGCAACATTTAATCTCAATTCCCAGAATGCCACTGGGTTCTCATAGTAAAGTCACTGCAAAAGTAACGTTCTCTGTCGTGACGCTGTGGTACACTGAATCCTACACACTCCATTTCAGTAAACATTCACTTTACAAAACAGCAGTTCATAAAAACATGCTTTAAGAACATGACCAGAAAGATAGAAAACTAGAAACAGTGGGGGAAAAAAGCTGTGGAAAAACTAAATGAAAGTACAATGCAGCAAAATACAGGATTTGACTTTCCAAAGAGTTGTGTTCATTTACTCATATTTAGATTTTTATGACATACGTTATTCAATGCATCAAATTACATGGCAAAATTGAAAATAGTATGACAATAGTATCATAACTGTTAAAAAATGTCTCTTATTACAGATTTCTTTATATTTTATTTTACCTAAATTGTTAGTTTTTTGGGGTGGGGGGTTCTGTTGAATTTCTTTCCTGAAAGTGTTTTATAAATCTCTCTCAGGACTGATTTTTTAACTAATTACCTGGCTGGAGCATCTGTCCAGAAGCAGGCAGCTTGTTGGAATACACAATTGTACGACATCTTATTTATTTTACGTACAACCTGCCACTGGATAACACTTAATCTGACAGAAAGCATTCCTTGCTGACGTCATGTAGCACTTAGTGCACTTCTTACCTGTATTCATATCTTAAATATACACCATCGGTAATACATAGTTTTCTGTAAACATACATAGACTCATCTGTAAACTAAGCAATGATTGGTTGTAGCTTTTAATATTTGCACATGACCAAGACAACAATTGGCATATTATTAGCAAATAAGAATGTGGCTTTTCACTACCGTATCTGAGGAATTTAATTATGTGGAAATCTGCAGTGCAAAACTGACACTCTAGTGCTATCTTCTGGGAATCTCTCTTATAGAAAAAAAACAACTCTATCAGCTTATAATATTTTGGTTTTATTTATTCCATCCTGAAAAATAACTCTAAAAAGACATTTACAATCCTCCTGCAGCATTTCTGGCCACATCATACATATTATTTACAGAAAAAGTAAAGAATATCTAACTTAAAGTGAAACGGTGCTTCATCCAGGAGTGTTGTATCATATTTTTATCTGTCCTCATTACAGGAATCCTCGGTTTGAGCCAGATCCCGCTGCTGTGAAGACTCAATATGTGAAACACTCTATTCCCAACTTGCTTTGTGAAAGAATGTTGGCTCACTTGCGTTATTTTAATAGACAGTCCTTTATCTTTTTCAGGACATATCACCTTTGGGGTCTCTCAAAGCTCAGTTATGGATCTAGAATTTTTTATTTATTTTTTTTTCACATGCTTCACTTGGCAGGAACATGAATCAAGTGGAAACAGCTTGGGACACAGAGTCTCACTTGTGATAATGTTTTGGCCAGATAAAAAGATAGTGAGGTCGGTGCGGGTATATCCTGTCGGTCGTCAAAGGCAAAACAAGAACTGCACTCAAACACACACACACACACACACCCCTACACACACACCCCCACATACAAAATGTCTGCTTTGTGGTCTTTTTTTATAAAGTAGGTGTTAAGGTATCATTTAATCCCATGTGTGCTAAACTAACTTTAGATTTAGTATCATGTTTCTATCTGTTCTCAGTACTTATAATTACCCTCCTATATATATCAGCTTATGTATTCAAATAAATATTTTGGGAAAATTGTTTTGAAGATTTTCAAAAACAGAGGGACACACTTTTACATTTTGTGCAACCTTCCAATAAACATTTTACTAACATAATTAATAGGTGTATATGTTGATATTTTTGAAAATCCACAACAAATTGTGCACATTGTTATTTTTCAATTCATTTATCATAATTTCATCATAGTTACTCCACTCTGGAAAAACAACAGTTCAGACTCATCATTTGAAGCCAACATGTATTGATGCTCCTGGTCATGATGCAATCAAGAATAACACATAAGAATCTAACAAATAAGAATATGCATTTGTCTTTACTCTTGCTCTCTAATAATTCCTCCCACTGAATTTGTTTTTATTTTCCTTTTTAGCAGTTAAATCTGAGGCCATTGCATGGGATTACATGACCTCTTGGTCAGTTAAATAAGGGAAGGTAAGGCAAAGCCAGTGGTTATGCACTAAAAGTAGCACAAGTGAATAGTATAAACACCAAAAAGTAAGTCTTGACCACAGACTTAAAGATTTGAAACACTGACCTCAATAACTGTCTACAAACCAGTTGGGCTCCTTCTGAATAAGAGTTTTGTAGAGACTAATTTGAAAAGACTGCCGCATGAATTGGACCACGTTTATTGGGACATATTAGGGGAAGAAAGAAATTCGATGTGCCTTGGGGAAAAACCTCCTACTCAGAGCTGATAAAAGCATATCTAGAGTGGGTCGTGGACGGGGCATGTTAATGTGTTTTCTAAATCACGGGTTTTCAGGCTACAAAACGTGGACCGGTGCAGTGCCTGAGTAGGAAGCAGCACAGATTACTGCTCTGTTCTGGAACGTAAAGGCTCTTTGTCGATCAGCTGAACGGAGAGAAAATGGACAATCCAAACTGTATTTCAGAGGATAATCGGAGGCTTTTAGAAAGAGTGCATGCATATGTTATGCAAATTTGTTGCAATTCTGATTCGTGGAGATACACTGAGAATAACCGCAACCGCAGTACTAGAGGGGGAAAGCGAGACAATTCGCAATATGGTGCAACATGTTAGATGACAGAAGAGAGTTAGAAGAAAACTAAAGTCAACCGGGTTCCACAGTCAGAGAAAAAGGAGCATACATCAGATTTTAATGGTGATTCTTTCAGGGCACAGTGAGATTATTCATGGTGGCCCAAAGGAAGGAGCTGGAGGATGTTCGTATCCCAGGGGTCATGCTGCTAGCGTGGCCCTAAAAAACTGCAGCGCTGGAAGAGAATATTAAAGCTGAAATGTTCCTAGACAGTGCACATTCTATACCCTCGGCATGTCAAACTTTTATGTTGTGTACATCCAATGGTTCAATTACCCCTCACTGTAACATCAAGTGTCCCAAAAATGTCTGCTCTTCTCTCAGCCCTGGGGCCTCTCATCAAGTCTTCACTCTGGCTTCAATACACCACGTCTTCCTTCAGTATCCCGTATGGCAACAGGAGCTACGTTTTACTATTTGGCTTTCTTGGACAAAAATGTCCACATTTTTACACCTACGTCTCATTCTTTGGTAAAGAAAATTGTTAAAAAGCTGAACGTGTTTCTCTTCATCTTCTGCAAGCCTGCAGAGTTGCGTCTCATTCGCATGCGTGCACCGTTGCAGCACATGTACCTGTCTCATGGCGGGCTTTGACAGGCCTGCGCTGATATGAAGCAGTTCAGGTTGTCACGTGTGCCGCGCTCCAGCTTGTTTTGACAAGATGTCAGCGATGGCCTAATCTCCCCAGGTGTGCGCATTTTCTGGGTGCAAACACCCCTGAGAAATGAGATGCTCACGATACATTTGTATGCCCAAAATTCAGGATCCCCGCTCCGCTCCAGGTGTTTACCGAGAAGATGGATATTTGTGCCACTTACGTTTGGAGGTGAACTCCAGGTTTCCATATCAATCATGTTGTCCTTGTTCAAAGGCTGGTAAGCCCAATTACGCCCTTTTCCATACAATACACAAGTTAATGTAGGGTTAGATTTGTTTGTTTTTATCATCCACAATGGAAGTAATAGTTTCCCCCAATGTCTGAGAATGATTTATGTGCGATTACAAACAAGTTGAAAGCAGAGTAGTTTCTGGAAAACAGCAGCTAATAGGACTTCACGCACAGTCACTGAGTAGCTAAGGAGCAAGACTTTAACTTCAAATTACACCTTACAGACTTAATTAATATAAAACAATGAAACAAGACATAAAATGTTAACTTTTAATATGTTTCATTCTAATGGAAGCTTAATCTTTGTTTCGTAGGGACATAACCAACAAATTGCCCTTTTTCTTGACTCATTCTCTGCCAAATGTGTGGAAGAAACTGCGAGATTAGTCGTCATTTAGATTTTAACCAGTTTTGAAAACTAAAGTCTTCCATTTATTCTTAAAATTGTAAATCTACAGATTCCCACTGGGCAAGCCAGTTTTAACCAATCACATTCAGCTGTTCACTGATGAGGTCAGAGATTGAAGGCTAAGCAATTATGGAGAAGGGATAATCCAGGAGTAATTGACTTCAGCGAATGTGTTTTTCGAGGAAATGTCAACCCTGACGTCCTACTTCAAACCTATGCTGAAACTTACATATAATTATGGTCACCAGTATCAAACAGATTGATAAAATGACTGCTTCCTAAAATAAAGTGAGACATTATTTTTATCATACAGCAAGAGAATGTATGAACAGGTTTGTCTTGGGCGGCCAAGAGAAAACCACTTCTCCATAGAGAAGGATTACTTTATCGGGACCTGGCACGGTTTGCAAAGAGGCATCAGAGTGAATAAGATGGAACCAAAGTAAATCGCAACATTACCTCACAAACATATTGAACCAACATGGTGGTGGAGGGACGATGATCTTGGCCAATTTGTAGCTACCGGGCCTGGAGAGTCTTTAGGTCCAATACAAACTCACTTTTCATATGTGATTCTACAAGCTAATGAAGCGTGAGGTATGCTTAGGCTCTCCTATTCTACATTAATTTTTAAAATAAATAACTACAGTATGTAATCTAGCCACTTTAGGTCAAATAGATATAACTTGAGAGCCTGGAAATATCTAGATGAGCTTTATGTCTGGAAAAATAAAACCTAAAACTGAAGGAGGGTGAACTTTAACCTTCATCGTTACCAAAACAGACATGTAGTAGAAATATGCTGAGTGGTGCACTGTCTGTGTTTGTTATCCTCACCTCTTTGACACCAGGCTGGAATGTTTGACCACAGCTGAAACACCAAACGGCAACTCCACTTTGTGCTAGCTGATACTTGGTAGAACATAGAAACTGAGCAGGCAATCAGCAGGCAGTGGACTGGCTGCACTGATGGATTATTTGGTCCATTAACTCTGAGAATGTGAGTTTTCCAAATCAATACGAGTCATGTTTTTTTTTTCCGTTGTGCCGATTCTTTATGATGCAATTTGTGTAATTTATACACTTCTGTTTGCACTCCTAAAATATAACGCCGTGTGCGTTAATTCTTTAAATTGTAGATCCAGAAGCTGTCACACTGGCGTCAGTTAGAAATCTGTTTTATTACTGTGAGTACATCTCTACTGTTTTACTGGTGTGAACACAAGAAATAAGCACAGGTTTTTAAATACGTCTAGAAATATTTGTTTAATATTCATGATTTTTTTTGTGTGTTATGTACCCTTCTATCCATTTTTTTCTACAACTCAACGTGTAGGCGTTTGGTGTGCTTGTGTATATCCCATTAGGCAACAGACAAGAGATAATTAATTTGATTATATTTCTTTTGCTTCCCTATGTCTTCCTTTCTGTATGCTAGCTTTTTGCTGGTCTGTATTTCAACCTCCCTCCTGCATGCTCATCGCTCTACTGTTGAGTAAGAGCTAAACTAAATAAGATCCAAGGCACAAATCTGAAACGTCTCATTTTCCAGCCAATGAGGCTGATCACTAATCTATGTCTACCTTAAAAGTCGTTCACTTAGGATGAGTGTCACATCAGTGTAGGTTCAAACGCTTTCTTCCTTCCTCTGGAAAGATTTTGATAGCTATAACGATATCACGTTAAACCGGTGTCCCCTACTTTATGATCTGTGTGTTTAAGGTTTTTTTTGTTGTTTTTTTTTTTTGCCAGAGGAAGAAAAAGAGTTGAGCTGTGAAGTCATTTTTTACACATGCAGGGTTTTACAATTGGCTGGTAGGTATAATCTGGATTTTTGGCAGTAGAGAGTGAAAAGCTCATTATCTGACAACTACACTTTAATGCTGAAAGAAGATTACGGGAGAAAAGGCCAAAAGTAATTTGCTAGGTAAGAAAACGGGAAAGGCTAAATGAAATGGTCAAAGTGGAAGAAAAGTTTTACGGAGAAGAATAACTAAATAGATTTATATAAATGTTTAAATATATATTTTCTGCCGTTTCTCATTCTTTTAATGGTCTTTTGTTAATTTGTGACTTATGACAAATTCAAAACATCTCCATTTTACGGCGAGCTTCTCTATTTTCTTGAACATTTTACACGTAGACGCATCGCGCGTGACGTGCAGCACAGCGAAATGATAAACAAGCTCGAACCTTAGAGCGCTGGGATGCATGTGAATGTAATTGGAGTTGGTGTGGGATTCACAGCTCGTTGCGAATCTCGCACAGGTTGCTCTCCCAGCAGGGAAAAGCGAACGGCACACGAGAAGTGGAGCGAGGGAGGATGATTTACAACCGGGGGAATAAGGAGGAGTTGTAATTAAAACATTGATAAAGTCTGACTGATGATTGCAATACCCAGAGTGGCAGAGCCAGGTCCAATGCACGTGCAGCCTCCCCTGAAGTGATGTGTGTCATTACCACACAATCGAGCCGCAATGTTAACCCTGGCCTGCTGTGTGCAGATACAAACAAGGCGCCGTTTGTCATCCAAACTATTTCAGTGGAAAAACAGCTGGTGAGTTTTTTTTTCCTCCACATAATACGTCGTCAAAAGCGATACATCAAATCTGCGAAATGTAAAATAAAATACTTTTTTTTTTTTTTTATTGCTCCTGTGTTGCTTCAGCAGTTTCAAAAATAGATTCCAAAGACAAATAAATAAATAAAACAAGCTAGAACTTTGGTGCATAATTTGAAACATTTAAAAAAAACTTCCAGATCTACAGAGAGCGTTAAAGCAAAGTGAGATGGTGGCATTATTGAAATTAGATGTAACGGTTAAACTTCATGAACTCCTTTATTCCAGATAGAAAGCTCCTTTAATATTCTATCAGACACAACCTTCCTGCCATAATCGGCCGCTGTCATTTGTTTAATGTCCAGACTCATTTGGTGGAGTCTGCTGTACATCCTACCTTAACTGCCATCTTATCAGGCCTTTCAGTCGTTTTCATCATTTCCTTTCATCCTCATTAGTTTTGGCCTCGCCACCAGCAGCTGCTTTCCAACTTTGACCAGTATCTATAAAGGAGACGTTTATAGATGTGTGATATTCACATCTTTTTCCTTTGATTTTTAATTTCTTTTTTCCATCTGCACTTTTTTTCATGCAAAACGCTGCGATAACGGTCCAGCAGCGTCTGCGGACAGGGTTCAGAGATTAATCCCAACTTGCAGACATGAAAGGCCTGCTTCGTTCAGACTTAAGATTTATACTTCATTGTGATACGCACTGGAGAATGGTTGCAGGCCTTTTTCGTGCTTCAGTAAATTTTTGGTTGCCGTACGGACGATAGTAGACAGCTTGTGAAAGACGGCTGACTCCACAGCTGAACATATATCCTCTTGTCCACAGGATGTAGAAAAAGAACAGCCTCTCTTTGAAAAAAAAAAAACCCTCCATTATATCTCATGAGGTCAAAAGTTAACGTCAGACTAAGGGTTAGAGCTGCACCTCTGTGTTGACTTGCTAATGTTTATCATGAAAATCATGGATTGGATCATTTACAGCCAGTCCACACGCAGTGCCTACAACAAGTTAAAAACGGTTGTGTTTTTGTTTTTGACCGACTCGACAGCCATGTTGTTTATTCCAACAGGAAGTAAGCTCCAGCTAACATCCTTTTGTCCAGATGACAAAGCAGTAAATATAATGTGAACTATTCTGATGATTCTGTGGTACATGTTCAATTTAAAACCCAATGTCACTGTACAAGTTGTCCTGCCTGAATACAAGCTTCTTCACTGATATTGTTTTTTTTTCTTTAGACAGCCCAGTCCTTTGTGGATGTCACATTTACCGAGTGCCGCTTGATGTCTGACACCTAAAACATCCTCCAGTCAAGAGAAAAGCAATATTGTTCCACTGAATGTTTTATTATTATTCATTTCAGCTCATTAGGCTGCCCACTGTAAATGTAAGCGTTGTATTCTAATCAAATGAGAATCATTTGAAGTGTTATGTTTTTATGCAGTGACTAAGAAGGTGGGATCATGATACTGCATATAAAGGGAACGTATCTGGGAGTCATTATCATACTAAATGAAATTAGGGTTGAAGTTGTGAACAAACAGATGTTACTTCCAAGCTACGCATCATAAAAATGATTAAAAACAAACGTGTTGTTATTGCATTCAAGGCATCTGAGGGTATAAATCATATTCTGTCAGATGAAACCTGGCTGACTCGGTAGCCTATGGATGTATGTAAACATATAGTATATATTATTTATCTTCTTTATTTTTTACTTTGCTGGTTTCTAAATGTAAAATCCCCTTCAAATCTCCTTCATAATAAACTCTCATAATCATGTAAGTAGTTTTATTATTACAGTTAGCATAGATATGTAGTTAAATTTAGGAACAAAAGATAGTCAAACCAAACTGGCTCTATATGGAAGTACAATTAACAAATCATTCTCAGATCTGTGTAATCACAAAATCACCTAAACACAACCTGTCTGACAGCTTGAAGTAGGCTAAACTATTTCCAAAACAAAAATCGAGAACAAATGAGAAAACCAAGCAAAAACATCTCTTAGTGTGGGAATGGTTACAAATGCTTTGGGCTTTTAAGATGGCAGTAAACCATAATGAATCCTTATCCTCAAACGGAGAAGAGTGGAGCAGTGGGGAGCCTTCCCAGGAGTGACCAAGAGTCCAAAAATTACTCACCCAGAACGACTTCTAAAGCTCTCATCTACCTCAGTTAAAGTCAGTGTTCAGATTTCACCAATAAGAAACAGACTGGATGCAAATTGCATCAAAAGGATAGTTTTAAAGGGAAAGAACTCTGCTGAGCAAAGAGGACACATCTTGACGATGATGTGGCTGCAGAAAAACCAATAGTGGAAAAAAAAAAAAACTGGTGCCAACATTCCTCAACAGAGATGAAAAACAAGTATTGCCAGTTGCTGCAAATGCTTGATGTCAGTTGTTAGTGCCAAAGGCGGTACAAGCATTTATGAAATTTCACCTTTTTTTTTTCTTTAATGCATGAAATTATTATTTGTGGTATCTATGTCTGATATAAAAAAAACAAAAAACAAAGACATCTGTGAAGAGTTAAATAGGTTCTGTAAAACTGTAAACATATTAAGCCGATAAAAAAAGGAAGATTTTTATTTTCTTAAATGCAGCCTAGAACACCGATGTTTATGGGGGCGAATCCATTCCCGATTTTCTTTCCTGTAAAGGAAGAGAAATTTAAAAATTATGGTGGGATAGAAGGCTCCTGCTGTCTCCTCCGTCAAGGGGAAATCAATCACTCAGTCCCTGCAGAACACCAGCTGGCATCTGAACCGGCTGTGCCATTTGGCCCTGTGGAGATTGGCTACATTTTTCCTCATTCCTGTCTTTCAATCTTTAAATTATTTCTCAGTGCTTACAGGAGATTTTTTTTGCCACAGGGGACAAAGCAAATAATGGCTTCATCCTCGTCAGATACATTTATTTTATGTTTATTCACCAGAAGCCATTTCATGAAAAATGAACAACGTGAGGATACCCGTGGTTACAGGAAATTACCTGGTACTGCTGGAAAGTTTTGGTCAAATTGTTCTGTGCAGATCAGAAAACAATCAGGGGTTGGGATTTTTTATAATTTGTATGATTTTATTGTTATCTCAGCCTGTGTTAATTCTTTATTTTCTGCGTGGAACATGACTAAACAAACAATAAAGAGCATAGCTTCGTTTCATTTCTGGATTTGTTTGAGTATCTTAGAGATTTGTGTGTTTAGAACAGAATTAAGCCAAAAAATCCAACACAAACAGATTGTAGTAGTAGTGGGGGGGGGGGATGTTTGTCACCTTCTTCCTCTTGTTTCAGTGACGCTCTCTGTAGCCCTATTATAAAAGGGCTTCTGATGCAGTCTGTCTGGTTGCGCCCTAGGTTGTCATGCCGTCAGGAGGTCATTCAAATCAATTAGCATTGTTTAGAGGAGCCCCTGTTGATGTGTTGAGTGGAAGTGGTACGGCCCTCCTGCTGTGCATGATTACTTCCTGTCGTTAAAGCCATTGAGAAATTAATTTATTAGATTTTTCACCAAGGGGGCAGACGATTGCATTCTGTGCGGTGTGAAGTTTGCTTCTGTTGTGAGTAAAATAAAAATAAAAAATTTCCTTGATTGTTAATAATGCGTCCTGTTGCATGGGACAGAGAACTTGTTTTGTTAGCTTGTTATGTTGAAACAATCGGTCCAAGCTGCACAGCTTTTTATTAGGACACCAAGCCTTTGTAATTATTATGAAATAAATTTACGACTACTGAATTCTTGCAGTTTCTCCTCATAATCTTGTTTTCCATGGAGGCAGCAGTAAAGATATTTTGTTGCACAAGCCTTCAAATAATCAATCAGTTGTTTCTCTTTGTAATGTATTTTTCTGCAGTATGTCGTTATGAAAGTAAAGTTAATGAAGCAATTTAGTTTTTGCAAATCCAAAACCGCGTTTTAGAGAACTTAATCAGTGTCTAATATTACAGTCCTTATAATATGGTAATTTTATGCAAAATGAGCACTAAAAAGGCTATTTATGTATGTCTACGTCTATACAATAAACTCAGTTTACATGTACGGCACATCTCAGCAACAAGGCAGTTCAAAGTGCAAAACATTACATCACAGTGGGGACATAAAGAGAAGTAAAAAAGTTACCATCCAGACTAGAAGTAATCAACGTTCCAGCTGTTATTAATCAAAGGCAAACCCTGAACGAAGGGGGATGATTTAAACAAACTCAGCATTTCAGCAGTTTTGCTGTTTTCACTCAGGTGATATACTAGTTTTAGTGAAAATGCTAGCAGCTGTCCAATTGACTGTTCTTAATTTCAGAAATGTTCTTGAAGGAAGACTGACTGTGTAAATGTCTTTATGTGTCTCTGAAGGTTCAGAGAGTCCATCGCTACACATCTAGTTTCTAGCGTATTCTGTTGGATTAGAGGCAGATGTTTTTACAGATAAGATTTGCCTTTTTTGTTAAAAGAAAAACAGATTGCTATCCCTATATATGCATAATAACCAGCTGAAAGAACTATATGCCACTGAACTCACGATGCCGTAGGCCCAGTCCATTCTAGTCAAAGTGTAATTTAGCCTTAATTGCACTGTGGTTTAACTGGTCCATGTAATTGCGGTAATCGGTTTTATACTCCAGTTCTGTAGACATTTCTCTTAACTATTTTGTTTCCAATGTCCTCCCTGTAGGAGTATACCATTGATGTCTTCTTCCGTCAAAGCTGGAGGGACGAGAGGCTTAAGTTCGACGGTCCAATGCAAGTTTTGCCGCTTAACAACCTACTGGCCAGTAAGATCTGGACGCCCGATACCTTCTTTCACAACGGGAAGAAATCTGTGGCCCACAACATGACAACTCCAAACAAACTACTACGACTAGTTGACAACGGCACGCTTCTCTATACAATGAGGTGAGACTGTGTGCTTAAACATCGGTGTGTGTGTGAAGTTTGACAGATGGATGGAATCGCACCGCCTGTGTTTATAAGCACATCTAGTCTGTGTGTTTATTTTTGAGAATGTTGATTACGGATGGAGAATATGAACTTACAATTCTCTCAATATTTTCTGGTATTTGTTGCAATGAAGATAAAAAAAAAATATCTGTTTTTTTGTTTAAAAATCTATAACTGCATACAGTCAGAGCAAATAATCTCTAAAAATAATTTGCTGTCATAAGTCTATTTGAAAACTGAACTGTAAACCATAAAATCACTTACTACAATTTAAAAACATAAACGACATCTGATTCCTTGCAATATCTATAAAGACCTTGAATTAATGTCCTCATTATCCCTCTGAGCTGCACAATTTATTAATTATGACCATCACAACAGTATCAGCATGTGTAATACTGAAAACAAGGACATCTTGGAATGAATATTTGGCAGGATGCTCTATTTCAAGGGCCATACATGCAAATATTGTGGCCAATGTTGAATTTGACTTGTTGGATAAACTTTCACTGTCCCTGTTGGCCACACTTGTGACGATTTGTGGTGACGATGGTGCACCCAAAAGCAGAGCAGCGTTGAGTAGATGATGAATATTTTAATGAAAAATGAAGAACAAAACTTACAAACATCACAGTGAGCCAAAACAGAAAAGCACAGCAGGGCATTAACATGGAAGTAGGAGGGAGATAACAGGAGGAACCAGCAAGGAGTGACTGAGAAGGAGTTGCATATATACTGGGGAGGTTGGTTACTGAACAAGGAACAGATGGCTGATTAGAAATGAGCTGCAGATGTGAGGGGAGAGAGAGAGAAAAAATGCAAACTGGGTGACTAGGATTAATAAAACTAAAGTAACTAAAGGACTAAACTAAGATAAAGCAAAAACAAAGCTGATCTAATCAAAAAAGACACTAAAGAACACAGAATAATAAAATCAAACTCCAAAACAACTCAGGTTCTGACAACTTGATGTATATTTTATGTAGCTACGACAGTAAAGCTCACAAATAAATGAATTGCATATTTTCAAAATGAAGGAATTATATCGCCATATTGTTTCTCTGTTTGTGCAACCCTGATGTCATGGCATTAACATAAATTTTGAACAAAACACTACAATATATTTAAAAAAATCAACAAAAGGAGAGAAAAAACACTCACTAGTCATACTTCTACAGGGGTATTAGCGCAGAGCAATGTTCCCTGTAAGCTGTACGCCTGCGCAATCGCGCACTTCTCGCATATTCTCATAGAAAATGTGTGCAAGTCATAAAATAAAGTCCAGACATCAGTTTTGACTATGGACCAATTAAATATTTTTCTGTACTACGTTGCGATCTAACTCAGTGAGTGACAGGTGTCCAGCCAATGATACGATATGGTTCGCTTTCGCTACGCAGCCAATCATCGCATGCTTTGTGTGTGTGTGTGCCTTGGTCATATGCTCTGTGGCACCGTGCAGATTAGCTAGGTAAGAACAGTGCGGCGGAGTTAAGAGAAAGCTAACACCTTATCATGTCTAAGCGAACAGGCAGTGGGACATCCACTCACCAAGCCAAAGTAAAAAAGAAATGCTCTACTTTTGAGGTTAAATGGCTGTCGGAGTTTGTGCAAATAGAAGAACAGTACAGTGGAAACCTCCTCAGGTGATGGCAGAAATACTGGTGTGATTACTCTTTTTATTAGTAAACTCTGTGATCACATTGATGCTTGTTTTTCAGAGGATGAATTAAAGGAATCGTCTGCATTTGACATTGAAGCATTGAGCTCAGACATTTTGACTTTGGACCAGCAGACATTTGTACACTGGCAAAGAAGTATGAGGCCATTCTCTCCACCCATCCAGACTATGGAGGCCATTAGCAGTCAATATGCTGAATTCAAGTACATAATGAAGCAAAAACCTAAGCAGGGGTCAGTCAGGACATTCTCAGATATGGTGATGCAGCACTTAGATGTGAGGAGCTAAAGGAGATCTCACAGCTTGTGGATATTTGTTCTACATTTCAAACATCCAGTACTGAATATGAAAGGGGATTTAGTTTAATGAATCATATCAAAACAGCATCCAGAAATCATGGAAATCATCAAAAGTGGCACATTTGGACCAGCTGATGCGCATAAAGTCAAAGCAAGAAGCAGAGGGAGCCATCAGCCTGGGCAAAGTGTACAACCACTGGAGAAGTGAGAAGGGCAGATGTGAAAAAACTGTGTAATTAAATATTTTACAATAATTTATACTATATCACAAGCTACAGAACACATTTCATTGTGCAAAATGTCAATGTTTTAATGTGAACAAAAAGTTATGTCTGAAAGGTGTAATGTCTCATTTCTCAGTCTGGCTAAGCGGGTCTCTTACTTATAACATACTACGCATCTCATGAACAGCAATGTTTTTGTTTTTTCATTTTAAGTGGGGCAAATCACTTATATTAAAAGCAAACAAATGAAAATTGTTGATGCAATCTGATTCTTTTAATAAGCCATGCAACTTGCTACGATCCCAGATTTACGACAGATGTAATACTGGTGCGTGGCCACAGTGTGCACATCCGATGAAGCCCATAGTGGTCCTCAGTGTACTCGGGAAGCTTGTGCGTATGATCAGACACATGAAAAAATTAGAGGGAACATTGGCGCAGAGTATCATGGTTTTATTTTTAGCCATTTTGGTTAAAAGTATTTGTAAACTCAGTGTAGTGCAGCCTAATTCAAGCGCACGTAGAAGGATGTTGTGTGTGTGTGTGTTTCTCAGAAGCCTCACACACACTGCAACGATAAACATCTGACGCCGCCAGTGTTGAGCGGGTGTTGTTTGCAGTGGAAAATGAAGCAGGGAACACCCGTACTGAGTAGAACAGCACCGTACCAGGAAGAATTAATTGATATCATCTAATCCTAGCGTTCAATCTTTGAGGCAACTTTCCATGAGACCATCTAGAAGAAATGGTTCTTATAGTGCTCACTATTATCCCTTTGTTCTCTATTAAGTTTCAGTCTAGATGAAGTGGAGTTTAGTTCTGTGATCTCACATGTGGTGGCTGTTCTGTCAACACCAGCAAAGAAATGTGTGATTTAATTGTGAAAAAAAAAAACAAGACTCCATATGGTTTCATAATCAAGTGATGGAGCAAAGTTTGATAATATGTTAAAGGAGATAAATTAATTAATCTTATTTTGATGTGAGACACTAGTTCAATTAATAAGAATGAATCAAGAATAACACCCAGAATGCATTCTGTCATTATTTTTAATCAAGAGTCAAAGAAAACAATATGACTGTTGAGACTGTCTGCAAATCCAAGAGTAAAGAAAGAAAAGATGCATCACTCTTTAACATTCACCAGTGAGCATGGGACTTCCCATCAGCTCATAACAAAGAAGACACAGTTTTCTCACAACTCCGACTGCACCTGTGTCCTTGGACACAGCAGTTCATCAAGTTCAGAGAAGCAACAAGAACTTCTCAGAAAACTTCTGCTATCAGCTTCTGTCAGAACAAGTGAACAAGCCAAAGTTTTGGACTCCTAATATTTTTTGCCCTTTTTCTCCATCTCCACTACTGATCAATGAAACAGAAAGAGAATAGCAGAAAATAAAACCTTGCTTCCATGCTAACAATCAGCACCTACTTACTGAAGGCTTGAAGAACACACTCACATCTCCGCTCCATCCATTTCCTCTGTTACTTGGCACACTGACAGATAACACCGAACATGAGAGGCAGACATGCAACGGATGAATAGAGAACTGGAAACTCAATGGCCTGGAACATTACTGGTATCCATTTAAAAAAAAAAATCTTTAGACTTTTTCTACTTTCCTCTATTAACCATTTAAAGCCTTGTGCTGCATTCAGGTTCACAGTAAAGTATAAATTAAATTAACTTCAAAAATTCCTAAGCATTATATATTCTACTATGGCCAGCTTTTAACAATAACATTAATATAAATAGATTAGCATGCAATCTGTGTTTATGCGAATAAGTGAAAAACGCTCTGATACTTTTTAATCATATTGTAGTTTTTTTCACACACTTAGCTTTGTAAAGTTTTTTTTTGTTGTTGTTGTTAAAAAAAGAAAACAAAACATGTTTTATAGTAAAGTAGGATACACATCATTTCCCAAATAAAGTCTCAAAAATCTACACACCCCTGGAGAAACTTGGAGTTACATAACATTTCCAAACTTTCTCCAACAGGAAATTGAAATGTGTCTAATGTGTTTTGATTAAAAAACAGAACAACAACAAAAAAAACTTTCAGGGTTGATATAAAAAAAAGTAAACAAATATAAAATCGGCAGTGGTGTAGCTGCATGAGTTTGCACACACTTAGGTACTTTATAACATTGTTCTTATTGTTTTTAGTATCTAAGTTGTCCTCGAGTACTGAAAGGAAATAAAATGACATAACAATGAGAAAAGTAGATTTTTTTTTTTCTCAGAATTGAATGAAACTGTAAAGGTCGAATACATGTCAGATTTAATACCACATCATGGAAGTGGCACATACTGGATTTTTTTGGATAGATTGATATCGGTCGCATTTGTGCAAAAAACACAAAAAAACAGCAGATTTGGTTTGCATTTCCCTGCTGAGTGATCGTAACCTATCTGTGCTAAACTACTGCTAAATCACACAATTTCCACCGGGGCTCCTCATATTGCTCATCGCTGGATTTTGTTGGTGCAGATCGGTTTGTCAGATAATGACACTTGGATTTTGTTGTTTATACACTCAGAGAGGATTTACCTGCTGCAACCCAAACCCAACAGAGCCCGTACGCATCGCAAATCCCCGTTTAACCCCAGTGTGTAACACACCACAGTAGAGACTCGTATCACTTTTTGCTCACAGCGCAGGTACAGTATTAGGCTTTAGAATGCAAATCCATCTTATATGAAATGTGGAGTGCTTTGACTTGGCACTCGGTGTTGATTGGCACTTCTCACTAGACAACCGCTTAAATCCAGTTAATCAGCACGTCTGCAGCGGCTCAGAAGGCCTCGGCTTTGCTGGCTTGCGTCGTTATTTTGAATGGAGGGGAGCTGCTATTGTCTGCCAGAGCTGCTGCTGCGGTCTTATTTTTCGGAGAGCATTTATCACTCACTGTCAGCTCGCAACAGTACAACTCCAGCTGTGGTTTTTCTACAACAACTTTGTCCCTGAGAGTGAATGTGAATTTATGAATAAATTAAATCGTCTTCGTTAACACAAACGCGCGCGATTGCGGTTAAAATAAATTAATAAATGAGATGTAAATGAGTGGCAATGAACTAAATTCGGCATCTTATGAATACCAACACGACTTACATAGGAACACTGTGTTGCAAATGCGATCATGCAGCTTTTTAACATTTTGTCATGTTACGCGCACGCACTCCAGTGTATTTTATTCTGATTTTATGTAATAGACCAACACAAGTTTCTTCCCATGTGGAAATTTTGAGTTGCATTCAAACCCCATTAATCAATTTTTAAAGCCACCCTCTTTCTTTCCAATTGTAGCAGCAAGTGCCTAAGGGTTTGCCTTCACATGTCAGTAAAATAGCTCAGGTTCTGTCGGATTGAAGAGAGGGTGTCTGCACAGCCGCCTTTCTCTGGTCTTTCCATGCATTCTCAGTTGGAGTTAGGTCTGAACTTTGACTGAGCCACTCCGCTTTGATCTAAACCATCTTGTTGCAGCTCTGCTTGCATGTGCAGGGATATTGAAGCTCTTCTGCAATCTCAAGTCTTTTGCAGTCTTAACTCTTTATGTCCTAAATTTCAAATCTCCGCCTGGATATTTTTGCTTATTTTAATTGTACGCAGTTCTTTAAATGTCCTGTGAGTACATACTGTATATATTTGCCCATTTTTCCATAGCAACTGGAACTTTCAATATCTAGCAAGTTATTTTCACAATTTACCGTCTATTAAAAGAGCGCCCCTCAGATTAATTTCACTCCCTGCTACGGCGGGAGTGAAATTACCATAATAACCCAATATTGGCTGGAAAGCGCAACGTCTCCCCTTTTCAGAAACCATTGAAATTTTTCAGATAGGGCAAAGTGTGGCGGAATTATTACGGTACTACAAATTTGGCTGGATCACCAGCGCTCCATTTGGTCTGGAAGGGTTAAACAGTTTTGTCTAAGGATTTACCTGTATGATGCATTAGACCATTGCACCATGCTGCATTATTATAGTCATGGACAGACACGCCAAAAGGAAGGCCTGGGCGGAGGTGGCAGAGCAATGTTCCACTATTGCCCCTGCCTCTGTGTCCCTGTCTGTTCAGCTGGAACTGGTGGTGCTGGGATTATCCTGGGAACTGTGGCAGTTTCCCCAGTGGAGGGGCTTGGGCCACATTTCAGCATGATGGGTTCTTGGCTGGCCACCTACGGTTCTCTGGGCTTTGTCAGGCTCACAGTGGGTCACAGAGACCGGACTGAGCTCTGTTGGGGATCCCTCCCCCTTCCAGGGGCGACCTCACATGGAGGGATTGCCCTTGTCTGATGAGGTAAATGTGAAAATATTCAAGGGTGACGAATACCTCCGCAAGGCACCCAATTAGACGTCCGAGAGGTACTTTGTTGAATTTCAGTACACCAATGACCCAAAGAGTCCCAGCCGTAAACTCACTGCTGCATAGCTGCACAAGCACGATTACTAAAACAAAAATGTAAAATGTGAAAAACGCAAGTGAGTGGTCTGTCTGTTTTATCCAACAAATTGTACAGAAGAATATTCCTACACTGTTAAAAGAGTCAATCCGCCTTGACTGTCATGATTAATTACAGAGGATTTATGCACTGAAGGGCATTGTGTTGTGCATGTTTGTGTTCTCTGAATTTAATTTTAAGGTTTGAGACAAGCAGACGTTCATTAGATGTGCTGTACTTGATACCTTGAAAAAAGTTAAAACCAGACGTTAGCAGTAGCTGTACGCTGTTACGTTTTGCTTGAGGAGCAGCTGTGATCTCAATGAGTCTCTCTGAGCGCGCTGGGGCTGTTCCTTTTAGTACCTTTGCGCGAAGTTATGTTTCACAGAGATCTCGCTTCTTTGTTTGCGATCAAAGTAACTCTGGCGTTGCCACCACCTTTGTTTCTGGGAGAATTTGAGTTGCGATCAGGCGCAGGATGAATGACATCAATTAGACGCTGATGTACGAGCTGGGCGATATGCAATGGTGCGATTCTTTCTTTTGATTTGTGCTCTGTCGAGTTAATTTGAGGGTAGTTATCGAGACGCTTATCAGTGAGCGAGGTAGTGCCAGATAGCAACCAGCGGGGTGAGAGGAAAATTGAGGCCACAGGGTTGTTGTAAAGGCAACATGGGGATCTAATGAGAAACATAAAGTTTGCAGTAAAGGTGGAAGTTCTTTATCTCAGGCCACAATGAACTTCACGTGTGGAACGATGTGCCGCAGTAAACCCACCAAATTACTCTAACCTTCTCATTGCCTGACTTGTTTTATTAAGTTCCACAAAGAAATTAAAAATTCATCTGTTGACGTATAAAAATTAAACAAGCAAATCAATTCGCACTGAATCCTTACAGTGCAAAACGTTTCCTCTGCAACAGTACCAGCATTGTTAAGGAATAAGAAATGTGCTTAAACGCAGCATTTACTCACACTGTAATTCTTTACAGTCATTTTCCTTTTTTTCTCAAGTAACCCAATCCTGAGTTGATGTATGGACTGCAAATGCTGTAACTCAGTTAGAATAACCTAATTCTGGGTCCATTTATGGGCAACTCAGTCAGCTGAGGAATGGTTTTATGAGTCTCTGAATCACTTGGATTTGATTTGTGATTAAACATTCATGAATAAGACAATATGAGCTGTTTCTCTGTTTGCTTAGGGGGCATTTTTGTAGCTCGGACTTTGACGCTCCTATTTCGGCTGGGGGACTTAATGCCACAATACCTGTCTATCCGAAAAGTGAAACCTCTCGTGATGCACAGTGGGGAAAAGAAGTATTTGATTATGTTCATTTAATATGTCGTGGAAGAGTGGGCTGAAACCCCAGTGAGTGAAAACCTGGTCAAGAATTACAGGAAACAACAAATTGTGAACTTATTATTAAAAGACAATCAAACCCTGTTTATTATTATTTGTATTTCTAGATACTGCGTCTCAATGCAAATTCCAGATCTCTCCACTCTTTGCAAGTAGAGAAATTGCAATATCGGCATTGTATCAAACACTTACTTTCCCCACTGCATTTGCAGCCGTGGGCTTCCACTCTTTTTGCAGGGTTTGCCGCATCCACCCTGCCGTTAGGTGTATAACGTGTCTCTGCTCTTTCAGGTTGACCATCCATGCAGAGTGCCCCATGCACCTGGAGGACTTCCCGATGGATGCACACGCCTGTCCTTTGAAGTTTGGAAGTTGTAAGTCAGTCCCACGTGTTCGAGTCCAGAGCTCTGTGGAGAAAAAAAATCACACCAAACAGACAAAAGTTATTGTCCTCAGGAGATATTGATTACCTCTTGCTCTTCAGAACTGTTTGCATAACAAACTACTTCGAGCCACTATTGTTTGTAATGAAAGATATGCTGTGAGGAGCTGGAAAAATACCCATGTATTTAACCCAGAGCCAAAGGTTTACTACATAAGGACCGAGATTTAAACACCATTAAAGAGGGAATATTACTCTAATGCATAATAGAGTTAAAGTGCCTGGGCAAACATTAGCCAAGCAGCAAGCAGCTTATTCCAGATATATCTTTACCATAGAACAGATGTCAAGCTTTATTGTAGTTAGCACAGGAATAGAAGAGGTAGATTAATGTTATCACACACTCCGGGCACTGGTCTGCAGGTGAAAACCTGTTCAAATCACCGTCTGGCAGCGTGTTGGATTCATAAACACATACATGTGCCGCTGCAAATCAAGACTGGAGTCACAGCAGCAGGTCTACACGGCCATAATTAAGGTCTTTTTTTTCCTCTCTATTATTGCAAAGTGTAACCCGCTGGCAGGATTAGAAGCAGAAGAAGAGAATCACTACAGTGGGGTGGGTTTATCTGCGTGGTCTTATGAATACTTTGGCAAATTTTACTTCTATCCCATCCACTTATGTTCAGATTTTGTTATCAGAAAGATTCATTTTTCCCCAAACATATCAAAATCTAAATCTGTTCATTTGTTTGAGTGGCGCGGGTACAAAGCAAATTGATATCAAAACACATAATCCAACTAGTTCATAATGCAAACAAGATCAGATTTTGTTTTTAAATAAGTAAGAAAGTAAAGATATTTACAGAGCATTTTAGGCCTTGTCCATTTTCACGTTACAACCATAAATGTCTATGTATTTTATTAGTAGTGCATAACTGTGGAAGTAGTGAAAAGTGGAAGTTGAAGGACATGTTGCTTTCACTGCTTTTGCAAATTAAATCTTTAATACGTGACACCATGGCATTAAGCTTCTTTCATTTAAATTTGTCTTAATGAAATCCGGTACATGATTTTGCTGTCAACCTGAGTGCAAGGTCCCTACTGTGAGACTTAGTGGTGGCAGCAACATGCTGTGGAAAAGCTTTCCTTCAGGAGGGAGAGGGCAGTGGAAGATAACCTGTCAAAAGGTGTGACACCTTACAGCAGAGAAACCCTCCAAAATATGACATGAAACTGTTTACATTGAAGCACATTCATATTTTAGAACGGCCCAGTCAAAGTCCTCACCTAAATTCTAGTGTGAATCATTGGTAATTGTGGGGAAAATCAAGGCATTCAATTGAATTAAGAAAACTATGCATCTATTCAACATTATGTAAGCTGTTTCTTCCACTTCACTGTTGCTATTATCACATAAAATTCAGCTAATATGTACAGATTGTGTTAGTAAGGTAACAAAATGTAAAAAAAAAAAAATAATAATAATAATATTAATAAAGTTCTTGTAGTTCTGGAAAGCCTAACGCTACATCGGCTGCAGGAAAGCCTGTGCATCCTCAGCTCATCCCAGCTGAGATGAAACCCGCAGTTGGACGCTTGTGACCTTTGAGTCCTCAGGCTGCGCCGCGTGAGAAACAATCACTGTGATCATTATAGCCACATGGGCTCAGCAGTGCCTTAGAGAACAATTGTCACTCAACACAGTCTGCCCCCGAGTCAGGAAATTTACCATAAATCCGTATTACTGGGGAAGGATGCCGTGCAGCAGCTCTGCAGCGAAGCTCAGTCCAGCCCGCTCTGACCGAGTTTATCTAAGATGGACAGAAAGACGGCTAACGCGCGTCCTGTGGTTCACATTTCTGCTTTCTTTTTGTTAAAATTCATGATGGTTAGGAAAGACCATCCAGGCTTTTATCAGAGAAACTCTGCATGACTTAAATAGAACATGATCATGTTTGTGTGCGTGTGTGTGCGCTTGAGCGAGTTTTTTGTAATCCAGATATGTCTCCAGTTAAAAATGTGTCTTATCACTGAGAGAAGAATTAGACGAGAGAGAAAAAAGGTTGTTATGCCTTTTTTTATGTAAGGATTTGTTTCTTACGCTAGCAGAGGAGCTTGTAAGTGAAGAGTTTCTCTTGCACTTTGGACTGTCAATTAAAAGTTTTGATTAAAAAAGGAAGAAAAAAAAAATCTAATTGCAGTTTCGTTGCATTTTGGAAACTTTGAGAAAATCTTTCACAATAGAGTGAAAAAGCTGTGCTAGCATGGCTAAAAGGGAGATAGGTTTCTCGAAATTAGCAAAAAATAAAAAAATAAAGTAAATGGCTAAAGCTGGCTAGATAGCAAATAAAGAAAAATATCTATCATCCTGGATTTCTGATTCATAATTAAAGAAAACACATGATCATAACTGATTATGAAAGAGGCAGAAATCTTATTTACACAAATATTACCACATATTCACCACATAGGCAATATGTGGTGGAACATGTGGTAATGTGTTTGCACATATTATCACACGTGTGGTAATGTTATCACATATGGCCATCAATGTGGTAATATGTAGTAACTGTAGTAAATCTGCTACAATAAGATTTTGACATCTAATTCGTCTTTGCTGGGGGTTTTTTATCCTTTCCTTTCGACTCAGATGCGTACACCAACAATGAGGTGATCTACCTGTGGACTCAGGGAGACGAGAGATCTGTCTCTGTGGCAGAGGACGGCTCAAGGCTCAACCAGTATGACTTACTGGGTCACGTCATTGGCAAAGAAACCATCAGCTCCAGCACAGGTATATGCCACGCCACGCCACACTGTAACAGACTAGCTGAAAATCTTTTTTTATTTTGTGCAAAGTATTAGCGCATCATGCTAACGTTTTGCAGGCAGGTCAGGTAGAATTTAAAAACTAGTTTATCACACTATTCCACATTTTGATGAAGTGAAAAGGGTAGAAACACTGGATGAGTCACAGGAAGATGCTTCCATCAGAAAAAAAAGAAGTTTTGCTTTTCTGCTTTTGTTCTGCCATAATTTCAACCGTTTCATTGATGTCAGCTTAGGCCGGCACTATTTTCACCGAGCGCTCTGCTATTTACTTCTGCTTTTTCTGAATTATTTAAATTGTTTGGGTATGCTGCGAAAATGATGACTGTTACCAGTTTTTTGTGCGTTTTTTTTTTTTTTTTTCCCAGGCGAACTGCTCCGCATATTTACAAAGATAATATGAGAAAGTGTGCCAGAGGTGAAGGTTTGCTCAAATGTGTTGAGGCCAGAAAGTCAGCTTTAATAATTGCTCAAATTAAATGTAAATATCTTCTAGCCTAAGCTCTTTGGTGTATAAATGTGTATCTCTTCATCACACTACGGGAGTCATATTATCTTTCACACACAAATGCTTTTATTCTAACACTAGAGAACATAAAGTTTATTACAGCAAATTAAGGCAAAGGTATCGAATTAGCTGTGCCAACAGTGATGCTGATGTTATGGTTTATGAAACATACATAATTGGTGTGGATCTGTTCAAAAGTGCCTTTTGAAAATATTCAGCTTTTTCCCACACTCCCAAAAGTAAACAATATGCAATTTTAATCATGTCTTCTGCTGTGTTTAAAAATGTCTGCTGTGATTATATAGACCTTACCAGAGGGGCCGCTTTTCATTGGCTGATGCCCATTCTACGTGGTCACGTGCGTGGCCGTCTCACAAACACACTTAGCTTCCCGTTAGCTAAGAACAGCATAATGGCAGAACTGATACAACTTCTACACCTTGAAGCCTGTCTGCTACACAGTCTTACGTTAGCTAAACAGATCAATATGCAATGTGTCTGTATCTGACATACACTAAAGATTTTATTTTAGCAGAAAAGGCTTTGGACTAAACTGTTACTTGTGTTAGCCACGCTAGCACCAAGTACAGCTAGTCGGTCAATCATCGCTGTGTTCAGGGAAGCACTGATTAATAATCGAGAAATAAAAATCAAGCCTGGAAACTTGATATCGTAACGGACTGAATGTTATGTTTTTAACGTCTTTGCTCGTCTTGCGGGGTGCAGGCGGTTGCCACGGTAACAGGTTTGCTTAAACTACAAAGAGAGAGAGAGAGTAAAAAGGTAGGAGTGGTTTTGAGGTGATCACCTGTTCGGGTTATTTTACCTTTGTTTCCCTTTGCTGTGGCGCATTACAGCCGCTGTAGTTTCTAAACGTTGGACTAATTACCTCGTTCGTTTGTGAGTTTACGTCATTCACAACAAACATCAAATAGAACAAATATATTTCATTAAATTTTAACAAACAAATGGCTTCTACCGCGTTAATTGTGTGAAATTAAATTAATTATATCCCAGCTTCAGAAGATTTGCCTTTACCTTTACAGAGCTCTTTGGTTCCTCCTATCAGTCTGTAGCTTCTCATATTGACGTCATCAAACCAAATGTCAGATCTACCATAACTGACTGACACCTGCTGGCCTCAGGTTTGCAACCAGCTTGTGACTGAGAAACCAGTAACCTCCTCCCAGATGATGACATGAACTTCTTCTTCTTCTTCTTCTTTTGTTTTTTATTGGCGGCTGGCATCCAACTTAAGGTGCATTTACCGCCACCTACCAGACTGGAGTGTGGTCATCAGAGATCTCAGAGGGAATTAAATCCACCTCAATGATGTGTAGGATGTGCAAATTCACATCCTAACACACTCATTAATACCTGAATTAATGCATGAGCATGCACTGGCATACACACAAATACTTGTTCATATCCTAAATACGACTCATTAACCCAGTGTTATTTAAGAACCTAAATAAGAGATTTCTAACATAACTTGATTTATTATCCAATAGACTAATCATAGACAGTCCTATATTCTTTCTGCTTAGTAACGACTTTAAAATCTGGCGTTCCTCTGAGTATTTATCACATTCTAACAAGACATGCTCCACTGTTTCCACCTGATTGCAATAATTACAAGCCCCATTCTCATGCTTTCCTATTTTAAAGATGACATGAACTTGTTAGTTCCTCTGTCTATTGTAGTAGCTGATATATTGTGAAAATCCGATAGAAATGATGCACTAATCGAGTCATGTTTACATAGAAACTAGAAAATTTCGGAAGAAATTTAGCCGGGGCCTGCCAAGGCGCGCCCGTCGGGCATGGGCCCGGCGTCGTCACGCTACAAATCGGCATCGACGCTAAAGAACGCCGCGACGTAATCAGTGGCACGCGGAGAATCGCAAGAACGTTAAGTGAGGCGGACGTGCACCGTTCAGTATTATAAAGTAAGTATATCAGCTAAAATCAGCAGAAACGCTAATGTTAGCGTCATTCCTTTCATCAGCATGTGGGAAATCACTAGGATATTTTCTGTAATTGATTTACTCCATTCAGTATACTAAACATTGCTAAAAAGTAAAATAAATAGCTAATAGCTTATTGAAGCTAAAATGCTAACGCTAATGAACCTTGCATTGAACTGTTTAGTAACAGTTCAATGCTCATAAACTGCAGGAAGGCAGTTCATTAGCATTTACCTAATGATTGTCACAAATATAAATTTTCAATAACGCACACACACACAACATATCACAGTTTAAAAATATATATTGACCTTATGTTAAAGATTTCTACAAACTTTTTACAGGTAAAGTTTACAATGAACCAAAATTACAACATTTAAAGAATACCATAAATTTAAGAATCTAATGTCTCTGCAATAAAAAGAAATTGCTATCTTTTTTATTTTTAAACAACACCTCATATTGTTAAATAACTGATTTTATGTATTCAAGTTTTAAATATTACATTTGAGTTTGCATGGATGTAAAATTACTGCTCAGTTTAAAAATTACAGTATTTTTAAACTGAGCAGTTTAAAAATATGCTCAGTATTTTTAAACTGCTCAGCTAAACTACGCTCTTTAGCTTGTTAGCTTGTCGATGTTTCAGTTTTATTCGCTGGGAAAATTATTCTTTGTCTGCTTTGAAGATAAGCAGACAAATAATAAAAAACAAGTTTTGATATTAACTCTCAACTTCATTCACAAAACTTTTTCGTTATTTATTACGCAACGAACATGCATTTCACATAAGAACAAAACAATGAGGTGACGTTGCCTGTCCTTGAACACAACGCTGATCCCTCTTCACCCTGTCACCAACTCACACACATCCTCATTGTGTTGTGTTCTGTAAATAAACAAAACACAAGCAAAATCAATAAACTATATGCATATTCCAGTATACTGAGTTTTGGTTTTACATTCATTCTATTTAAATGTAGTTTGTTTGTGCTTACCAATGTTTTCTGGCCGGATGTCAGGCACCGTTTCCCCCTGGTCAGTTCGTCGATGTCTGGTTTTAGTTCTATTCTGTGGCAATCCGCAAAACGGCGTGTAGGTTTTCGTCAGTAATGCGCGATCTGTGCTTGGTCTTGTTTAAAGTCATTATTGAAAACATCTGTTCGCACAGATAGGTGCTTCCAAACGTGGACAAAACACGAGCTGCGTGGAGTCGAAGCTGCGGCATCAAATCAGGGGCAGTAGACGGTAAAAGTAAAAGTCCTCGATTGAAACATCACGGAACTTCGCTCTTTAGCTTCTTAGCTTGTCGATGTTTCAGTTTTATTCGCTGGGAAAATTAATAATCAGCTTGAGGTGACTCTGCTGCACTCTAGTGGCGAGAAGCCGTAATGTTGGTTGGTAAGAATCGGAAGGCATTATGGGATATGTAGTTTGTAGTCCATTCGTGCTCAAAACAATTAATAATCAGCTTGAGGTGACTCTGCTGCACTCTAGTGGCGAGAAGCCGTAATGTTGGTTGGTAAGAATCGGAAGGCATTATGGGATATGTAGTTTGTAGTCCATTCGTGCTCAAAACCTATTTTAAGTCAATCAATGGGGCTGTAAAACGGTGGTAGGGGGGAGAGGGCCACATAAAATGACGTAGCGGGCCACATGTGGCCCGCGGGCCTTGAGTTTGACACATGTGCAATAGAGGATCTATCTGCTGCTCATGCAAAACAGTCTATTTTAATCCCATGTGTAATAGTCATTGGGTTAAATCAGTTATATAATGCTGAAAACGCAAGTAGTTGATGTAAAAATATTCAAGGCTTTTATTTTGAAATTTTCAGTATGCTTCATTTCAAAGGGCCAAACTAATACCATGTGTAACAGTGCTTTGGATGAAAAAGTCAAATAAAGCCAAAAACAGCAATTACCTGATGTAAAAATATTCAAGGCTTTTATTTTGAAATTTTCATCAAGCTTAATTTTAAATTGCCACACTAATCCCATGTGTAACAATTGCTGGGTTAAATCAGTTATATAAAGCTCAAAAGAGCAATTTTCTGATGTAAAAATATTCAAGGCTTTTATTTTGAAATTTTTGTTAAGCTTCATTTCAAAGGGCCAAACTAATACCATGTGTAACAGTGCTTTGGATGAAAAAGTCAAATAAAGCCAAAAACAGCAATTACCTGATGTAAAAATATTCAAGGCTTTTATTTTGAAATTTTCATCAAGCTTAATTTTAAATTGCCACACTAATCCCATGTGTAACAATTGCTGGGTTAAATCAGTTATATAAAGCTCAAAAGAGCAATTTTCTGATGTAAAAATATTCAAGGCTTTTATTTTGAAATTTTTGTTAAGCTTCATTTCAAAGGGCCAAACTAATACCATGTGTAACAGTGCTTTGGATGAAAAAGTCAAATAAAGCCAAAAAGAGCAATTACATGATGTAAAAATATTCAAGGCTTTTATTGTGAAATTTTTGTTAAGCTTCATTTTAAAGTTCAAAACTAATCCCATGTGTAACAGTGCTTTGGATGAAAAAGTCATACAAAGCCAAAAACAGCAATTACATGATGTAAAAATATTCAAGGCTTTTATTTTGAAATTTTCAGTATGCTTCATTTCGGCTTTTATTTTGAAATTTTCAATATGCTTAATTTTAAAGTTCCAAACTAATCCCATGTGTAACAGTTACTGAGTTAAATCAGTTATATACAGCCCATAGCAGCACGTAGTTCTAAAGGCCAGTTCTCAGTCCTGATCTGTTTCAACTGAGGATAGATAGAACTACAACGATGCGTATTTGTAGTCCAAATCAGCAGCCAATAGCCTCTTGAGATCCGTTGCTATGTTAAATAAGTTTCACACCAAGGTGTGAAGTGTTAGTGAAACAGCCTGAGAGCCTCAGAAAATCCTGTCGCATGACTTTGCTCTGAAGCACCGTGACAGAAAACCGTACGGTCTAGATAAATTTCGAAAACATTTTACCGGAGCAGACAGGCGTATCAATGTGAGGACCGATTTTGATACTAATCGTGCGATATTTGTGGGCGTGATGGCGATTTCAAAAATGATTTGGGTTGAAAAAGTTGTCTTCATCTCTCACTCTAAGCAGCCAGAGACGCACTCTAACTTTAGGAAAAATGAGAAACTTTGGGTCGCTTAGAGGCAAATTGTGGACAAACCGTAACTGGTATCGACGAGCCGTCTTCACTTTCGAAGAGATCACAGACGTATCTACAAAATGAAATTTTAATGGCATTTCTAGGTGAATTTGTGACGACACAGCAAATCCTCAAAAATAGGGTATTTCCAGGATTTTTCCCATTGACTTATAATGGGGTTTTTTTCGCAGTTTTTTGCGAATTATGTCGCCACGTTAACCCCAAATCCCACCACAAATAATAGCTCCAATGGCGTGAATTTTCTGCACGTTTTGATACCTCATTTGTAGGTGTGCACCCAGCGGTATGAGCCGCATTAACGGTGACGGAAGAAAAATAAAGAAGAAGACTAGAAAATTTCGGAAGAAATTTAGCCGGGGCCTGCCAAGGCGCGCCCGTCGGTCTGGGCCCGGCGTCGTCACGCCACAAATCGGCGTCGACGCTAAAGAACGCCGCGACGTAATCAGTGGCACGCGGAGAACCGCAAGAACGTTAAGCGAGGCGGACGTGCACCATTCAGTATTATAAAGTAAGTATATCAGCTAAAATCAGCAGAAACGCTAATGTTAGCGTCATTGCTTTCATCAGTATGTGGGAAATCACTAGGATATTTTCTGTAATTGATTTACTCCATTCAGTATACTAAACATTGCTAAAAAGTAAAATAAATAGCTAATAGCTTATTGAAGCTAAAATGCTAACGCTAATGAACCTTGCATTGAACTGTTTAGTAACAGTTCAATGCTCATAAACTGCAGGAAGGCAGTTCATTAGCATTTACCTAATGATTGTCACAAATATAAATTTTCAATAACGCACACACACAACATATCACAGTTTAAAAATATATATTGACCTTATGTTAAAGATTTCTACAAACTTTTTACAGGTAAAGTTTACAATGAACCAAAATTACAACATTTAAAGAATACCATAAATTTAAGAATCTAATGTCTCTGCAATAAAAAGAAATTGCTATCTTTTTTTATTTTTAAACAACACCTCATATTGTTAAATAACTGATTTTATGTATTCAAGTTTTAAATATTACATTTGAGTTTGCATGGATGTAAAATTACTGCTCAGTTTAAAAATTACAGTATTTTTAAACTGAGCAGTTTAAAAATATGCTCAGTATTTTTAAACTGCTCAGCTAAACTTCGCTCTTTAGCTCGTTAGCTTGTCGATGTTTCAGTTTTATTCGCTGGGAAAATTATTCTTTGTCTGCTTTGAAGATAAGCAGACAAATAATAAAAAACAAGTTTTGATATTAACTCTCAACTTCATTCACAAAACTTTTTCGTTATTTATTACACAACGAACATGCATTTCACATAAGAACAAAACAATGAGGTGACGTTGCCTGTCCTTGAACACAACGCTGATCCCTCTTCACCCTGTCACCAACTCACACACATCCTCATTGTGTTGTGTTCTGTAAATAAACAAAACACAAGCAAAATCAATAAACTATATGCATATTCCAGTATACTGAGTTTTGGTTTTACATTCATTCTATTTAAATGTAGTTTGTTCGTGCTTACCAATGTTTTCTGGCCGGATGTCTGGCACCGTTTTCCCCTGGTCAGTTCGTCGATGTCTGGTTTTAGTTCTATTCTGTGGCAATCCGCAAAACGGCGTGTAGGTTTTCGTCAGTAATGCGCGATCTGTGCTTGGTCTTGTTTAAAGTCATTATTGAAAACATCTGTTCGCACGGATAGGTGCTTCCAAACGTGGACAAAACACGAGCTGCATGGAGTCGAAGCTGTGGCATCAAATCAGGGGGCAGTAGACGGTAAAAGTAAAAGTCCTCGATTGAAACATCACAGGACTTCGCTCTTTAGCTTCTTAGCTTGTCGATGTTTCAGTTTTATTCGCTGGGAAAATTAATAATCAGCTTGAGGTGACTCTGCTGCACTCTAGTGGCGAGAAGCCGTAATGTTGGTTGGTAAGAATCGGAAGGCATTATGGGATATGTAGTTTGTAGTCAATTCGTGCTCAAAACCTATTTTAAGTCAATCAATGGGGCTGTAAAACGGTGGTAGGGGGGAGAGGGCCACATAAAATGAGGTAGCGGGCCACCTGTGGCCCGCGGGCCTTGAGTTTGACACATGTGCAATAGAGGATCTATCTGCTGCTCATGCAAAACAGTCTATTTTAATCCCACGTGTAACGGTGCTTTGGATGAAAAAGTCAAATAAAGCCAAAAAGAGCAATTACATGATGTAAAAATATTCAAGGCTTTTATTTTGAAATTTTCATCAAGCTTAATTTTAAATTGCCACACTAATCCCATGTGTAACAATTGCTGGGTTAAATCAGTTATATAAAGCTCAAAAGAGCAATTTTCTGATGTAAAAATATTCAAGGCTTTTATTTTGAAATTTTTGTTAAGCTTCATTTCAAAGGGCCAAACTAATCCCATGTGTAACAGTGCTTTGGATGAAAAAGTCATATAAAGGCAAAAAGCGCAATTATCTGATGTAAAAATATTCAAGGCTTTTATTTTGAAATTATTATTATGCTCCATTTTAAAGTTCCGAACTAATCCCATGTGTAACAGTGCTTTGGATAAAAAAGTCACATAAAGCCAAAAAGCGCAATTATCTGATGTAAAAATATTCAAGGCTTTTATTTTGAAATTATTATTATGCTCCATTTTAAAGTTCCGAACTAATCCCATGTGTAACAGTGCTTTGGATGAAAAAGTCATATACGGCCAAAAAGAGCAATTACATGATGTAAAAATATTCAAGGCTTTTATTTTGAAATTTTCAGTATGATTCATTTCAGAGGGCCAAACTATTCCATTGTGTAACAGTGCTTTGGATAAAAAAGTCACATAAAGCCAAAAAGCGCAATTATCTGATGTAAAAATATTCTAGGCTTTTATTTTGAAATTATTATTATGCTCCATTTTAAAGTTCCGAACTAATCCCATGCGTAACAGTGCTTTGGATGAAAAAGTCATATGCGGCCAAAAAGAGCAATTACATGATGTAAAAATATTCAAGGCTTTTATTTTGAAATTATTATTATGCTCCATTTTAAAGTTCCGAACTAATCCCATGTGTAACAGTGCTTTGGATGAAAAAGTCATACAAAGCCAAAAACAGCAATTACATGATGTAAAAATATTCAAGGCTTTTATTTTGAAATTATTATTATGCTTCATTTTAAAGTTCCGAACTAATCCCATGTGTAACAGTGCTTTGGATGAAAAAGTCATACAAAGCCAAAAAGAGCAATTACATGATGTAAAAATATTCAAGGCTTTTATTTTGAAATTATTATTATGCTCCATTTTAAAGTTCCGAACTAATCCCATGTGTAACAGTGCTTTGGATGAAAAAGTCATATAAAGCCAAAAAGAGCAATTACATGATGTAAAAATATTCAAGGCTTTTATTGTGAAATTTTTGTTAAGCTTCATTTTAAAGTTCAAAACTAATCCCATGTGTAACAGTGCTTTGGATAAAAAAGTCACATAAAGCCAAAAAGCGCAATTATCTGATGTAAAAATATTCAAGGCTTTTATTTTGAAATTATTATTATGCTCCATTTTAAAGTTCCGAACTAATCCCATGCGTAACAGTGCTTTGGATGAAAAAGTCATATGCGGCCAAAAAGAGCAATTACATGATGTAAAAATATTCAAGGCTTTTATTTTGAAATTATTATTATGCTCCATTTTAAAGTTCCGAACTAATCCCATGTGTAACAGTGCTTTGGATGAAAAAGTCATACAAAGCCAAAAACAGCAATTACATGATGTAAAAATATTCAAGGCTTTTATTTTGAAATTATTATTATGCTTCATTTTAAAGTTCCGAACTAATCCCATGTGTAACAGTGCTTTGGATGAAAAAGTCATACAAAGCCAAAAAGAGCAATTACATGATGTAAAAATATTCAAGGCTTTTATTTTGAAATTATTATTATGCTCCATTTTAAAGTTCCGAACTAATCCCATGTGTAACAGTGCTTTGGATGAAAAAGTCATATAAAGCCAAAAAGAGCAATTACATGATGTAAAAATATTCAAGGCTTTTATTGTGAAATTTTTGTTAAGCTTCATTTTAAAGTTCAAAACTAATCCCATGTGTAACAGTTACTGAGTTAAATCAGTTATATACAGCCCATAGCAGCAAGTAGTTATAAAGGCCAGTTAAGTCCTGATCTGTTTCAACTGAGGATAGATAGAACTACAATGATGCGTATTTGTAGTCCAAACCAGCAGCCAATAGCCTCTTGAGATCCGTTGCTATGGCAAATAATGGTCTCAGCAGGGTGTGAGCTCTGAGCTCTGAGCTCTCAAACACACAGTGTGTTTGAGCAAACACGTTTTACTGACAAAAAAGCATTGGAAACAAATCCTTCTTGTTCGGGAACCGTAATACATATTCGAAAAGCGTTTTAAGCGTATGACAGTTCAATGTGTCTTCTGCGATAGTCCCGAGATTCATATCTGTACCTCACTCAGAGCATTTACAGTGATGAGAGAAAGAAATGTTGTGCCCAGATCTGAACCTCGATCGGCTGTCACTGTAATTTGAGCAAAAATGAGAAACTTTGGGTCGCTTAGAGGCAAATTGTGGACAAACCGTAACTGGTATCGACGAGCCGTCTTCACTTTCGAAGAGATCACAGACGTATCTACAAAATGAAATTTGAATGGCATTTCTAGGAGAATTTGTGACGACACAGCAAATCCTCAAAAATAGGGTATTTCTAGGATTTTTCCCATTGAGTTATAATGGGGGTTTTTTCGTAGTTTTTTGCGAATTATGTCGCCACGTTAAGCCCAAATCCCACCACAAATAATAGCTCCAATGGCGTGAATTTTCTGCACGTTTTGATACCTCATTTGTAGGTGTGCACCCAGCGGTACGAGCCGCATTAACGGTTACGGAAGAAAAATAAAGAATTATAACTAGAAAATTTCGGAAGAAATTTAGCCGGGGCCTGCCAAGGCGCGGCCGTGGGGTTCGGGCCCGGCGTCGTCACGCTACAAATCGGCATCGACGCTAAAGAACGCCGCAACGTAACCAATGGCACGCGGAGAACCCCAAGAACATTAAGCAAGGCGGACGTGCACCATGCAGTACGATTTAAAATGTTGTCAAGGCATTAATTTTGGAAGTTTTGTTAAACTTCATTTCAAAGGGCCAAACTAATCCCATGCGTAATAGTCCTTGGGTTAAAATAGTTATATAATGCTCAAAACACAAGTAGCTGATGTAAAAATATTCAAGGCTTTTATTTTGAAATTTTCAGTATGCTTCATTTCAAAGGGCCAAACTAATACCATGTGTAACAGTGCTTTGGATGAAAAAGTCAAATAAAGCCAAAAAGAGCAATTACCTGATGTAAAAATATTCAAGGCTTTTATTTTGAAATTATTATTATGCTCCATTTTAAAGTTCCGAACTAATCCCATGTGTAACATTGCTTTGGATGAAAAAGTCATATACGGCCAATAAGAGCAATTACGTCATGTAAAATATTCAAGGCTTTTATTTTGAAATTATTATTATGCTCCATTTTAAAGTTCCGAACTAATCCCATGTGTAACATTGCTTTGGATGAAAAAGTCATATACGGCCAAAAAAAGCAATTACGTCATGTAAAATATTCAAGGCTTTTATTTTGAAATTTTCAGTATGCTTAATTTTAAAGTTCCAAACTAATCCCATGTGTAACAGTGCTTTGGATGAAAAAGTCACATAAAGCCAAAAACAGCAATTACCTGATGTAAAAATATTCAAGGCTTTTATTTTGAAATTTTTGTTAAGCTTCATTTCAAAGGGCCAAACTAATACCATGTGTAACAGTGCTTTGTATGAAAAAGTCAAATAAAGCCAAAAAGAGCAATTACATGATTTAAAAATATTCAAGGCTTTTATTTTGAAATTTTTGTTAAGCTTCATTTCAAAGGGCCAAACTAATACCACGTGTAACAGTGCTTTGGATGAAAAAGTCAAATAAAGCCAAAAAGAGCAATAACATGATGTAAAAATATTCAAGGCTTTTATTTTGAAATTTTCAGTTTGCTTCATTTTAAAGTTCTGAACTAATACCACGTGTAAGAGTGCTTTGGATGAAAAAGTCAAATAAAGCCAAAAAGAGCAATTACGTCATGTAAAAATATTCAAGGCTTTTATTTTGAAATTATTATTCTCCATTTTAAAGTTCCAAAGTAATCCCATGTGTAACAGTGCTTTGGATGAAAAAGTCAAATAAAGCCAAAAAGAGCAATTACGTCATGTAAAAATATTGAGGGCTTTTATTTTGAAATTTTCAATATGCTTAATTGTAAAGTTCCAAACTAATCCCATGTGTAACAGTGCTTTGGATGAAAAAGTCACATACCGCCAAAAAAAGCAATTACGTCATGTAAAATATTCAAGGCTTTTATTTTGAAATTTTCAGTATGCTTCATTTCAGAGGGCCAAACTAATACCACGTGTAACAGTGCTTTGGATGAAAAAGTCATATACGGCCAAAAAGAGCAATTACGTCATGTAAAATATTCAAGGCTTTTATTTTGAAATTTTCAGTATGCTTAATTTTAAAGTTCCAAACTAATCCCATGTGTAACAGTTACTGAGTTAAATCAGTTATATACAGGCCATAGCAGTTCTAAAGGCCAGTTCAGTCCTGATCTGTTTCAACTGAGTATTCCACTATAGATAGAACTACAATGATGCGTATTTGTAGTCCAAATCAGCAGCCAATAGCCTCTTGAGTTCCGTTGCTATGGTAAATAATGGTCTCAGCAGGGTGTGAGCTCTGAGCTCTGAGCTCTCAAACACACAAGTGTGTTTGAGCAAACACGTTTTACTGAAAAAAAGCATTGGAAACAAATCCTTCTTGTTCGGGAACCGTAATACATATTCGAAAAGCGTTTGCAGCGTTTGACAGTTCAATGTGTCTTCTGCGATAGTCCCGAGATTCATATCTGTACCTCACTCAGAACATTTACAGTGATGAGAGAAAGAAATGTTGTGCCCAGATCTGAACCGAGATGGGCTGTCACTCTAATTTGAAGAAAAATGAGAAACTTTGGGTCGCTTAGAGGCAAATTGTGGACAAACCGTAACTGGTATCGACGAGCCGTCTTCACTTTTGAAGAGATCACAGACGTATCTACAAAATGAAATTTGAATGGCATTTCTAGGTGAATTTGTGACGACACAGCAAATCCTCAAAAATAGGGTATTTCTAGGATTTTTCCCATTGAGTTATAATGGGGTTTTTTTCGTAGTTTTTTGCGAATTATGTCGCCACGTTAACCCCAAATCCCACCACAAGTAATAGCTCCAATGGCGTGAATTTTCTGCACGTTTTGATACCTCATTTGTAGGTGTGCACCCAGCGGTATGAGCCGCATTAACGGTTACGGAAGAAAAATAAAGAATTATAACTAGAAAATTTCGGAAGAAATTTAGCAGGGGCCTGCCAAGGCGCGCCCGTGGGGTTCGGGCCCGGCGTCGTCACGCTACAAATTGGCATCGACGCTTAAGAACGCCGCAACGTAATCAGTGGCACGCGGAGAACCGCAAGAACGTTAAGTAAGGCGGACGTGCACCATTCAGTACGATTTAAAATGTTGTCAAGGCTTTTATTTTGGAAGTTTTGTTAAACTTCATTTTAAAGGGCCAAACTAATCCCATGCGTAATAGTCCTTGGGATAAAATAGTTATATAATGCTCAAAACACAAGTAGCTGATGTAAAAATATTTAAGGCTTTTATTTTGAAATTTTCAGTATGCTTCATTTTAAAGTTCTGAACTAATACCACATGTAAGAGTGCTTTGGATGAAAAAGTCAAATAAAGCCAAAAAGAGCAATTACGTCATGTAAAAATATTCAAGGCTTTTATTTTGAAATTTTCAGTATGCTTCATTTTAAAGTTCTGAACTAATTCCACGTGTAAGAGTGCTTTGGATGAAAAAGTCATATAAAGCCAAAAACAGCAATTACCTGATGTAAAAATATTCAAGGCTTTTATTTTGACATTTTCAGTATGCTTAATTTTAAAGGGCCAAACTAATACCATGTGTAACAGTGCTTTGGATGAAAAAGTCAAATAAAGCCAAAAACAGCAATTACCTGATGTAAAACTATTCAAGGCTTTTATTTTGAAATTTTCAAGTATGCTTCATTTCAAAGGGCCAAGCTAATACCATGTGTAACAGTGCTTTGGATGAAAAAGTCAAATAAAGCCAAAAAGAGCAATTACATGATGTAAAAATATTCAAGGCTTTTATTTTGAAATTTTCAGTATGCTTCATTTCAAAGGGCCAAACTAATACCATGTGTAACAGTGCTTTGGATGAAAAAGTCAAATAAAGCCAAAAAGAGCAATTACGTAATGTAAAAATATTCAAGGCTTTTATTTTGAAATTTTCAGTATGCTTCATTTCAAAGTTCCGAACTAATACCACGTGTAACAGTGCTTTGGATGAAAAAGTCAAATAAAGCCAAAAAGAGCAATTACTTCATGTAAAAAATATTCAAGGCTTTTATTTTGAAATTTTCTGTATGCTTCATTTCAAAGGGCCAAACTAATACCATGTGTAACAGTGCTTTGGATGAAAAAGTCAAATAAAGCCAAAAAGAGCAATTACATGATGTAAAAATATTCAAGGCTTTTATTTTGAATCTATTATTATGCTCCATTTTAAAGTTCCGAACTAATCCCATGTGTAACAGTGCTTTGCATGAAAAAGTCATATACGGCCAAAAAAAGCAATTACATGATGTAAAAATATTCAAGGCTTTTATTTTGAAATTTTCAGTATGCTTCATTTCAGAGGGCCAAACTAATACCACGTGTAACAGTGCTTTGGATGAAAAAGTCACATAAAGCCAAAAACAGCAATTACCTGATGTAAAAATATTCAAGGCTTTTATTTTGAAATTATTATTATGCTCCATTTTAAAGTTCCGAACTAATCCCATGTGTAACATTGCTTTGGATGAAAAAGTCATATACGGCCAAAAAGAGCAATTACGTCATGTAAAATATTCAAGGCTTTTATTTTGAAATTTTCAGTATGCTTAATTTTAAAGTTCCAAACTAATCCCATGTGTAACAGTGCTTTGGATGGAAAAGTCAAATAAAGCCAAAAAGAGCAATTACGTCATGTAAAAATATTCAGGGCTTTTATTTTGAAATTTTCAATATGCTTAATTTTAAAGTTCCAAACTAATCCCATGTGTAACAGTTACTAAGTTAAATCAGTTATATACAGCCCATAGCAGCAAGTAGTTCTAAAGGCCAGTTCTCAGTCCTGATCTGTTTCAACTGAGGATAGATAGAACTACAATGATGCGTATTTGTAGTCCAAACCAGCAGCCAATAGCCTCTTGAGATCCGTTGCTATGTTAAATAAGTTTCACACCAAGGTGTGAAGTGTTAGTGAAAGAGCCTGAGAGCCTCGAAAATCCTGTCGCATGACTTTGCTCTGAAGCACCGTGACAGAAAACCGTACGGTCTAGATAAATTTCGAAAACATTTTACCGGAGCAGACAGGCGTATCAATGTCAGGACCGATTTTGATACTAATCGTGCGATATTTGTGGGCGTGATGGCGATTTCAAAAATGATTTGGGTTGAAAAAGTTGTCTTGATCTCTCACTCTAAGCAGTGAGAGAAGCACTCTAACTTTAGGAAAAATGAGAAACTTTGGGTCGCTTAGAGACAAATTGTGGACAAACCGTAACTGGTATCGACGAGCCGTCTTCACTTTCGAAGAGATCACAGACGTATCTACAAAATGAAATTTGAATGGCATTTCTAGGTGAATTTGTGACGACACAGAAAATCCTCAAAAATAGGGTATTTCCAGGATTTTTCCCATTGACTTATAATGGGTTTTTTTTCGTAGTTTTTTGCGAATTATGTCGCCACGTTAACCCCAAATCCCACCAAAAATAATAGCTCCAATGGCGTGAATTTTCTGCACGTTTTGATACCTCATTTGTAGGTGTGCACCCAGCGGTATGAGCCGCATTAACGGTGACGGAAGAAAAATAAAGAAGAAGAATATTAAAGAGACGCTTCTCTCCGACAATAGTAATAGGTTCCTGCCATTGCTTTGCATGGCAGGCCCCAACTAGAAAATTTCGGAAGAAATTTAGCCGGGGCCTGCCAAGGCGCGCCCGTCGGGCATGGGCCCGGCGTCGTCACGCCACAAATCGGCGTCGACGCTAAAGAACGCCGCGACGTAATCAGTGGCACGCGGAGAACCGCAAGAACGTTAAGCGAGGCGGACGTGCACCATTCAGTATTATAAAGTAAGTATATCAGCTAAAATCAGCAGAAACGCTAATGTTAGCGTCATTGCTTTCATCAGTATGTGGGAAATCACTAGGATATTTTCTGTAATTGATTTACTCCATTCAGTATACTAAACATTGCTAAAAAGTAAAATAAATAGCTAATAGCTTATTGAAGCTAAAATGCTAACGCTAATGAACCTTGCATTGAACTGTTTAGTAACAGTTCAATGCTCATAAACTGCAGGAAGGCAGTTCATTAGCATTTACCTAATGATTGTCACAAATATAAATTTTCAATAACGCACACACACAACATATCACAGTTTAAAAATATATATTGACCTTATGTTAAAGATTTCTACAAACTTTTTACAGGTAAAGTTTACAATGAACCAAAATTACAACATTTAAAGAATACCATAAATTTAAGAATCTAATGTCTCTGCAATAAAAAGAAATTGCTATCTTTTTTATTTTTAAACAACACCTCATATTGTTAAATAACTGATTTTATGTATTCAAGTTTTAAATATTACATTTGAGTTTGCATGGATGTAAAATTACTGCTCAGTTTAAAAATTACAGTATTTTTAAACTGAGCAGTTTAAAAATATGCTCAGTATTTTTAAACTGCTCAGCTAAACTTCGCTCTTTAGCTCGTTAGCTTGTCGATGTTTCAGTTTTATTCGCTGGGAAAATTATTCTTTGTCTGCTTTGAAGATAAGCAGACAAATAATAAAAAACAAGTTTTGATATTAACTCTCAACTTCATTCACAAAACTTTTTCGTTATTTATTACACAACGAACATGCATTTCACATAAGAACAAAACAATGAGGTGACGTTGCCTGTCCTTGAACACAACGCTGATCCCTCTTCACCCTGTCACCAACTCACACACATCCTCATTGTGTTGTGTTCTGTAAATAAACACAAAACACAAGCAAAATCAATAAACTATATGCATATTCCAGTATACTGAGTTTTGGTTTTACATTCATTCTATTTAAATGTAGTTTGTTTGTGCTTACCAATGTTTTCTGGCCGGATGTCAGGCACCGTTTTCCCCTGGTCGGTTCGTCCATGTCTGGTTTTAGTTCTGTTCTGTGGCAATCCGCAAAACGGCGTGTAGGTTTTCGTCAGTAATGCGCGATCTGGTCTTGGTCTTGTTTAAAGTCATTATTGAAAACATCTGTTCGCACAGATAGGTGCTTCCAAACGTGGACAAAACACGAGCTGCGTGGAGTCGAAGCTGCGGCATCAAATCAGGGGCAGTAGACGGTAAAAGTAAAAGTCCTCGATTGAAACATCACGGAACTTCGCTCTTTAGCTTCTTAGCTTGTCGATGTTTCAGTTTTATTCGCTGGGAAAATTAATAATCAGCTTGAGGTGACTCTGCTGCACTCTAGTGGCGAGAAGCCGTAATGTTGGTTGGTAAGAATCGGAAGGCATTATGGGATATGTAGTTTGTAGTCAATTCGTGCTCAAAACCTATTTTAAGTCAATCAATGGGGCTGTAAAACGGTGGTAGGGGGGAGAGGGCCACATAAAATGACGTAGCGGGCCACATGTGGCCCGCGGGCCTTGAGTTTGACACATGTGCAATAGAGGATCTATCTGCTGCTCATGCAAAACAGTCTATTTTAATCCCATGTGTAATAGTCATTGGGTTAAATCAGTTATATAATGCTGAAAACGCAAGTAGTTGATGTAAAAATATTCAAGGCTTTTATTTTGAAATTTTCAGTATGCTTCATTTCAAAGGGCCAAACTAATACCATGTGTAACAGTGCTTTGGATGAAAAAGTCAAATAAAGCCAAAAACAGCAATTACCTGATGTAAAAATATTCAAGGCTTTTATTTTGAAATTTTCATCAAGCTTAATTTTAAATTGCCACACTAATCCCATGTGTAACAATTGCTGGGTTAAATCAGTTATATAAAGCTCAAAAGAGCAATTTTCTGATGTAAAAATATTCAAGGCTTTTATTTTGAAATTTTTGTTAAGCTTCATTTCAAAGGGCCAAACTAATACCATGTGTAACAGTGCTTTGGATGAAAAAGTCAAATAAAGCCAAAAAGAGCAATTACATGATGTAAAAATATTCAAGGCTTTTATTGTGAAATTTTTGTTAAGCTTCATTTTAAAGTTCAAAACTAATCCCATGTGTAACAGTGCTTTGGATGAAAAAGTCATACAAAGCCAAAAACAGCAATTACATGATGTAAAAATATTCAAGGCTTTTATTTTGAAATTTTCAGTATGCTTCATTTCGGCTTTTATTTTGAAATTTTCAATATGCTTAATTTTAAAGTTCCAAACTAATCCCATGTGTAACAATTGCTGGGTTAAATCAGTTATATAAAGCTCAAAAGAGCAATTTTCTGATGTAAAAATATTCAAGGCTTTTATTTTGAATTTTTTGTTAAGCTTCATTTCACAGGGCCAAACTAATACCATGTGTAACAGTGCTTTGGATGAAAAAGTCAAATAAAGCCAAAAAGAGCAATTACATGATGTAAAAATATTCAAGGCTTTTATTGTGAAATTTTCATCAAGCTTAATTTTAAATTGCCACACTAATCCCATGTGTAACAATTGCTGGGTTAAATCAGTTATATAAAGCTCAAAAGAGCAATTTTCTGATGTAAAAATATTCAAGGCTTTTATTTTGAATTTTTTGTTAAGCTTCATTTTAAAGTTCAAAACTAATCCCATGTGTAACAGTTACTGAGTTAAATCAGTTATATACAGCCCATAGCAGCACGTAGTTCTAAAGGCCAGTTCAGTCCTGATCTGTTTCAACTGAGGATAGATAGAACTACAATGATGCGTATTTGTAGTCCAAACCAGCAGCCAATAGCCTCTTGAGTTCCGTTGCTATGTTAAATAAGTTTCACACCAAGGTGTGAAGTGTTAGTGAAAGAGCCTGAGAGCCTCAGAAAATCCTGTCGCATGACTTTGCTCTGAAGCACCGTGACAGAAAACCGTACGGTCTAGATAAATTTCGAAAACATTTTACCGGAGCAGACAGGCGTATCAATGTCAGGACCGATTTTGATACTAATCGTGCGATATTTGTGGGCGTGATGGCGATTTCAAAAATGATTTGGGCTGAAAAAGTTGTCTTCATCTCTCACTCTAATCAGCGAGAGAAGCACTCTAACTTTAGGAAAAATGAGAAACTTTGGGTCGCTTAGAGACAAATTGTGGACAAACCGTAACTGGTATCGACGAGCCGTCTTCACTTTCGAAGAGATCACAGACGTATCTACAAAATGAAATTTGAATGGCATTTCTAGGTGAATTTGTGACGACACAGAAAATCCTCAAAAATAGGGTATTTCCAGGATTTTTCCCATTGACTTATAATGGGGTTTTTTTCGTAGTTTTTTGCGAATTATGTCGCCACGTTAACCCCAAATCCCACCAAAAATAATAGCTCCAATGGCGTGAATTTTCTGCACGTTTTGATACCTCATTTGTAGGTGTGCACCCAGCGGTATGAGCCGCATTAACGGTTACGGAAGAAAAATAAAGAATTATAAAGAGACACTTTGTTGGGTGTAGAGTAATAGGTTCCTGCCATTGCTTTGCATGGCAGGCCCCAATTAAAGAGACACTTTCTCCGACAATAGCAATAGGTTCCTGCCATTGCTTTGCATGGCAGGCCCCAACAAGGCACCGCGAGGCTTTGCTTGTGAGACTTGCGGTCACGTGGGTCGGTTGTGGGCGGAGCTTGGTAAGGTCCATTTCCACGGTTACCATGGAAATCTCTGTGTTTTCTGTACATTTGTATCTTAATCCTGCTTAAGGGAAAAACCTTAGACAGACCTGAAGGAACCCGGGATGTAATGCAACCCTTAGAAAACGTTGAGTCTTGAGGCAATAGTCAATGACTAAGTGCAATATTGGTCAACACTCGTGGGTATAGAAATAGATTCTTCCAGGTTAGCTTGCAGTGTAAGGCAGCTGAAGGCCGAACAACCTGGTGAACCTGCTGTTTGTTAAAACCGAGATCAATTAAAGCCTGGAGTCTGCTGATGGTCTCTGAGGTTTCTCAGTGAATCATCTTAACATCTGTATACAGTCAGAGCTGTACACAAGCAAAGACCAGTGTTAAATAAACAAATTACAGCATTTTACATGTTATGTGATAGATCAACGCAAGGAAATCTGAAAAGTGTGGTGTGTATTTGGATTCAGCCCACCTGAGTCGATATTCTGTACCTCTAACAGCTCCAAACTTCTCGACACTAAACTTTTTTTAACCCATTTTTCTTAAAATAGCTTCAGCTGTTGTTCCACTGGAAGTCAAAACTTTGCTTGGTTTATATTTTCAGCCTCTTAAAGGTTCATTTCCACTGCGGAAACAAAATTAAAATCAGACAAAAGTGGGTACAAATCTAAGAATGGCTGCTAAGAATGTTTTACGTCATAGTTTGCAATTAAACATTCTCTTGATTCTTAGCAGTTTGCATTTAAATACATTTTGAAAAATAGTAATCCTTATGGGAGCTTGGACGTACAACAATTTCATCTCCAGGGACACAGAGAGGATGAATAATGAACTCATAAAAGCCTTTTTAAGATATTTTACAGGTAACATTAGAATATTCTTAAGTGTTCATGTTCTGAGATAAAGATTAGCATTTTTGCAATGCCCCAGGATTTTAAGTCTGACTGGAGCAGACAAGCTGCTGCAGCATGTGGGTGTGTGGAAGAAACTCCTACAAGAAATCTCAAAGGCTTTAATTATTATAGATATGTGAATTACCGAAAACTTATTCAGTGCTAAAACTGGTTTTCATTTAGTTTCTTTGCTTAAAGACCATGAAATTGTGATAAATTGTGTCTTCAGATAGCTGAGAAGCTGAAAGCGAGGATTCTACCCGCACATTTCCGCCCTGTTTGGAGTCGCCGTCTGCGGCTTTTAAACCAGAAAACAATCTGAGACGAGTTGCTGTTTTCGTCACATTTCACAGTTTTTATGGCCGCTGCATTAAGCGGGGAGATCTGCACTCCCAGGTGAATCAAAAAACAATTCAGAAGATTAAAATCGAGGGGGGGAAATGACCCAATAACCAAAATGACCTTTATCAATCAATCAATAAGGCATTTCAAAATGCTTTATATCATAAAAACACAAAGTCATAGAACACAGTCAACAATTAAAACGTTACATTTTGTCAAGTGCCGTCAATCACATCAGATTGTTGATTAGTGTTTCATTGATTATGTTTCAAAAGCAACTCTAAACAGGCGGGCTTTCAGTCTAGACTGAAAGGAACTCAGTGTTTCTGCTCTTTTGCAGTTTTCTGGAAGTTTGTTCCAGATCTACGGTGCATAGAAGCTGAACGTCTCTATGCTTGGCTCTGGTTTTTACACATTTGCTGCCAGAATCCCTCTGCATTTAGCTCGATCTATCTCACTATCAATTCTGAAGCAGTTTCCTGTGCATTGAGAAGAAAAATCTTCCCGCAGCATGATACTGCCGCCACCATGTTGCGCCCTGGGGACAGAATTAAAATTGTGGAGAGCACTTTATTTCTCTTTTTTTTTTTGTAAACTTCACTTAAATATGTGCTATAACAATACAATAATACTTATACAGGATTCTGACATCCCGTATAACCACAGCTGTCATGTGAAGTTTTTTATTTGTCAGTAGAAGCACTGACACGATGTGGCAGTTTGACGTAAAACTGCCGCATCAGGCAGCTGAGAGGAAGACCTTGGTGCAAAGCTGATGATAAAAGCTTGTTTCTGTAAATCATTGGGAAGAGGCGCAGCTTACAACTGAGGCGCAGCGACCTCCTTTTCAGAAAGGTTTAACCTCAGAACTGAAGCTGTTTGCAGATGTAGCTCTCAGGAGGCGACTCGCAGCGTTTCCGGAGATCTGTCAGACTTCAGGTGTGACAGAACAACAAACAAAACACACCTGTGCTTCGCTCACACTTTGCAAGACTTTTAAATAACCGTATTTCTTACCGAGCGAGAACGTCCTGCGCAGTCGATTTGACCGCGGCGGCTCTTTAATGCTTCAAAAACACAGGGAACTTTTAGGAGCGCCTAAACTACTTTTGTTGAACTGGTTTAGTCTAAAAAAAAAAATCAAAAAATTTTTTCAAGTTAGTTTCTAACGAAGTGCAGAGCGGGGCTGAGGGAAGTTTGAGCCTCTTCAGTCGTGGTCGGATTCTGGTCAGAGGAACCACCTCAGGGAAACTGGAGCCTCTCGTATCTCTGCAACACAGATTGCAAAAGCAGGAGTGAGAGCCAACGCTCAGGGAAAGTGTGAATCTGGCCGTTTGCTGCCATCAGTGACAAATACAAACACTGGAGAATGATGCAGGCTCACACTCTCCACAAAAATATATATCTACATATAAGAGTGGCACAAAGGACAATGTCAATGTTCTGTAAACGGGTTAAGCCACCTGAATAACTGCTGACTTACTTGTGGTTTTGAATCTCCTTTGAGGTGCGGCACGCTGCATTCTGATATTACCCAAATGTACCAGGAGGCTTTTAAAATTCAAATTAATGTGCTGAAAATGAAAAGTCCATAAAAACATCTTTCTCCGACTGGATGTTTTTCCCCACTCATGCTTGATTGCACTTCTCTCGTTGATGGAAAGGCACACATGTTTTTTTCTTTTGTTTTTTTTTTGGTTTGTTTGTTTTGTTGGTGGGTTTTTTTGGCCATGGCGACTAATTAAACACATCTGAAATCATCAAAATCTCCAACAAGCAAGCTTAATTTACAAGTTACTTTGATCTTTAATTAGGGTTGCATTCAAATCCTTTTTCAGTTTTTTTTAAAAAAAGATTTTAGTGTAACAATTTTGTGCTGTAACTACGTCTGAAGAAAAGTCTTTACAACTTGTTCTGTCTCTCTGCCTCTGTTTTTGTTTCCTGCAGGAGAATATGTAGTGATGACGACATATTTCCATTTGAAAAGGAAAATTGGCTATTTTGTGATTCAAACCTACCTTCCGTGCATCATGACAGTGATACTGTCTCAGGTCTCCTTCTGGCTTAACAGGGAATCGGTTCCTGCCCGCACTGTGTTTGGTGAGTGCCGCTAATTGCTAGTTGGTTTCTTGATCGGTTAAGAATATTTTCGGGACGACCAAACAAAGTTTCCATATAATGCAAAAAATCCACATGCAACGGCTTCCTTCCCCTTGCTTAAAGTGTTGCTACTTTGTGAGTTTTTAGTTGAAAATGTGCTATTTTACAAGCAACAAAGCAGGAAATGAGAAGACATTTATTTCTGAGATAATGTCTAAGAAGAGACTTAAATCAAATCAACAACTATAGCCATAAAAAAATTAAATAAGATTCTTGATAGAGGTAGCAAGCTTGAATCCTTCAGAACATAAAAGAATTACAATATATTTATTTACAGTTTGTTTTTATTGGAGAGGCATTAGAAAATATGAAATAAAAGTTGTAATCACTCTGTCCAATGTTCCTCCAAGTGGCTTTTAATCAACCTTCACATATTGATCCGACTAAAGAGCGGTCTTTCTAAAAAAATGTGGCGTTTATTTATCTTTTATCTTCTCTTATGGTCTTTTACCAGTTTTTTTTATCATGAAATATGATTCAATCAATGTAGGGATTTATTATTGTAAATAACTCTGTTCTTCTCAGCTCTGAGAATGAATATTCACTCTGCTCACCAAACCTATTTTCCTTTTAGCAAAATACTGTAACTAACTTTTAATATAATTCTTAGTATCTAGGTGTTGCTGTGTTTTTTGTTATGATTCCTCAGTCGTGTCTCACTGAAACGGGTTGACCTCCCTGCTCTTCGATTTCAATCATCCCCCTCTGCCTTTTTTGTCCAACCGTACATGTCCATTTTTATGAGATAAGATAGATTGGAACGGAGACAGGATTGTTTTTATGTGGTTGGATGGGCAGCCATTGTCCGAGCCAAATCTCATTCCCGCCACTGCTAAGTGACAAGGCTGGGATGTGAAATGATCTGTGAAATTTTCAGTTTACACCTCAGTGGATTCATTTCCCAATTAATATCATTTTAGTAGACAGAGATCTGCTGTTCGCTTTTCACAATCTAAACTTTTTGCTGACGATGACACCGGCCCGTTAATGACGCAGCTTGTACCAAGTGTACAGTCGGGCTCGGCGTTACCCACATCCCGATCAAATTTAGATTTATGTCTTATTTTTATTCTTCCAAGGATCTTGTTTCTGATTGGAAATGACACATGAATCTCAATCTACAAGGGGAATCGATTTAAGGAAGAAAATTCTTCTTTTTTATTCACATTTTAAGAAAGGAAATGTGTTGAAAATCAGACGGAAACGTTATTTACAACAATCAAGTGCTTGTCATTTCTGACCAGCTTTTTTATTTTTCACTATTTCACCAGTTTTTAAGGTTGGGAGACCTTTTAATCTTTATCTCCCTCCACAGATTCTACATCAGTTTCATGGCACAACTCTGGGCCACTCAAAAGCATCAATATTACTTCCAGTCAGAATAAACGATTTGATAAAAGTAAATGAGTCCTTTAAAGCTAAATCTGCCAGAGGAGTGAATCGCTTTGAGCCAAACCAGCAGAAAGCTCACTTCTTTCTGAACAAACGGAAGCCAAAATAAAATGTGGTTATATAATGTTTTTGTTTCTTTTAATTATTTATTGCAACTTGATGGTTTATTCTTTCAAATTCCTCTCAACTCACCGCCATAGAGCGCTCCACTTATCCATTTATCATTTATTTAACAATTCTTGCATCAGACTTGTTTAAGACAGAATAAAAAGGAAAAAAAACACAGAACAATAGATGCATTGTAATGCTGTAATGCAGTGGCGGCTGGTTTCTGGTCGTCTGAACTCGATGTACTGACCCTGTGCACTTGTGACGTTTACACGTCAGTGAACTGTGTCAGCGTTATGAAGCGCTGCGATCTGATTTCTGATTTATGTGAAGCAGCTTATGTAAGAGCCTCGACTTCCAATTTCATCTAAAAGTGCAAATTCAAGTTAGATCATTGATTTTAAACGCACACTCTGAACCCGGAATGCAACTATTTCAGTTCTCGATTAATCTCTGGATTATTCTGATGATTAATCGGATTTTAAAAATGCCGCATTCGGCAGAGTTTTCATTGAAGCTTTTTATACAGTATTAGAAAATGCAAGTAAACAATTGCATTACTTCTGTTAATGAGAGAAAATAGTATTTTTCTGTATTCACAATTGGAATGCAAAGAGTGCGAAATAGGAGATTTTTTTTTTTTTTTTTTTTTTTTTTACAGAATATGAACCAGGATATTATGGCTCTTGAGGAGTTCTGGGTTGAACATATTTACAAACAAATACTTTTGTTTTTGTTGTTTTTTTTTTATTCTAAATGGGAAATGAATCAATTGTTCAGTTTTGACTGTGCTGCCTTTTTTTTCTTTAGGTCTATATACTCCAGTTAACGATCAATAGATTGCTAAATTAGTTGACGACTATTTCACTAATCGATTCATCACGATTAAGCCCTACTCTGAACCAATTAAAAGTTACAAATATTGTAAAAGAAAATCTCTTAGCTCCCCTGAACCTCTTTGTTTGTGTTTTCCTTCTGTCTTCAGGGGTCACCACGGTCCTAACCATGACCACTCTGAGCATCAGTGCTAGAAACTCCCTCCCTAAGGTGGCCTATGCCACTGCCATGGACTGGTTCATGGCAGTGTGCTATGCCTTTGTCTTCTCTGCCCTGATAGAGTTTGCGACAGTCAACTACTTCACCAAACGCAGCTGGGCGTGGGATGGGAAAAGAGAGGGCATGGAAATAAGGGTGAGTGATGAAACAATCGACACGGCATACATGGATCTATCGACTGCAAGAGCATGAGGAATCCGAGAACGCTTTTCAGAAATAAGTCGAGGGTTTTTTTGCACTTAATACATATCATTAACTTGGATTTTGACCTCGATGTTAAAAATAATCTTGAGAAAATCTTCAGAGTTTTGGCCACACATAGCAGGTTCCTCTTTTTTTTTTAAACACAGCCTTGAGTGTTCTTTAAAGACTTTAAAGAGGCCTTTTATTTATTCATTAGCAGCCAAATGGAACAGGAACACTGAGAGCAAGAGCAGAAGTAAACTCCCAGAGACGTTGGCCCTGATTTACAATCGCAGCATATGTTCAGCGCTCATTTTAAAAAGGCAGCGTGCGTTCGCTCTCGCTAAAAAAAAAAAAAGAAGAAGAAGAAAAAAGACTCCATCCTTACATCTTGCATGCTGATCAGAGAGTGAGCGTGCTTCACTTCAAATGAATCACCTCAGGTTTACCCTTTCCCTCTGTATGAAAACAAGATGAATCGTAACCTATGCAGTTTCTATTCACCGGTACAGCAGGAGCGTTTGTGCGTTGTTTACAAAGATACAAAAAAAAAAGAGTTCATTTCTGGTAAAGTTGTGACACAGAAATATAACTTTGGTGTTTTAGTACTTTTTTTTCTGCATGTATGCATGCATTTAAAGTACTGGTTGCAGTCGGAGCACACAGCTTAATATGAATATGAGCGTAACCTGCTTATACTTAGAGCTTCAAAAATAGATTTCACCTCCGTTTCACATGATCAGACCTATTTTCATATGAGACAAAGAGAAACAAATGACAATTTTATTCATTAAGGGGAAAAGTGCTTTCCAAACCCACCTGGTTCTATGTAAAAGTACATTTTTGGAGTAACTTTGAATGGAAAAATGTTGGCTGAATCACACTCAGTTCATGCAAAGGCATCTTCTTCAATCTGAACATAAATGTGAAAAAGAAGAAATGAATGTGGGGGGGGGAGTTGTTTGTCTTTTGTAGCACCCAAAAATTTCGTATTTTTTATTTCTTTGAGTCTACTTCAAACTGCTTGATAAGGTTTATTTATTTTGTATTTAGTCGAGTGAAAATGAATTTAGCTTTCCATTAAATGTGGTTAATTAGTTGATTCACAAAAACAAGGGACATGGGGGTTAGTTTATTGACGTGGGTCCAGGTTGGTTTGGACAGCCTCCCCCTCCAATAAGTATCATCATTTTAAAACCTGCATTTTGTGTTTTTGTCTGACCTTAAAATGAGTGTGATTATTTGAAACATGTGAGGTGGGGGGAAAAAAGCCAAATTGGAAGAAATTTCAGTGGAAAAATGCCAAACCAACCAAATAAAAAAATTCAATAAATAAATAAAAACCTATGTAGTTTGGAACTCCATCAAAGAGAGCTTAATAAAAAAATAAATACATTTCTTTGACAGTTTTCTCTGGTTCAGCATGTTAAGAGTCAGATGTCAAGTATTCGCTTTGATTGAATTTGCTAGGATGAAATCTCATCCGGAATGTAAACAAACCGTCGTCCTCCTCCCAAAAACAGGATTTAGATCTACATACATCAGTGAATAATTAATTTTGTTTTTCAGATCAGCGTCAGCCCGCCTCGCAGATCCGTGCAAAATGTCGGAAAGATGTCAGAATAAAGTAAATTCAGATGCATAGCGCGGCAGAAAAAGCTGACAAATGCGAACTTGAAAAAGATTTTCTCCTTCTTTGATTATCGTTCCACTTCGGTGAGCATTTTTGCTTGAACTGTTTTGTCTTGTATGAACAAATGTTCCCACATAATACAGTGCATGTTTAGTGTTTAAAGCCATAATGAAACTATTGTGAAAACGCTCTCTGAGATGTAATTGCTCTTAATGCTTTATTTACAGTGTTATTTCTGATTTCCTTAAATTTTTTTATGTATGCCAGCATAAGCTGTTCTCACATTGTCAACTTGGATCCTGACACTATATTTAATGGAGCTTGAACGAGGCAGGGTTGAAGTTGTGACGGAAATGATTCACATTTTAACACAAAATTGAATATATACTTTAACACATGAAAAATAAAATAAATAGATCAGGCATTTAAATTTTGAAATTGTTTCTGTTTTTTGTTTTTTTTTAGATTTAATGAGAGCAGTTAATCTCCTGAGATATGCAAATGACTAAAAGCTTTATTGACGAAATGGCTTTACAAGATGCTTGTGAAACCCAAAAAAAAAAAAGAAAAGTCCCACAGTAAACATGAAACTGTCTCAAGAGTCGCTGACAAAGCACATCAAAACACTTATCAGTCAGAAACACAACAAAACTCATTTCAGCTTCGACAGATTGTCACACGTCTATTTTTGCTACATATGTACAAAGTGTTTGACCCAATCAATGCCGCCTCCGCGCTTTTATTTATTTATTTCTTTTTTTTTTTTTTTCTATAGCGTGACATTTGGTCCTGAGACTGACAGGCCGAGATGCAGTGGAACTTTTTAGTCAGCAGGGAGAGTTTCCTTCCTTTCTGAAGGCTGAATTTAATGGCGACAGCCTGGGCTGCGTTCTCAGGGGCTCTGCTGAGCACGCAGTTGTCATGATAGATAAAACGGAACGGGGTCACACGGACACACAAGACTCTGCCGTCGCATTCCCTACAGATACAAGCAACTGGAAAGCAGTGGCATCGGAGTTTAAATACGCAGCCTTATGACAAATGGAGCAAAAGATTTGATCTAATGCAATAAACCGTCAGACGAAAGAGGGTCGCTTTGGAGTTTAGAGTCAGGTCGTCGTGTGGACTTTGAAGCTCCGTGGCGTCTAGCGACAAGTATAAGCTCAGCCTGAACGTTTGTCATTACGACCAAAAACGTAAAAACTGCATTTTATTGGGATTTTATGCAATAGGTGAACAAAATGGTGCATAATTGCGATGTGGAAGGACTTAACAAATAAAAATATGAGAAATGTGGTATTTCATTTGAATTTAGCCACCTTAATTTGGATACCATAAACCTACCAAGATGTGAGCCTTCACCGAAACCGACCGGCTGCATTACAGCTGCAAAAACTGCAGCTACACTAAAAAAAAGAAATAAATAAACACAAAATCTTACCACATATTTTGTCTAGTTTCTAGTCCAAAGATCTCAGATTACTTAAAATTCAACAAAACTAACATAGACGTAACTTTTCAGTAAAGTGCAGGAGCTTGTAAGTCAATAATATCTTGGCATTGATAAAAAAAATATATATATATCAATATTAAAGAATTATTGATGTAAACGTTCGTACACTTTGCTGAAAAGTTACTTGTAAGTTTGTTTTGTCTTATTTTAAGGGTACGATAATATTTGCATAAGAAATTAGACCTAAAATACTTTGTAGGATTTTGTTTTTCTAGTGTAAAATGAGTTGGACAGAAAAGTCACTGATAGGTGTGACAGTTTTCTGGCAGAACTGTTTGGCACTCACGTAAAAGAAAACATAAAGAAAGCCATAATCTGCTGTAGTTTGGCGGCAGCATCGTGCTGTGGGAACAGCAAAGCTTATTGGAAAATGGTTGGAGCAAAATCCAGACTCTTCTTTGACAAGGAATGTTTTTTGAAAACCCCTTGTTATTGTCCTGGCACCTCTCAGTTATTTTGAATTTTTTGAACGGTAAATCATGTTAAAAATACATTGAGGCTTATGGCTGCAACATTACAACACGTAGTAAACATCAAGGGGCATGAATACTTTGGCAAAGAGCTGTGCACCCAGTAGCAGCAGACAATTATTTTTAATATTTGTTTTTACATCCCCGACTGTGAGCAAACCCATGTGAAATGGTTTACTTTAATGTCGTTGTGTGCTTTTTACTTTCTCGTCACCTTATTTTCTGTCTGCCACGCCGTGTGCCTAATTAGCTCTCCCCTTTGCAGCTGAAGGCGGGCTCATCTCAGGAATTAGCCTGTGGGGAGTTTTTGGTTAGAAAGGCAAATTCTTGCAACGATTGGACGCTTCGGTGAGAGATGTATTCTGTTTGCGTCAGCACAGGCAGAGTCGCAAGCTGGTGTTACAGCGGCTTTCTCTGATGAAGCCACAAAGTGATTGTGGTTTCACACATATCTGAGCTTGCAGCACGAATCATGATATCTAAACACAGATGATCACATTTAGTTTTTTTCACATACTCATTTATAGTTTTAGAAAGCTGCGTCTACTATCACTTGTTGTAATAAACGCCTAAATCTCTTAGAAGTTTGATGGACCCAATTTTTGATTGATTGTCAGACATTTTCCACACATTTGTTTTTTAAAGCTGCAGCATTAAAAAAAAAAAACATATATATACATTTTTTTTTAAAACTGTCACTATGTCACACTTGTATAATATGAAACAGACAATCTGCAAAAAATAAAAATCTCTTCTGCCCCCTTCCTGTGGTTCTACTTCCATCTACAGAGATACACAGCTCTGTCAGAAACAGCCAGTCAGAGTCAGGAGGAGGTCCTTAGCATTGACAGTCATGCTTGTGCGCACCGCTCACTCCCTCCGCCCCCCGACTCTATGCCTACGTTGTAGTTCTCCACAACGTAGGCTGCCACAAATGCTAAGGCTAGTTACCATGGCCGCCGATGACAGAGGATAAACAGTTTTCCTGTGACGGTGAGTTGTTTCTCCACCATGAGGCCATACACGAGGGTGATTGACAGCGCTATGACCCTCCTCCTGGCTCTGATTGGCAGATGGCAGCAATAGCACTGGGAGGAGAAGGAGGAGCTTGATGTTTTTTCAACAGATTATCTGTCTCATATTATAATGTGAAAACATAGTGACAGATTTTATGCAAAAGAAAAGATTTTTACAAAAGCTACTCCAACAAAACACCTTTTTGTCTTATTATGGCACTGGTATATCCAACTAATGAACCCGGAAGGAGATTTTAAAACAAAGGGACAAAGCATGCAATAAAACATGCAAATAAAGGATTAACAGAGGCCGTCCATTGAACCTACACCTAAATAAAAACAGTCATTCCAGAACCACACAGGCACAAGCGAGGTCATTATGGTTCTCCATGTGCTGCCCACACTCTCATTCCCCCCACATGCTTACTCACTTGAGGCTATTAAACATGCCAACATTTCATCTCCAAACATAGAGGGGGTGCCGACCGTCCCAAGGTTTGCTCACATGCACACTCCCAGCTGCAAGCAGTGAAGCACAGGGCAGCACAATCGCTTAATCACCCTGAGACACATTTCAATTCTTAAGCAACAATTTGCCGAAGCTATGAGGACAAGGTCAACGGATGCATTGTGATGGTTTTTTGCCTTCAGCCAGCCCAATTACTTGGACTAGTGCATGCAGATCTTTTAAGCAGAAGTAAATTATGTGCTGTGACACATTAGGTTCGTAACAAAATGCATCCAGCCCAATGCCACAGATGGTTTCCCCAATAATTAGGCCCAATAAATTAGCGCAGATGACAGCCCAGCTAAAAAGCAACAGAAAACGACTCTGTACAGCTCATTTGTCAGGTTAGCGCTGCACAGAACATCCTTAACGCTAAAGACCAGGGAGCCGAATGATCTTTGATTAAGGTCATACGACACTTGAATGTCGTAATTAGTTTTTCCTGCTGATCCAAGCTGTCACTGTGATGGAGGGGCCTCGTTGGGGGATAGATGGGAAAACGTCCATTTATCTGGGAGCATCACTGCAACCCTGTTAGCTTCGTTAGACCTCAACAAGATTTGCTGCCCAAGCAAACCGGGGATCATCCTCTTCCTGTAGCCGTTCTTGTTTCACGCACATTTCCTCCTCAGCTAACGTCAATGTATCGTCTAAAACTGTGTTTTTTAACATTTCCAGAGCCACAATTGCTCATATTTGTGTCATAACTGACATTTGCCTGTGCACTTTGCTTAAACATACATCCCAGATGAAAACAGTATTGTGCTTGCTTTTTAAAGAACTGTGTGCAGAAAGATTGGAAGGGAAACGAGGACGTTATTTGCAAAGTATTTACACCCCTTGACCGTTTTGACGCTTCAATGTGTTTTATTAGGGATTCTGTTTAATAAACCAACACAGAGTGGTGCCTAATCGCAGTAGAAATTAAATGAAACTTGGATTTTGCACATTTGTTTGCAAATAGAAGTCAGAGAATTCTTTCATTTGTATTCGGTCCCCTTCAATCTGGCCGAAACAGCGTTATGCTAGCAAGATTGAAAGAGCTATTACCTGTTGTAACATGCTAGAGTTTATAAAATAACCGAGACTGCAGCAGATGTTCATTTTCCAGCTTAAACATGCAGCCAGGGCTGAAATGGAGTGGCTTATATCAAAGTGTGTTCATTTGTTGTATTGGCTCAGTCAAGTTGCCACAGACTTACGATTGGGCCACAGACTATGCCCAATCGTAAGTCTGTGGCATCTAAAATATTTACGCTTCTCCATTAGTGGTGGGCATTTATCGTATAATTCATCATTTATTGTGATAAATTTCTTATTGTGATAAAAATTCTGATTTATTATAGTCACAATAAATCCTGATTAACGATGTTTAAAACCCCCCAAAGGCTGTCAGTGCTGTTAGGATTGTTGGTTTTACTTTTTTTTGCTAATTTTTGTTCAATGAAAATATCAATAAATATCAATACATTTGAAAATATGGTTATTATAGTTACTGTGTGCTGTTTGTGACACAAATCACAATAGTACGACAAAATATCATAATAAAACTTAAAGTTTATGTCCATATGCCGCCGCTGCTCTCCACCCAATCTGGATGAGCTTCAGTCACTGTATGTTCACACCTGTACATATATCCCAAAACACAATGTACATATTGTCTTTAAATATACGCACTACTTTGTTTTACACTGTCACCGAAGAAAATACATCAAAATTTTGTGGAAACATTAAGAAGTACGAATAGCTTTGTTTCAGATGATGTAGTTAGAAAAATAAATCGCTTCAAACAAAACAGGAGCACTGGATCTGAACCTCTCCTCCTCCATGACATGCACTGTTCCAGTCTTGATCTGAAAGAGGTCGCAGTGGGAATGATTGGTGCGCAGGAAATGATCGCAGTACAAGCCCACAGCGCGAGCCACACAGGAAACCAGAAGTGAGCTCAGTAATCCATCTTACTGCCCTACTTGTTTTCCCCACATCCAAATTGCTCGTTGCACTGTGCTCCGTCAGACTGGCAGGATCCTCCAGAGATGCGAGTTTAGTTATGTGAGAGTGCCAATGTGGCAAATAAAACTGTGTCTTCCCGTGCAACTCCAAAGTGAAAAGGCGCCGCAATCGCACGGCTCCAGAAGCAGGAAGACGGCGGACCCTCCAGCTTGCTCTATCCCACACAGCCTTTGTCATGTTTGCTTTATCACTAGCTGTTTGCCTGAAGAGGCCTGGCTGCCTTCATTGATACAGTTTGTCAGACATGTATTCAGGCGCTGTTTTTTTTTTTGTTTTTTTGTTTTTTTTTTTGCTTTGTTTCTAATCCTGCTCTGTGCTGTTACTGCTACTGCTAGCAGTACCAGACGCCAGTCCAGCCTGGTTCTCCTTCCCACGCGCCCCCTAAAAAAATAAAAACATGAGGACTGTTCCAATTTTCTGCACTCTTTATCTCACAAGCTCAATATTCTCGTCATGATATTTTTACTCATGACATTTTCCTCTTGCAATCCAGATTTGTGTAATATACTATTGATTTGACATTATAAAAACTGTAAAAATGTAATAAAATAATTTAAAAAAAAAGAAAGTCACCTCCAGCTAGATAGTGATGAATAGATTCTGTAAGTTGGGTAATTCTAATATAATTGGTAAACTTTTTTTCTTTTCTACTTTTCTTTTCAGGAACCGTTTCAGGCTAACATGGCCAGGATTAAAGATATGGTTAGGCTTTTGTTTTGTTCTTGTGTGTGTCTCGTGTTTCGTGGTGTTGCTTCTATTTCCTCTTTATGAGTTCAAATGGAAGTATTGTTTAGTCCACTGCCCTGCTGCAACTCACGACCTTAACTGCCTTCTTCCTTTTCAGAGAAGAGAGTCGGCCACGCTGACTAAAAAGGCCAACAACACCTTCAACATTGTCGGCACCACCTACGGCATCAACGTAGCCAAAGACCAAGGCTTAACGACCATTTCCAAAAGCGCCCCGGGACCGTCGATCAAACACTCCTTTCTGCACAAAATGGACGACCCCTACACAGAGGCCAAGAAGTCCTACAACCGCGTCAGCAAAGTGGACAAGATATCGCGCATCATCTTCCCAGTGCTGTTCTTCATTTTCAACTTAGGCTACTGGGCCACGTATGTCAACAGAAAGCCCGCGATCATGAAGGCAAACAACCTAAACTGAATTTCACCAAATGTTGGCTTTCGGAAGACAGCTGGCTAGATAGATAGATAGGTAGGTGCAGGAAAAGCCAAGTCCATCGCATCTTAACGTGCGTGTGTTTGTGTGTGCGCGCATGTCTCGTGTGTCTGTTTATTTTTTTTTTTTTCTTAAACGTTTGATATTTTTGCACGGCTGTCGTTGTTGGGAGGCAAATCCGGTTTCCATTAGACTCACGTGCAGCAGTGGACCTCGGAGGAAGCACATTCTCTCATCAGTCTGTGTTTTGTGCGCCGTTTCTTTTTCTCCACCCCACACTTAGCTCTGGCCCTGTTCCCTGTTGTGGTTTAAGCCCTTGCTGTATCTTGATTGCTTGCCGTTTTGTACAGTAGTCGAATTGTGCGTCCCCCTGTTTTGACATGTTTTGGGTTTGTTTGCTTTTTGTTGTTGTTTCATTGCTTATAATAAGTCAGCACACGCATGCGTTTTCTGTTCTCATCGCGACTCATTACCAGTGATAAGGCGCTGACACGCCGTACGCACACACACACACACCGATACCACCGAAAACACGAGGAAAGCCATCCGCTGGCCGTTTTATTGTGATTCTCTTGGTTGGGGCGGCCTGTATAGTTTTATAGGAACATCATTAATAATTGTCAGATTCTGGCCTTCAGCTCCTGCTGAAGTTCAGCACACACAATGCAGCCTCAAAGGGCTGCATGTACATTTTCTAGTCCACTGGCTCTTATTGTTTTAACTGGCTGATTATGTTCAACGACAGATAATATACGTGCCTTGGTGAAAACACTCATCACAAAGAAGGAAAAAAGTCAGACATGCCCACATTTGCATTTCCAAATGTGCGTTTGCTTTGCAAAAATATTTACACGCCTTAAATCTTTTCAAATTTTGTCCTGCTACAACCACCAACTTCAGTGTGTTTCATTGAGATTTTATGTGGCAAATCAGCACAAAGACCTGCAGGAATGTCAAGTTTTAAAAAAAAATTATTTAGTTTTAATTTGTTTAGGTACAAGTCATAAAAATATAGCAGGCATTTGTTTTCAGCTCCTCTGATTCATTTTTTACAGCTTCTGTTTCGTCATTGTTTTTTGTTTTTTTTAAAAATAGCTCAAACTCTTTCAGATTGGCTGGAGAACGTCTATAGAAATAATTCATATTGCAAAAGATTCTCAGTTAGATTGAGATCTGGACTTTGACTGGACCTTTCAAGCACATCAACATACTTCTGGTCTAAATCCAGTGTCATATCAGGTTTTCACGTTGTTTCCTTCAGTGGTTCTTGGTGCAGAGCCACCAATGGCAAGGAGTGAACAGGTTTTTCAAGGGGTTTTGTTTGTGTGACAGTGCAGCTGAAAAATGTACGAAATGTTGCAATTTTGGACCTTAATCAAACCGATTCCACCAGATTATCAGGAGGGAAAACACCCTTAACTAGGTGACGTCTAAAGACTATCGGCTACATTTTCAGGATAAAAGAGGCTGAAAACAATTATTCACCACATTTTTTCCAGATTTCTATTTGGAAAAGGCTTTGAAAGACATCTTCTTTTCACTTTATAATTGTGCAACATTTTTGAGTTGCTCCATCACAAAAAAATCTTTAAAAGCACATCAAAGTTTGTCTTTGTAACATGACACAATAAGAAAAAACAAGTTTTTAGGGGTATTAATGCTTTTGCAAAGTACTGTATCTTTTGTCAAGAAACATTTAATGGTCTCTGTAAGTTCTATCTACTCCAGTGTATGGCTATCCCCTCCCTAAACCAGCCCATACACACACACACACGCACACACACACAGATACCCAGACTAAAACTGCCTCGTAGTGCGAAGGGTTAAAAGACCTATTCCTGTGAGATGATCTTGCAAAGAGATTCAAGGCTCCAGTGTTGTGGAGAACAACTATCATTTAAATTGTGTTGGGGTTTTTTTATGGAGCACCCTATCCAAGAAACTACCACCATTACCTCAGAAGGAAGACAAATTTGGAATTACACATCTAAAGAGGTTTAAGTTTTACTTTTGATTTATGAAAACAATTACTCTTTTCTTTGTTCCCTCTTGGCTTTGTATTCGATGCTGTTCCAAAATGTTTATCATGTCTCTTGTCATCATGCAGCTAAGAATTCACGCTTTTCTGTTTTGCTTTCTCCTGTGACGTGTTTTGGTGCTGATTCTGTTGTCCACATATATTGACTTTATTTTTGCCGTAGACAGCAAAGGCAATGTGTCACACAGTAATTTTTATTTATCCAAATAGACACTTAGATTACAGCAATCTACAGTACATACTGGAAATTACTGTAAAGCCTAATAATTCCCGTTGAAAACAAATCTTAATTTATTCAGAAAATGTGATAAATGTTGAACAAAGTCACATCAGATTTGGCTACAGAGCATCGAGTGTCTCTGCTTTCTTAAGTGACTTCAGTGTGTGCGGGGGTGTGTGGGGGTGTGTGTGTGTGTGTGTGAGAGATAATACGTTTTTGGTTTTTGCACCTATGTATTTACACAATCTGAATCTAAAACACTTTGATTTATTTATATTATTTTTGCCAGATGCATTCTGTCTAATTCAATAAGTAAAGATTATTTAAGAGACTTACTGGAGATCCCAACTTGCACTGGCTTCCAACAAAGTGTATGGAGGAAAGAGTATTGCTCCAGTAAAATGTTGTCGGTCAATCGTGCAAATCTAACAGCCATTGATTCTGCATAAACATTTGTACGTTTGCTCCTGCAGTCTTCAGCATTATTATTCACTACACACTGAAGCAGGGTGTAGAGTTGAGACTTCATCCCAGTCACTTTGTTACCTACTAATAACCAGTAGCATAAACACGTATAACAAGCTCTAGTACAGGCCTCTGAACGGGTTTTCCCTTATTTAGTTTACAACTAAGCACATGGATCCACTGAACTGACTCGACATCCGTCTCCATTTACTCTTAACAAGGTCGCTGTAGGGTATTAAGATTGTCTGTAATTCTTGTCTGTGTTTCATTTAAGTAATAAAGATTTTAACAAGATCTTAAAGTCTTAATTTAAGGTAAACAAAACTTGCAGAATCCCTTTTTAAAACGTGTTAAACACACTTGAGTGTTTAGCATGTGCAACTAAAGGTATCATTTAGTTCAACTAAATGAAACATAGCATCAACCGTAAGCTGATTGTTTGCAGTTATTATACTTTTTTTTTTTTTTTGCACAAGTCAAGATGAACCCTTTAATTTTTAAATATTTTACTTTAATTTAATTCAGCACGTGTCAACACATCTTAAATAATTACGTCCGACTACTCCAGGTTCCTGGATTGGAGTTACTGTAGGTTGGTGGCTCTAAACAAAATAGCTGCATTTGTCAAATGATATGCATAAAATATATATAATAGTCATTCTCTGACTAATGTCATCAATAGTCTCTAACCATAGAAGCGTTATTTAACCAAAAATAATACATTTACCATCAAAAACATTCAGCAATGGACAAACTTTGCCAAAATGTTAAACTGTCTTGCCCTTTATCACATTATGATAAAGTGTTATAAGTGATATGATAAAGTGATAAGTGTGTGATAAACTGTGACATATTATTTTGGAATTTTAACAGGTTTTCTGCCTTCACTTGGCTCCTAATTGAAAAAAATAAAATGTGATGCAACTTTTAAATTTGATTAAACTTAATCAAATTAAGTTTATCCAAGTAAATATATGATTTTAATTAAGCTGTCGTGTTAAACAAACATAAATAAATTAAGCTTGACTAATTTAATTTGATTACATGTAACAAATTCATTAAGAATTATTTAAGCTGGAGCTCCATTCTCTTTTTTTCGGTGCATTTCTTTTTCCATGATCTCTGTCTTGCTTTTTTTTTTCCCAACTGAAGCAGCCCCACAGCATGACGCTGCCACCACCATGTCTCTTTGAAGCTAGTGTTTGTGCAGTATCGAGAATGAAGCACATTTGCAAGGCGCTCTAACTGTAGGATTACTTTTCATTTTGTTTTTGAAAGTGATATCAAAGAAACCAAGTCTTTAAAAACCTCATCTACGTTGTTTAAAATAACAGCTTTTTATTTATTTATTTAGTTATTTTTCTAATAAAATCCTGCACGTATTTTTTTCACCTTCACCACTGTCACATGTTTGGGTATCAAAAAAAAGGGAAAACGCATTCAGAACTGCACAATTGAGCAACTGTTTCCACAGATAACCCATGATAAAATCACCCTGCGGAGATTAATTTCTGAATTAATCAGCAAACGGAAAAATGTAAATGAGCGAGCAAAAAAAAATTTAAAAAAAGGTCATTTTTATTATTTGCAGTTAATGATTTTTCTTTTTAATGCAGGCACATTTTTGGCTTAGTCAGAGAAACATGAGAAATATTCATTTTATTTATTTATTTATTTTTTTTTCCCACACACCTCAGAAGATTTGATAAACAGAAATCTGCCATTCAGGTTTGGGTTTAATTGTATTATGTGGTGTTATCCAAACAGGGCCAGAGTTAAAATCAGTAAAACCATGTCATTCTATACAGTGAGATACAGTATATTAAGAGTATAATACTATATGAATATATTTATGCTAATTAGTACAGCATTAAATATCCTGTTTGATACAGCATAACCTCTACAGCATTGATGCAAAAGGTGTGGATGCATAGAAAGCCGTAGAAAACTAGATCAGCTAAAGAGATTAATAATGGCAAAAACTTGTTCAGAAAGTGTAATTAACTTGTGAATTTGTAGATATTGTGAAATCAATTCCAATAGATTTTTTTTTTTGTGAATATCGATATGTCATGTCATTTATTTTTTACATCATATAGATACTGCTGTCTTACAGTGAGATCTGTAACACTAAGTGTTATGGTAGTAAAGAACAGTAGAGATAATATTCATCGAGCTAATTACAAGATCAGTACCTTGTGTGCACTTTCCAAACCTAACTGTGAATTAGCAGCTGTCTGCAAGCAGAGTTGTACACACTGTGTTTTCCTTCCAGCGATTTCACTGCATGTCCCTCCGCATTGAGAGACCAAGGACTTCCTCCACAAAGACTGCTCTGGGAACTTTGTGGACTTTGTGATTTTTCTCTGGAAGTTGCTCTCTGTATGCCCAGTGACTGGACTCTCTGTACGTTACACTTGTTTGTGTGCTTACTGTATGAGATGTAGCAAATGGAAATAGGGATTAAAAGGACGTTGTATTTTGTCTTGGCGTTCAAATAAGGGCCCATCCTGGTTGCAATCGAGCTTCACACACATACACACACACACGCACACACACGTTTGCGTGGCTGTCTTTGTGGGGACTTTCCATTGACTTCCATTCATTTCTACAGCCTAAACCTTATCCAAACCCTAACCATTACATACCTAACCAAAACTCAATTCACACCTTAGTCCTAAATCTGACTCCTGACCCAAAATCAGCGTTTTCCCTTGTGGGTACCAGGCTTCAGTCCCCACAAGGTATTACAAACAAACACATTTTAGTGGCATTTTCATCTGACCTTGTCGTTGTTGGTTCTTGTCCAAAAGCCCCCGTTCTTTACGTTCCATTGTACTTTGAAGGGTTTTTTAATAATGATGAATTTTTAGCACACTAGAGAGACTAACAAAGAGCACTACATGATGAACTTCTGCTCATGTGACTTTCACAATTGAAGGCTGGACTGCTCCTTAAAAGCCCCGGGCTCATTAATGCCTCCAAGTAAACATACCAGGCTGGAGTCACAGTAATAAATGCAAAGCAAAACATAATAAGCAAATGCGGTATTATGTAGAAAGACAAGCGACTCCAGCCAAGTTGGAATTGCCGCCCATTAAGTCTTCTGAAACGACACAGGGGAATAAAGTTATCTGAAAGTAAAAACAAAGTTGTTTTTTTCTTTTCTGTTTTACTTCAACAATCCAGCTGATAGGCAGCAACAGCAAATCTGTGGCTCTCACTTTGTGACATAAGTAATTAGTAGCTAAACCTGACAACGGTTATGCCCTCTGGTTGTGTGGCAAAAAATGACCAGAAAGTCGGTCTGACGAGTTGAGAGAAACTTCGGCGTTTGAAACTTGCAGCACTGGTATGAATTATACAATGCTCAGCACTTCAATTATGATAGAAAACAAAAGGAGAAAGTGGCATTAACTTAATAATTTAAAATGAGGTATTTCGCTCAAGCTGAGCTAACTTGACGTTTTCACTGGAAAAGTGATGCGATGGCCTAGTTTGTGTGTCGCAATCACAAAGCCCTTTGGATGAAAAACTATTAGCTATTATGCAAATGAGCTTCATGCGAAACTGTCACATTTAACATCTTCAAAGCCTAAACACTAAAAATACACTTGGCACAAAAATGACAGAATTTAATTTACTCTCTTTTCCTCTTTTTTTTTTTTTTTTTTTTTACTTGCAATAGGAAATTGTTTTAATTTAGTTCCTAGCTCACACAAGCTTGTTCATCAAATGAACAAAATGAAAAATATCTGAGTAACAGGTAGTAAACCGAGTCTAAAATGTCAAGGAATCGATGTCTCTAGTTCACATTACGGTGGCCTACAACCAACAGATTTAAATCCAGGACGGCCAGATGAGACCAGGATCAGTCAAACCAAGACGATTACTTTCTAAAACCTCTGCTGTCTTTACTTTCATACCAAAGCAGTGGCAGGGCTTCTTGTTAGCAGCAGCTACTGGAGACTTAATCGATGACTGTATGAAAAAAGAAAAGAAACATGGACGCAGTATCCGCTCTGATAAATGAAGTCAGTGTGGTGGAACACCAGCTCAGCAGAAGAATGGCCACCTTCCAATTACAAAATTGCTTATTTGATCCAAAGTGTCCTTGGGTTTGACGCTGGACCCAGTGTGGCCTCTGATAAATAAACAAAAAAAATACAGCTATGGAAAAGATGAAGAGCCCATTTGGTGGAATAACCAAATAACCAGATTCTCCTGGTTATTCCACCAAATATTAATTTCTGAACTCTTCCTGAGTTGAAGCATCAGTATTGTTGTTTCTAAATGAATATTAACTTGTTTTCTTTGCATTATTTGAGATCCGGAAACGCTGCATCTTTTTTTTGTTATTTTTACCATTTCTCGTTTTCTGCGAACAGATTTGCTTGGAATCTCGTAGACATGTTGTCAGTGGTTCATTGAGTAGAAGAATAATGTTAATTTCTCAACTCAAACATATATGTATAAAAAGTAAAATCAGAGAAAATGATCATTTTAAGTGGTCTCTTCATTTTTTCCAGAGATCTATATTTATCCCATCTGAGAAAATTACACTACTTCAGATTTTTTTTTAAAACCTCAGATGAGTAATTTTAAGTAGGAAACTCAATTGTAGTGCTTTGTTTGTTCTGTACATCACACTGACTATTATAAACCATAAATCTTAAATTTGTTATTAGTTAGTCTCTTTCTAAGCTAGCATGCATATTTTCAAATATGAGTATGTGGGCATTTTCTGCTTTATTTGCCAATTTTGGGTGAGAAAATCTGATATATTCATAAAATCACTTTGAAAAGTAGAAGCTTTTAAACAAGTCACTTTCTGAGCCATACATGCAGACAGGATGTGCACACCTGGAATCCACAAAAACAGTGCTTGGTTTTTTGTTTGATGAGGGAATAACATTATAACATGATATAAAGCTTAAAAAAGTTGATTTTACATAATACCTCCTCCCCCCTTCAAACTAATTTTCATAGAGGAATTGGTTAAAAATAGAAAACAAAAGTCTCTTGTTGTTCAAACCTTGTAGAGGCAGGTGGTTCTACAAAGTGCTGGCTTTATTTGTAAAACATTGTGAAAACCTAAATCCTTATCCTTGGGCTTAAATAGAGGCTTAATGCTGAAATATGCTACTGCCCATAACCCACAACAACAAATAAACTTTTCTGTGGGAAGACCAGCTTACTCACATGAAAACCTTTTAATGAGACAGAAGTTGTCAAGACGGTCGGCGGATGCTGAGATGCTTCAGACAGCCATGTGGGTGTGAGAAGAAGACACTGCAGGTATTGCATCAACTTGGACTGACATTTAATGAGTCTCTGTTTCACCACCTCTCTGCTTTGAAAAGCCTGACCTCTGTTTACAGCGATGTCTCTGACATATTTGTATTTCAGAGCAGCGTTATTATTTTTAATAGTCAAAAGTTGCACCGCTTTGCTAAATTGAAGCCCTGAGGCTTTGTTTCTTTTCAGTATCATCTGTATTTTTATGCTTCCGGAGAGCACAAGGGGCAACTCAGCTTCAACAATTCAGGCAATCTATTTTTCCACTAATTGCTTTGATGTCATCCATCCATCCATTTTCTAACACCCTTGTCCGTAGTGGGGTCGGGAGGAGTGCTGGTGTCTATCTCCAGCTAACGTTCCGGGCGAGAGGCGTGGTTCACCCTGGACAGGTCGCCAGTCTGTCGCAGGGCAACACAGAGACAGACAGGACAAACAACCATGCACACACACACTCACACTTGGGGAGAATTTAGAGAGACCAATTTACCTAACAGGTCATGTTTTTGAGGAAGCCGGAGTACCCAGAGAGAACCCACGCATGCACAGGGAGAACATGCAAACTCCATGCAGAAAGACCCCGGGTCGGGAATCGAACCCAGGACCTTCTTGCTGCAAGGCAACAGTGCTACCAACTGCACTGTGCAGCCTGCTTCGATGTCATATCTTCTGGAGTTAGTCTCATCTAAATAACCCACAATGACTTCACAGAAAATTTTTATCCACTTGTCATTTGGAGAAATAAAAGTAAAAGCGATGCCACCACAGCAGAATGATTTACGTAAATGGTGAAAGTCTGTCAGTTTTCTTTTTTTAATGAGAACATGATTGATTCTAAAACAACCAGTTGGGAAAATCATCTCAACATTCTCACTAACATAACATAAGAGGGTGTGATTACCTTGATTTATTTTCCTCTGTTTTGCTGATAGATTGCCAAATTTGCCTTGGTTACAAAACTCGTCAGCTCGTCAGTTTTCAGAGAAGAGGATGGTTCCTGGACTCCATGTGCGTATTGTTTCTCAGCGATTATCAGGCACTGTAACCCTGCGGTCATAAATTTTGCCTGAAGCGTTTTGGCAGGTAAGAGTTGCTGGTGACTCAGGGTGGAGAAGGAAAACCCCTAAACCTTGTCACATTTCGAATCTAGTTTCTGCTACTGTGCTCTAAGTTTAGTGCTGATAAAAATGTTGTGTAAACCTACCACAAAAAGTAACAAAATATGTGTTTGGTGGATTTTTTGTTTGTTTGTTTGTTTGTTTGTTTTTCTTTCATGTAGCAATGCATCTTGCCAATATGTCTGATACCATTTAGCATAGTTGGGTATATGGGTTGCATCACATGAGGATTTCTTTGGTCTGCCTTTTACATGAACCTCATTCGAGCTGGACTAATAGGGAAGCTAGGACAATTTTTTATTCCTTGTTTTGTTTTAGTATGTTTTGTTAGTTTTGTAGCCTTTGCTTTTAAGCAGGTTTTAATTATTTTTGCAATGCTACAGTAACAACATTTTAACTCCTTTACAAAAATCTGTCTTTTGTTGCCATTTTACTTTGTTTTAAAACAACCCTCAATATCAGTCCGTGGTACCACACTCATGTCAGACCTGTAGTAAAGAAAATGTTCAAACATGTCTTCCACAAAACCAGTTTGAAGAAATATGTCAAATGACCAGCAGTATCATCTACAGATGATACTGTAGTTAGTTTAAGGCTAACTCCAACGTAACAGAGGATGTCAGAGACTGACGAAAAAGTGGGCATCCAAAGCAGACCCTACCTCTATCCCAAACCCTACCTAGTCTTCACCCCAAGAAGACTATTCTTTCACCCCTTCAGCATTTAAGAACCAATGACTGTCTTTTACACATAAGGTTTGTTACACTTAGGGTTTGTAGAATGATACTGTCAATGACTAAGGACATCTAGAACAGTCAAGACTCAACCTATCTTGTAGAATGGCAGCCATGATGGCCCTTCACCCTCAGGCCCATTGGCAGTAGTGTTCGAAACATGTGCACCGTGAACTAACCTCGTTTGTTCAGCAATGAGTCCAGATTCTGACTAGTTTGATTGCAACAGCAAAGTGTGGGGAATGCTTAATTGATTGCTGCACTGACAAGATGAGATTGTGGTAGATTTTGGTAGAACCACCTCACTCACTGGGAAAAAAAAAAAGAAAAAGCTTTCTCATCACTGCAGGCAATTTTAGCACAAAGACATCAAAACGAGATTTCACAGTAAGTGAATATCTCCAAAGTCTTGGACTGAGCCTGAGTCACAGAATGAGTTTGGTCAAAAAGGACCTCTAAAAACCTGGAGTGGAGAGGGTGGGAAACCTGCCAGTCCTGACCTCAGAGTCACTGAGTACGGGGGTTTTATAGCATCAGCGTGGATGGGACGTTAGCTTCACAGCAATGATTTGGGACGAATGCTGGCTGAAAAATGCGATGCCATACCTTAGATGTGTGTGACCAAACTGGTGACTTGTTTCTTCAAATAGGAGAAGGCTATGACACTGCAACCCACAGACTTAGATGTGCCATTTTAAGAGAAATAATAACAGTACAAGTCCTTCTTGTGGTACAGAAGCGCTGTTACAACAAAGACCTAATTGATCAAACAAATTTCCTTAAAATTTTGTGCCAAGTTTATTTAGAGGTGAAGTCGCAAGAGGGATCTAGTCGGTGACACATTTATCAAACTGTGATATATAATTAAAGATGTGATTTAATTCCAGCACAAATCCCAGAAAACCTTTTTAGGTCAAAATCTTGCACTGCAACATTAAGATTTAACACTTTGTACAGCAACATACCTGTTACACATTCTGTCATGAGACCACGCTGCAAAATGCTTTAGGTGTGCTGCATCTCTAAGAAGCTTTTTCACCACTTTAACCCGCTCTGTAATTGTTTAATAAGAATTCCCTCATTTACACTTGGGGACTTGTCTGTTCATGTTGAAGTATTACACTAAGAGCAATACGAGACGCCTCGTATATTCAGTCAGATTAAATGAGCTGCGATGGTGTGTGGCATGCCTGTACCATGTCTCATTTCACACTTTCCATAAATGGAGTATATTTTTTTTAAAATGGGTTATGTAAGCATTGACTGTTGTGATTGCTTTTTATATGAATAGCCCCTGTCTTTGATCAGTGAAAGTGATGGGCAGTCAGGAAAGAAGCCTTTCCTGATTTGCCTCCTAATCCCCACGGATCTCTCAAGCAGGCGGACCGACTGGTGTAGGCATTTCGATGAGGGTGTTCGTCTCCCTATGAGTTCTGTCTGCACTCTGCTGCTGCTCGAGCGAGCAAAGTCCCAACGGCTTCAGAACATGGATGACTTACAAATGGGCTCGGAAATAAATATGTTATGACCTGGAGAAAACTTGACTTGGAGGAAATCTGACTTGCATCTTCGCTGGCTGTTAATGTAGTCAGACGCTTCTGTTTGTACGGGGGGTTATAGCATTTTATTAAAGGATGCATAATTTTAGTGTTCTTTTTTTTTTTTTAACTAAAAATAAGAAATAACCTAAAAAGGTGATAATTATCTCATTCAATTCAAGTCAATTCAAGGCGAAACTCCAACCCAGTTTTAAGTCTATTGCAGCCTCTAACACCTTTTATTAAACCTGATATTCATTTATTCAGGTCCAAGCGATCTAATAGGTTTCTTCCCCTACTTAGAAAAACACAACCATATGGCTACACAGAGGTGGGTAAAATACTAACTGATCAGAGCATATGACTTAATAATAACGTCATCCAACAGACAAAATGTGCGCAAATTCTGGTTTTTGAAAGATTAAAATGAATACAAATAAATGCTAAATAACAAATTGAGGTGGAAGAAACTTTTTTCCATATAAATTCTTTTCATAGATGGACCTTATGAAACACATTTACATACAGAAGAAAATATATATGTTAGAACAGGGTAAAGTACTTCCAATAGCAATATATAGTTCTTACTCTCAGTAAGAATTATATATACTCTATAGTTCTTTACCTCCAAGTTATAGAACGGGTTCAGCAGATAGAAAATAAAATCAGAACAAGGAAACTTGTAAACAAACAAACAAGAACAAACTTTAGGATAAAGTTAAAGATTTGTTTACATGACAAAGGTTTGCTTACAGTCTTCTTCTATTTTTTCCCAAACCTTACTCGTATACATTCATCTGAGTAAATGTAGCTAATTATTACCCGTCTCTGCCACTGTATGGCTTGCAAACCGCAAACTAGATTATTGCTTAAGCTTGAAGTATGTGACTAATACTCCACCTGAGTGTCTCTGTAGCTCCACCAGAGTTAATTAATGTTCTCCATGCCCACTTCTGTCAGTTTTGGTGCACAGCTCCGCCTTGACATATTTGCAGCTGTACCATACTCTTTCCATTTTCAGATGATCCTTCAACGCCTGCAAACTTTAACAGATAATTTTGGGTGTCTCTGGATAAAATTGAAAGATTTGTTTTAGTATGGCTCTCTTTTTTTTGTATCAGTACAGCAGATTTTAAAAAGCTGCTTAGCTTTTCCATGTGTGCAGGTGCTTCAGTGCCCTACAGTGATTTTCAGCTCAGGTTATACCTTTGATTTGCCAGTTAAAATCGACTGTTGACATGTTTCTATAGCTGGTAGCTACCAGCTATAGATAGCTGGTAACTACAGAAACAGGACAGTTGTGGTAGATTATCTGCGCTCAGAGCCCAGCAGTCAGCACAGGGAGAAACCAACCGAGAGCGCCACTTGTCCTTGGGAACACAACCCAGTACGAGCAAGTGAAGCAAAGAGGCAAAGGAGATGGTTTCTAATTTTGCCCAGAGAGAATCTAATACAACACGGGGCAGGTAATGAATAATAGACTGCTCTTGCATTATACTACATTGTGTGTTGTTATTTGTCTGGCTCATTAGAATGGCTGGAGGATTGGATGGCAATGAGATGAATTACATTAAGAAAATGACTCAGAAATACAGCATTTCTCTGTTCCCACTTGAAGAGGGGATGCGGGGTGGGGACACATGTTGTCCCTTTCTGGGTCACCGTCTGGACTGTGGTGCTGTCAGCTCCGTCTGACGTTCTTCCAGCAAGGATTATAATGTGGTCCAGTGGGCCATGCTCAAATTTCAGGACGTGATGGTGCCAGCCTTTTCTGTTCAGGAGTTTATTGTCTGTGGACCTGAAGTCGGCCCACGTTGCGTCTCCCGAGACGATACCCCGACACACTTACCAGGACAGCTCCTCCTATCTGAGGCTTCATATACGTCCCCCAGGAGATGCATGGGTGAGCAAGCTTATTCTCCTTGTGGGGTGTTCCCCATGCATGACTGATGTTCAGATTAATATCCTCGACTGACTTCTGCTCAGCGGTGAAGAGACAAGTAGGCCTATCGGAGCCCGGCCGCCCCCGCAGGAGCTGATCGATTTTCGCACTGTTCTGACAAAACATAAACCCGAAACGTAGCAAATACTTTATTTGTCGCCCATGTAGAAGCTGCAGCCTCAGGTCCACACATGTGGCTAGAAAACAGACCTTTTTTTCTCTCTCACCCTCTCTCTCTCTAGCTGAACAGAGCTTCCTGCAAAGACACACAAAACAGCATTTAAAGCACAACACGCATTTGAGCATTAAAGCTTATATAGCAAATTGATAAGCCACAAACGTTAAGCAATAACTAAAAGATTAATTATTGCAAAACTATAACATGCATGATAAAAAAAATTTGCGTTGACGTGAAACTGATGTCCACTAATAGTATTGAAATGGAGATCATAAAAGCAACTTTTATTTCCTGCATTTTAGAACATTGGCATTTACAGTGCAGCACAGCTTTTTTGAACCCAGAGGAATCTAAAATACAAATGTCATAGGAAAATGATAATATCGCCCCCTGGTGGCGAATCAAAATCCCTCGTGTTGGCCTCTAGTCTACAATCCAAACAATTTTTGACCTCAGTCCAGCTACTTGTGTAGAGCTGCAAACGTTACGTGACCTTTTGAACAAAGACGACTTATAATTTTAATGAGCATCTACTGCAGGAAATAAGTTTTATGTTCTCAAAAACAACTATTTTATTTACATCTATGGGTCGTAAATAAAGAAGCCATAAAACCTGTGTAAAAGAGGATGACTACATCTTCTTCTATGACATGTTGCTTTTGGTGGAAAACATGTTAAAGGCACACGGTTTTTAACGTAATGACAAAAAAAGTTGATCTAAAAACATGTTGCTGGTACAATCTGTTGTGGAACTTAAATGCAATTATTCCATGAAAAAATGGCTAAAATCTGCATTTATAATATCTATAATTGCAAATATTATCTGGTTCTTTATTATTTTTAACAATGTTATTAAGAGCCATTATGAAAAGTCCAAAAAGCCACTTGTGGCTCCATGAGTGACCCCTGGGATAGTTCATTTAATGGAGGTATGTAAAATATTAAATTGCAAAACACTTAAATAGTAACAAATAATAATAGTACAACTTTAAGTCGTATTTTGGCTTATGAATATGACAAAATTCCTTATGGGTATTACGTATAGACTGCAATTTCCTCTCTGAGTTCTGTTTTCTGTAAAAAAAATTTTAAAAAAAAGGAACAAAACCTTTAGAAATGAATTACAAATGCTCTCAAATCTCTTAAAAAAAAACTACCTGTGTGTGTAGCTGAAGCCGTGCTGCTGTTTTCTGCTCCCAATCCACCTGTTCTTCCTCACCTCTCTCTGTTTCAAGCTAATTGGCCTCTTTCAACCAGACCAAAAGGGTCGTGATTTGCCTAAGTTGCTCCTGTCGGTTCTTTTCTTGCTTGAGGACCAGCTCACTTTTTATCCCTCAGGATTACATGCTACAAGGCCAAGCTGATCTTCTCTCTCTTTGCTCGCCTTCAGATCCTGAAACAGCAGCCTGGACTTTAACGATAGCCACAGTAATTTCCCTCATGGGATGGGGAAGTACTTACAACCTTTAAATGCCGAGTGTTACCCTGCGTTTACTTCTTTGCAGTCACACCTCTCAGTTTTTACGTTCTGTCTTTGTTTTCAACCCCAAACTTTAATGTACTTTATTGGTGTTTTCTGCAATATACTTACCCTTACAAAGTAGGGTAAAATGGTGAAGTGGAAGCAAAAGAACAGATGGTTCACTGAGCTTTACATTTTTTTAAGTGAGGCAGGCATTTCCATTCGCCCCCCCTTGTAGTGACAACCTCTAAAACAATCTAAACCTAAAGATCTATAGCTGTAATAGGATCGCAAATGGATACCAAAAGCATGAGCATGACTTTCAGGATTTTACTTTTTTTAAATAATAATAATAAAAAAAACAATTCCTCATCAACCGTGTATACTGTCATACGGGTATTGGGCTGCTATTCAATCACAACTCATGCATGCTTTTCTTTTAGCTCTCCTTAACGAGGCCTTTCTGAGCACAAATTCGCTGAATTATGTAAGAGAGTAATTATCTCTTGCTGTTAGGTTCTTTAACGTTGTGAGGCAAGCTGTGAGAAAACACAGAGATGTTATATATGTGTCACAGTATAAATCAAACCCTAATGCTATCGTATCCCATCACAGTCCAGGCTGTAGCATTTTCTTTTCAAACATCGACACAGACATCCATACCTTGAATGTTGGACCTAATTTCAAACACTGTGCAGCATGTACCGCACACACCCTGCATTGATGTGACAATATTAGTTTGTGGTCGTTTGGAAAGAAGTAGCCTGCCAAAGTCAGAACGTTTTCTCATTTCCCATATCTTCTTTTTCCCATGAGCCTTTGGTAGGCAAGTCCCTGTACCGTTGTATGATATGTCCTGTCTCCCCTCGCGTGCTTGAAAATGTTTGTGGTCTAATGCATTCCTAACAAATGACTGTTCTGCATTACTCACCGCTAGGAAATAAGCTCACTGCCGAGCATGGTCCAAGGACACCAGCTTACAAAGCTCTCTCTGGACTGTCCTTTTGTGCTTTCTACTTCACTTCCACCAGTCCTGTCCTTATTTCCTCTTCCAACTAATTAACTTCTTTTTAAAAACGTGATGAGACTTTTATCCATATTAGTTAATCTTACAGATTTTATGATGTGCCTTTTGACCATTAGTGTAAGTACTTTTTTATTATTATTATTTTTGCCTGATAAAATAAACAGGTGAATGAGTCGTGAGTCTTCTGGTAGCCATGGTGATAGCAGCCTTCAGCCAAAAGCGCTGAGGATATCCTACTGGTTCAGCATCTTTAATATGGAAAACTCTTTTTTTGGACACACATCCTTCTGTGAAATGCTTGTAGATGTGGATCCTAATGCTTTTCATTCTTGTTTGGGGGGAACAAAATAATTGAAGATGGTGTTCCTTCTATTAACTGTTAAGAGAATGGCTGCACACACGTTTACAGCAGCCTTTCTTGCTCCAGGGAAAGAATGTATTTTTGGGGGCTTCATTCAGTACAATGTGGGGTTTATATTATTTTCCATTAAGATAAAGATAACTTCTGATGGTATAGGATAATAAGTGACTTTTTATGAAGGAACCGGTTGCCATAGGTTTAGCAACAGCTCAGAGCTTAGCTGCATGAAGCAACTACACCGTGGCTGTTTCCCACGAATGTTTGTCCTCGGATAACAGGATGTGTTACGGACAACTGTAAGTACACATGCACCATGTACAACAAGTAAAACAATACTTTGTTTTTGACGGTCTCCATAGTGATGTCTGCCACTAGTGAGCCGGCCACTGGCATCCTTCTTTCCAGTAATCAAAGCAGCGGATCTGCAGCCAAAGCTATAACCTGGTGCTGTGGTGTTTGTTTGAGCTATCACCAAATTCAGTAACAAAAGGATTGGTGTCAGAATAAATACTGTTTACCACAGAGAATAAACAACAACTCCTGTACAGATTGTCAACCAACTTATCTCACAGACGTTTATGGCTAATTTCCTTTAATACTTGGACTATAAGGAACCTTATGTCTGATGTTGCTTGCCTTCAAAGTTTTGTTTAATATCCTATAATATAATGGAAGAAACTACTTAAATCAGTATCTTTCATATAGGATAAATGCAATTAAATTTTTTCATACCAAATGTCAAATAAATTAATTTTCTTCTTACTTATCATTGGTATTTAATCAAAAAAAGCTGCTTGTTCCAGTGATGTTGTCTAAGTTTGTCCAATATTCGCCACTTTCAAATCAAGTAAATATTTATGAATACCAAATGTCCCTCTACGCTCTCTAAAACAAACAGGAAAAAAAACTATTTTGTGGCATAACTGAAACGATTCTGCAAAGCAAAGTACCCTAAAATTACTCACGACATAAAAAGGCTCGCTGCCACAGGCATAACAGATGTTTGATGGCAATTTTTACCATCAAGCAAGGCGACAGTTTGTTTTACATCAGGTGATTTCCTCACCTAAAAGAAATTGTCAACTCACAGCTACATTTTATTTGTGTTATATTGTCAGGTGTCAACCTTTATTTTATTATCTAAAAACATTAAGGTGTGCCAAAAAAACAAAAACAGAAGAAACATTCAGAAGGCAAAAATATTGTTTCACAACTTATGTTACTGTCAGGAGAAAAAAAACAACTTTCTCCCCAAAAGCTTAAAACATTTGATTTTAAAAAGAATTTTATCTGTACTGTATATTTGGTAGTGGGTGTGACTTTTTAGCTGTGAAATATACTGTAACTGTTATGCAACTGCAAAATCAAGCGTGGCTTATATAAAGCTATTATTATTTAGCTGGAAGGTCCCTACATAAAATGTTAATACGGTCAAGAGACGTCTCTGGGGTTTAAAATAGCTTTGTCAACGTGATAAATTCAATTGTTCTAAAAGATACAAGAAAGTGAAAATATCCTCATTCCCAATGAACGCACCACTTACGTACACCACAAAGGGCGGTGTTCATTTATCCAGTTATGTCCTAAGTGTTGACTTGCAGGTAGTTTTGACGTAATGGCAGTGGTTTACCTCGGCAAGTGTAAGCCTTAACATATTCCCACAACTGCTAATAATGAGTCCGAAAAGACGGTTTTGTGAATAACAATTGCAGAATCGTGACTTTGAGTGACAATTTAATGCAGCCTGCGAAACTAAAAACGGGGTGAAGCGCTAACAAGCGGCACCTCTTCGGCAGCTCAGTGGGGCTCCGAAGCTAGGCTAGCTACCTGTGTGGTGTGTCGGCGGTTGCACATGCTAACGCTGCGTCCGGTAACCTTCTCCAAACAACATGACTCATCTATTAGCAGCTGGCGACCAGCATATTCTGCCTTGAAATGAGCCCGACGAGTTAACCTGTTTGGAGTAACGCGAGAAACGAGAGAGGGGCTTGCTCCACACTAAACACCAGCGACGGGTAGCCTTGACAACAGCTTCCTCCTGTCGCCAACCGAAGTTCCTCCTCCGCCTCCGGATGAGGTAGTTTAACGGGTTAGCTGTATGAAACCCACCCAGGCGGTGAGTACATGTCTACTACGGAGTGAACCACGAGGAAATCCCGCTGTACATGTTTCGCCAAGAAGTCGGTGTGACGTCTTTTATCCCATCTTGTTCGTATCTATTCCAACCCGAAAAGAGGAACATGTCCCGGTACAACATATACAGCCTGCTGGACTGGATTTACGGCGGGGTGGACCCGAAGTTTGAGGGCAACGGGGGGCCCGAGTGCGCAGCCTTCCTCCCGCTCCAGCAGCGCATCGTGGAGAGCCTGGCCATCCTCTTCATCTCGCTGCTGGAGGTCGGTGTTGCACTGAAGAAGATAAACTTTGCAAAGGAGTTCAAGGTTGTCGGCGGGGACTGCGTGAAGCCGAAGAAGGACAGTCTGGGCAAGAACCTGTTGCTGGTCTCACTTTGCATGACTTTTGGAATAGAAGTCGGGTTCAAGTTTGCGACTAAGACTGTGATATATCTTCTGAATCCCTGCCATATAGTCACCATGATTCAGGTAGGCATGAGCTGATCGTGAACTGTTCAACGAATGTGTCTGAAGACTTTTGTTGCCCTTTGAGATCCTCTTCTAATAGTTATCGAAGTGTTGAATGGAGTAGTGATGGTCCAGCCTCAGCCAGTGTAAACTGCAATGGAGGAACACTGGAGATTAGATTTTTACAAGCAGCAATTACTTCCTGGATGTGGGTTCCTCAAACGTGAAATTCTTCCGTTGTGCTGTTGCATTCCTCAGCCAGTGATCAAAATCAAACTTGTTAGTGGCAGGTCAAAGAATCCTGACCTCTCTCCTAGAATCTGCAGACCATTTCGATTTCTTTTATGCAGCATTGTAAGTAAGAAAGAATTTGAATTGGCAGATTGTTGCTCAAAGAAAACTTGGAGTCTGTATCAGCCAGGAAAAAGCCTTTATAGTGGATTTCCATTTGGATTAGATTTCAAATTGGGTTGTTTTTTTTCTTGCCATGCCTGTACTGTTATATATTTACCAAATAAAATTGGCAATATATAATAGTAAAGGCAAAAGTTCATGCAAGTTTAGGGTGGAACGAGGAGATGCACTGATATGAGAATTTGGCCCCATGTTAATACAGCTGTTATGACCAATAACCGATATTTTACAATATAATATATTTCTCTACATTTTTGATACTGTGTCAATTAAATAAATTATTCATAACAACTTATATTGTTTTCAACCCAAAAACACCTCAACCACATATTCTTGCACTATTTTTGAGATTTTTTCTTAATCCTTCATTTTTTGTTTGGTTCAAAACAACTGCCCTATGGAGGTTCTCTCTTTTTTTATTCAGATTTTTCCACTTTGTAGTTCTGGGGAAAAGAAAAACATGAATTAGCAGGTGGTACCAAGGAAAACCCCAAATCAGCATTTGCCAGGAAAGACTTGATCATTGATTTTTATTATATTAATTCACTGTTTTAATGAATTATTTAAGTGGTAACACGACACATATGACTTATTTAAACAAACTCCTTTGTGCAGTTTCCTTCTCAGAAACAACCCTACTGACCTTGTCCGTCAAACATTGATGGCGTTTTTTTTTGTGTTTTTTTTTTACCATAAGTCAATTTTGGTAGCTTGCCCAGCTGGGTGAGTATTTTGTAGTTATTTGCAGAGTCAACAGTTCATTGTTTGGACTTCTTCAGAGGATGGCTGGAATGAGATTAAAGGCATGATGCATTTTGAGCAGGATAGGGCCTATAATTGTGTTTGTTCCATCCAGACCAGCTAACATTAGTGTCGAGGAGCACAAAATCTGGTGTGTATTTTTCTGGGCTGCATATCTCCTGCAGTTCTGACACTTCCTCATCTCCTAATGGGTGTGACTCATCCATTTAAATTCCTTTCTGATCCTTTTCCATCACAAATGAAGTTACCTCCATAGTAACAGCTGTTCTGGTCTCTTCAGGGCTCATGGTGGTAGTTAGTCTTAATTATTGAGTGTTGAAAGATATTTTTATAGAATCAGAAATGTGGTAGTTAAGTTTTCCAATATGTGCTGAAGGGGGGAGGGGCGCTCACCATCTTCTCCAGCATTACCAAGAGTTTCTTGTCTGCTTTTCTTATTCTCAACCCATTTTCAGATGATGGATTGAGCATTGCTTAGAGTGTTTGTTTTTTATTTCACTCTGTTTCAGACTTCACAACTTTATCCTTGATCAGCCTCACGTGTTTCTTGGAGTGTGTGTCTTTTATTTACACATTGCTCTGTGATACAGGGTGTTCACGCATCCATAAAAAGTCTTACAAAGTCTTCCAATTTTAAGACTTAAAAATTCAGCTCAGAATACATGGATTTACATACATGTTTTTATGTATCTAAAATTAAGGCCTTAAAATGTATTAAATTCATTAAAAAATGTATGTTGGGCTTAAATAGGTTAATCAAAGGTCTTAAATTTTGTTGACAGCGCTATTTACTGTCAAATATTCTAGATAGTTTCTACTTTTTTCCAGCAGGACTTTTCTGTCAGGCAAAAGTTTGAGTGACACGCAGACCTCTTTTTTGGCAGAAGCTACAGCTAACAAGCTGCTAATGTATCTTTTCCAGCTAGCCTGTTTGTGTCTATAAGTGCAAAGTCATTGCCAGTTGGGAGGACGGTGTTTGTCCTTACCACTGGCTTGATCCTGTTGCCAACCCGTGTGATGCTACGTTCATAGTGCATAAAAAGGTTGGCACTATTAAAGCTGTAGAGAGCCATATACAGTGGGACAGTCAAACTATGAAGTCGGAGGTTTAGTGGATTTTAAAGTTTTACCAGCTCTTAAATTGCATTCACAGCAATCTTAAACAGGTCTTGAAACGTCTTCAATTTGAATTGGTGACATCTGCAGAGATCATGTGCCAGGTTATCACATAAAGTCCCGTTGTCGTCACCAAATGTGGAAAAAGTCAAGATTCATATCAGCAAAACAGACAAGGAAGTATGTTTAAAGTAGGAATGAGTTCAGTGTCCAATAAGAGAGACATGCGGCCTCTCTAAGCGTAACGTGGACGTCTGGTATGTGCGCCATCAGATTAGCAGTTACACACTAGCTTATCAGTCAACTGTGGCACATTTTCACTGGAATTGGGCGAAGCTCTGTAGACAAATAAATTAGGAACAGAAATATTTGAATTTTTGATTTTCAACTCAGATTGTCTTTTATTACAAATTTGCAGCTTAACAAGGCGGTCAAACTTTCTGTCCAAAATGTTCTCAGGTGGAGCTTTTTTTTTTTTTTTTACCACTGTGGAAGTGCAATCAACCACGTTCAGGTGTAAAGGTTAAAGAAAACCTCCACTTAGATCACATTAGAGTTTCCTGCAGAAATCAGGTGGGCTGATGGGAAATATTTTCACACACTGCAGGAAAAGATTCATCCTGCTGATCTGACCTCTGGAATGTCTGGTATGGTACTAAAACCTTTGTGTTTAAAACACAAAGGTTTTAGTTTTAGTGAACTTTTTATATATATATAAGTTGAAAAAATAAAGGTCAGTTACATAAGCTATGATACAGGAAATGAAGTAATATTGTATTTCTCTCGTTTTCTATTGAATTCAAAAGTACGAGCTTTGGCAGAAAATTGACTTTTCTTTAGGGATGGGCGTTTATCGTGAAAAATTTCTTGTCATGATAAGAATTCTGATGTATTGTTGAATTTCAGCTATTGATGGCAAATGAAAAAAACAAAACTGACGGTATGATCCGAAATGTTTTTGCTATTTTTATGATAGGATTAATGTGTGCAGATTAGTTGAAAATAGTTGCATAAAAGAAAAAATAACAACTAATAAATATTTTTTAATCATCTTTAATAATATAACACTATATAGTGCAATAAAATTCTAGGTCCATATCGCCAGCCTCAATTTTTCATGTTCTAGTCCTTTTAAAAGTGTGAAATTGTTCAAAATTAAGTCAGAAATAGCAAGGAAAATCACGATTGCTGGATTTAAAACAAAATGCATTTAAGGATTCACAATTAACGTAAGATTTAGCAATTTATTTCCAGTGAAAATATCACCAAGATATTCTCTATCAGCTTAGCAGGCGGTGTCAGCCTCATTAAGTACGGCCATGTTTACGGTATCAGCTGTTAACAGCCAGCTGAGCGGATTGTTGACTCAGTTGTTCAGATAAGGCTGGAAGGACATGACTCTCCTTGTGGAATAGGGGGGGGGAAAAACTTATCTACACTGAGATACGCCAATCTATAAACTCATAGTCTTTGGTAAATAACTTTACGCTCCACTTTTAAAGCTCAGCAGCAGTGAGAAAATGATTCATTTCGTCATCTTCAGGCAGCTGAAGAGTTGTTTGTGCAAATGTGGCATTAAAAAAATCTACTATGCTAACAACCAGTGCAGCTCAGGTTGCCTTCAAGGACTCTGGGACTCTCCATCCGTCTCTTTGACTAACTGTTGCCTTCGCGGCTCGTTCTTACCTGGAACCTGTACGTAGTTTAATTTGAGCCATGAGTCAGACGGAGGGCAAGACAAGACAGAAAGAGGACGGATTGTGTTATGTTTCAGTCTGGTGCGCCTTGAGATGAGATTGCATTTCATTTCCAGAAGGAAGAAGAAGAAAGAAAAACCCATTAGATTTATTTGTTTGTTTTTTAATAGTGCAGCCGCAGCAGCATCCTCCTCGATTTGACTATCATAAATGCATTCATGCTCTTAGCCTTATTGTATATTATTGCTGCAGGAGATGAGGAAGCTGGTTGAGATGTTGATCGGAGGACATGAATCTGGTGCTCATTTCTTGCTCCTCTTGAGGTGTTTTTTTTTTTTTATCACTGTTTTAAAAGTTAACTCTGTAGCTTCAAGTTCTTGTTTTTAAATTATTAGACAGGGGAAATCAAATGTGTTTTTTTTTTTTTTTTACAGAAAAATACAGGATTAACTAAAAACTGCCACCTGATTTAACCAAAAAATCATTGTTTTTTGCATGTTATACGGGGAATCAAGTCAAAGTAACCTTCAGACCACTTGGCAAACTGATTCCTCAGCATTAAATTGTCAGTCGATTTATTTATTTATTGTTTTGACTGTGTGACCTGAACGCTTCTCCAGCAGAAAGCGATTTTCTTGTGTGAATGTTCTCCCAAATTGGGCTGATTTATATAAATTGCATGAGCTAATATCAAAAGCGTTCTCCTAATGCAGGGATATTGATTGTTGTTTTTTTTCCAGCCTCAGTGTCAGAGAGAGAAAACAAAAAGCCCTGATTTCACCAATCAAACTACTGTATAACCAGTATTTCTGTAATGGCAACTACACTTCATAACTTATGTAAAAGTACTTTAAACCTTGTTAAATGTTCCTGTTTTTAATACGTCAGTGACTCAGACTTTATTGTTTTCTAGCTTTGGCACAGAGGAGAGGAGGTATCATCTAAATCACGTGTCAAACTTAAACCCCGTGGGCCATGTCCGGCCCGCCACAGCTTTTTACGTGGCCCTCTAGATTCTAGACTAAACTCTGTGTGCTCATATTTTATGTTATCAATCAAATCAATGCAGTTTTTATCTGTTTACTGCCAAATTATATCAATCAGTTCCACCAGTTTCTTGAGGATTATCATGGAAATTCACACTAAAATCAACAAATCCCCACACTTTTTTGTGCTAATGCATGATTGGGAGTTTATTGCAGATTTTTCTCATTTTCAAAAACTTTCCTACTTGTACTAAACAGCTGCCTCAGCCTTAAATGATTGTAGTCCATGATCTATACAGCGAGTAATTAAAAAGTCAAATTTACCGTCATAAATAAGCGCAAATATCTGCCCCCCTTTAACCCTCCCCTTTTGTCATGTTGTCCTGCGGGAGATAACATGACAGGTGCTGTTTATTTTTCATCTAAATACATCCAGTTTATTTATAGATTTATTAAGTTAATTTTTGATATGTACTTTTGTTTTGTGTAGGACTTGGAGCGGGCAGCCTATAACGCGGTTGTTTTCTGTATGTTGTTCTCGTCAGAATAAATCGAGAAACCATCCTTTTTAAAGACAAACCGTGTCACGGCCTGATCACTCAATAAAACCAGCACAACGCAGAAAGGATCCGGTTACACTTCATAACAAACACAATCACTTTGATTTTTAGTGCAAAAAAATTGCAAAAAGAACCACAAAATCCTGGAGGAACTGAAAAGATGTTCAATAATATTATTTCGTTTTAAGAATTCATTGATATTTTAACAGTTTGTGAACAGGTTTTATCGATGCGTTCTGGCACAACTGGCCCTTTAAGAGCATTCGTGATCTGTATTTGGCCCCAAAACTAAAATGAGTTTGACACCCCTGGTCTAAATAGTAACTGATTCACAACGATTGCTCTCTACAGCCGAGTCAAAGTTAGAAGTTTGTAACGTTGACAGAGTTTTAGTGTATTTACTATGCAGGGTTTACCTTATAAGTGTATTATAAGTCTGGCGGGCCACCAGGCTTTACTTGTGCCCCCACCAGGCTTAGCATTGTTAATTTACTTTAGTTTTTGTTTTTTTTAATGATTTAATTTTTTTAAAGACTTTACAGACGGTGTTTAGGTGTTAATATTCCAGTCTTCTAACTAGCCGCTGATATTACATGTGGTATGAGAAAAGACTGGTTTTACTGGTGAGACCAGTTCTAAATGAGAAATCGTCAGGTGTTAACAAGGCCTGAGTAGATCTGCATCACACCCTGTCAGAAAAGAGGAAGGTCTGGCCAAACTATCTGTACAGAGAGGATGTAGCCTTCTCACTTTTCAGATCTCATGACTTGATACTGAGGCGGGTTCTGCGTCTCTTCACTCCCATCTCGCCTCCCTTTGTAACAAAGTGTGAAGAATGTTCTGCTGGCTGCAGGCTAATGAGTGACTTCAACTGGGCGTTGCTGTAAAATATTTCACGTTGGTATCAGTCCAGCTTCTCGCCGGACACACACTCACGCTGAATACATTCAAGATGCTTAAAGTTGATCAGATTTGTTTCTGCAAGCTGGAAATCATATGTTTTACAATGTGAACTGATTTCTTTAATGGTGAAACTGAAAAAGAACAGTTCTTCTTCTTGACTATGTTGAAGATAGTTTTTTGGTCATGTCCACTTTTACTGCAAACTGAGTGTTTGGTATAATCCAATGAGAACACTGTAGCCAAGCGTTTTCAGATGGTTTCTTTTTAAAACTATAATTAGAAAAAAATAAATAAATAAAAATATTCAAATGGAAAATATATCTATATATTTTTTTTGCCATAGGAGGTCATTAGTTATTTATAGTGTGACCTGTGGCAAAAACCCCTTTCATATCATCCTTATGTTTTGTGATGCACACCTTATTTATGCCTTATGATCTTCTGAAAGGTAAAGAGAGAGTAATAAGACATTTGGTGATTTTTCTTTGTGGTACTTTATAGATAAACCTCTGAATTCATCACACACATAAAAATACTCAGCTTAACTAAAATTAGAACGCCTTTTGTTTTCCTCATAACCTGGCTTAAAGGATTGATGTTTCAACATCTCGAGGCAAATGCAAGACACATTATGCGTTGCTAGAAATTCTCTAATATGTTGCTTGTCTGTATCTAATTAAGTTCTGGGCACAAAGCAAACCAAATTGTTGCTTTGTGCGACAATTTGGCAAGCTACAGCTTGTTGCTGTAACTTGCAGCAACAAGCTGCAAGTTACAAAGACTAGATTGAGTGAGTACATCTGAAGATAATCTGCTGCTTGTTACACTCAGCAAACCCGAAGAGAAAATGATCTTTTATTCATTGGGGGTAACGTAGAACTTTTATTAATATGAAGAACACAGGAACAAAATTTACATTTAAAATCATAAACAAGAGCAAAGATGGAAATTTAGAAGCTATTTTCTAAGTCAGTTAACGAAAGGCGATGATCTTGGGTCATAATCACCATAAAGATTGCTCAAGTATTATTTCTGCTGTTCAAGGCCTTACAGAAGTTTGTTGCACATTGCCAGGGTTAACGCTAAAAAGCCTATCTTCTCTTGTCTTTGATTTGGCTTGGGTAAACATATTCATATTTAGGAATTTAAATTAGTAATAAATAATTTCCTTACAGTGCAATAGTTGGTAAAATGCCTTTTTTGATTTGCAAGAAAGTCTGTTTCTGAATTTCAGAAAGAGAAGTTCTTTCCCACTGAAAAGAATGTTCTAATTATGCAATACATTACACGTATCTGCATTTGCAATGTTTCCTTCCTTTCTTTCTGTCTAAGAATTACAATCTCAGTGGCTAGAACCAAATTAAACCAATTTAGCTGGCGTCTCGTCCAAAACTAAAAAGATGCTGCTGCTATGAATGAGCAGAGTAGTTTGAAGCCTTTTATTTTCTCCTTTGAGATCATCTTAACAAGGCGTCATATGGTGCTTTCTTATGTATCTCAATCTGTCTCCACAGAAGTCCTTTAGCTTCATACTGTTGTTATGGAAACACAGAGTTTGCAGGTTCTCCGGGCAACGTTAAAACCTGCCTGTGTACCCTTGTCTTCCCTTTGATGCTGAACTTAAAACATGCATCCAATCTGCTACTCGTACAGACCAAACAGGAGAGGCCGTGAACCGTGCAGATACAACACACGTTCCACTTTACGCTGTACATTTTAAACATAGCTGTTTAGTGTAAAACTGCCTTTAAGAGGGTGAAAAATTATGTTCTAGTCTTTCTCATTCGCACTTTTACACCGTTTTCTGTTTTACGGTCACTGACTGTGGATACGCCATCTTTTACACTAACCACCTACACATTCTCAATTGTCACAGTTTCCTCCAAAGGACAATATGACAATGAAATTTGTGACAATGACAGACGTCAATTTGCTCATGTCGGCATTTTCGGTGTTTTTAATTGAAAAAACACGAGGTCGTTTTTGTCTTCTTTTTTTTTGGCTCTGTCCCTTTAAGACGCTGTGCTATATGTACAGTCTGCAGTCACATGACTCCGTCCCATCCGGTCTGTGACAAGACGCAAAACAGACGGTGAGGTTGAGAAAACGGAGGACATGTCAAACGTTGAAGTGGCGGTGGTAGATCTGGGAAAAAATGCATCAATTCAGCAAGCAGTGGTCACATTAACCAAATATTTTCCATCTTTGCTTTTTTTTTTAAATGGTAACTAAAGGACATCTGTGTTATCATCCATTTATCGATATCGAGGCGACCTGCTCCATATATCAAAGGGGTTCACAAATAAATCGGCCCCAATTTCCTTAATTTTTTCGAGTTCAAACACCAGATATACCTTAATATTCATTAAGGTGCACAGTCGAAGCCGTTGGGGGATTCAGCCAATCAGCAAAATGAAAGAACTGGTTGCTTTGGAAATACCAGAGCAATAGCATGTAAAGTAGCATAGTTTAAAAAAATATATTGGTAAAATGTTAATCGCAATTAAAATACACAATATTCAATACTAATATCACAGTGCCATGTTATAACCGCATGGTTGTGAAATTATATGTTCACCGGGAGCAAAATAGGAACAAAAATGGGATAAATCTTGAGGTGAATTGACCTTTGACCCACAGCAGCAGCTACAGCTACACAAACCTAATGCCACTGACCTCGAAGTAGGTCATTAGATTATTATCTAAAAATATCTCATCAGTACGTGTCAATTTTATTCTTAAAATATAAAAATAAATATTCCACAGTCATTTTGTTTTGAGCTATAGTAACAGATTGGTGATTCCTCTATGGAAATTAGATGGCAACTGTTTCCTGTCATGTATTTATTATCTCATTGAGAGGTAGGTGTAAAAGTAGCAGTCATTATCATTATCATATTGGCAAGGTCGAAGCCAAGATCCACAAAGCAGTAGAAGCCGACTCGATTCAATCGACCCAGCACACACACACACACACACACACACACCGTTAGATGGCAAATATTAACACAAACCAGGCTACTCTGCAGCTGCTCTGCAGCATTCATCACCATGCAGGTTGCCGAGTCAAATATCTAGGAGAATATTTTAAAATCCAAGTGATGAAAGTGTCAAATGCATGCTTTTACCTTACAGATTAAGACATACGGCTCTTCTCTTAAAACCAATGTGAAGCAGTCTGAGTTGTCGCTGTTTGTCTCAGCCTTCTCCAAACTCTCGGTGTTTTTATTTTCATTGATTGGAGGCGGATCCCTAAGGACCGATCTCGACAAAATCTCTTACTGTATATTTGCTTGCAGCATTAAGAGCAGGAAGCTCTCAACGCATTCAAGCAGTTCCTAATGACCGTCTGAGCCGAATGTGATGTGGGGTGGTTTTCAATCTCACTTTGTGGTTTCTCCAACAGATCTTCCTGCTGGCCTGCCCGCCGTGCAAAACAGCGATGATTGTATTTAGGTGAGTGTGTTTACCCTCTTGGGTGTAGTCTGCCAAAAGTTTTTAAGAACTAACAGAGAAAGGAAAAGTCCCATAACTGAGATTCCTGTATTATGTTATCCACTAGCATTAAGAACCTGCCAATGGGGACTTCTAGCTGTAAAAGCGTGAATGTACTTCTCATTTCCATCCTGAAAGCATCATCATTATCGCTGATTGTTATGACCTGTAAGCTTCGCTGGAGTGTGCCGGCTTCTTCCGGAGATTTATTGTAACGCTTTGGATTGGGTTTTATAGTCTCTCCTTTAAACCTCCTCTGGTCAGAGAGGTTAATTATTCATGAGAAGGTTTTAGCCAGAGGGGAAGACAGTGTGGAATTTACTCTGAAATAAATCCTAGCTGGGTCACTCTGTAAGTCAGCAGAGGGAACAATCGCAGTGAGTGGTCGGACGTTAAAGCAGGCCAATATGAGTGCGTACACTTGAAATGGGAGGAAAAAATGAAATACTGCCCCATTAAAAAAAAAACTCGACTGTTGAAATGAAAATGCAACAACTTTATTTCCTTTCTATAAACTTTCTTGGAGGCGGAGAGATGCGGTATTTGTATTAGTGGCCACCTCTGCTGTAAATGTAAAGAGTGTTTCTCAACTGGTTTTTGATTTAAATGTCCTACATTTTGCGCAATTTCTTCCCCATAAAATACATTAGTAATACGATTTAATCAAACTACACTGTCTCGCAAAAGTACTCACACCCCTTAAGCGTGGCAAACACACACTTCAACATTTTTTGAAAGCGCATTTGTCCATTAAACAGGGGCTAAATGCAAATTTGTGGCATTCAAATTTGCACTTGAAAATTCCGTTGTTTTCACAACCCAGTTAGAAGCTATTTTGTGGTTTTTATTACATGAAATCCCAGAAAAATACATTAAAGTTCAAGAATTGGAAGTTCCTTTGTAAAGAATAGCTGCTGCACAGAGAATAACAATAAGTCCTGCGTTCATATAGATGCAGCAGAAGCAGATTGAAAGCATACCTGTGAATAAAGCGCCGCATAGTTGGTGTGTTAGACTCTGTTCCCCGGGGGATTTAAGCCATCGATCTTTGAATTCCCAAAGACGGCGACTCGCCAAATGACTTCTCCAGGGCGACTTCTCTCTCACATGATCACTTCAGGGAACAGCCCCATTTACATGCGCAGCAAAATCCCTGACCTCTGACCTTATTCTGAACAAGAAATAAATTCCATGTCACTTTTAACGTCTTGGGTTTAAAGTGACACTGGATCAGAAACGACAAAGAAAAGAATAAGCATGTACCTTTTTCTGGGAAGTTAAAAACCCTGACTCAAGTTCACGACTGAACCAGTCTGCATATTGAATCTAGTGATGCTGTTAGTCTCAGATTTGTGGCTAGTTTCCAGTAAATTGTTTTTAATGCTTTGACTTGCTGCTAGCTTTGTGTTTTTGCTTCCATTTAAAGAACTTTTTACAGTTCCAGTTTGGGTGTCTTTAGCTGGACAGTAAAATGTATCAAAATTAACTTATTTCAGAACAAGGACATTAATTAAAACGTTTGCCAATAACCTTATTGTTGAATGCCGTCCAACTAATAGTTAGTGACTATTTTAACCTACAGCGCTATGGTTACGGTTTCACTAGAATGTAACTGCTGTGCAAAGCTAAATAAAACTACATATATATTTCGTCTAATTATTCACACATGGTATTGAAAATAAAAGGGTGTGAGATTACCCTCCATAAATCTAGTTCGTGACGCAGGAATTGGTTGCGTCACAAACACACATTCCTTCATTATTTAGTGCAAGGAAACGGTGTATTTAAACTAGAATGAAGTGTTTTTTAGAAAAACAAAAAAGAGAAAGTCAGGAGGCTGCTCAGACTGACAGCTGGGTGTATTAGAAGTGACAGTCCTAGAGCACTTCTGTTTTCCCAATGACCTTATCTGTCACAACAGTTATTTTGGCTCATTGGCCAAAAAGAGCAGTTTGTGTGTTGGAACATGTCGGGGCTGTGGTTTGACACAACCTCCTGGCCTTCAAGACTGTGTAGGGCGGCTGCTGAATAATGTGTAGTTAAAGAAGAATCAGTGTGTTTTCCCCAAAGGCTGATCTACTGGAAATCCGAGTTTTAGGAGGAAGAACTGCAGAGGCTAGGGGATGCTTGATGTTTCTTCTCAGCAGCTTTTCTGTATGATTTTTTTTTTTTTTTTTACAAAGACTCCTCAGAAATTGCTCTAGATAATAACAACCTGCTGCTCTATCAGTTTTCACTTTCTGCTCTTTACTTTAACGCCATTTTCCTTCTGCATCTTTTCAGACTGCATATTCACATGCTGAATGGAGCACTGTTGGGTTTAGCGTTCCCTATAGTCAACACCAGGCTGGTAAGTAACCCCCGCTCATTTTGCCACGTTTTACTCGTAATGATTATTAGTTAGAAGTGACCTCTTTGGAAGAATTACATAAATAAAATCCATCCCAGCACAGGAGCCCATCAGGTAGAGCTTACTGTCATACTGCCTGTTGAGGCAATGTAATTTCAGTACGTTCATTCAATGGGGAATGTTTCCTGTGTTGAGCATTATTTGTTGTTGTTTTTTTTTTAATCTCTACCAGTCTTATTGTCACCCCTAATTTCTGTTTGGCAAAATGTAACGGAAGCCATTGATTTAGCGGCAAAAGCAAATGAGGTGGATTAGCAGTTCTTGCCAGCAACTGATGGTGTCATCCAGGATGTTGCCCAGAAATAGAGCTGTTAGCATGCTATGACAGTCATTACACTGTTACACCACAAAAGTCTTCAGTCAAAAGGTCACAGCATCTATTTGAACGTACTTGTATGATATGAGTTACAACATTTAATGTCCCTTTGAGATAAATAAAGTATTTCTGAATGGAAATGAATTAAAATATGACCTAATGAATTTCTTATAGTTGCTCTTCAAACAACCAGAAACAACCAGAGAACATGTCTGGGTTTTTTTTAAAGGTTTTATTGGCTCTAGTGGCCTTTATTTGACAGTGAATTGACAGGAAAGTGGGTAATGAGAGAAGGGGAACACATGCGGCAAAGGTTGCCAGGCCGGGAATCGAACCTGCGACGGCCGTGTCGAGGACTAAGGCCTCCATCTATGGGTTGTGCTTAACCGCTGCGCCACCACAGCATCCCGAACATGCCAGTTTCCTGATATGTCATTCAGGAAATGACATGAAGAGCACAACTACTGTACATGCCTAAACTTGAACATACCTGTCGTTTGAACGATCCTTTTAATAAATACCCTAAAATCTAGGATGAATAGTCAAAGTTCAGTATAGTAAATAAATAACTAGCTATTTAGTTTTAAAAAAATTCCTCCAACACCTTTACTGCTACTATACATGAGCTAAAGTGAACCAGCCCTCACTTCAGCTAATGAGGGCTGCCTCTGTTGCTTTTTGAGAAATTAAACTTTGAACAGTTTAAACTTTGACTCATAGCCCAAGAAAATCTACCGTTAATATCAGATGCAAATGTAAAGCAAATGTGTGTTTTTGTCTTTTTCAACTGTAAGTTTTTTATCAGATTCCCAAACAGGAAAGTACGGCTACAGCAGACTGCTTTGCATTCTGTTTTACCATAAAGGTGTGCGTGATCTTATCTGATCACCGGTTCTGAAGCGCGAGGAGCAAACGTCGAGATATATATATGATGCATTTTACCTCACTAATGTCTGAAAAAGCAAAAATATGTGGCACTTTGAGAAGTACGCTATTAATGTCAGAGAGAGACGTTGACGTGATTGACGTTTCTGTTTGCTCCTCAGCTGCCGTTTGAGATGGAGACCTACTACATCCAACATTCCATGATGTATTGGGTGCCTGTTTACCTCATGAGGAAAGGAGGTAGGTGGCAGTAATGTGGTCTCTACATGGAGTCACACATCCCCAAGTTAAAACAGCACAATGATTTGCACCCTTGCTGACGATGCTGCAGTTTCCTGTTGTGACTTTGAGTGCACAACTTCCGGTTTACGTCACTGCTGTGTTTATTGTAAAAAAGCATCTGATGACAGAATGTTGACCCAGCAGTTTGTAAAAGACCCTTTAATATTTTGCGTATTGCTCCCCTCTATGGGAAAAAAAAGAGGTTTTTGTTTCTCCTGTCGTTATAGCAACAGGATGCAGAGATATTATGCGCATCAGGAACTGCAGTGCAGAAATTGATCGTGTCTCATCTTTGGGTTTGAAGCAAATAAGCAGACCTTGAGGAAAAATCCATAGTGCTTCCGGAAAACATGTAGTACCTCGCAAAAGTATTCCCACCCTCACTTCTTTATGTTTTGTCACCTTAAATCCACCATGAGTGGGTTTAGGTTTTATTCACTATGTTGCATTGATCTGGATAAAGTGCAAAGCAGCAAATAGGAGGTCAAAGGGCAACATTCAACCAGACAGAAGGCTTGAGAACATAATCTGGTTTGTACCACAGTGATGCAAACACTCAGTGTTCATTCTTAGCATCTCATCGAAAGCCAAACAAAGAAAATATAATTTCATCTGTAACGTTGATAGAGTGAGAGTTCTTCCTCTGGCACCTGAAAATTCTGCCAAAGAGACAACAGGGAAAACCTGTGTGAAGCCCACAGACACACCAACACACTCCTCGATGCTGCAGCAGCAGGATGTCTAACAGGTGGCCGGGGTCGGCGATCGAGATGCATATCATGCACCTGCTCTCTGCTTAACCTTCAAACTGTGTGAGATTTTTCACTGGTGGCTCTTGCAGGTGTGTACCGGCCCGAGCCTCTGGGGAACATGTGGTGGGCGCTGCTCTCCACTGGCATCCTGTTTCTCTACCACATCATCTTCCTGCAGCCCCTTGGCCTGGTAAGACAGAGCCCTCTAGAGGCGCTCGGGTGGTACTTCACTATGCGGCCTGCGTGTTTTCTTCCATCGATAGCTGCAAATTGTGGAAATCCAAAAGCAGAGCGGGTTCAAAACAGTTTGATGATGAGTAAATCTGGAAGTCCTGAAGAGAAATTATAATTGATTTAGATGTATTTACACAGTAATATCAGATAAATTTTGTAGCAATATGATGGATTTGCAAAGAAGAGAAATAAAGATGGTTCTTCTGACGCAAAAGTTAGACGTCTTCCCACAATCAGTGTAATGCCAGTTGCTGAATTCAACCTGTTTCTGAGAAGAGAAATTAATGCAAAAAGAGCCGTAAATCATTTTCAGACGAAATGATCTGAAAACTGATTAAAGTGTAGAATAGAAATATCCTTTATTGATCCACAATAAAGGATCAATAAATGGGGACATTCCTGTGCAACTGTAGCGAATTACAACCAAAACTAAAAATTCACACAAAATAAAATATGAAAATATATATATATATAAAAATAAAGAATGAAGTACTGTACAGTAAGTGCAAAACTTCAACATATACCTGCACACTGGGTATTTAAAAAAATACTCCAGTTCAGAGGAATGTGCAATCAAGTTGTTTAAAGAAAAAAAAAATTTTAATTAACAAAAAAAACATAAATAATTTTTCAGCAAATAATTATTTTATAATAAAAATAAAATTAGATATGAAATAAAAAAATTCTATTAAGTAAATAAAAATATGATTATATTTTTGAGGATTTTCAGCAGATCTGTCTTTTTTTTTAATCTTTTCATTCAGCTATGAAGCCAATTAAGCAATAAGAAAAAGAATCCAGAGAAAATCTGCAGCGCTAACAAGATGTGAAATCATTTGGCAGCCAAATGAGTTTCTGCAGACTAATAAGTTACGGAGGACTTCCAGGCGGTGAACTCATCACTCATTCCATTTGCGGGAAGGGGGCTTTTTAGAGCAGAAATCCAGAGGAAATTAATGATTCATAAAGATATGCACAGTTAAGTCGAGCATGACATTCGCCAGAGCCTCATCCAAGTGGATAATTCCTTTTTTCTTTTCTTTTTTTTTTAATCGCCATTAACATGAAAATTAGGTCTCACACCCAGTTAACCTGTCCCCGCTCTCTCCCTTCCTCCTCCTCCCCCCCAGGCGACAGAGGTCAACCTGAACAACATGCTGTGTCCGGCCGTGTCCGATCCCTTCTACGGGCCGTGGTACCGGGTGTGGGCGACGGGCCACCAGACTGCGCTGACGCTGATCCATGGGAAGCTCCTGACATTCCTCTCTCAGTACAGCGGCTCCGCCTGCAGATACCTGCTGGACACGCTTCCACTGCGCAGCAAGAAGGTCGACTAGACGTCCGCGCAGACGCGGCCCCCCCGAGGCTTTGTTCTGTTTGACATCTACGTTTTCTGGAATCTTTTAGCCCTGTTGAGACATGGGCAGCTTTTCAGGGGCCAATAAAACCCACACATCATTCTTGGTGGCTCAAATACGTATGTGTACAATTTCCATGCTGGTTGTTAAGCAGCTGGACATGCGCTCACTGACAGGGTTTCCCCCAGAAAACTTCTAAGCCCGGTGGCAGGGCGGTCCACCAGCGGCACGCCGTTTTTTTGTTTTTCTGTTTGTTTTTTGTGTTAAAAAAATGCTAAAAGTTGACTGTAAATTTATTATGACTAAGTAACTGTATGCTATTTGAAGGTATTATTGACAACACCTAAACACACAACTGTAGTTTTAAAAATACAAACACAAAAAATATTATTAATTCAAATTGTCAGTTTTTTGCACTAATTTCTAACTAAGTAATCAGACATTGGCCTGTTATGTAATGCTGGTCACACTCAGCCGGCCTAATGCATAAACAAACTAAGCAGCTGCTTGGAGCCGCCATTTTAACATGGACCATAGTTCTTTTAACATTTTAACATTTGTTTTTATTGAGAATAAAAATGCTATCAAATTTGATGTAATTGTTTCAGTAGAGATAAAAGCTTTAAATTCTTTGCCATTTAAATTTAAGATTTGAAAAAGCTGGCAAGATTACCTTTTAAAAGTTCAAAAAATAACTCTTCATAGTATGATTGTTGTGTTACCATAACTACAACATGAGGCTATGAGTTTAATCTGCGTTTGAGCTTGGTTTGTTCACAAATAATAACCAATTACCAGTTTTACAGTTTATTTAAGTACATTAACTAAATGTACTTAGTGTACAAAATTCAAGTATTTCTCCTATTAAGTTTTCCTTTAGTAATGTCTGCTGCTTGGTGCAGTATTTTGCTGGTTGGGATTGGTTATTATTTATCCAAGCGAATGCAGTATTTGCGAGGAAAGCTGTTTGAAAACGACTAGTCTACGATTGACTGGTTAACTTTATCAAGTTGCAAGTGCAGAGAAGAGTCAAGCGCATGCCAGAACTCGTGTTGAGCTCGTGGGATACGTAAACACATACGCCGCACGTCACTCTTCGTTCGCAACGAGAACCTCAAAAAGCGCGACTATATGTGAAATCGTATCGGCGGCTTACGTTGCGCTTGCGCGAGCGTAAGCCCGGAACTCCTTCCGGTTTGAGTGAAAGGTGGCGCGCGCCATTTGCAAAACTTCAAGGGGCGCATGCGTCAATGACCAGACGCCAACACGTCGTCGCGCCCAGCTTAATGCACCAACTATAGGTCCGTCTTCACTATCGCTGTTACTGGTGTGTTAAAAGCTAATCTGAAATAAACAAACTAGCGACGTGCGCGGGGCAAGTAAAGCCAAGCGGCCGCCGGGCTTGTAATGGCGGAAGCTGGGGGAAACCTTGTGATACAGTTTTCATCCTGCTGCCTTTTTTTTTTTTTTTTTTTTTGTAAATGTAAAGTCGACGTTGAGTACCTGAATGGTCCCACCTGCCTGTGGCGCAGGTGGGACCATTCAGGTACTCAGCGGGTGGGAGGCGCTGCTTCCAGTTCTGACTGAGTTTAGTTTTTACTGAGTCGTTTTTATTTGTCTCAAGTGCGCTTTGAAGCAGATTTTAAATGTGAGCTGTTGTTAAAGTCACTGCTTGTTTAATAGCGCGTGGATGTGAATGTTATCTTTTGTTGTTTTTTTTTATGAATGGAGAAAAAAAACGTATATGATCAGGATAGGAAATAATTTTTGTAAGTGGCTTTTATCTTCCAGTCTCCAGCCTGTTCAATGCATTCCAGTTATGATAATCAGGAGGCATGAAGGACTTCTTACATGCTGCAGGTTGAAGTGAAGAATAACGAGTGAATGGGTGGGACTTGGGTTGTTGTTTCGTTTCTCTCTCTGTGTTGTTTTTATCGTGGTGTTTGACTATATTCGTTGAGGTTTAACCTTGAGAACATTGTTAGGAAAAAAAATAATTGCCAATGGCAGGCAGATGCTGCGTCTTATCTGGAACTGAAGGTCTTTGCAAAACCATTCATACCCGTTGAACCTTTTCCTCGTGTTGTCGTGCTACCACCTCCACATTTCGATGACTTTTATTAGGCCGTCATTATTAAAGAAGGTCGTTTCTGGTTTTGCATGCATTTGTGTGAAGGTTTCTTCATTCCGGTGCCCAAGATAACAGATAATAGTTCTTCTGGTTTTATGCTAATCCATTGCCCAAAAGTGGAAAGAGTGTAGCACAGCTACACCTAAACAGCCCAAAGCGGACATTATTCAGCAAAGCAGTCTGTAGCCTGTAGCAGTCTGTATTACAGCGGCTCAGAAGAAGCCTCTGTCTGAAAACTCTGCTGTTTTTTTTTTTTTTTTTTAACAGTCTCGTGAAGAAGATGCTCAGGGTTTTCCATAATTTTTGTAAAGAATCCTTCTTTGCTCGATGATCTCCAGACATTCCAGAGTAATCCCCAAAACAGAACCGTTCTTCTTTATCTTGCTTTTCAGCCTGGTGGACGGCCGTGTCTGGGTGCAGCTGCGCCGTACTCCCGTCAGGTTATTATTTCAAAACCTAGCTATTATAACCATGTATCATTTTTCCTTCTGCTTCACAAATAGTCGTGAATTTAATCACATCACCGTTCGTGAACAAGTGCAATGTGGGTGTGAATACTTTTACTAGGCTCTCTGTGTATCAAGACACTTGAAAGAAACTCTTGCTCCAACAGTAACAAATCATGCATAAAAATGTTTACCTCGAAAATTCATGCCGTTAAATCAACACCTATCATAGGAAAATGTCACTCGTATGTACATTTCATTTCAAGTCCGAGGTGGTTTGTGCACCCGTCTTTATTTCAGTATCGAAAAGGGAGAAGAGAAACTTTTGTAGCTCTGAGTTCAGATGTGTGTTGTGGCAACAATTAAAGGGATTTCCAGTGGCCAAAGTTTTCCTTGTGTATTTTTCTCTTTTTTTTTTGTATTTATGTTCTGTATTAGTCTAATTTAAGTCAGATATTTCTCCTGCTCTATTTTCTACTGAAAACAAAATGTCATTTGAAGAAAAGATAACATTTGTTTCGAATGTAAACGTTTCACTTAGCAGGAGAATTGGATGGTTTTTCCCATGGTGTGTGTATTTGTTTTTATTTGTGTGTAGAGTCCTGAGAGTATGAGGCATGCTTTCAGAAAATGTGGGTAAACAACCGAGAAAAACTGTAATTAGTTTGGGTCTCGGTATGAAATCACACCTTGTTTGTTCAGCTGATCATACCGTGAACTTCTTAAGACAGAATAAACTAATACAGGTGTTTGTCACAATCATGAAGTAAAAATCTGTAAAAGTACGAGAAGAATTACACTTAGTCATGAATGTGAAGAAAGTAGGAAACTACTTCCTGACGTATTCCCAATCCGTCTCCTTGGCGACACATGGCTGCTGAAGATTGGAATTTTAATTCCAGGGTACAAAAAAAGAGAAAATTAATATTTTCAAATTTACAAAATGATTGAGATATACATTGACTGACTTTGGACCACTTCATAAAACACATAAATTGCATGTTAGCCTGCATTAGCTAACAATAACATAACTCAGCTATGGAAATTGATTGAAGTAAAGGTATCCCTGGTATTTCAATACGCCATCACAGCATGTATGTATGCATGTTGTTCATTTCAACATGTGACATTAATTTTAAAGTGTGAATGAAAAATGAATGTCAGTTAAGGCAAAACAAATGTGAAGGTTTTCAGACTGAATTAAGTGAAAGTCAAACTTTTGCTCGTCTTCTCTTCCCACTCAGTTTCTGTTTTCACCAACCTTTTCTAATCCCATGTATCCGTTTCACATCAAGCCTGCCATTTCTTTAAAGCTTCAAGGTTTGATTAGATTTTTTTAACTGCTAATTGTGCGATACATTTTGATCAACACACATCATAAAATGACTCAGCTGTCATTTTGATAGTAATGGTAAACTTGCTAGTGAAGATGCTTAAAACAGCAACTGGAAAAAATAACATTTCATCCGACCCACGTCTCCCCTGCCTCATCGGCAGAAATGCTGCAAAACAAGAGGGACGACACGTTTTTAGCTGATTTGGAGGGTTTTTTTTATTGAATAAATGATTTTAAAAGGTAACAATGTTTAAAACTACATTATTTTCACAGCCATTGCTTACAGATAACCCATCGATATATTTTCTTTCAGCCTTCTTCACAATTTTATTTTATTTTTTTACCTTTTTTTGCGTTATGTACTTTTTTATTTTCTTTTTGGTGTCATACGATCATAAATGCCCGTTTCGGAGTTCCGTCACACTAAACAGCAATTCAGTTGGAAAGGAAGAGGGGTTCTAGTTCTACAGGGATGGAATTAAAAGTTCCCAGTTCATATTTTTTTTCATCCCCCCCCCCCATCAACAATTTTTCAGAGTACTAAAGCAGAGAGAGAGGAAAAAGGAAAAGATCCAAAAATTGACAAAGGAAATAAAAGTTGGTATGAGGAGTTACACCAGGTAACCCTCCCAGCCCATCAGGCCACTGCAAAAGAAAGCCATTTTATACAGCGACACGTCTCAGAAGTGTGTCTCAAAAATTTTCAGAACATAGAAAACCACTAAAATAATTTTGAAACTAGATCCAAAATATTCCTTTGAAAAAAATTTATTTTGATGTACAAAAACAGTCATTTTCTCTCTTTTTTAAATTGTCTCTTTTTGTTTTGTTTTTTTTTTTTTTACTTTTTTTAATAAAAGCTTCAAACACAAGTTTATTGTAGTTCTTATTTGTCATCATTATTATTATTGATTCACTTATTTTTTTTTTTTCTTTTGTTTAATTCTTCTATCAGTGCGATTGTATACCAGTGCAGCTACTGGGTCGAGTAAAGAAAACAGGCTTTTTCATCTTTAATGGCATAAAAAATAAGGAAAAAAAATCCATCTTTTATACAAAGTATAACTGCTGGTCTTTAGGGGGAAAACAAACATTTATAAACCACCCATAAAGCTAGGAGGCACACCATGGGATTTTCATTTTTGAAAAAACAAAAAAAAAAAAAAAAAAAATAGCAATAATAATAATACTAACAAAACAAGTAACAACAATTTGCACCCATTTTATCGCCATCTTGACGCCACGAACGGCTTCAGAGACGGAAACAATGACAATTCATTGAAGAACTGGGTTGCTTAACAAGTCAGAAATCGCACAAAAAAACAAACAAAAAAAAAAAAAAGAAGAAGAAACATTTAGTCACGAGCAGGGCTTGTTTTTGGAAGGACAGGAAGCCAGGCCTGGAAAAAAAAAAAAGCAGCATCTGAGCATGGCCGCTGGCATCTTTGGTTCGGTCGAACATACGAAGGTGACAAAGAGCTCGGTGACGGCGGCGCGAGGAATGCCGAGGCCGAACTCCAAACCCTGGTATGGGAACCAAAACACGCGATCTGCTACTACAGTCTACCGATGTCGTTCCTTGCGATTCCTTGAGGTATCAGTGATTCGAAATGTCGGATCAGTGCGTAAAAGCACTGAAAAAGAAAAACTAAATAAAAACAACTAAAAATCTATGTCACTGTAGAGGTAAACTTCAATGAAGAGAGGCTGAAACGACCTCAACAGGACCTTATGCTAGTTAACGTCTTAAACGTTGCCCTTTTGGAGGTGGTTAGCCGATTCAACAGCTAAAAAGCCTCCCAAAAAAAGAGAGAAAAATAAACTAAAAAATAAAACGGGAACCTCGGATCTTCCCGCCATCTTGCCAGTGAACGACATGCATCACACGTTGACAAACTAGGCCATGAGGTTGGGCCACAGTGAAGGGAGTAATCAAGGTACAGAAGGTAAAATGTGTGACTTCTTGTCCTTTCAAACCTGCACAGTGTTGACTTGCACTGGTAGGACAAAAAAACAACATAAATGTAAAAACAAACAAACAAAAAAACACCTGTTGAACAGATCTGCATATATCAAGGTTAACATGTAGGATTTTCTCTTATTACACATCGCTGTTCAATTCCCCTGGTGACCGTTAACAGTACATTCCATAGCGCCTGTTGAGTCTTTCTTCATTACGAGAGAGAATGTCAGTTTCCCAGAGTGGAATTGATCCCCCACCCCAAAAAAAAATAAAATAAAATGTTTAAAAAAAATCACCCAAGTCCACCTCGACAAAAAAAAGCTTTCCGTCCGCGTCGGAGATCACGGATCCTTCACCGCAACTTGGCTCGCGCAGCAACGCAACTCCAGAGAAAATCTTACATGTCGCATTGTTAAGTATATATATATATGATATGATCAATGAGTCCGCATGACCAGTCACGAGATGTGACCACCCCAATATGAGGTCTGATAGCACCATATTTGTCTTTTAAATCTCTTAATGGTTAATAAGAGTGTCTAAGCCATAGATCAAGCATATCATGGATAAAACCATAGGTCTCATACTCATACATACATGCAACTAAATACATTGCATGTGTATACAAAGACATATATGTAAAAGAGCATGGTCAATTTGGTTTTGCAGCAGAGAAAAATTCAGGTTGTGCTGTAGTCGACGGACCAGGAGAGCAGGCGCCTGACTGCGGCTTCTTCTGGTGTAGTAGTGTACGGTACGGTTTCCTACGGCCGCAACGCTGACCCCTTGTGGTTGGAACTTTTAACGGTGCTCGACTTTAACGTTGATCACGTGAAATCTAAGCGTAGGATATGGAGTGAAGCACGCGCGGAGTCTCCCGGACGACGAGCGTCTACGCCGTTCAAGTAGAGGACACACTCAGGGCGACTTTCTCCTGGTCCGTCGTTTTTGTTGATTTTTTTCTTTCTTTTTATTAAAAAAAACTTAAGGCAACACAACTGGAAATCTGGATCGTTTCGGGTTACTGTGGATGGATTGCCGAAAGCCCTTGACATTTTTGCATAAAAGAAAAAAATTTATGTAAAAAGAAAGAAGCTGTCAGTTAGAAAAAGGCTGTTACGACAGAAGATGTTGGTCAAGTAACAAGAACCTCTCTCGAAAAAAAACAACAACAATTCCAGTTTGCAACAGAAACACGCAGACCGACAACTTGGTGATCCTCGATAGATTGAACATTCGGTAAAGTACGCCTAACTAGCAGAGTGTGTGTGGCTCAAACTCACACCTGGGTAATATTTGGATAAGAACTGGCTTTACAAAGCCCTGGCTTTTTTTCTTTTTATAAAACAAATTTAAAAAATGTACACTTCCTGTAACCTTCTGATTGAAACAGGCAGAAACTAGAACATTCCCTGTGCTGCGGACACGTGGATCAACGGGAGTGAGGGGAACAGCGGCGGCGCCGTATCCACGACTACGCACTATGACATGCACTTCTAAATGACACAAACATGTTAGTAAGGTCACGTCTGTTTGTGCGCGACTTTTTTTTTTTCTTCTTCTTCTTAAATATACGTCGTACTCTGCGGGACGATGGTTAATAATCGGAAAATGCATGACGATGTTCTCACGATGACACGAGGAACTAAGTGAAGCGGCAGGGTTTTGGGCTGAAGCGACAGCTCGACGTTTCAGCACCCAACGCCTCTGATAACGGACAAAACTGTGGAAGATAGAGTATGGCTTTAAATTGTTTTAGCACGTCCCTATAGCGCGACTCCCTGTCAGTAAATGCAGAAAAAAAACCAACTAAGAAACCATTTTTTTTAATTAAACAAAAGCTTCATGTACATCTTCTTGTTCCTCTGCCTTCTTGAAGTCTAAATAAACCCTCAGAAATAAGCTTAAAATTTTAGGTAGCCAAACAAATGCAGCTGAGCCTGTAGCTGAAACCCAATTTCTAATTTATTCTACTGGTTTTCCGTCTTGTGACAAAGTGGAGCCTATAATCCACACACAGTGACACACACACACACACACACACGCACACACACACAATTGTGACCCAAATCAATAAACAGCATCAGCAAAAGCCGATCAAAAGGCGTCACAATCCTATCTACACTTTGGAGCACACATATCCCACGTACGAGTTCCAACTACGACAACGAGAGTTTAGAAGGCTAGCGCGACCTCAGCCGTCAAGTTTTTGAGAGGAACTGAAAGTAGTGAGGACACAGCCTTTTGGAACTGCAGTTTGCCTTTGCTACATGATATTACACGTCTGGATAGTAAAGTTAAAGAAACGACAAGTAGACGATAAAAATAAAAGGGTTAGTAAATGTAAAATTGTAGCAAAGCCTAAATCCACTCAAGGAGACTCGCTTCCATCCACAGAATCAAACACCTGATTAGCTTTGCTGAAAAAACGCAATATTAATGAAAATCTAATATTGGTTAATTTTTCCAAAATAATATGAACGAATGGAGGGGGGTGAGGTTATAGATATAGGTATACATATGCTGCAAAAGCTCAACCACAGGCAAACAAAAGGAACATGGTTTTCTCGCCATAATCGAACGATGCTTCACTGCCACCCGTTGCCATGTCAACGTCTGTGAGACGGCCAGCATGGCAACGGAAACTATCATCATAAAATGGTACAGTAGTAGAAATAGCTAGACCAGGAGGGGGCGGGCTCTCCTGGGAAAAGGTCCGCGGAGAGGTCCAATGATTGGTCATGCGGCTCGCTGTCAGGAATAATGGTTATACGACGGCACCGGGTGCCCAATGCCGTTCTGGTAGTGATGGTGCTGGCGGTGGGCGATGTACTCTGCATACCCCATCGTCATCTTCTCGCTACGGTACCTGAAACAGAGAAGAAGACAGAAATCCGAGAGTCTGTCCTCACAAGCCGACATGAGTGAAGGGGTTTCTGCAGATGTCACCGACTCTAATTTAAGACTTTTACGACCAATATGAATGAAATTTAAAACCTGCATCACGACAGAGATGTACAAAAGGCAACTGCATATTTCACACAGTTGTAGTGCCATGCCTTTTTCTTTTTTGCACAGAATGAATGCAGCCTCGTAGGGATTCGCAACAGAAGTGAGGCAGCGGCAAAGAACAAAGATGTCCAGCGAACTGGCAATGAATTTAAACTGGCAGCTAGCTAGCTAGCGGTAGCCTGAACCGCCTCGATAAGTCAGGCGACTCAAAAAAATATGTCAGGATTTTTATTGCCTGACATAAAAATCCCATAAATACATTGAATATACAAGATAAACTAGTCAGCACAAAATTTAAGACCTATAATCAATGTATTTAAGGCCAACTTTATTTTTTCCAAATTAGTTTAAGACATTTTAAGGCCTTAGTTTTAAATACATACATTTAAGACTTTTTAAGAATTACCCTGTTACTCAGCACCAGATTTTTTCCTCCCAAACTTCTCAGGGTTTTTGGTGAAATCTTAAGTCATCTCAATTGTAGGCATTAGAAAGTCAATACTGTTTTTCCCAATTTAACGCAAAATAATGTCGTAGTGAATTTGTTGCATACGCTCTGCAATAATTTTAATGAAACAGAGTGGCATATTATTTTTTGCCTAAATAAAAAATTGTTTCCTAATTTTTGGGGTAAAATTTTTCCAGTTTATCTGGTCTAGAAGAATTGATGTGCTTTTTTGTTAAGTCACTGGATTATTATAGTGTTGCTTACTATGATTAAAATGAAATTATTAAAAATTAAAAGTGCCCACCGGTGGTCTCAATTTGTAGCATTCTTGAACTGGAGGGTCATACTGGATTGTTCCATGGGCCACAAATCATACTTTGGCCGCCCCTGGTCTACTTAGACAAACCCAGGGCTAACTAGTGGCATCTCATTCTTTCTTAAGGCGATTTTCCATTTCTCTGTGCATCTTTATTTGGCTAAATTTAAGTTTCTACCGTTTGCAAACAGGTATCTAGGTGAAAATGTGTTGCTATGGTGGGAAACAACACTAACACACTCAAATATTGATGAAATAGAACCAATTATACCTGGTTAACTTAATGGTCTTCCTGAAGTCATTTGTGATGGGAGCTTTGTAACCTCCCTTTCGTAGTAAGGAATCTATGGTTTGAATGTGGTCCCAACCTAGAATCATAAAAAAAAAAAAAAAACAATAATTAAAAATGTAATAGTGTAATTATTTTGACAAGTTTGTTTGAAGGCAGGAGAGGCTGTTCAGTTGAGGGCACAAAAATGCTCACCTTGCTCTTTTGCAACTTCTGGCAGGTAGGTGGCGGTGCGCTTTGATCCTTTTTCATTGAAAAACTCTATTCTTATACCATGAACACCCACCTAAAAGCAAAGAGAAAAGCGAAACAAAAAGAGAACTTTGCGTTACAAAGTCAGAGTTGCTTCACGTCTGCTTTAGGCTAATAAAATAAACTTCTGCACAACTGAACGGAGGCGGTTTTATGAATAGAAATGTGTTGGCACCTAAACTAATTTAAGATGACGACTAACTTCGTTAAATATTCGTACGGTTCCTTTGAACTTCATCACGTTACAGCAATAAACCTCAGCGGATTCAACAGAGGTGAAAATGAGGCGTAGTTTGTAAACTTTTTAAAAACACAAATCTGAAAGGTGTGGCATGCAGCACTTCTTACAGGTCTCTACCACCTATACACATCCACACAAACAGTCGATTCTTCTTCCCGGCATAGCTCAGCTTCTGTCACATTAGATAGGAAGTGTCAGTGAACTTGCCACAGCTTTCAAAGTTGATTTATGTCTGGACTTGGACTGGACCAGCAACACATTGATTTAATTTGATCTAAACCTTCCCAGTCTAAAATCTTTTTCAGCTTCAAAGAAGTTTTCTCAAATTGTGTTATTTGGGTCCGTCCGTCCACCTGCCCATAAACCGCGACCACTAGCTTCTTCAGCCTTGCTAGGGAGCATGACAAGCACAATGGTTATGCACATTACTTTCTGTTTTTTTTTTTTTTTTTGGCATTTCACAAGACTTCCCCGCAGAATAACCTCGAGTAATTAGCGCGGCAGCGTCAGAAAAAAAAACTCTCGGAAATGTGACCCGACTGCCTCGTGAAGCGCTCACCTCCCAGTCGAGATAATCACCGACATCTTCAAAGTTGGTGAGAAGAGACACTGAGCAGAAGAGGCGAGGCAGCTCATCCCTTGTCATAGGGGGGAAGCGGCTGTCTTTAAGGGCACTGCAGACAGTAAGTCACACAGACGAGCAGCATTAGAGGATCATATGGATGAAAGGTGTTATGATCCGGTGTGTTTGATCGTTACGTGAACGTCAAGACTCCTGCTGATGGGAACAAAACCAGTGACAGAAAATGCAGCACAAACCACTCATATGTGAGAGTTTGACAAAAGAGGTCTTCTTATGTCAGCCTTCTTAAGACATTTTAAGTTAAATTAAATATGCAGCTTTTAAAAGCTGCATATTCTAACCAATGCTCGGTTAGACCTTATAGCCGGGTTCGTACACTTTTCCCACAGTAAAACTCAAGATTTTAAAGTTGTCAAATTTTTCCATCGCAGCTCTTTGTTCTTTTTTGTTCATTTGTATTGTTTTTATCTCCAATTTCAATTTGCTCTCACATGACAATTTGTTACTGTTATTAACACTGTCTTGTGATCGTATTCTACATTCTACCGCAGGGACCAAGTAAACTAAAATATAACAACATTTTGTTTTGGAATGGATCTCTCACATACCCTGTTGAGCTGACTGATGAGAGAATAAAACACTCATGTAACACAAAAAAAAAAACTCCCTCAACTTCAATAACGTTGTTGAACTATGACCTTTGTCTCAATTACACAGATCAATAAGTCATTGAGCCATTCGGAATAATAAATATTCATTATATTAAAAACCTTAAGGTAAATGACCTTCCTGATCAAATTAAATGCTTAAACACAACATACAAAGAAGTGACAAAGAAATCTCTAAAAAAATATTTTTGCCAAGTTTCCTGACATTTAGCAAATAGAAATATTTTTTATAACTCTAATTAACTAAAAACAAGAAAAGTTTTGTGATTTAACTTCAAACAGTGTGAAAAAAAAAACGTGTCTTTATATTATGTGAATGAAAATACCTGATTTCAACTGCAAATAACGTTTTCCAAATTTTGACTTTTAATCAAACATTAGATTGCAATATAGTACTAAACTGTGTGGTTTGAATATCAAGCACTTTCCCAGCCTTGAAAACATCCAGTTGAAATTCAAGCATTTTTAAGAATTTCAATCAACCTGAAAACACCGAAAGTCTCCAAACACCCAGTGGCAAATTAACCTCCTGGTTACCTACAGTGACTGTGTCCCATTTATTGCTATCAAAGAGTAAGAGGGTGGGAAGTGAGGATCATATAGTCTCAACTTTGAAGGATTAGAATAACAAAAAAATAATAATAAATTTAAAAAAGAAGCGATTAAAGGCCTGTAACTTCAAGCTACTTACCAGGCCACACTTTGCTTTTCTCACCACATTATCAGCATTTTGGCTCCTGGCTGGTGTTAATTTTGGACTCTGCGTGAGCTACAGCGAGTCTGCAGAAAGACCTACATGGAAGTGACAGGCACTGCACGCAGGCGGCCATGTGCACTACTAATCCAAAGATCACCGAGCTCAACTACATCTGTGGGGAGAACGGGGGGACGCAGATTATAAAAAAAAATTTTAAAAAAGAAATAATCATAAGATCTCACTGTGAAATTAAACTGAGAATAAAATGCTGTACGGGCTGCATGAAATTAAAGGCACCAATGAGGTAATTCGATGTTTCTATGACACAGAGACTTAATCCAGCTGAGATCAGGGCTCGGTGGGGCCCCACGCCCTCTGGCTCTGAATCTATGCTACTGAAATTCTCAACTGTATGTTTGGTGCCGCAGAAAGACAATCCCTGATGGTGCTCAGCACTAGAGAGATGTCAGCATGCAGGACGGTTTAATTTCCTATGTTCCTGTTGTTATAAAGACAACAGGAACTTTTTTTTTGTTTTGTTGCCTTTTATCTAGTTCAGGGGTCTGCAACATGCGGCTCCGGAGCCACAAGTGCATTCTTAAGACTTTACATAATGCCCCTTGACAACTTTGACTAAAAGAGATAAACTGGTGTTTTTAAATATAGATACAAATTTCAGTTTTAGCTTTTTTTTTTTTTCTTTTTTTTTGCTGTTGTTTCGAGAACTATTTGCATTAATTTTCCACTGTGACATCAAGTACTTTTTGTAAATCCTTTTTTTCGCAAACATCCCATAGAAGAAAACATAGCCATCTTCTTTTGGTAAAAGGTTAATATACTTTTATTTAAAACCCAAAAATAATAAATTTTTAAAAAATTTTCTTTAAAAAGAAAAATAGACACATTTCTGAAGTGGACATTTATCAAAAATTCTAAATTGTTTTTATTCATCAGAACATGTAACATTTTTGGCAGACCACTGATCTATAGCTGAATAAGTTTAAACTGCATATTGCACAGTAGAGGGCGCCACACAAAGTTACACTAAGAAAGTCGGTTTGTTACTGACATATTTTACCAGCGTAAAGAAACACAGGCTGAAGCACAAACTCAAGGTTTCCCCCAGAAAACTTGCTAACTCTGGTGTTTGGGCACTGGGGCGGTCATTCATCCAGCGGCCTGTCGTCTTTTTGAGTTAAAGAATGTTTAAAGTTGACAGGAAATTTAAAAATATCACTTGAAAATCATGTTATTAACAAGATTAACAAGCAACACCTAAACACCAACTTTAAAGTCTTAAAATATGCAAATATTTTAAAAAGGCTTAAATAAATAAGCAATGCTTAGCCTGGTGGGTGCACAAGTAAAGCATTGTGGCCCGCCAGGCTTATAATATACTGAGGAAAACCCTGACAAACTGAATTACCACTACAGGTTGGTTTCTACAACCACAGATATCAATGTAAAATATTCAAACAGCCCAATTTATAATCAATCTTACAGATAAGTAATATATTTCAACTGTGTTTGCTTACCTGGTAAGGGTGTACTCCCTGAGTCCTGAGTGCAGATTCATGGCAGAAAATGTACCTATACAACCCCTCAACCGTTTGTCTCTGCCTATTTTCCATGTGACAAACAGCGGGCTGAAAAACAGAAAGAAAAAAAAAAAACCCAGAGTGATCCATTTAATTTACTGAGTCTAAATGATGTTAACACACACACTCCAGCAGCACGTCAGCACCTGCTGCTTTCTTATTAAATACGACAGAATCTTTACTCACATGAGATGGAACTAGCTCTAATGTCTTTCATCATGATGGATCATTTTCCATCAAAGCCTTTCCTTCATTGCTTTGGGCCGCCTGCTTAACCAACTCTTTGTCTGACTCCAATTTTCACCCCCCCTTTCATGTTGTAGCTGAGATTTTTTCCAGCTTTTATGATGAGATAACTTCTGATTGAGGAAAACCCAACTGAAGCCCCTGCAGTGGCTCTACATTTATAGCTAATTAATCACTGTCTGATGTCTATACAAAGCCATGAATGACAATGAAGAGCCAACGCGATGCTGCATTAACGCAGCAAAATACCGCGTCTGAGCAGAGAACATCAAGACACCGGTAAAAAGGAAAAAAGTTTTATGTCAGTGGTGTTAGAGGAATTAGACAAAGCACAACATGAACATGGAATAATGAAAAAGAACAAGATTTAAATTTTATTATGTCACCAGAATACATTTTAGAGCGATTTCTCTTTCTGTGTGACAGCAATTTCAAGAACGAAAAAGCTGCACACTGCCAGTCAGGGTGCTGAGAGAAAGCTACCAAACTTTCGCGTTTCGATTGGGAATATGTCAGTCACCAAAACAAGGTGGAACAAAAACTTAATATCACATTTAAAAAGCATATAATGATTGTGTTAAAACTAAAAAAGCGCATCAAGAACATTTACATAAAAGTTCCCCAGTAAATGTTAGCTGCACTTCAGCTTCACTGTTTGTTAAAAACTAAAATATTCATTGCAGCTGCTGATGTTCTACAACTTGTTAAAAAAATGAATAAAATCTCATACCAGTCCGTCCCTATGCACAACATACCCCTTTTTTCCCCTCATTTGGAAGAGTTCAATTTTGAATACTTCTACAATTTTAGCACAATAAGTCTTTCATTCATTTGAAAATTAAATATATATATATATATATATAATTTTGTAATACTGATAAGTCATTTACAATTGTGCTTCTTAATATTAAACTGTCAAAAGTTACTTTTAAAAAAAAACTCATCTACTTTCTTTTTAAAAATATTCCTAAGCAACAACTAGTTCATATTAAAAACACTGGAAACATTTATTGACACGATGACATTAACCAGGTACTTTTATATTAGAATTTCATTACACATTTGTTTTTACATTATCTTGGAAAATCTGCTCTGCTTTCCACAAGATGCATGTGACATGCCACTCAGTGTTACATCACTGCCGTGGCTTTATGGAGATATACATGCCTACAACCAATATGAAGGTCAGCAACTATTTAACAGCAATGTTTGTCTTTGTCTTAGATTTTTTTTTAGCTCAAAATGTGGACAAGTCAATTTAATAATGATTGAATTGTCAATTTCCCTTTTTCATTATTGCTATGCTTAAAAAAAAAGCTAAGTAAGAAAAATAAACTATTTTAGGGATGTTTCCACAGGACAACTCCAAAACAGGAAACTCTTCTCTGCTTTAATCACTAAAAACATGACAGAACTGCAACAATGTAAGATTCTTGTTTTTTTGTTTTTCTCAAAAACACCAGAGCATTATGCCTATGACCAAAGTTGGAGTTGGTCAGAGCATTTCAATAATTCAGCTTGACAAGCTTCACACCCCCCCAAGTGAAGGACATGTCGAGGACATCGCACAGTGTACTCACAAGTTCCTCCGACCGGATGGAGCTTACACACACATCCAGCAGGAATTAGCTTGTTATGCATCCGTTGACGGATCTTTTTGGTCCAGGGCAATACTATGACGGTTGGGTAACGTGGCCAGCTCTCAGTCACCTAACCCTGCTCCCCCCTCCATGCTCCCACCCAAACCACAAAAAGCTCCTAATGCAAAATTACTCCTAAGACATTATGAGCTTGTGGAAAATTCCTGTTAACACTTCGGATCCGACTTTTTCTGCCTCTCGCGCAGATTATGTTACCCGTCCGGGAGGGTTTCGAGTTCAGCGTGGAGACGGGACGTTTTTCCTTCTGCAGAGAAGGCTGGGTTTCAAGATGTGATTTCAGAGCTCGTTGAGTCCAAATGGGAGAAAGTCTCTTTAGAAAAAGATTTGTTTGAAAAGAAAACGGAGAAATTAAAGACCAGATAGAAACCCAAGCTTCAGTTCTTCCAACTTAATATTTAAACCGGCATATTTTAGCAAAACTAAATGTTGCACTAAAAGACAAAAAATGTACTTTGAAGATTTGTAGAGATCTGCACTGATGCTCTGTTGCTATACATTTAAAAAGATGGTTCAAACTTTTTGTCAAAATTAACTTTACTTTTTTTGCATTCTGGTGACTAATATTAAATACCTACATGCAAAAGGTTTGTGCATTCGTCAAATATCTCAACATTTTTAAATTACAGAATACTATTAAAAAAAATTCTCTTTCCAAAGTGTGGAATCTGAAGACCATGTCAGTTCTCACCCAAGTAAGTCACATACATCTCACATTATTACATTAATAAATGAGGTATGCAAAGCACTTCAGGTAAAACAGTCCTTCACAGAAGAATGTGTCCACCCACATTTTTTTCCCCTTGCAGTCACACACTGTTACGCATTGACAGGGTGAATTCTTCAGACGTCATGCATGCCACTGTTCAAAAAATGGGAAAGCTGAAGAATGTAAAACTTTTTCATACCAATCTTTTACTCTATACCCTGCTTTATTTGATGACTATTTTAATGGAATCGTGTTGGTTTTTGTAAGACTGAATAAAGAATGTCAGGAGCTTTATGAGAATACCTTTATAAAAGTAACTTTTTTCCCTTTCTGTCAAAGACTCAAAGTTATCACGAATTACAGCATTCCACTAATCTCACATTTATCATATAGTGAATAAAATACAAGCTCTTATACAGTGATACTTTATTAGGCAAACGTTTGCAAATTATGGTACCGGAATATCCCCACTGAGGGACAATAAAGGACATTTTTATTGTATCCTTGCTTGCTGAAAGAATAGACGAGTATTAAATAATATTTTAAAAATGTGTTCAATTTGAAATAGTTCTTGTTGAATTAAACTTTGATAAAAGTGCTAAGAGGTACAATATGGTATTGCTCAAAATACATAGTTTATTCTGTACCAGCTTTACACTTAAGCTAATTTTTAATTTCAAGTTTGTTCTGACTCTCCATCCGCCCTTACTCAAAAAACTGCCACTGTTCTATGTCTGTATCAACAAACATCACAATACATTGAGTATGTTCTTTTGAAAAAGTTGCCACATGAACGAACTTTTTCCTACTTATTCTGGAAAAAGTGAGCTCTGGTTTCGAAACAATGGAAAATACTTCAAAAAAAATGTAAGACACGTTTAGGTCACATGGTGTCATATTACCATGTTAAATAGGGGACAAAATGTTTCTATAGCGGCCTCAACATGAAGCCTACTGAAAAAAAAAACCAAATATACATTTACAAATCTTATAATTATTTTTATCATACTACAGTATATTTTGTGGATCCCTCAGATCGTGATATTGAACAGGCTTGTTGTTTTCCTTTGATTATCTACTAATGGAGTTAGTCCGTCTTTAATACCGGTTAAATTAAGTATAGCTTAGAACTGCTAAGTACTTAGCGAGTAGCATCTTTTCTTTGTTGCTTATGAAAAACTTATTTCTTCCCTACTTCGATAGGAAACGACTTAACAAAAAGCAAAACCTGTCAAATAAAATACAATAAACTGCCAACCATTAACTTGTCAATATATGAGGGAGACCGCAAAAAAAATTAAATAGCTAATGAGACGCTATCTGCTCATCGGTACTATGATGGTAAGCTAATGTAGCGGCTAACAAGGATAAGCTCAGTATATGCCACCAAGTATTTCCTTGAGATCAATGTCTAAACCACAACTACTTAAGTCAAACATTGGGCTCTTTTAAATACATTTTAGTCAATGTCCGGCAATAAATCAGCCAACCTAAAGATGCTGAACATAAAAAAATAAACGCTCCATCCTTTTATCTTCTAGATGCTAATAATGGCTAGCCGATAAAAGCTAGCGCTAGTAGAGAAGAACACTAGCTACTAGCTTTTGAGTTAGATTAGAAGTACTGTGAAATATTTATTCTTGACAAACACTCATGGAAAGTCTAAAATTGACCTGGAGCCTCAAACAGTCATTAACATTCCATATATTTTATTCAAAAATTCAGCTAAAGAAGAGCATATTTGGCGAGCGGTTTGAGTAGCTTGAAGGCCCGAGCAGCCTCTATCACTAGGCCCTACTTAAAACTTGCTCAGTGGAGATACAATCGGGAGGAGCTTTATGAATTAAACTCAACCGAATTTAAGCTGTGCTTTCACGTGACAATTCGAATTCTATATAATGGACAAAACTAATTCCAAACGTGGACGTATTAGGTTTTCACAGACAAGTTCCTATTGGGAAAATTCAACTGTAAGAGCTGAAATGGAGCAACAACAACAACAACAAAAAAAACCAACAACAAAAGACATAAATACTCACTAGGGATCGTTTGTAAACCTGGGTGTTCTCGGAGGTTGGTATCCGTACAGATGGCAATAAAGCACGTCAAAGCAGAAGCAGCACATCTCTGCTGAGACGACCATTTTTCTGCCACCACTTCCCGAACCTGGTCCTGGGCTGAGGTTCGGGGAGAGGCCGGATGTAGAGTAGCCGGCCGGGGCAGGGGACAGAGCGTTTGTGCCGCCGCTGCTACCGCTAACGTTACCTCCGGGTCCCCCCAGGCCGTTGGCTCTGCTCACGTTCGCCGTTGCTGCAACCGTCGCGGAGGAGCCAATCCCCAACTCCGAGCCACAATGTCCGGTTCCTGCCACCCCGCTTCCCGCCCCCACCCCGCCGGGACCCCCCGACCCGGGAGATCCCGACAGTTTCTGCTTCTTCACCCCGCAGCACCCGGCCGCCATCTTGGAACAATCTGCACCGACACACCGCTTCCGACCCATAACCGTCACCGCGGGAAGGGTGGGGGGGAACGCCGACCAGACGTAGAAATCCCACTGCGTTGAGACGTACGACGGACAATACTCCACTTTCACTCTTTTATTTTTTTTTAGTCTGGCAAAGAAATAACCAATGTGGCGAGAAGACTGCAATGTCACTCTAGCGTTGCCTTTAAAAATGCGTGACTCGGCTACGCAAAATTCATCGCTGGACAGGCGTTTATTCCTTGAGTAGTCAGCCAGTCAGGGTTTGGACTGTGGCGTTCCAGTGGATCGCCACCCCAAGTCCGAGCCAAATACACACCCCTCCTTGCTAGAACGACACCGCCCGAAGCGACCTCACTCAGTTACCCCCTTAAAACACACAAGTTCAAGGAGTACCCCGTCCGATCAGGCCGCAGATGACAGCAGTCGGGCGGTCCAGATGTGTAGCCGACAGCCTGTGCGCTGTAGTCCTGCAGCACACCTCTCCAACTGGAAGCCGGGGGCTCGAGTACGCAGGACCCATAAGCTTCAGCACAAACTGCGCACTGCTCCTCGGACAGCGTAGCTTCTCATTGCACCAGCTTGTTTGCTACTGCCTCATGAACTTCTAATTATACAACAGGCCCAGAATAATGGAAACCCAAACGCCGGGGAAACGCAGAGTAAAATGGCATCTGACAATGCGAGGTTGGCATGGCACAACGAATCGCGTCAGCGCCGAACAAGTCATTTCAGTACCGTTAGCCCACAGTTTGCACCTGCATCATGACAGCTTCTCGGACCGGGTTGTAAATCTAAATAAACACCCCCGCGTCAAAACGGACAGCTGAAAGTTTTCAGCATATGTTTGTTGGGAGGCTGTCACTCGGACAGAAGAGCCTTCTAGTCCGCGGACCGTGAGAATTCCGCCGGGTTTGGCGACCCTCCCCTCCGCATCCGCCTGTCAGCTGCTACAGTTCTGTGCTGTTCGGGTAAAAAAGCCTTGCGATCAGTCAGTGGGCACGGGCATCGGCGTCGTCGGCACGCCGGAACCGGATTCAGAAAACGATCTGCGCCCAGTCGCTACTCATACTGCGTAGCTTTTTAGAGGTGGGGGGGTCGAATTTGCAATTCAGAAGAAATATTCGTTGCTGTGGGAGCGTGCGCGATCATGACGTGTGCGTGCGCGTGCACAAAAAAAAAAAGCAGTTACCCCGAAGTTGTAAAAGGCGCAGGAGGGACTATAGTGAATTTACTGTTCCCATCAAATCTGGGATTATCTTGTCAAAAATCTTATCGTGAGCATTCTGTGCTCAAGCCGTTAACACTCGGGATAGCAGGAGATATAGAAATGAAGATTTTTTATTTTCTTCTTCTTCTTCTTCTTCTTCTGATTCGTCATATTCATTTAGGAACATGGCACCTTCAAAAAGCAGTCATACCCCAAAGGCTATGACAACATGACCCAATGTCCGAATCGAAAGATTGTTGGAAATCTGACAAGACTTTACAGTGACGCAAAAGTGGTAGATAAACGATTTGCAGCTGTAACTCCGCAGAACGATAAAGATGCAAATTACTTATTTGCAAACGCATCCCATCCTTTTTAGATTTTCTATTTGAAAAACCAACCTGGTTCCTATTTGTGACATAGCTCCCACTTGAGTTGAGCTCTTTGAGACAGTGTTTGCAGGAGTAGTACGGAAAATTCTTCTTTAATAAAAATAATAATAATAAAAAATAAAATTAGCACTGATGAAGTTTGCAGCATAATTGAGCTTTTTCTTCTTAGTCAAGTCTGGATTTGTTGGAGTTTACCCTATTAACACCTCCTGGATAAACAGCCTGCTTCCAACCATCTAGATTTTATTGTACATTTAGTTTCATCATAAGCTTTGTTAAGTTCCGAATGACCGAGTAATGTTTATTTCTTTAATGCTCATGACATTAATAGTCACATATGTGGAGCAGCATTTATATGAATGCTGCAAGTCACGTTTATATACTAAAGAAATTGCATAACTCTTTCTAAAGTTAACAGATAAAAGAAAGGACAACAACTCTTGTCTTTGCTTCTTTCATTTTGAATTTGAGTTTAACTCTCCGTTGTTAATAATAAACTGCATTAACTCAGCATAGCATAAAGTTGGTGTGTACACACGGCTTAGTGCTGCAGAGCAGAGTGTATTCCCTATAAAATCCTCTTCATGCAACCAGTGATTTTCAGAAATGCATGATAATGCAATCCGCCGCATCCCCATTAGCTCTCGAAGCTACAACAGGAAAAGGGTGAAGCAGGCCGAATTTTCTCTCCCCACATCTGCTGAAATTCAGCCGCAAGTAACAAACCAAAGATGTGGTTGAGATGAAAGTGATCAGCCATTGTAGTTTTATCGATGCGATTAATGTAATAATAATGTAGTAAAAAAAAAAAAAAAAAGCTCATGGAGTGATCAAAGGTTTCTCATCGTCTGATATTCCCAGCATGGGACAGTCTAGTGTGTTATTGTTAGGTCTTGCTGATAAAGCATACATGATTCATTAGCAAAACGTTTTTAGAAAGTAATAGAAGGCCAGACTGCAACTTTCTCATTATTTTCAATCTAGCATTTAACAAAAACTAACATATCGAAGGAACACAAACATTGATGGCTGCAGCTGTTGTGAATTATTTTGTGCTTTTGCTACTTGACTGCAAGAATTCCTGATTCTGCATTTGACTGTTTTTGCTCTTAAAGGAAAAGAGTTTCTCAGCAAAAACTACCTGAGGAGTTCCCCAAGGTTCAATACTTGTGTCTCTACAATTGTTAGTCAGTCAATTAGCAAAATGATTGCCTCTGGTTTGTACTTATATTAGCACTTATTTATATTTGTCTTCTCATGCATCTTCTTCTATTCCAGTTTTTTATTATTAATACACATGTTTTTTTGTATCTTGTGATCTTGATTTTTGTGATTATTGTAGTTAAGACAGTCTTTTTTGACAACATCTGTGAATAGTTCTTATAAATAACTTAATTATTTGTGATGACTGTAATTCACATTAACTGAAAGTGAAGTAAAGCATGGCTGCTGCAATTTTCTTTGCTATATACAGTACGTTGTAGGTGACAGTATTTATGGGAATTTTGGCTGTTTGTTGGGTGGGTTTTTTTCTTTCTCCTCTGTTCTTTTTATTCTTCCTTGTTGGAATTGTAATTTTTTTTTTGTATATTATGTGAAAACTCTAATACATATATTAAACACTAAAACATGGCTGTTGCCTCATCTCTAGAAGCCCCAAATTTGGGGACAATAGCATTCAAATGCTCATCAGGTCTTTAGACCTATATGGGCTAATAAAATAATGAACTGGCAATTGAGTAGAAAAGAAAACATTCTCTACTGTCTAGTGGGGAAATCGAGGAGTGCCAGCAGGAAGTTAAAGGTAACTGGAAGCATGCATATTCAAACTAAGATAAAAAAACAAACAAACAGAAAAATAAGAATAAGACACTACACTGTAAGGACAACACATCAGCTTCATGAATCTGTGGGAGATATTTACTAAGAGTCATGACAAAAATTCTAGAAAGCATATCGACTAAATTTGGCATGTGTGGATTTTCTCCCACAATCCCAAAAATATGCGTGTGTGTCTCTGTGTTGCTATGTGATGGAGTCCACATTTTGCCCACTAGCTACTGAAGACGTTCAACTCCACAAACGTTGGTGTGTTTCACAACATGCTCATTTGTCCTGCAAATTGTGCACTGACGGGATGAGATTTGTCCGCACAAAAATAATTTTTTTTGCGCAATTGTGAAAATGCATCGTTTTACAGAAATTGTTCATTCAAATTAGATGTAGAAAAATGCAACGTGAGTTCATGCAATGACTTCTCCTGATGTCCAGTCCGTCCAGCTGTCTCTCTTTGCATACACCTTGTCATCAGCTCAGCTGTCTTACCCTCTGGCTCCAACTGTAGTGACCTTTCTTTTCCACCCAGGACGGGAGTAATTGGTGATTTTCCACCACAGACGAGGAACTCCTCCCATCAACCGGGAAGTCATATCGCCCACTCGGATTTCTTTCTGTCCCTCTTCTTCTGTTTCTTTTTAACACCCTGGGCATTTCATCGTTTGAATGGACAGGGTCTGTCTGACAGTCACAGAGTCACATGGTGCCTCGTGAGAGCTTATCTTTGATGGCTGCAGCACTCAGGCTTAAACTGTTGCCATTTTCTTGTCAGTTTGCAGTAAAGTAACTGGACGTTCGGACCGATTTGCAGTATTTTTCATGTTCTGCAGTGAAGAGAAAAATCAGTGTTCTAAAAGATTTTTTTAATATATTCTTTTATATTTACATCTTACTTATCATAATCACATCATGTGGTTATACATAGGCCTATGCAATTGTTAAAAAATTTTTAAGACAGCCATTTTATGTTCTTTTTTCTCCTCTAAATCCTCTTAAGTGCAGGTTTTAAATTAATTTCATGGTGCTTGACTTGGATGTGATTCTGATGCCAAAGATATTCAATGTGTCGGAGTTTTAAAATTTGTAGGACAATGCAGGTCGAGGTTTGAGAAGTCATTGTAAATTTCAAATACATTAGAGGTTATCTATGTTGGCACAGATGCCAAAAAGCAGCGAAATGTCAGTGTTTTCCTGCCTCAAAAATTGTGGAACTTACAAACAATCGTACCAAAATGGGTAAATGTTGTGTTCTCAAATATCTTAAATGTCTTCCCTGATCTAAAAAGAAGTTTCAGGCGTCTTACTAATAATTTTTTTCATCTACAAACTTTGAACTTTTTCAACTTTTGAGAGAAAATTAATAACATAATTTCAACAGATGAAGCAGTGCCAGATGACTTTGGTATAGATATTTATGTATTAATTTCCACTTTGATGTCTGACTGAAATGCTAGAGAAACACTGACATAGTCTATTTAAACAACGTGTCAGATTGTAATGTTGTGATGATACCATAAATAGTAAAAAAAAAAAAAAAAAAGACAAAAAAAGTTAAAATTGTATGATCTAAGTGTGGTACTGCATTTTTCGTCTTTGCCCTGTAGAGGTCAGTAGCGCTGTTTTCGAGAGGTGCGTGTGTTTCCTGTTTAGTGCAGAAGAAAAATAAGGAGGCGGAGCTGCGCGTTTGAAAGTGGCGGGCAGGAACTCTTCTTATATTTTGGTGACGGGAAATTTCCTGTAATATCAACGGGGTTTAAAACGGTGGACGGTGGCATTATCGTGTCTTATGTGACAGTAATCCGCTGTCAACGTGAGCTACCGAATGCAGTTATCGTCCTAAGTCCTGGGTAAAACTTGAAAAAGGTACGTTAATGGCAACGTCTTGCTAATAACTGCAGCTAGCTGTTTGACTTCAAGCTGACGCTGACTGTATATAGTTAGCAGACAGCGCAACCCAGCCCTGTTTTATTAATAACTCAGTGCGATGACGTTAATGTAAAAAAAATAAATAAATGAGTTAATTGTCATTCTCTGCCTCCACACCCCACAGTTTATGTCCGTTAACTAGTTTTTGTATTGACGTGTAAAAGTAAAACATGGAGTCAGCTGAGTGATACCTTGCAGTAATGTATTGTGACAGGTTTTTTTTTTTTTGTACATGAATCACATATTAAGAAAAAAGATATTATATAAAGATATAATATTAAGATCAAAAAGCTCATTCTGAAGTGGCCAGAGACAGTTTTTACTTTGTTGTCTTGAAGTGACTTGTTGCAGCTGTTTTTGGCTCTTCATTTTAACCTTATACGCAGTCTTCCACTCTCCTTTATCTCCACATCTGAGAGATTTTGGTGAACAAGATCCTTAAAGCTCAGGAAGAATGTGGGATGATGGAAAACAAAAAGACTAGCGACTGATAATATCATGCAATTTTATGGTAGAACATGAGAAACTTAACTTATGCCACAAGACTGTGCTGGGTAATTAACCGCTTGGATTTAATGTTCATTTCCCCTCTACATTTGATCAAATAAAGGGATTAGATTTCAAACAATCAGTCGGATTAATTGTGATTAATCAATTATTGAAATAATCTTCAATTGATTTAGTAAACAAATAATTGTTAACTGGAGTATACAGTCTGGAAAGAAAGGCCCACTTGCTGAAAAAACAACATATTCAGAGCAGTAATTAAACAAACTGTACAAAATATACATGTACATTCTGTATTTAAGATGAGAAATCTTCTTTGTGTGTAAAATGTTCTACCCAAAACTCCTCAAATGGACTAGTTTTAGCTTCATCTGGTTAATATTGTGCGTAAAAAAAAAAAAAGAGTTCAATTGTGGATAAAATGCTGTTAGAGATGTTATGGTTATACACTGCCTGGCCAAAAAAAAAGTCGCCACCTGGATTTAACTAAGCAAATAGGGACAAGCCTCCTATTGGATAAGTACTGCATAGGCGATTATCTTTCAGCTGGCAACAAGTTATTTAACCGCAGCTGATGCAATGAGTAACTCCTCATTTCTTAAACAACCATGGCAAAAGACACATCCTGTGGTCGTGGAAAAGACGTTAGTCTGTTTAAGAAGGGTCAAATCATTGGCATGCATCAAGCAGAGAAAACATCTAAGGAGATTGCAGAAACTACTAGAATTGGGTTAAGAACTGTCCAACGCATCATTAAAAACTGGAAGGATGGTGGGGAACCATCGTCTTCCAGGAAGAAATGTGGTCGGAAAAAAATCCTGAATGATCGTGATCGGCGATTACTTAAACGTTTGGTCAAATCAAATCGAAGAAAAACAACAGCAGAACTCAGGAGTATGTTTAATTGTGAACGCAAAAGCATTTCCACATGCACAATGCGAAGGGAACTCAAGGGGTTGGGATTGAACAGCTGTGTAGCCGTAAGAAAACCTCTAATCAGTAAGGCTAAGCAGAAAAAAAGGCTTCAGTTTGCTAGGGAGCATAAAGATTGGACTCTGGAGGAATGGAAGAGGGTCATGTGGTCTGATGAGTCCAGATTTACCCTGTTCCAGAGTGATGGGCGCATCAGGGTAAGAAGAGAGGCAGGTGAAGTGATGCACCCATCTTGCCTAGTGCCTACTGTACAAGCCTGTGGGGGCAGTGCTATGATCTGGGGTTGCTGCAGTTGGTCAGGTCTAGGTTCAGCAACATTGTGTGCCCAAAGAATGAGGTCAGCTGACTACCTGAATATACTGAATGACCAGGTTATTCCATCAATGGATTTTGTCTTCCCAAATGGAACGGGCATATTCCAAGATGACAATGCCAGGATTCATCGGGCTCACATTGTGAAAGAGTGGTTCAGGGAGCATGAGACATCTTTTTCACACATGGATTGGCCACCACAGAGTCCAGACCTCAACCCCATTGAGAATCTTTGGGATGTGCTGGAGAAGGCTTTGCACAGTGGTCAGACTCTCCCATCATCAATACAAGATCTTGGTGAAAGATTAATGCAACACTGGATGGAAATAAATCTTGTGACACTGCAGAAGCTTATTGAAACAATGCCACAGCGAATGCGGGCTGTAATCAAAGCTAAAGGCGGTCCAACAAAATATTAGAGAGTGTGACCATTTTTTGGTGGCGACTTTTTTTTTGGCCAGGCAGTGTACATGTTCTTTAAAAAAATAATTATTTAGCCGTTTCTGGATTTGAATACATGGACTAAATTATGTCCATTATACCAGAAAAAGATGTTAAAGGTTTGGCGGATCGGTTTCAGTTTCACATTATTAAGATCGGATTAGCTACTTTCCACTTTGTGAATGTGCTGTAAAACTGTATCTGCTTCAGTCACATCCATGTTTTTCAGCATGTTTGCTCTTTAAATGTCTTAAAGCTGCTGAGCGGAATCTTTCACCACGATGAATGAAAACGCTAAGCTGATCCCGGTGCGCGTCGCCTTGAGATGTCGCCCGCTGGTGCCAAAAGAGATCAACGAGGGATGTCAGTCCTGCCTCACGTTTATTCCTGACGAGCCACAGGTGCGGCGGGTTGTATTAAACTTGAATAATGGATTAAGATGAAGTTCTGTACAGTGTGTTTGTCTTTTACTCAGGTGATCGTCGGCACGGAGAAAGGATTCACATACGATTATGTGTTCGACCCCGCTGCCGAACAAGAGGAAGTGTTCGGCACCGCCATCTCACCGTTACTGTGCGGACTTTTCAAAGGTAAGGCCGCTTGGCGATGTGCATTTTTATCACACTTAATTTTTGAATGCAGTGTACTATCAGCTGCATACAATTCTGGTTATATTAGCAGTTTTTAGGAAAACAAAGTCAGGCGAACAAACGTTTTATTCTGCCAAACATTTTCTCTGTAAGGCTACCATGCCACTGTTTTGGCGTACGGACAGACGGGGTCGGGAAAAACCTACTCGATGGGAGGAACGTACACATCGGCGCAGGAAAACGACCCTTCAGTCGGAGTTATCCCCCGAGTCATTCGGAGGATCTTTGAGGAGAGAGAAAAGAGAGCAGACTCTGAATTCTGTCTGGCTGTATCGTATCTGGAGGTTGGCTGTTAACCAAATTCTTAGATTTGAAGATTTCAGTTTTGGAAAATTCTGTAATTTGTAGATTCTGCAATTTCTTTAAAACAAACAAACAAAAAAAAGATTGAAATCAGATCTGGTATGAAAAAATCTAAGATTATCGCCCCCCCCAGCCTTATTTTGTATTGTGTCAAGCATTTTGTAATTGCTTTTTTAAAAAAATTTTTTCCCAGATATATAATGAAGACATATTAGATTTGCTGTGTTCCTCTAAAGATAAACCAGCCATTAGCATTCGGGAGGACCCTAAAGAAGGCATTAAGGTGAGTGTATTTCAGCCAGCGAGACGTCACAGTAATGCTATACTGTGTATGTTTAAGGCTCTTTAAGTCTTTTCTGGTTTTACTTTTGAAAATGACACAATTTTTGCCCCCAGATTGTTGGGCTGACTGAGCGGCAGGTGTTCACCGCCCCGGAGATGGTGGGTTGTCTGGAACTCGGGAACTCTGCGCGCACAGTGGGGTCCACGGCCATGAATGCGGCCTCTTCACGCTCCCATGCCATTTTCACGATCACACTGGAGCAGCGGAGAGGATCAGACAAGTCAGCTTCTTACACTTCTCTTTTTTTTTTCATTTAATTTAATGTAATTTAAAAAAAAATACGAATAGCTCCTCAGCAATGTCCACAAACAGTTTATTAATATGCTCTCATTACAACACTACAGTGGAATAATACGTGGCCCTTAAAGATTCTGATTACTTTTCTTTATATGTATTCCAATTTCAATACTCAGCTTTTCACACATTTTCAGTTACTCAGTGTGATTTTTTTTTTCTTTCTTTAAAACACATTTTCTTTAATATCTGCTACTTGGCCTGACTCAGTGTTAAAACGTTCAGCAAAATTGCCACAGTTTCACTCTATTGACAGGAACTGAAAACAAATGTAGATCCTGACTGATTTATTAATTTTAAGCAAGAAAATAATAATAAAACATTGATTATTTAAGTTACAAGTGGTTCTCAAAGTCATCTTTTTAGAGCTGAGGACAACAGAAGTTGGACTTTTTTGGATTAACACAAATATAAAAAAAAGGTAACAGAAAAGAGATTTTAAAAAAAAAGTTATTTACTCATACCGCATGATTAGTTAAAACATGCAGCTTAATTATATCCTGCATTTTTCACTCAAGAAATACAGAATATCAGATTGATGTTGAAGGAAAATGAGCAGAAAAGGTCAAAATTGAATAGAACAGAATGTGAATTCTTAAGATTTCAAGATTCTTCTACATAAAATATGTTTTGGATTTCAGATTCTGTTCTCATCAGCATTTCTTTCACCCATTATGACACAGACAATACACTTTATTTATCCGAACACGCAATTAATTGCAAAAACTTCAACAGTACAAAAATTAATGTTTCACCTACTGTTTGTTGTGATTCTGACGTGTCAGCCTCCTCAAACTATTGTTGAAAAATTTGTTATAATAATTTTCCAGCAAGAAAATAATTTGAGCAAACATTAGCCCAATGAAGACAGTCTATGCAAACTTGTGTTGCAGAGTGGATTCGATTGTTTCAAAGCTGCACCTTGTCGATCTGGCCGGCTCAGAGAGACAGAAGAAAACCAAAGCAGAGGGAGACCGTTTAAAAGAAGGTAATCACAATACCTTTTTACTTATTTATTTACTTTTATACCTCTCTCTCACTCATTTTTGTAAAAAGGTTTTCAGACAGCTTACAGTGTTATTGGAAAAAAAATGTTTTTTTGTTTTGTTTTCTTTTGCTTTGGAGCAGTTAGAAAAAAAACAAACACTCTTTTGTTTTTATTTATTACTCCGAGCAAACATTGCAAGCCGGGGATGTCTAACTATTTGCATGCTATTTAATGCGGCGTCTTCCAGTGTTTAAAACAACTTTTCTTGGAGCACTTGTCTTGTGACGCTGTTTATTTTTATCCACAGGAATCAGCATCAACCGCGGCCTCTTGTGTCTGGGTAATGTGATCAGTGCTTTGGGTGATGAAAGCAAGAAAAACACCTTTGTTCCCTACAGAGACTCCAAGCTCACCCGTCTGCTGCAGGGTAGGCTTTGATTTAAATGTTCAAAAGTCCTGCTGGTCATTAGATCAGGGATAAATGCCGCTTTTTTTCTCTCTCTAACAAAAATAATCCCTTTTTTTTCTCCCCCAAACTTGTTTTCTGAAAGCATTTCATGCAGGTTCTTCTGCGTTTTAATTAATAAAGGATGAAGGCTGTTTTCCAAAAACAATGCAGTTCAGAAATGCGATGCACTCTAATTGCTTTTTTCATTCAAAAAAAAAAAAAAAAAATCAGTTCTTGTATGCGTTGTTTCTTTCCTTCAGATTCTCTCGGAGGAAACAGCCACACTCTGATGATTGCATGCGTCAGTCCTGCAGACTCCAACATGGAGGAAACCATCAACACGCTGCGCTACGCCGACAGAGCGCGCAAGATTAAGAATAAACCCATTGTTAACGTCGACCCCAGAGCAGCAGAAATGAGCCGACTGAAACAGCAGGTATTTAAAAATAATAATCAATATGAAGCTGAACGCTCCATATACATGTTATGTTTGAAGAATCGTTACTAGTTACTCTAATTTAGTTGGAAATCTATTTCTCTGGCAGCATGACTTTCTTTGTAACTATTTTGTGGTTTGTTTTTTTTTTCTGTATTTTCCAAGATGCAAAACCTGATTCTGGAAGTAGTGAACAAGTGAAAGCCTAAAGAATATTTTCCTTTCCAGGTTCAAGAGCTGCAGGTGATGCTCCTGCACGCGCGAGGTGGAGTCGCTCCTGTGCTCTCCGGGTAAGAGGTCGGGGGTCAAACCGGGAGGATGAGTTAATAGATCCAGTCAGAAAAACACGCGCGACGTGTTGGTCACTGCTCTCTGTTCCAGGCCCAGTTCAGCTGAGGACGTGGGCAAGCTGCTGGAGAAGAACCGCACTCTGCAGGACGAGAACAGCAAGCTGTGCCGAGAGCTGAGCGAGGCGGTGGGACAGACGGCCCTCATGTTTGAGAAGATCATCATGGTAAGTGGGACCAGAATTATCTCCAAAATGATATTTATGAAGTTTCAAATGGATCAATAGGGGGGATTATTGGTTTATTCCAAACTAAAGTAAACATTTTAGGTTCTCAACTTCACTGTCGACTGTTTTCTTTCGTTTTCAGACGGAACAAACTAATGAGAAACTGCAAAGCAAACTGGAGCAGCTTCAGCGCCATGCAGCGTAAGTTTTCAAAATGGTCTGATTGCAGTTGTTTCCTGTTCTGGATAAATATGGGAAAAATAAACATTTCAAAATATAAAGACTTCACTAATAACTTTCTAAAAAAAAATAGGTTGCTTCATCAAGTTTGCTTCTTGTTTTTAAACCAATTAGAAGCATAATTAGTGTCCTACTAAATATGCCCTTTTAAGTTCAACGGTTTTAAACTCTTTATTTCTTTCAGCTGTGCTGTCGATCTTCAGAAAGTGCTGCAGTCACTGGAGGACCAGGAGTTAAAGGAAAATGTGGAGGTGATGAAGAACTTGCAAGAGCTCATCTTGGAGCTCAAGGTAAATGAACCAGCTTTCATCGGAATGAAGCAAACAGCTTTTGCAGCTGCTGCAGTTGATGTGATGGGGAAAATGTCCATCTATTAATCTGAGAAACGCAGTGTGAAAGCATTGTTGCTTTTGGCAGCCATTTTAGTTTTAGTCTTAGTTTTTTTTCTCTCTCTCTCAAAAATGCGTCTTAGTTTTAGTCGTTTCTACGTGATTGTTTTTAGTCGGCAAAGTCTTTACTTCCAAAAGAGCCAAAAAATATTCTCTTTGCCATACATTTAGTTACATACTAACATTTTCGTTTCGTTTCGGTCATCATATGTTTTTTTATTATTATTATTTTCGTCAACAATAAAATGTTGTCATCGTTAACGACAAACAATTTTGTCTATCAGAATTGTTACCCCACACCTCTGTTATAGTGAATGTAATTGTCTTGGCTGACACTACAGGTGTTCATTGTTCCGTTTTTGCTTTGCCATGTGTTTGCTTCGTAAGAACGAGAGCGTCTGCATATCTGCCTCCATTGACGCCATGTCTGCGAGAGAGGAAGTACCAGAGGCGGCAGCGGGCGGCAGCAAAAATCCACCTGAGCAGTCTGCATCAGTACGGTTTCTGTGCAATTAGATGACTTCAGATGGTTTGTTGTGAAAGCATGAAATTGTTTTAAACAACACATATACGCTTTCTAACGTTTTTTTGTGTTTTTTTTTTTTTCCCCCGCGTCTGCAAAGGATTCCCCGGAGGCTTTCACAGCCAACCATGCTCTGAGACAAGCCCAGCTCTCCAAAGAGCTCATAGAGCTGAACAACGTGTTGAGTTTGAAGGAAGCTTACGTGAGGAAAATGTGCGAGAACGACAGCCAGCTGGAGCCCATGCAGTCAGAGCACCACGTAAGACGACAAGAAGAGCAAAAGAGCTCAGTGTTAGTTTGTCCAGGTCATTCATTCAGATCGACTTGTTCCCCAGAGAAACGTCCAAACTATGCAGTCGGCCGTCGATTCTCTGCAAAAGGAAAAAGAGGAACTGGTTTTGGCTCTTCAGTCAGCCAAGAAAGACACCAACCAGGCAAAGTACGACAACTTTATCCTCCCTGTAGCAGTGATCTGATTTAAAATCGTACAAGTACAAAATGATGTTTCCATCGACTTCTGACATCCATGAACTTATTGTAGACTCAGCGAGCAGCGGAGGAGGAGACTACAGGAGCTGGAAGCTCAACTTGTAGATATGAAGAAGAAGCTACTTGATCAGTCGAAGCTGTTGAAACTCAAGGAATCCTCTGTTCAGAAAGTCAGCAAGCTGATGCAGGAGATACAGGTAATTGGTCTTTTTAAAACATATTTTAACTTGAAGTGATCTGTAAAACTTAAGATGCCCATCTTGACTTTTAAATCAAAAACAAGTAGTAGTTGGTTGTAAATATTACTGTTATTTCAGTGTTTTTCCCCAGTGGATTATAAACCTGGCTGCAGTCTGACTTCACTTGCCCCCTCAGGCCAGCACTAGCTTTTTTTGCACTAGTGACGTTTTATTTAACAGTTATCAGACAGGAAGGAGGGAAGACTTGTGGTAAAAAAACCGAGGACGGGAGCCGGACTCGGTACAGCCGCGTATACGACTGTACCGAGCCGCGTGACGGCCCTAAATATTTTTTTATACAACAGAAACCGCAATAGCAAACTGGTCTGCGCAGTTGCCAACGTGTCGTCCTCGCTACCGCACGTCGGCCTAGGTAGTATGGCGGCTTGAGCTGTACCAAAGTGGGCGTCAAGTATAAAACCCTCGACTCACGCGCGACAATAACGGCTGAGGTATCCACCTTATTCCAGGGAGGCTTACTGGGGAAACGAATATGGGTCTTACTTCCCCAGTAAGCCTCCAAGGAATAAGGTTGGATAGTCGCGTTTTTAAAAAAAAAATTTTTTTTTACGTTGAGCGCTCAGTGAACAAAACAATGTGTGGCGTGCGTTTACGTCTTCTGCTTAATACATGTTCTGACGCGCTTTAAACGTCACAAAGTTTAAGCGTCATTTTCATCCAATCGGAGTGTACCTTGCAAATTTTGGTTAGGCTTGGATTAGTAACCAATCACAACCAGGAAATGAAAATATTGCACCAAACCGTAGGATTTAGCAAAGTAGAAGATAATTTAATACAATAAATACCCAAATTTTGAACTCCCAGGATACTTAGTTAAGCTTACAAATACTTATTATAAATATTTGTTATAATTTCTTTTAATTTATTTGCTTTTAAATGTGAGTTTTAAGGTCCAATGGCTCATTACTTAAGGATTTAATTGAAGTTCAAATAATTGATATTTATTTCCTGTCAACTTTTAATGATGGCCTTATCAGGTTTTCTGAGGGGAAAGCTGAACTTATTACATTGAAGTTACATGATCACAAACTGAAATAACCTGGTGTTTTCTCTTCCAGGCTATGAAGTCGCAGCGAATACAGCTGATGAAGCAGATGAGAGAAGATGCTGAGAAACACAGGCAGTGGAAGAACAAGAAGGACAGGGAGGTCCTGCAGCTGAAGGAGAAGGTCTGGAACTAATGAAAGTCATTTTGAGAAGCTGGAGAGAAGAGGCCATCCTCATGTGTTTGCTTTTTATTCCCCAATCGTGTTACAGGATCGTAAACGGCAGTACGAGCTGCTTAAACTGGAGAGAGATTTCCAGAAACAAGCCAACGTCCTGCGGCGTAAAACTGAGGAGGTTGGTTTCTTCTTCTGTTGTTGTGTTGCTTACTTTTGTTGTGCTGCTCCACAGCACATTAACCCACTTGTCATTTCGTCACAGGCAGCAGCTGCTAACAAAAGACTGAAAGATGCCTTGCTGAAGAGAAGCGAAGCTGCAGAGAAACGCAAAGATGGCCATAACCGAGGCCTGGAGGGAGCTGCTGCGAGAGTCAAGGTAGCTGACCAGGTTTCTGTTTCACTAAATAAACACTTATTCATGAAAGAGTTTGACTTAAAGTTGCGGCTCTCCCTGCATCAGACGTGGCTGCTGAACGAGGTGGAGGTGATGGTGAGCACGGAGGAGGCGCGCCGCCACCTCAACGACCTGCTGGACGACAGGAAGGTCCTGGCTCAGGAGATCAACAACCTCAAACAGCAGATAGAGGCCGGGGAGAGACCTGCTCCTAAAATCAGAGTAGGTGGAGACATTTGTGCGGGAGTGCCTAAAAATGTAAAAGAAATCCAGGAAAAAGGAAAGATCTTGACTCCTTTGTTTTGTGGGATATTTTAATGCAGCGTCGGACTCTGATCATCTCTGAGTTGGAGACCCAGGGGGCGCTGGAGACCCCGCTGTCCAAGCAGGTGGAGAACCTGGAGACAGAAATGGGCCTGAGGTAAATAAAACCGTCCACTCACAGCCAGTATGCAATAGCTCTTAAATCACATATACTTCAGACTCGACTCTCAGTTTTAAAACTTATGAACATGACTTTATTTTTAATGGGTTTTTTAATGCTTTGTTTATAATCTCTTGTCTGGCTAATGGCCTGCCTGCTTTGGGTTATTAATTTCTCTTTACCTAGTGCTAACGTAGCGCTAAGTGACACAAATACTGCATGCTAACTATCACAAACATGGCGGCGCCACCGTTCTAGGTCAAGTCTGTAATAACACCAGATTACATTAAGAAACAAAAGTTGTTACTGTAGAGCTTTTCATGTTGGAATTGCTGTTAAATTGAAATTGTCTTTAAATTTGATTTAGTTTTTATTCATATATCGCTAGCAAAAGGCAGGGTTTTTATTTTTACTTCACAGCCCTCATTTTCCTTTTTTGAGTAAAATATAGCAGACGCTTACTGCTGCATCCACTAATAAGTTGATGTTTATAAGAAAATTTGAAGCTAATAGTCATTTCTTAGGCGTCACAATGCAGTGTTTTACGCTAACCATAAAACGGCAGAAATATGACTGTTGTGCGACTGAGACTTGACTTGGACTTGCAAGAAATAACTTGTGAACATCTGATATTGGCAGCAAAACAATGTTATAAAACAATGTGATAAGATGTGCTAAATGGTTTGATTCCTCACAGAAACGCTCAGATCGCTGACCTCCAGCAGAAAGTCCTCGTCGCCGACGGCGAGGGGCGTTTAAAACAACGAGTCGACGGCCTCACCAGCATCGTGGACGCAAAGAGTGTGGTTCGGGTTCTAATGGCCGAGGTAAAAACTAAAAATAAAGCTAATTAAACTTGAATGCATTTCACACACAAACGTCACCGACAACTTTCATTCCCAGCTGGTGTCGGCTAAAGCGGCCTACTCCAAGCTGGAGAGCGAGCTGAAACAGGAGAAAGGAAACGCCCAGGATTTAAGAAAGATACTGGCCGATGAGCGGAACGTGATGTCCACCATGGACATGGAGCATCAGCAGCAGCTGGTGGAACTGGAGCAGAGGCACCAAGAGAAGGTGATGCATCTGTGAGGGGAAAAAATAAAAAAACAACTCCTCAAACGGGAGCGTTTTTCCCGGCGCTGTCCGTCGAACCCTTTCTGTTTGTTTTCTCTGCAGGTTCTTTACCTCCTCAACCAGCTGCAGAACAAACCCATGTGCGAGGAGCCGGAAGAAGCGAAGCAGGAAGAGGAGACGAGCTCAAAAGAGAGAGAGCTTCTCCAGCGCCTCAAAGTCCAGGTTTGTTTATTCAACATCTAATGTCTATTATTTATTTTGTTTTATTGTTTTACATTTTTTAAATGTTTCGCAAGTGTCTTCTGATGAAGTATTTAAGCTTGTATTGTTTTTAGGAGGAAGAGCTCGCAAAGTTACGAACATTAAGCGAACAGAACCAGAAACTAATGGAGCAGAACGAGCAGTACAGACAGGTAACATCCCTAATCTTTGTTTTTTTTTAAAAGTTTGTAGAGTAGATTGATGCTACATAAGATTATTTTAAAATAATTTCACTTTTATACTCGGATTGCTAGAGAAAATCAATTAAAGTGGATCTAAAGCCTGAATTATTTTCTTCTCATTGACCAATCAATGGTCAATGAGAAGGAAATACCACACTTTTTCCTTCCACTCAACCTTTCATGAATGTGGTGTAACCTTCACAATATTTAAACGTTTTGAGACATTTTATCATCTGTAAGCCATAATAATCAGAATAACAAGAAATAAATTCTTGAAATATTTCAAGCCTTTATTATGTGTAATGAATTTCTATAATATGAGTTTCAATTAACAGTATTGAGCTTTTTCATGATGTTCTAAACATTTTAGTTTTACTTGCTTTCATCTTGGCTGATTTCTTATCAATCAGAGATTTTGACACATTTGTTAAAGGTGGAAACTAATCAACTGAAATAATGATATTGTTTTAAAATATTAATCAATCTAATTTATATTTGACACCTTTTTACTAACTTGTAAATAAATTAAACAGAAAGCAAAGAACTACCTTTATTTATTATTCATTAATAAGGCCATTTCTGAAATGATAAATTAATTTTCAAAATATTATATAGGGTGGTCGCACATTCTTAAAAAGTCATAAATGAATGTATCTAATTTAAGGTCTTAAAACTGTCTTGAAATCATTATAAAAAGGTAAGTCAGCCTTAAATACATTAATTGCAGGTCTTGAATTTTGTGGTGGTAAAACTATTTTGTCCCGTATATTCTACTTAGTTTATTTTTCTCGTGGGACTTTTCTGTCGCACGCAGACATCTTCAATACGCTCCGTGACTACAGGCGGTTGAGGCTACCGCTAACTAGCTGCTAGCATGCCCTTGCTAGCTAGCTATCTTTTTTGCACTTATCATGGTGGGTCTAGCGTAAACCTAGAAAACCTGGACTTGTTCACTTTCACTTTGGAAATGTTTGCTCGGCGCTTTGGATTTTTGCTGTTTGGGGAAAAAAAATATGACAAACTTTGATGTATTTTGATTTTAAAATGATTAAGAGAAATCATCTGCTTGGATTAGAAACCCTTCTGGCTACATCTGAAATGTCAGTGATGACGTTTTAATAATGAAACATAATAAAGAAAATAGTAAAAGTTGGTGAAAACTCACATTTGTCCATACGAGTTGATAATTGCAGGTGTTTCATGTGTTCTTGCATTTGTAGTTTTGTATGTTGTGTCTTAAGCCAAAAAGATAATTTGACAAATCTAAATTATATTGAGGAAATGTACAGTAAAATAATCAGTTTAAAAGAAAACAAGGTGGCTTCATTACTTTTGTTGCCTGAGGTGAAATGGATTTCGTGAAAGCGTGACAGGCAGCGAGCTGAACGGGGATGAAATCCCAAAGGCAGCTAGCAGGAGTTGTTCCCCCCCTAATCTAATGAGGCTTTAAAAAACTTTTTTTTCCCACCATAGAAACTCTCGTTGCTCCACTTGGCAAGTGAGAAGAAAGTTCTTGCACCTGCCATCAAGAATGAAATGAGCCTAAACGACTCATTCGAGTACGTTCCTCCAAAAGTAAGTTTTTTTTAAAGATGTTTTTGCCATTTTGAAGTTTTCCCAGCCCACCTGAATTCCCAGATATTCCGGCATCTTGCCTCATGACTGCAGCTGCTTGTCGTCTGGCTCAATGTTTAGACTCACAACTTGTAATCCCAATTTGATTCTGTTTACTTTGTGTTCTCCCGAAAGCCCAAACAGAAGAGGCTCACCACCGCTAAGGCAGCTCTGAACACGACCATCAACGTGACGGAGCTGCTGTCCCCCAGCGAGGAAGAGGACGAGGACGAAGTGGACGAGTGGCTTCCCGAGAAGGGACCGAGGGCCTCCAAGAAACCCAAACTAACCGGGGTAAGACCAACCTGAGTTCTCCAAAACGGAGACGGGATTCACGATGTGGGAAACGCTAAATAAAAATGAAAACCAAGATACTTACTTTTTAAAAAAAATCAGCTTCTCAAAATTCTGCTAAATACAAAAAGAGAAAGAAATGAAAAGTGTCACTAGCAGTGTGTCCATATCTGAATAAATATGTAAAAATGGTTAGAATTTAGATTTTAATCTTATGCCTAATTTCTGTTGGCTTATTTCTCTTTTTATTGTAACTAAATTAGTTACCACATCACAACTTGATTTGCTCCCATCCACCAAATATTTTGATGAGTTTACTTTCCATTTTAATATAACACATTTAGTTTAATGAAAAGGGAAATTTCCATGTTTTTGTGGCTTTTAGCTCCTCCTGCTCCCACTTTTCTTGAAATGTATCAGGTTCAGAATACCAAACATTCACGCCTGTAGGCAGAGTTCTGCTCCTGGCTTTTTGCAGCTTCTTTGCAGTTCCTTTCATTATCTGATTTCACATAATTATTAACTGTGTTGGCTATTAAGTTAGCAAAGTTGTTTTTATGATTTGCTCAGGTCTTAAATTGAAGCCTTTAAAAATCTTACATTGAACTCAGTGGAATTAGTAGAAATCCTGGATTTATGACATCATTTCTTAATATGATGCAACCTTTCTGTGGACTACAACTCAGGCTTGCAACCTTCATCAATAAACCAGAAAGAAAGCACACCAGCTCTCGCCTAGCATTGCTTTAATCCAATAAACCAGTCCAGTAGTTCCTAAAGTTGAGCTCTGAGTCAGAAAAGTGTTAACTCCAAATTCTGTGCCTTTGTTCAGTGTGCGTGCAAAGGTCGCTGTGGCAACAAGCAGTGCAGGTGTCGCAAAGGGAAGATGACGTGCGGCGAGAACTGCCAGTGTGATCACGAGAAGTGTCGAAACCTGGACAGCCAGGCGGCGGCCGCGGTGAGTCCCTGCCACTCCAGAGTCCAACTGTGACCTCAAGTTGAACGAAAATGGTGTCAAACGTTTTTTGTTTGTGCCGCCATCGTTTTAAAGGCAAGTTTTTCCAGAGGTCTTCTAAGGTCAACCAGCTTATCCATATTAACACTATTAACTAGTAAAATACAATCAACCGTGCTACGTTTTTGCTGGTTTGTGTGGCAAAAATTTTCATTTGTGCCGTCATAATTTTTAGCATTTAAAACCAAAACTTTTCCAGAGTTCAACCTGCCCCTACACATTCACATAATCAAACAAAATTCATATAAATGATTTTTTTTTTCTGCGTGTTTGTGCAGCTAAAAACTTTGTAGCACAGTCAATGTGTTTAATTTTGTAAACGTGGGGATGGAAACTGGTTGATTTTTGACCTGTGGAAATATTTATTATTATTATTTTTAAAATGATGGCGGCACATGCTACAGTTTTTTGCTGCACAAACGTTTGACACAAGTTTCATTTGATTTGAAGAAAGTGCTCTTTATGTTGCACCCCAAAAACCAAGCATACAGGAAAGATTTCACATTTTCAGGAAAACAGGAAATGCATTGAAACACATCTGTGACGCGTAATAGATTTAATAATGGAACAAGTGACAATGCTGCACAGCTTTTTATTTGTTTACCTTGCAGCAGAACCGCTTCATTTTGATCAGTCCCAAAAAAACCAAACCTAAAATCAAATACCTTTCTAACGATGAAAAACGATGACCTCTGATCTCCGTTTCAGGACGGAAGCATCGCAGACGGCGCTTCTAGAGACTCTGTGTCCCTGCAGGACCCGTCCTGCGACAGCCCCGACAACGCCACCTTCTTCAAGCCTCCATCTTGCACCCCAACTAAAAAGGTAGCGATGGACACGGGCACAGCATTTTCCCGGAGTCGCAAACAGAAACTCTGTTCATGCATGTGCTTGAAATCCTTCAAAATGTTTAAACTTCGTAAAGGTGGTTTTGAGATTTGCACGGAACTTGATTCGGTATAAAGTGCTCGATATTTTTTCTGCACAGTTTTGTAATACACTTTGACAAGACTCTACAGAAAGTCAAATGATTACTTATATTGTGTTTAAGCATTTAATTTGAGTAGGAAGCTCATTTAACTTCACACAAACCAATCTGTTCAATGCTGTGAATGTTTTTTATTCCTAATGAACTTTATAAAAAAAACAACAACACTTTAACGTTTGTAGGTGCTGAAGGAAATTGGAGACATGGGCCAAGGCACCGCTGAGCTGAAGTTGCTAAGGAAACCCGCCTTGACAGAGGAGGAGGAAGGCGAGGAAGAGGATAACGAGGACAGAACGACGGTCAGCTTCCTCAAGAAGAAGAAGCGACTCCTGACCAGCTTCCAGAACAGTTTCTTCTCTGGCTGCACTCCCATTAGAGAGGAATCCTAATCCTAATAACGTCTGTTTTTTTTTGTTTTTTTTCATGTAGTTGTCAGTGTTTGTTTTTGCCGTATCTTTTGTCTATTTTTATGTCCTCTACTGTACCGTGGAAGTAGCTGTAGATTTAAACTCTTCTGTTGATAGAGAGAAACTAATGGACGATAAATAGTTTTGAACCACCGACTGGAATTCTTGCTGATCAAGAACGCCTGCACAGAACTTTCATTGTCTTTTCCTTCACTGGCGTTAAAAAAAAAATCCGCTGCCACTCATCGCCTTGTATGTGCTTTTAGTATCAGAGCTGAATAAAGTCTTAAAATCACATCTAGATTTGAACAAAGATGACTTTTCTTCCCCTTTTTTATTGTTCCAAAAATATTAAATTTCTAAGCATTGATAAAGAATATTTTTATTTATCCAAATTGTAATTTCATGTCCAGTTTTTCTTCTGTTCCAGAGACGTTTTTCATTGGAATCCGTTTTCAAAATCACCATTTCTTACAGTTGACTACATTAATTAATCCATTTCTTTCACATTAAGCTTGCACAAAATTAAGATAATTTTGTTTTTTCGTTATTAGGCAAGTTTATTCATCTTCCACTAACACTTTTAGATGTCCCATTTTCTAGAAGTTTTGTGTTTTAATTTTCTGGACTTCACATTGGTCATTTCTTTGACCCCGTCTCCTGGCGGACCTTGAAGCTCAGCGTCACCATTACTTGAAACCATTAATCTCATCACCTATCTGTGGAATAACATCATTTTAGAATGAATAAAATTGTAATACTTACAAACCTGTTGTGGTTTCTTCCGTCATACTTGATACTTGATTCAGTTGCATGATGGTGAATTTCCTAGCCTCTTAAAAACATTAGCTACAAGTTGCTAGCACTGTAAGGCTAACACCAAACGGACTTTGACTTTTCAAAGTTTTCAACCCAGACATGTTTCCTATTGGGTTGGAGACCCAATAGGAAACATTTGGGATGAATTGGAGGGGAGAGTGCTAGTTGGGTTTTCTCAGCCAACATCAGTGTCTGACCTTGCAAATGTTCTGTTGGAGGAATGGAGGAAGATTCTCATAAACATACGCATTCCCACTTCACATATCACTTTAGAGACATTTGCTGCCAATGCATACAGAGTGTGCTTATTAATGCAGTTATTTACTTTAATAATTCTGTAGAAATTTTAACCAATGAGTTTGGTTGTGGGTAAATATTTAAATGTTTGTTTGATTTAACTTCCACCATTATTGACACTTGTCTCAGAATGCACATCTATGGCCATGTTGAGTTCAGTTTTCTACTGTTGCTCCATATGGATCTGGAAATGTGTTGTTTAACAATATTGTTTGTCTTATTTTGAATGCATAATAGTAACTGAAAGCAGGTCCGGTACTCCTCTCTCTGTCTGCAATGTTTGCTGCCACCAGCAGAGGGCGAGAGAGGTCACAGTAACCCTAACCCAGCTGGGTGAAGCTCAACGTTTCAGCACAAAGATCTAACACATTTTTGTCTTTTTGCCACAAATTAACAGCTGTAGTGGCGAGAGAATGTGGGAGCATCATGTACACCCATTTTAAATCATTAATTTCTGTTTGATGCCGATGCTTAATGTCGCAGCAGGGAACGGTTTGCTGTTTTTCGCTCTGCTTAGACAAAAATGAGACAAGTGAAGTTGTAACATTAGCATCCAATGGTGTTGTCAGGCAAACTTACAAAAATGTGGGTCACTGGTAGTGTATACTTCTAAATCCAAAATTGCTACATTGGGTCACAATGTATGCACTAAAAAAAAACAAGTATTTCAGAAGGGCACTTTTTTGTTCAGAAGGAAAAAAGGGCAGTTGCTCTAGTAGCATGAGACAGTGTCTACGCCTGGGTGTTAGCATAAAAGGCACTGAACACAGATGCATAACCACACTTTTCAGATTTATTTATTTTTGCGGAACATTTGAATTTGGAAACCATGCGTCATCCCGTCACTTCGCAGTTTTAAACTCTGAATAAAATGCATTAAAGTTTTGTGTTTGTAGCGTGATTCGCGGCGGGGAAGAAGTGAAAGAGTTGATTCAGGACGACTTTTGTTAACACTTTTTGCACGGAGGGCCGTTTCCTCTGCGAATACAGTGGAAACGGTGGGCAGATCCCACTTCCTTGCTTCGATCAGTTGTTTCACACAAATTCTTTTGTCTCGAGCATCTCCCGTCACGTTCACCGCAACCAAACTGCAGTCCATGACCAATTTCATGTCAGGAAATCTTCAAAAAGCTGAGGCGGCAATCGCCATTAGGAACAAAACCTAGCTGCAGATAAAGAAAGGAGCCACAGGCATGCTCTAAACTTGAATTAGTCATTGAACTCACGGAATATACAACCCTAAAGAGTCAATCATTTCTGAACTCGGCTCATGGAGCGGGTACAGGCTGGGGGGCGTGAGGGGCCCGCATGTGACAACGTGCTCTGGGCTCGGCGAGCGGATGCAGCTATCTGATCTCAATTGCTTTCGGAGTTATCACGACCTTCGTCACCGTCGACTCCAAGCCGCAAAGAGAGGCTTTATCTGCACGGCAAGAACTGCTGTGTGGATATTCTCTCTCCTGAGGACACTGGACTCTGCTCTAAGGTGTACCGATCCCTCAGATAAGATAGCTCAAGTGTATGAATATAAAAAAAAAAAAACAAAACCAAAAAAAAGGTTAAAATGTCAGGTAAAAGGAAAAAAAAGAACCATAATTCATGCTTCTTCTTATTTAGCAAGCGTGTTGCGTTATTAAAAAAATTAGACAGTTTAAAAGAAGGATTAGTATGAAAAGGTGACAGAAAAACACAAAATTTATCTTTCTTTTATGGTTTTAGGGTCGTTTCATTGTGACTCAAATCAGAACAAACAGACCTTTGCCCGTTTGATTAAGAAGAAATAAGACGAAGAAATGCAGGTTATAATTCATGAAACGTTTTCGTGATACCGATACGAAACAACATGTTTCAGTATTTTATGATCAGCTTTTCTTTTCTGCGAGAAAATACAGATGGTTCTACATCTGTATTTTTATTTTTTTTAATAACTGTCGTACAGTTTGAACTTTTCCACATTACAGCCGCTAACATTTCATGAAAGGAGATCAGAGTAACCTCCCTAATTCTGATACCCCTAAATGAAATTCAGAGAATAGAGTTCGTCTCGGTACAGTGAAATGTCAGTGTGACTCCAGCTGCTCTGTGAACGCTGCAAAATGATCTTACCAAAAACTTTTGGTTTAGTTTCAAATATGTTGAAATAGGACAAAAGCAACTTTTTCAGCAAGATATGGGAGCTCGTTTTAAGCCAATAATTTCTCAATGTTGATATAAAAAGTAGTTCCACTGGCAGATTATTTCACTCATAATATGGGGAAAATATCTTGTTATAAGTGAAGTAATCTCCCAGTGGAAGTAAAACTTTTAAAAAAAATTAATATTAAGGAATTATATAAATATATTGAAAAATAGACAATATATTTATATAATTCCTTAATATTAAGTAATTATTAATTAATTGATAAAACCAAATAAGCAGTGAAAACATCAATAAATAGCTGTTCCTCCAAGATTTTGCGATTGCTTTAGTGTTTGGGATTTTTTTTGCAATCAAAATTACAGATTTTGTGGCGCCAACTTACAAATGTTTGTAAGGGACTTTTACGACATTCGCGCTAATGTATGATGTTAAATGTGACTTTTTATTACTCGTGTCAATTACAGACTGTAAAATCAAGTAAGGCTGAGGCAGCAGTCACTTAAACCCGTACAGTTTTTGACCAATTTTGAGACAATTTGCAGTAAAATCAGAAAACAAATGTGGAGATTTGTTGATCATGTGTGAATCTTTCAGATTTGTGGAAAAACTGGAAGGACTTAATGATGTAATTTGGAGTCTAGAGGGCCACATGAAAAGCTGAGGCGGGCCAGATTTGGCCCCCGGACCTTGAGTTTGACAGCCGTGTTCTAAGATGTTCCCAGATCTTTTTTCTACTGCAGCTGCCAGGCTCTTATTTTAGTCTGTGAGGTCTGCTGGAGCTTTAATTACAATTACAATAAAAAATGGATGAATTAATGATTGAATGAATGACCAAACACAAGGCAATCATTGGGGTAAAGACACACTAAATTTGGGTGCTAGGACTAAATTTGGGTGCTAGGACCTAGACATCCTGACGTGGTTTGAGCTGATTTGTAAAAAAAAAAAGAAAAAAGAGGGCAAATATTTTTTTGTACAAGAAAATTTGTTCAACCATCAGAGCAACATTTGACAAATCAACATGTCAGATTTCTATTTTCTTTATTTATTTGAAAGCCATGTGTCGTCGTCCTTCCACTTGGACATTTAAGCATAACTTTGTGCCGCATGAAATCTCAATAAAACACAGTTTGCGGTCATAACGTGATAAAATGCGATTAAAGTCCGCGAAATGAGTACTTTTTTTGCGACGCTCTGTAACCTGCTCGCACCAAAGAGGCCTCCACCAATCTTTAACGAAGCCTTTAACCTTTTATTGTATTGTAACGTCGTCTAATCGACAGAGATCAAGAGTTATTTTTGTTTTTTTTTGCTTCCTCATGTGAGATTGCTTCACACTTTTGAGTTTGTCTTCTGATCAAGCAACCTGTAGCTAAAGCGGGTTTTTTTATTCGTTCCAACCAAAATCAAGTCCTCTGTAATCTCTACATGTAAACGTCTATGAAGTAAAGGTTTCACCATCCACAGTTTAAGTTATCTATTTTTGTAGATTTTGATTCCAGAGGGCCATAAGTGGTGCTGAATGCATATTTTCTGCATGAGGGACAAAAGAGATGTACTTGAGGGCCCGGCCCCACCCTCAGTGCCACTCAGAGTGGAATCAGGATGTTGGGTTGAGGGGCAGGGCGCTCGGCCTGTTAAATATTGACAGCAGATGTAATAATTAACCCTCCAGCGACTCCCGATGACTTAAACTGGCCGCCGTGCCTCGCTGCCATTGCCATCGCCGTCTTTCCTGCTGCTCGCATCGAAACGCGGACTCCCCCTCCCCACTCTCTCTCCCTCTCTCTCTCTCTCTCTCTCTGTCTCGTTCCGGCCGATCGCCGTGGGCAACGCTCACGCCTGACCCGGTCCCGGCAGGTGGGCTTCGGGCCCCTTTTCCGGCCTTCACGCCCGCCCGTGGGTCATGACACCCTGCTGCTCTTCGAACCTTTGGCCTCTTCTGTGAAATCCGCCGGGCCATGTTGAAGTTGAAGGTGAGTAGAAGAGAGAAACAAAAACACCAAAATGGTTTCCTGACAGGTAAAAGCCATCTTTATCTTCTTTGGTGTTTATTCCCTCTTTTAGTACTTTATTGATCCATGACGAATGAGTTATATTTCTGTGACTTCTTTTTTTTTTTTTTTCTTGCAACTTTCCAAGCTCGAACAAAAACTACAAAATATCCCAAATATTCTAGCTCAACCTACAAAGCAGGTTAGTTAGCAAGAGCTTATGAAGACAAATGTCAGAGTGAGCAGGAAATGCGGGGCCTGCAGGTACACAGGTCAGACACACCCTTATACTCGCCTTCATTGTTGACAGCTGCCATAAAATCTGTGTTATCTACACAGGCCTTGGCCCTTTGGCCGTGCTGTTGGAGGAGTATGAGCAATGATGCTGTTTATACTTCAGGCTATAAAAACTGGGAGGAGGAAATTGTCAGGTCAAAGTTGCCTGGGAGCGGAGCAGCGTCGGCCGGCTACTAAATCTCGCTTGAGCTCTTAGCTTTCTTTTCTCTCTCTCTCTCTTTGAAGGGAAGCGGACGTGTGAGGCGATCTTCATCCTCCGTGCCACCGACGATCCCAGTGGTTGTCGCTGGATGTAACAGCAACTCCATGTGGAAGCTGCTGTCAGTTCCAGTGGAGGTGCTGTTACCTGCAGAGACCGACCGATTACCAAAGGTTGCCAAAGGTTGCCGTTGCCGATTGGAGAAAGTATTTATTTATTAATTTATTTTGACGCAATGGGCCACAAGGTGATGACCTATGAATTGACAGCCAGTGATTTCAACCATCTGCCTGTCAGTTCTGTAGGCCACTGCTGCGTTTGTTCCTCTGAGCCTTCACAGATTTGAAGCCGGTGACGTTTTAACTCTTTTATTTTTGTCTTTTGTTTTTGTGAACTTACAATAAATAAAATATACAGTTATTTGTCCACGAGTCTTTTGTTTGTACGTTTCCCTTTTCTTCATGCAGTCTTTGAATGATGACTGATTATTAACCTCAGAGGGATCAGGTGACATTAGTGGAAAAGGTCTTATCACATATGGGCAACCTCACAGGGCGTCATGTCCCACCGGGGGTGTCACAAGAAAAAAGATCCGTTGCGACTTGAAATAGTTTCCTATCTCCTATGTGAATGTCCTCTTAATATTAAACCTACTTAATGATGCTACAGCTGCAGATTGAAGGCTACACTAAAGGGTTTTTTCTCTATTTTTAAGTAATCTTGACCGTATTTAGTTCCTAAGACTATCTTGAACTTGGTTACTGTGCACTAAACTTTGATTCTTTCCAATACTGTTTGTTAATATAATTAATTTAGTAAAGTTAATTTTAGTTTAATTAAAAATATATTTTTAGCTTTGTCTGAGATAAGAGTGGGACCCACGGCACCACTCATGTAAGAACTGCCACCGGATCCTCCTGGATAGCACATTTGTTCAGTTCCACCTAGAAAAATCTCTCAAATGTTAACATCGAGGATAACAGAGTATTTTTAATTTTGTTTTTCTTCATTGGTGAAAGAGAAAATATGCTAACAATGATTGCTATTGTGCAGACAAATGTTGTAAGAACTGATTCAAAAGTTATCATTAAAAAGTAGCAAGATAAGCGTGAAAATGAAACTCAGTTTCGTATCAATTTTATGTCGTGTTCTCATAATATATGATGTGGTAATAATTCAGCTAATGCGCTCTTTCTTTTCAGCCTGCAAACAAATCTGCTATCTTCATGAAGCAGCGATGATTTATGCAAACCGTCGAGTTGCTGCTTTTGCCCTCTGTGTTTCAGAGAAAAAGTAGCCACTTTAAAGCTGTCACAACTTTATTGGACTGCTCAGTCATACTCTGGATTATTAATAAACTGTGGGCTTGTTGTGTTCATAGAGTGCTCTCTGCAATTACTGTCACCCCCTAAGCCTTAATTAAAATCCTGTTGTTGCAGAAGGAACACCTCACACTCTCATGCTGGGGATTTTACAAAAATACAACCTTTAATTTGAGTCCGTTTGATCAAACGGGGAGGTGTTCTCGCTTCGAGAACAAATTGATTCGTCAAAGTTTCTGCCATATTTAAGGTTACACTTAACAATTTCCACAAAAAAACAGTCATGGGAAAAAATAAGGACTTTTCTACCCTGTGTGATTTTCAGACATAGATGCATATTTAATAGAAATTTTAACAATTGTGCACAAGGACGATCTAAACAACAGGTGTCAGACTCCAGTCCTCAAGGGCCGCTGTCCTGCAGTTTTTAGATGTGCCACAGGTACAAAACACTGGAATGAAATGGCTTAATTACCTCCTCCTTGTGTAGATCAGTTCTCCAGAGCCTTAATGACCTAATTATTCTGTTCAGCTGTGGTGCAGCAGAGGCACATCTAAAAGTTGCAGGACAGCGGTCCTCGAGGACTGGAGTTTGACACCCCTGATCTAAACAAACATAAAGACATACTGTATGTCTTATGGTTTTTGGACAAATCAGTCTAAATTTGAGTTATTTGTACATCAGAAGAGATGTCATGTCTGGTATAAACCCAACACAGCAAAACAGGAAAAGAAAACTCACACCTGTGAAGCACAGAGGTGGAAATGTGATGGTATGAACTCTAACACGTATCACAAACCGTTCAAGGAAAACATGACCTTGAAACATGTGTTGGACAGGATCTTGTGAAGTGACTTGAAACCAGATGTTTAAGGTGAGCCATGTTTATCTGTCAGAAGTCTGAATAGGTTTCCAAACACTTTCCTGCATGATCAGCCAGTGATGGGTTGAGTGGAGCGTAGGGTGATCAAACCCTTCACCTCATATAGCTTGAGTGTGTGTTTAGCTGCTACCACCAACCTAGGAAACCTCAACAAATTCCACTTTCACAAACATTGGCCATTTTTATGGATGCAGCCAGCGAAAATACAGTTGTAATAGAGTTGTACAGTTGAGTATGAAGTGTGAAGGGAGGGGTACACTGGCCCCCAGTGGAGCAACTTCCGCCCTGCACCTAGATGAGTGTAACCTGCGCAAAATAATCAACCCGTGTTTTATTTTGGCGGGTCAAACTGACAGCACACTATTAAGTTCCGGGTCAGAGGTGAACTCGGATCTCTTCAGGAAAGCATAAAGTGGGTAAGTGGGGGATAGAGTGGGGTTTTAAATGTTCAGTTGAGAAGACAAAAGTAATGTTTTTTTACAAATAAAAAATTTGGGGTTGATAAAAAGTTGTATTTATATGGGAAAGAGTTAGAAATTGTTGACTGTTTTCGTTTTTTGGGAGCAGATTTTGATAAGAAACTAACTTGGGAAAATCACATATTATGGAGAAAAGTAAAAAGGTTCTTAACATTATGAGGGTTGACATGGGGTGCAAGTTTTCAATCACTTAAAAATGTTTATGTGTCACTAATTCGGTCAAGAATAGATTATGGGGGTGTGGTGTATGGTTCAGCTGCTAAAACTAGATAAAAAAAAATAGATGATATTCAAGCCAGAGCATTGAGAATTTGTTTAGGGGCAGTTAAATCAACTCCATTATGTGCTTTACAGACAGGCCATTATGTATCAGAAGGCAACAAATAACGGTTAATTATTGGATAAATTTAAAAGGACATAATCAAGATCATCCAGTTAAGAAAGTATTAGAAAATTGTTGGGAAAGAGGCATTAATAACTTTGGGTGGGTTGGGGACGACAGAGCAAAAACATTTAATGTATATAACAAAGAATTTAGTCCAACAGTATTGTGGCCTTTGAGACCTACATGGACATGGAAAAATATTAATATAGACAGATCATTAAGGAAAGAAATATAACAAATATTTTATAATCAAATGCAGAATAAATATAATGAATATTTGCAGATTTATACTGATGGTTCAAAAGAATGTGAACAAAATAAAAATGTAATATTATTTTGGACTCCTGCTCATGTAGGCATTTTCTGCAATGAAAGAGCAGATAGGTTGGCTAAGGAAGTTATTAAAAAAGAAGATGTTGATATGCCAGTAAAGTTATCTAAATCTGAAGGCAAAAGTATAGTTTGGAGAGAAAGCAAGAAAATATGGAAAATTAGGTGGGATAATAAATGGAAGGCATTTATATAGGATACAAAATGTAGTTGATGGTTTAAGGATTAGAGGAAAAATCAGGAGGGAGGAGATAATTGTAAATAGAATAAGAACCGGTCAGAGTTTTTTTAAATGGGACTCTTTTTAAGATGGGGAAACATCTTACTGGTTTATGTAGTTAGTGATACTGTAGAAACAATGGAACATGTTTTTATTAGTTGTAGAAAATATGTAAATCAAAGAAGATTATTAAAAACGGAGTTAGGTTTTAATAGGGAATTGAAATTTGAGAATGTGGTCGATCAGTTAAATAGTATTGAGAGGGAAAAGAAGATTTTTTCGTTTTTTTAAAAAAATACTGGGATCATTATGAGAATTTGAGGTATAGATGTTAGGGTCCAATAGATGGCAGCAGTGCAACAATAATGGATGCAAGCTGCTGTTAAAATCTGAAGAAGAAGAACTCGGATCTCCTGTGGCTAGCTGCTTGTGCTTGGCGTTTTCCAAAATCGTTGAAGAATACTGCTGGACCGAGCCAAATGAACACAGCCGAATGATTATATTGTGTGTTTTCTGACAACCTCTCGACGGTGAGTCGTTAATTTTACCTACTTTGTGTTTTTTAACAATAGAAATGCGGTAGCGACACGCCCACTCAAAATCTATGCATTGGCGACTTAAAAATGGTCTTATAGATTAAAAGATCATTCTCCTTTTCTTTATTTTGTGGCCGAATAGAAGATATATTCTCAAAGTATTAAATAAGCTATTTTATTTTTGTAAATTTGACCTTTTTAGGATACCTTTAGTTACTTTTCAATGATTCTTTTGAGGGCCTATAGAACTCTGGAATTGGATCATTTATTTGGAGTTGCGCAGCAAACCAAAAAAACAATTCATTGTTTATTGAAACAATACTGTCAGTTGTTTATTGAAACAATTGCCATTAGAGTGTAATTGACTCTAATGTCAGTTAAACTTAGATACAACTTGAAAGTGCACTTTAATTTGATCTGCAACTTAAAATTCATTTGAATTGAAATGCTTTATGGAATTTAGGAATTAATTTTATTTTGATGAATGTTTAGCTATTTTGGATAGCAGTAAAATATTTAAATGTGAATGCTAATTATGTTTTTTTTATTTTTTATTTATGACCTTTTTAGGTCAGGTTTTTTCCCCCCCACCACCTGTTTCAACCCAGGATGGCGAGCTACTGGATCACCGCAGCTTTGCAGTAGTACTTTATTGAACCAAACTACTTTTCTTGTCCGGACCTATTGCCTTGGGTCATGGACTTTAAAACATTCTGATTATTGATTGATGGACCATTAATCACCCTGCATCAAAAAGAACGGACTTGAATAAGAGAGAAAAAAACTCTTGGGTGTCATCAGGGTTTATTTTGTTGTTGTTGTTGATTTCTTGTTGTGCTTGTTGTTTATACTTATAGGAAAATATTATTATTGCAAAATATATGAATTTGAATACAATAACTTAAACTTACGTCCTGTCTGATGGTGTTTTATTCACACACACGGGCTCCTCAGCCGAACCTTTCGGACTGAATTTTAATGTATTTGGCCGTAGTCAGGTGCCTTGCCTTAATTGGCGTTACATGAGCTCTTATTTAATTATTTTTAATGTTTTAAGTTCTTTTTCCCCCAAAATTATTAGCTTGTTGTGCTCAAGGTTTATTCAGGAGACCTGGAAGCTGTAGATAGCTAAGATAAGCCCTAAGTAGTTCATCTGTATATCATATGGCTCAGGCAAAGGCTGGTAATTAAAACCCTCAAGTGCACATTTACCATTTTAAAGTCATTAAATCCAAATCAGAAGGTTTCTATTCCCGTTGGTTAGTGGCTACCATACCACTTGTCAGGGAAAGTGGTATATGAATAATGCAAACACAATTTGTCAAGAATAGTTATAAATAACCCAGGTTACTTTTGATGCACCACATTACTACTAAATTCATCAGTCTAAAACTACTAAAGCAACTTATTTTGCTTTTTAACAGAAAATGTTTGATATAAATGTTACAGAACTAATGGTGCCCAGGAATAGCTAGTGAAAGCTGGGGCTATTCAAAAATACAAACAATATATAGAGAAGATAAGGATTCATATGTAAAATGTCAATATGTAGCCAATACTGCATGCCTGCATGAAAGAACATCACAAAGAGCGGCCTGCAGTGGGCCAGAGTGTTGAATTAAGGTCAAAATGGAGATTTGAGCTGAATGACACAAGAAGAAGATTGTTCTGTTATCATGCACCCTAAATATCAGTGTGATGTCAAAGAGAAAGAGTCCACAAAGCTGGTTATAAGGATGGTTTTGGAGTGGCCTACTCAAAGTCCAGACCTAAATTAGCCTGAGATGTTGCTGCATGACCTTATAAAGGTTGTTCATGCTCAAATCCCTTAAATGCAACTGATGTAAAACAATCCTGAAAATGGAAATTGGGCTAAAATTGCTCCACTGCGATGTAAAATATATGTTAAAACACTTATAGCACCATTTCTCAGTCTTAAATGGTTAAAGCTCGATGATCAGAAACCATGAGGAACTACTGTTTATAAGCTTGCAAGACCAAATTATGAGTCTTATTACCAGGTTGGTTCTTTGGTATTTTGTGTTTTATTTGTTTTGTTTTTTTCATTAGTAGGTCAGACAAAAAGACAAGAATTCATGCTGTTATTCCTATGAAGTGGGAAGTGATTCATGAATTATCCTGGATCATGTGAGATGTGCACTTAAGGGACAGGTTACTGCTCCTCATATAGGACTTCGTCTATCAAGACATCACTGGAGCCCACAGGAACCTTTTGACAGAGCTGCTCTTTGAAAGCCAGGGCGATGGTGTAAGGCTTCCCTATAGGGTGTTCGCTGCAGCGTCTCAAATAAGTGTCGTAGAAGCCCTTTCCTCGCCCAAGACGTCCTCCGTTGAGGTCAAAGCCCAGGCCTGGCATCAACATGAGATCCAGCCCTCCTGAAGACAATGCTTCCTCTCTGCTTTTGCAGTCATCTGATGGCTGCCGGATATTCCAGGATGTCAGAGGCAACTTCTCCAAGTCCTGCAGACTGTTGATCTTCAGCATATCCATATGGGAGCTACTGCTCAGATATCTGGGTATGAAGCAGCTTTTGCCCCGCTTGAAGATGTCTCTGATTATTTCCTCAGTGCGCACTTCATCATCCATATTGAGAAACACTGCAACTCGCTGTGAGGAGATGTACTTGGGATGTTCCAACAGCTTGCGTGAAAGCACCAGGGACTGTCGCTGCTTCTCCTCGGCGCTAAGCGCAGCAAGCCGACCCTTCAGATCTTTCCTCAGGGCTTGTTTGGACGCTCTCAGCACAGCCATGCTCTCTATCAGGGACATGCGCTCAGGAAAATCCTCTGTCCTCATGTGCTGCGGGAGCTGATTTAGAGATCTACAGCTTGGTGTGCAATTCAGCAAGTTAAATATTAACAGGCACATGAACACCTAACGGGACAAGAGACTCTGGTCAAGAGTTCAACAACATGACCTTTTTCTTCCCATATCTCAGTGCCGAAGCAAAACAACCGGAAGTTGTGAAAACTGCGTCATGTAACGTCACATACCTTCCCGTTGCCTACTCGCGATATTTTAATAAGCTGATAATCTGCTAAAACTTAATATAATTACTCAATTACATACTTTCAAAGTCATTCACAGCCACTAGATAAAGGTATCGACAGAGTAAACTAAAAACGTCCAATAATAATTATTTTTACCCAGAACAATGAGTGAATTGAAGGAAACAGCGCCACCTAGCGGCGCAGGACGCCAGGACTTCCCGTGGAGCAGCGAGAGAACGCGGTAAAACGAGGAGAGAGGGCAGCATGGCGTCCGACGACAATATGGCTAACGTTAACGGCCAGGAGGCTGCCTCCCTGAACGGAGAGCCGGTGGTGAAGCGGCCGAGGGAGAACGTCCAGCAGGACGTGTCGCTCCGCGCCCCGCGGGAGCCCCAGAACAAAGTGACCGTGGTGCTCGGAGCGCAGTGGGGCGACGAGGGGAAGGGAAAAGTTGTGGACTTGCTCGCTATGGATGCGGATATTGTATGCAGGTGCCAGGTATCAAACCACACCACCGTGTTAGCGCAACAGTTTTTACTTAACGGCGTCTATACGTTAGCCCAATGTCGTTTTTATATTTGAACTAACAGTTATATTTCCACTCGTGAGTGGAAGTCGGACTGTTTTTGTGTGTGTGTGTGTGTCTCCTTTACATATTCATGACCGGGTTTGACGTCATCACCTTCCCTGACCTCCCGGATGTGGAAGGGCTAGTTTCATGTTAGCAGTCATTTTTGTTTATTTCTTCCTTTTTTTTTTTGTCATAGTCACGAGAACGACACGGTTAGAGAATGAAGCTCGTGACCTCCACACCGATAAGCAGAGCCACTGAATAATCCGTTATGTAAGGCATCGACCTTGCAGAAAGAAGCTGTCCCTGTTGCTCTGCACACTCTCAGCTTCAGAGACTATTACCCCAAATGTGATTCCCCTGCCTGTCGAGCAGCAGAGCTGCCACGGCCTTTTTGAGGCTTAATCAGAAAATGATATTACAGCTTGCTAACCTGATTTTGCAGGACTGTCTTGACTGAACGGCTGCATGTTTTGTGCTGTTTTGCAGGGAGGAAACAATGCAGGTCACACGGTGGTGGTGGATTCAGTGGAGTACGACTTCCACCTGCTGCCCAGCGGCGTGCTCAACAAGAAGGCCATCTCATTCATCGGTAGGCTTTTATTCGCTTTCAGGCCAGAAGATGGCGGGATGATAAAAGCATCAGTAACGAGGGCAGCATCCGAACTTCAGCGGGCCTCCTTTATCTTTTCCTCAGTGGCGCTTGAGGAAGAGATAAGAAAGCGCCGTAGTAAACAGAGGGCACTGAGCCATAGAGACAGTACAGGTTGGCAGAAAGCTGAACTGAACGATGACCCAGTTTACCTTGGGTGGAACTGATGAATGGACTCAACATACAAATGTTTCCCCACCTCCATGATGTCTGTTTTGGGCCTGCGAGTGATTTATTTATATATATATTTTTTAAACCTGGATGCACATTCTCAGTCGGATTGAGGTCTGGACTCTAAATGTGCTCTAACGTAGCAGTCTGTATTACAGAGGATGTGAAGAAGCCTCTGACTGAAGACACCCTTTCATGAAGAGGATGTTCAGGCAAAAAAAAGGTCAATTTTGTTTTTATCTGACCAGAGTAGGACTGTAACTAGTGATTATTATCATTTTTAGGGGAAAAACTGTGTCTTTAGTCAGAGGTTTTTTTTGAAACCCGCTGTAATACAGGCTGCTACGAAAGATTTTTCCTGCCCACAGCGTCGTCATCTGCAATAACTCTTTGAAAGATTTAGAATGAAATGAGTTACAGCAGCATTCAGTTTCTCTTTGGGATCAGTAAAGTATTTTTGAATTTGAATTTTAGTGATCGATTAATTGGATTTTTTAAAAAGTGGCGCATTCTTCAGATTTTTCATTTAACCACCTAAACATTTTGTACGCAATATAAGCAATACACACAAAAAATTCAAATGAATAATTCACCTCCTTTTTAAAGTAAGAAAATTAAACATGTTATACCCTGAAATGCATTAACAAGTTGTGGCTTTTTTAGCAGTCTCATAAATGCAATGAGTATTAATTTTGTAGGCTATTAGATGTATTAAATAATTTCTCCTCCTTGTTTGTAAACAGGCAATGGAGTAGTGATTCACCTGCCCGGTTTGTTTGAGGAGGCTGAGAAAAATCTGCGGAAGGGGAAAGGTAAAAACCGTTTCTCCAGTCAGATCAGACGGATTTGTGTAAAAACACACGTGAGTTGAAGTTTTCTCGGTTTCCTGCAGGATTACAGGGATGGGAGGAGAGGTTAAAGATCTCCGATCGGGCCCACATCGGTGAGTTTGCTTACTTCTCTCGTTCTCTTTCATAATTTTGAACTGGAAACATGTTTTTTTTGTTTTTTTTTTTCCTCACGGTTCACTCGGTCCTCTAGTGTTTAACTTCCACCAAGCTGTCGATGGGATCCAGGAGCAGCAGCGGCAGCAGCAAGAAGGGAAAAAGTACGTCTGTTAAGTTACCTGAACGCGACGTGAATGTGCTTCTCTGCAACTCCTCTCAAATTGTGAATTATTTCTGTGTTTTTTTTTCTTTTATCTGCTCTCCAGTTTGGGGACCACTAAGAAAGGCATTGGACCAGCCTACTCATCCAAAGCCGCTCGCAACGGTCTGAGAGTCTGTGACCTCGTCTCGGATTTCAAGGTTTTTGAAGAGAAGTGAGTGCCAACTGTGTCCCAAGTTCCAACCGTCCAGCCCAACCTTTTCCATTCGGAGACGATTTTTTTCCCCTCCTGCTGCTACAAAATAAAACCCAGCCAGAGTAAAATGTTTTATTGCAAAAAAGTAGAATAAGGTGAGCCTATCGATATGGAAAATTAAGGAGGACAGGGAATTTACTTTGTGAAAAGCCTGTTGTAGCTATTAATAGAAGATTTGACATCTAAATTTATGGGGAAATCTCCTAAAATGACAATTTTTTGTTGCATCCATATAGTGGTGGGCGTTTTATCGTATAGTTGATAAATTTCAATTAATGTTTAAAAAAAAATTACATCTGAATTGTTATTTTACTACTCTCTCCATTGTTTGTTCCACAAAACCGTCAGCAAATAGTATTATGAACTGGACTTCCCATTCTTTAAGAAATGGGAAGTTGTTTTCAAGTGCATTATTTGTGTTTCTGGTGCCTTGAATGCTGTTCCAGTTAGCTAAAAAATAAGTAGTAGATACTTTTTATCATAATTTTTTAATCCTTATCACAATAGTACCACAAAATATTGTAATAACATTCTAAATTCATATCATCCACAATTTATTTTAGAGCACTACTTTATAAAATCTCTTTTAGACTGGAAAGTCTACTTTTCAAGTAAATCACCAGTTTTATGAATATAACAAAAGGCTGTATGTTCTTTGGCCAGCAGATGGCAGCACCTCTCTAAAGTCTAGAATCTGAAAGAACCTTGTCGTCTCCCTGCTCATCTTTTTCCTGTTGTGAATTGAGTCTTTTTTTTTTTTCTTTTGTTTTTTTTCTTAAGATCTGCTCTGGTTGGGTTTGCAGGTTTCGAATGTTGGCCGATCACTTCCTGGCCATGTATCCAAACCTCAACGTCGACATCAAAGGGGAGCTGAAGCAGCTCAAAGTAACTTATTATGTTTTTCCCTTTTTACATTTATATTTAATTTTTAACCCAAACAAAATCATTTGAAATGATGCTCAGATGAATTTCTGAGTGCAATAGCAGCGCTGTTGTTTTGTAGGAATATGCAGAGAAACTGCGCCCCCTGGTGACTGATGGCGTGTACTTCATGCACAAAGCTCTCACTGGTCCCAGCAAGAAAATCCTGGTGGAGGGAGCCAACGCTGCTCTACTGGACATCGACTTTGGTGAGCGACAGAGACTCGACTCCAACACACGAGGAAGAAACGTCTTTTGTCTTTGTCCCCGTTAAAGCCCTAACAGACGTGTCTCTGTTTAGGGACGTACCCTTTCGTCACGTCTTCTAACTGCACCGTCGGCGGCGTCTGCACCGGGCTCGGTGTGCCTCCCTCGTACGTCGGCCGGGTCTACGGCGTCGTTAAAGCCTACACGACCCGGGTGGGAGTTGGCGCTTTTCCAACTGAGCAGGATAACGTGAGTGAGAAACTGTGACCCAGCTGGAGTCGCTGACAGATTTGTGGAGCAATGCTTCCCATAAAAGCCGCAGAAGTCACTGAGATGCTCTGCAAAAATAAGTCTGACGCCTCCTGATTCTCAGACACAGCTGGTATAAATATTCATTTGAGGCTTTTAATTATGTTTTTGAGTCGTTCTTCCACAATGCTGGACTGAATGTACACCAGATAGTTTGGATGATATTATAAAAATAAGATAAGTTTGAATTTATTGTAGATTTACTAAAATTTATACAAACACTCGCTCTAGTATTTGAATTAGAGCTGCAACTAATGATTATTTTAGTAATTGATTATTCTACCAATTAATCAGATAAAAAAGGCACATTCTGCAGATTTTTTATTTAACCACTAAAGCCTTTTTAAACAAAGTCAGAAATGCATTACAATATGGAAACACACAAGTAATTCACTTGCTTTTTTGAGTAAGAAAATAAAAAAATTTCAGCATTCCTTTAGTGAAGGCTTGATCATTTGTAACAAAGGAGGCATCTGCACCAAAAAAACCAAATGCTGCCAACATCAACATGTGAAACTGAAGGATTTATCTGCTAAATTTTGGAAGAGTTAATTAATTGGACATTAAAAGGTGCTTAGTAGGAGGTTTTGTTTTCTTTTACAGAATTTGAACCAGGTAAAGCTACCACTCGAGGAGTCCAGGACAGAAAATATTTACAGAAAAATATTTTATTTATTTATTTTTTTTACCATAAATGCAAAATGTATATATTATTTGTACAGTTTTGGATTAATTTCTACTCTTAATGTGTTTTTGAGTCTTATACTCCAGTTAATGATTGCTCAAACTAAATTAGTTGACAATTATTTCAGTCATTGATTAGGCCGATTAATCGTTTCAGTTCTAATCTGGATAAATGTTTCTTGGCAAGAAGAAAACCCCACTGGCATATTCCAGGCTGAATATTCGACCACTCTTCTTGGCACAATTGGAGTTTATTTTATAGTTGGTTTTCTGGCAAAAACCTGACTTTCATCCATTTTCGATGGGGAAGAGGTCAGGGGGCATTCCGGATTCTTCATTGTGAGACAGTTTTGCTCTTTCCAAAAGCAGCTTTAATGTCCAACCAGTAAGTGTTTGTGCTGTTGTGTCTAAGTTTGACTTACTTAACCTCTCCTAGCAATTCAAGAACCAAATTATTTAGTTTCGTTCTCAAAACCCTGAACGTGGAGCTCTCGACGCATCTTCTGGGTAGAACTTTATTAAAGGGGCTTCTGACCACAGCTGCTGTGTGATTGGTCAGAAATTTCAAGTGGGAGGAGCCTAAAATGACTCTCTTGAACTGTGTTTAATAATCACACCCAAACCAGGAAACCGGTCCGTTTAAAAAGATCGATGCCGTTTAGTTTAAAATCCAAAGTCCTTAGACGTATATAAACTTCCTGCTTCACTGGTTTAACTTCCTGTTGGCTTTGCAGGACATCGGCGATCTGCTGCAGAGCAGAGGGCGAGAATTCGGCGTGACGACGGGCCGGAGGAGGCGCTGCGGTTGGCTGGACCTGATTCTGGTCCGATACGCCCACATGGTCAACGGCTTCTCGGCGTAAGGAACCGTTTTGCTCCGTCCTCTCTCCGTCTCCTCTCTGCGGCCCCCAGCGCTCAACACAGCTATGTTTCGTTTGTGCAGAATCGCTTTGACAAAGTTGGACATCTTGGACACCTTGCCAGAGATTAAAGTGGGCGTGGCTTACAAGGTTAATGGCGAACCCCTGCCGAGCTTCCCAGGTGAGCACTTCCTGCTGCTCGAAGGTCTTCCTGGATTATCAGGGTTTTGTATCGGCTGCTTTAAAATCCTTGAAAATTCTTGAATTTCAAATAGACGTGAAATTCGAGGTTTGGAAAGTGCTTGATTTAAATTTGGGAAAATGTTGTTTACAGTTGAAACCAGATATTTACAGAATGTCTGAGGTTAAATCAGCCGATCCGTTTCTTGTTTTCGAATTAACAAAATCATTTCTATTTGAAATTTGGCAGAAAACTTGGTGAGAACCTTTTTAATTTTGTGACTTTCTCAGACCAATCAGGTGTCTAGACATAACATTTTTCATTATTTTAGTTTACTTGTCCTTGATGTAGAATGTAGAGAATACTATATTATTAATAACAGTAAAAAAATGATATAATAGTGAATTGAAACTGTCTTCTTTAGTTCATTTATATTAATGGAAAAGTTTGGGAACTTTGCCGGTTCTTATGTGTGAAGTAAATGCGATGTATTGAACTGAATTTTTACAATTTAATATTTAACTCCCGTAAAAGCCGTGAAGTGGGCATGTCTTTATCATTTATTCATAAATTAGAAGACACTTTATCTGTTGCGTAGAGATTCTGGGCCCTGATGAATAAACATGGTGCTGGTTTTGTTTGGATCAGCTCCTCCAGGCAGAAAGATAAAAATGACACTTAAAGATAAGAAACCCATCCATTTTCTGCCGTTAAACTCCTAAAAGAAGCTTTTTGTTTTTGTTTTTCTCCCACTTTCGCTACGATATCTGTCTCTCGCGCCGCAGCGAACATGGACGTGTTGACGCGGGTGTCGGTGGACTACGAGACGTTGCCCGGCTGGCGCTGCAGCACCGAGACGGTCCGGAGCTTCGAGGAGTTGCCTCCTGAGGCGCAGAATTACATCCGCTTCATCGAGGACTTCCTGCAAGTGCCGGGTTTGTAAAGAGATCTCCTCGGCTAATGGAGAAACCCGAGCCGGGCCCGCCAGTCGCGTCCTCAAACGCTGTTGTTTCTCATTTCAGTGAAGTGGGTCGGAGTGGGGAAGTCTAGAGAAAGCATGATCAAACTCTTCTGATCCCCAGCAGCAGGACGAGGAAGAGGAGGAGCTTCACATCAGCAATCATCATTTCACACAAAGTGGAGGTCAGAGGTCAGGGGGTAGAAACCAGCAATGCTGCTTGTGTGCCACAATAATAAAACATCTTCAGATCTAATTTATGCATTCCACATGCTGACCTCTATATATATATATATATATATATATAATTATATATAGGGTGTTCATTTTAAAAAGTTGAATAACGATAATAATGGTGCAGCTCTTCCCCGTATCAGTCCAGTTAAGCACAGCCTGTTTTAGCCTTTGAACGTCAATAAGCAGATCTGACATCTGTTTAATACGCAAGTCTATTTTTACATTTTAAGATGAGCAACTTCCAAATAACAAAAAGAGATTATATTTGTTACATGACGGGGAGGGGAAAACAAGCACTAATTCTTGGGACTTTTTTGTTTTCTGCTTAGCACATTAAATTTTAGAGTAGAAATGCATCTCAATTCTTAACTTGTAGATAATTTGTGTGATGTGTGAAAGAACAAAATTTAAAAAAAAGAAAAACTCCTGAAGATTGAAGGCAACACTAAGCTGTCTGAATCAATGAACTGCTTTTCACATTTTCACAGAGTCGAGCATTTGAAGTTTGTGTAAATGTTCCGATGGTGGGTGGTGATGTACTGAGTGCAGCCCAATGTGGCGAATGTAAAAGACTATTCCAGAGCTTGCTATTCATTAAAAGGAACCCATCACATGTAGTTTTTGTTCTTTTTTTAATTTACGTTAGATCATTTTGTCTATGAACCATTTTTGTGAGAACGTAAATTGTCCTCCCACTGGGTCGACGGGTGATTTATTGTTCCTAACGGGAAATTGATTTGGAGTCTCTCTACTCATCAAACGGGAAAAGAAAAACTGTATAGTCAAAGTCTGATCTGCCAGCATCAGCATAGTGCAAAAATACTTAGTTTTATGTTATTAAGGCTCAGGAATGAAGTTGAAAATCTATAATGAGAGGCTGGCCTGGACATAACATGACAGATGTAGGCGTCTCCAGCACATGCCTGTCGTAAAACCCGACACGCCGGATCCGAGTCCGCCCTTAAATCTTTGTGAGATTTCACAAAAGTAGCTGTGCATCCTGCAAATTGTTTATGTGATCTTGTGAAATTAACTGGGAATATCACAAAAACTTCTGTCAGATTTTGCAAAAGCAACACGCAATCAGATTTTTCTTTTTTTCTAGAGAGAGATCTTATAAGTTTTATTGTATTTATTCATTTACAGTTTAAAATAAATATGTCACATGTTGATATAAACAAAGGTTTAGAATGAAAAGAAGTAGTTGGAAGAAAGAAATCTTGTAGCATCTACTCTTTCTCTCAAAAATCTATTTACTATCCTATAAGCAACTAAGCATCAGTCAGAATGCATCCAAAATGTTTAATTTGTTGTTTGATCCGTACCTCTTGCATCAATAATACATATTTAGTATAATTCATAATGATTTCAAGGAACTTCATTGTCATACCAGCTCAAATTTACATGTTTATGCAACAAAATTCAGACTAAGTCCTAGTTTAAGAGGCCTAATGAAAAATACTTATAAAAGCACTTATAAGAGAGTTAAAAAAATAAAATGAAGCTAAAATTAGCTTTGCTAAATGCTAAAAATAGACCCTTTTCTAACCTTTAGTAGAAATGACGTTTAATTGTCCCTCAGTGGAGAAATGCAGGTTTAAAGCGACAGGCAAGTTGAAACATGTAGATTCACACAAAATAACAGTAAGTATAATAGACTGAACAGTGAGGACTAATGTACAGAATAATTTTTAAAAAATGCTTTGCAGCTCCAGTTTTCTGGGAGCAATGATGGCTAAAGTCTAACAGCAGCTGGGAGGAAGGAGCTGTGATTACGCTCCTTTGTGCACTTAGGACACAGAGACGGCGTCATTCTGTTAAGACGGAACAAAGATTTAAAGACATTTGCAAACATTTTAGTTAATTTTGCATCCTGTGTTTGTGATTACTCAACATTTTTTTTTTTATTCAATAGAGAAGATAGAAGATACTTTTGGAGTCTTTAGTTATACATTATGAGGAGAAATATCTGTTTTTTTTTTTTCAGGAAAAAAGATAATGTGCCTTTGTGTGTGGAATCGTGATTGTGAATAAAATCCAGAATAGCATTTCTAAAGGACATAGTAATGTTCCATAAAAATGTGTTCTGGGCAAATGAAACCAAGAGTAAATCTGAATCGGAGTCATGATGACCGAAGGACGTTTAAAACTTCTCATCGACACGACTGTCGTCCCACACCTTTACTCACCTTACTATAGTTCCTGCAGAGCGCTCCTTCCTTACTCATCCTGATTCCTTCTCAGTGTCTAAAAGCTTTCTCCAGGCATTGGATTAAAGTGTCAAGTAGATTCCTGGGCAGATCAATAAGAGGTGTAACAGGACGTGTCAAGTGCACACAGCTTCGAAGGTTTGGCTTTTCACTGTGCAGCTGCTGTGTCAGATGATGAGTAAAAATGGGGAAATGAGGTCACACTTATGTCCTTTCAGTTAGTACTAACGCGTACTGTGGTAGATGGAAGATAAGTTTGTTTTAGCACATTAGCTCACCTGTCTGCACTTTGAGTTTCCTGGCATTTTATTGATATAAATTAATGGATTTGCTTCAAAATATTGAAATGTGATTACACTGATTTGAATCCAAGCTGGCTAATATTTCAGACAACGTAGTCGGAGGTTCGGCGTCGTCATTATCGTAAAGAAAAGTCCAATATGAACTGGAATTAAAGGTGTGGAGTGTTCAACCAGATAAAGTACTCAGACGTCTGCAAACTAATGAGCCATTTTTTTCCTCAGTCCAGGAAAAAACATCAAATATTGCATTATTTTCTGAAAAAAGTAACTTTTTTCTTTTCTACAAATATCTACTATACAACATTTGCTGTAATTTCAAAAAGAAATTGTATTTTGGGTTGTTGTTTTTTTTAAATGTTTTCTTCTTTGGGATTTTGACATTTTGAGGAAAATTGTGTAAAAAAAAAAAAAAAAAAGCTTCAAACCTAATGACATGAAAACTTGATTTAAGACATTACTGATACTTTTAATGTCATTCTTTTGTGGAAATTCAACGTAATTATTCCAGGAGACAGAAAAACTTCTAAAACTTGGATTTGTTATTTAATCTGCATTTAAAGACATAATTTCATTGATTACCATTTCATCCAAAGTTATTCACATCCATTGTGGAAGGTCCTGGTCCGATTAGTCAAAATCATTTCTTGATGATTCATGCATGTAATCATGTATAAAAAAAAAAGACATTACTAGTTTTGGGGATAAGTAGTGATTTGGGGAAAGAGCAGCAAAAATTCTGAACAAAAACAAAAAGCTGTCCTTTGCTCAGTGAAACAGCTTTCTGCTGCATTTCTGGATCCCTCCCAGTTCTGTGAGCACTTAAATTAAATATGTATGCGATGAATAAGCAAATAATTAAAAGGTGTCGATGCTTTCCTTTTCTGGGTCAATTTCAGAGATGAGATATTTCCGTCTTTACAACGAGGTTTTATTAAGAAAAAGAAAATTGATTCAGGCCTACAGCTGCTGCTGATCACGTCATCGCTTTACCCTGTAAAACTTTTCACACGTTAAATACTTCCATGTCAGTGTTTCCCCAGAAAACTTGCTAAGCCCGGCCCGTCGTGTTTTTGAGTTAAAAAAATATTTAAAGTCGACAGGAAATATCTCTTGATAGCTGTGTGTTATTGGAAGATTTGAAGATTAATACCTGGACATCAACGGTAAAGTCTTAAAATGCAAACATAAAAAAAAAACAACTTAAATAAGCAATGCTTAACCTGGCGGGACACAAGTAAAGCCTGGTGGCCTGCCAGGCTTATAATACACTGGGAGAAACCCTGCATGTATACTGCAGGTACAAGGGATGCCGCCCAGGCCCCATTCAATCACGGGGCGCCACTGACTGAGAATTTATTGAACATTTTATTAAATAAGTATTGAACATTTATTTATTTATTTATATTTTACAAGATTAAAAGTATAAACATGAATAAAATAAAATGTAGACGCAAATACATTTTCCAGTTGTAATTCCATCTTCGTTTTCTGTCCTTTCTTTCATTTTGTCGTGTCCGATAACGCGTCTTCCCTCAAACGACCAAAGTTGCCGACGTTTGCGAACCACGCAGCTTCCAGTCGGGAGAAAGTCCCCGCATCATCAAAAGCTCTGTCAGAAAGTGAGCTCGCTGTGGAGGCACGAGGGCTTAATTGAAAATAAAGTGCTCATAATAGCAGCGTAGCTCTCCTCTCCCTCTGTCTGCTTCTGTTTTTTTTATTGCCGTCCTTTTCATGTCTACGGTAATTATGAGCGCGTCTGTCGTCAGGTCAATCAGTCTGAGCAAACTTTTGCTCCGGTGTGGGTCTCGCAGATGTTTTATTGGATCTGTCTCCACTGCTCCTGCTGGATGGACATATTTATCTGGCTGCAAGGAACAAAACGAAATCACTTCACTGGAAGAACATCTGGAGGTGTAGTCACTGGTCCACAAGAAGTAAGAGGAATTTCAATTTCTTTGTTTAACTCTTTGGTTTGTTTTACTGTTGGTGTGGCTTGTGACAGGAAAAAAGTTATTTTTTCTTTTGTTTTGCAGAATAAAATGCAGCCCTTCTCTAAGGTTTTGTCAAACATCAAACTTTTTCTTCTCTCTCTCACACACATGAAGTGATTTATGCATTCAAAGCAACGGGACACCTCTTTCGCTGCAGTTGGACAGAGTTCAGTTTTGCCGAGATTGGACAGACGGAAGCTCTCACGCAGATTGAATTGAAGCGGCTAAATGTATTTAACAGTTTATTAGGTGCAGTGCATAAAATAAATCCAATTCTGCCTCTCAGCAAGTCCAGACCCCAGTGGAGGTTTTCCCCGGTATTTGCGGGAAAAGACGGAGAAGTTGGAAGTCGGGTCCATCTCAGCTCATTTTGATGTTCCTTTGACAATAACAGTCGTAGAAACTCAAAGTTTAGCGCTTTTTGGCGCCGCAGCAGCCGTGTACAATCAATCGGCTTTGAGTGTCGCGTTTCAAACTCGGCGACCCCGGCGCTGAGCTGTGATTCATGATGCAACGCTTTTACAAGGACTGTCGTGGAAACATTATTAATCAGCGAAATGAACATCCAATTAATTTAATACAGAACTTATAGAGAGGCGTGTGGTAAAATGTACATTTTGACAGCCTTCAATGTGTTTTGATTTATTTTAATCTAAGGAAACACAACGTAGGCCTGTCACTCTAACCAGTTCTGATGGATGGATAAATTGTCCCAGAAATTATTGCAATCAATGATAATATTTTCGTTTTGACAACATTTTCAGCTAATATAGTAACAAAGGCACAATAATGAAAGGACCCGCTCTCAGACATCAATAAACTTTCCAAAGAACATCTAACACTGGAACTGGAAGACATTTCAAATATCCAAAATAAATAAAAGAAAACAGCCAAAACAATAAATAAAATGTAAGATGAAGAAAATCACCTTACAAAACATATTGATCATTAGGCTCAGACAGAGAAAACCAGCAAAAGTTCCTGGAGCAAAAAACCCCAAACTAACGGCATCGTACTGTATGTCAAATGCTTGCTGAACCTTTTCAAAATGGCGGCTGTATTAAATAGCAGCATTTGCTTTAAAGATTAGGCAAACAAGCATGCAAATGGAAATGACCAATTAATTGATTTGGTGCGTATTGTGACAGGCTGGACACAAAGTACCAGATGGTTTTACGTCGTTTTTAAACTGAAGTGAACGTCAAAAGTGTGATGCTCATTTGTATTCGCTCTCTCTGACTCAGCTCTTTGTAGAACCACCTTTCACTGCAGTTTCGTAGATTTTATATGAAATATTTACACATTCTCGGAGGCCAGGTCAGATTCAACCGAGAGCGTCGGTGAAGTGCCGCCGGGGGCAGAAACGAGAGGATCTGACGAGAGCGAAGGAGTGAATGAAACTGACTGATGCACAACAGCTGAAGATGTGTTGGTAGCATGGTAACCGGTATTTAGGGTGATAATCACTCTCTGATTACGGGGAACATGTTATCTGATGCGACAGAAAGCCACAAAGCTCGCACTGAAAACAATTGTCATAGAGACAAAGTACACACACACACACACACCAACACCCATATTGTTGTTTATATTTTTAAAGTCATTGTAGCGCCATCTGATCAGATCACGCACCATAAGGGAACCATCTGTCACAAGTGGGAGGTGGAGGGGAGGTTATGAATGCAGACAGACGTTCAGGAGCCAGACGGAAAAAGATGGATTTAACTTCAGGGAGGCTAATAGTTCACTGAACGCTAAAATCTGGGGAGATGGAAAACACACCAAGCTTCAAGGACCTTTGGAGGCTGTGGTGTCCAAACGTTTTGCCTCGACGGCCAAAAACGCCAAGTTAAATGTACTTGCCAAATATTTAGTTTTTAATCATTAAAATGGCTAAAACTATATATATATATATATATAACAATATTTTAATGTAATACTCAAAGCAGTCTAATTTCATAATTTCTGTTGGCGGCGAATCAAAATCTTTGTAGGTTTGAAACATGAAAAACTTCTTCCAGTTTAAAAAAGTAACTGCAAATCATGTTCCGTATTTGTGTGTGTGTGTGTGTGTGCGTGTGTGTGTGTGTGTGTGTGTGTATATATATTCAACAACAAGAACGGGGTACAGGATATGGCTCACTCTTAAAATATTTTGCCAAGTTTATGTTAAGAGCATTCCCAATTGTTTTTTTTTGTTTGTTTTTTTAGTAAAAGTCCCTGTGTGTGTTTGTGGCCCCCTTTTTAATAATAAATTAAATGGAAAGCAAAAGCTTGGATGATTTATTTATTTTTTTTAAAGATTTTACTTTGTATCTTCTTTGAAAAGACAAAGCATCACTTGAAATCACCCCCCCGGATGTCTTTATGTGTTTCTGCATCAACTGTCTGACCATCAAACCAAATTTAGGCCATTTCCATCCATTATCTAACACGTCACCAGTCCATTGCAGAACTTAAGCTACTTGTGAATTGTAATTAAGTTTTCACCCAAAATTGTTTTGAGGTTCCACAAATTTGAGGTTCCATTTTGGACGCTCCTGGGACATGGAGAAAAGAAAAGAAGTTTATTTCTCATGCGCACCAGATTCTCTTGGTAGCCAAAAAAATCTCCACAAACTCAAACTACTACAGAAAATGGCTGCAGAAGATGATATATCCAACACCCTGAAAGCACATGTATCTGACAATGTCATCCAAGGAATTGAGTACCTCACGTGAAAAGCAGGAGCAATTTTGCACCAAAAAAAAAAAAGAAAAATTGAGATTAATCCCAGAGATTTTCTAGAAAAAAAACATGGACATTTCTGAGTTTCAAATGTCGAAAATCTTTAGCGGCGCCCTCCACTTTGAGAAACGATGCTCTAGATCAAAACACACTCCTCATCAGTGTGAATGACCCAGTTCTAAATCAGAGAATCTGTGGCAAGATTTGAAAGTTGATGTACACCGAGACTTTTCATCAACTCTCACCGAGCCTGAGCTACTTTGCAAAGAAGAATGTGCAAAAAAATAAATAAAAAATCATCCTCTAGATATCAACAGCTGGTAGAAAAATACCTCAGAGGTTTTCAGCCCAAAGAAAAAAAAGCAAACACCTAATCATACGGCCAGATAGAGATTTAAAGAATAGCAGCAAAAGCAAATGAGGGGGATTAGCAGTGCTACTGCCCACAGCAACACCTTGGACTCTATGAAAATAATCTGATATGAGTTACAACATTTCATTTCCCTTTGGGCATAAATAAATTCTTACTGAATTTCAACTGCTCAACCTTATGTTGGTGTGTTGCGTTAAAACTCAATAAAACACGTTAGATTTTCTGGACTTATTATGGGAAAAACACTGAAAGGTCGACGAGTTTGAAGACTTTCCTGTTTGTGGGACTCCAATTCCCTCTGCGTGTGGTGACCTGCCAGCTATCAAAAGTGGAGAATGAAATTGAAGACCTATGAATGAAACTCTAGGTTGATGCAGATGAGCCAGAAATAGTACGAATGTAAGCATGTGTATGTTGGCCAGGTCTCACTGGGCTCAAGCACAGGAACTCAAAAAATCCTGGTATTAGACCTCAGGCTCACACATGAGGTCTAGTGTGTAAGCACCGAGGATCCTTCGGGTCTTATTTATTTACCTTATTTATAGGTAAATAAGGTAAATATTTACCTTATATAGTCTTTACTATATAATCCTATATAGTAAAGACTATGTAGGATTTACGTGAGCTGATAAATAAATGCGGCACTGATAGACCAACTTGCTATAGTACAACTCAATTCACTCCTGTTTTTTTTCTTTGGTAGTTTTGTTTTTTCTTTGCTTTTTGCAAAGTAAAACACAAATTACAAAGTACTGAAGCAAATAATTCAGTTAATCTTTCCTAAAATACAAATAAAATCCAAAAACTGTACGAGTTACACTGTCAAACCTCCATTCCTGCTCTCTCTTTAATTCCCTCTCTCGCTCTGTTCGTAAAGTCCGTTTGATTGAGCACCTTTTTTCCCTCTCTGGTGTGCTCAGCACAACCCGACCGCGCTCCTTTTCTCACACACTTGTCTGCATGCGGCTGCTTGAACTCCATGGGACGCGCCCCCCCGCCCCCACCCCCATCCCCGCATCTTGCCGCCGCGCCTCTTGTTGGATTCCTGAGGATCCTTCGGGTCTGAGGTAAGAGCACATGCCTCAAAGCGTCCGCAGCATCTGTCAGGCTGAAACTTATGGATTCAAATGGACCCCGAGTGGCAATAAGAGTGGATCCATATGCAGGGCTGCGTTTGCGATGCAGCAGCAGCAGCAGCAGCCCTGTTGGCACTTAACGCAGTGTATATTACACTTTCCTTCTGTCAAGTGTCTCGCAGCGTGCTTAGCATTCTGAAGTGTATATTCGCTTGGCAATTTCACATCGATTGGTCACAGAGGAGCTCAGTGAAGCGTGTAAAAGTTTAAATTTTGTCTCTAAATGTGCTGCAGAAAAGTGTTTAGTAATGATACCAGCACTGTGCGCCGGCATTATCATAAAAAAATGTGACTACAAACGAGCATCGTGTTGTGTTTTTAGTCTTTTAGGACGGCTTCTATACACCTATATATGTATATATGACTGAGATGTGCTCATATTTGCAAGTGGGCAGTACCTCTGTGCATTCCCAGCAGCTGTAAAACTGGTTAGAGTGCACGTCTGTTTGGCTGTCACTGTGTGGCAGTTTACTGCTCTAAGTTTTGGATGCAGACCAGAACAGATCTGCTGACTAAAGAGCTACAATCTCTGAACTTCAGGGAAATGTGGTGCTCCTTTATGCTGCCCCCTTAGCATGCAGCCCACTGCTTTTAGGATCGCAGCTTGTAACCCAAGCCTTTCAGGACGATAACCAAGTTAGAGCATCTCAAACTTTACTCAGCATCTGAGCTTCTGATGACATTTAGCTGCTGGTGGTCAGCTCTATCAGTTTAACTAAGGTGGACTTGTGCAGAGTCACACATCCTCTTGTTTTGGGGTTTAATAAAGTAGAGTGCCGTCTTGCTCTGAGCCAACAGTGATCAGCGTCATCCCACCCAACCTGCTCTTTCACATCTCTCTCCTCCAGCTGATGATAAAGAGCCAGAACCCCCCACCCCCACCCCACACACTCCTCAGAAAGCTCCACCTCGCTTCACTTTGCCACTAGTTGTAGAGATGGGTAAAGTCTGGTTTGATTGGTGACATCAAGGTGTGTGGAGTCTGAAGCGTCTTTCCCCGTGCAGTGTCCCCTTCCTTGGAGTGCGAGGGTGACGGGTTCCCCATCGACTACGGGTCCAGGGACACCATCATTAGAGCCGATGCGAAAAAGGAGCGAAGGCGCGGGCAGATAAAGAGGGCCGACAGGTGAGTTTGATCCGTCTGTTGCATTCATGACACGCATCATGGACGTTTTATAGACAGACACACAATGGCCTCTGTTCAGAGTGTCACCAGGCAGGCCAGATGACAGGTTCTTTCCCCCCCCCCATCTTCTTGTGTGTCAGCGGTACAGTAAAGCCCGAGTTGATTTAATGCCTGGTGCAGCTGATGTAACTGGACTGTCTGCTGCAGGCATGTGTGCAGTCAGGAGCCACTTTCAGACGCTGTGTGGTCAGAATAAAATCCGTGTGCTTCTGTGGTTGCTGATGTTTCAGCTGCAGCAGCTGGGATCGAGGCCCCGTCAGAGAGAGGCACCAGGCTGAGTTCGGACTGAGCGGCGGTGCAGCCATGCGCTGCTCCACCCTGCTGTTGATCTTCACCGTGGTGCTCCTCTACTTGGTGATGGGAGCGCTGGTGTTCCGCGCCCTGGAGGCTCCCCTGGAGGAAAAAGAGCATGCGGTGCTGATGGACCAAACCCGGGGTTTCCTGTTCAACAACTCCTGCATTGACCTGTACGCCCTCAACGACTACGTTCAGGTAAAGCTGGACCCGGCGAGGCGGGAACCACTTGTTCTGTCACTTATCCTGAGATAACTTTGTTTTCTGAATTTCTTTTTCTACAAATCAACGGATGTCGTGTCCAAGTCTGTTTTGAACTGCTTCTGTTTAAGTCTTATTTCATTGTCATTTACAGCAGCAGTACTTAGCTTTGTTATCCTTTCAACTCCATTTTAGGATGTGTTGGATTGTATAAAATTCAGTTTTGTTATCTTAAAGAAAATTATGATACTTATAATCATAAATATTCTCTATTTTAAACAACAACAAAAAATAGGAGTTTTTTATGGTGCTGTTAAACTTTTAGCTGTGTCTGGCACTTGCTTAAATCATCCAACTTAAATACAGCTTCATGTGAAATTATTTTTGGAATATTTTATTGCTAAAATGAATCATACAAATTTATTTGGCAACAAGAAAATTAAAAAGCTGCAGTAGTATTTTGTTGAAACCCCTGGCTGATTCATTCAAGCTGAAGTATTTTTAAATGAATTATCATTACATAAAGGTGTCAGTCAGGAGCAGGATACAAAAGGTTCCAGTGTTACAGCATGTGAGTGTGTGTATGGGTGTCTGCCCTGTGTTGACCTGTGACTGGCAAACTGTGTATCTGCCTTCGCCACTGGTGATAGGCACTGGTGCGTCACAGTCCTGGAAAAATAAGCAGGTGTAACTATATTATAATCCATAATATGAAATAAAACTTTTTTTTCACTGGCTGATTACTTCATTTGTAACTAGTACTTTTTCATCAATATTAAGGCATTATTGGCCTTTTGTGTTTTTGCAGAGTGGAAAGCAGAAGACAAAGAGAGATTCTAGTTTTTAGCATCACATTGAGTCTAAACAGACATTCAAATCAACAAATAAATGGACCTCTTGAGTGGAAATTCAACATTTTGGAATGGCCGACTAATAATAAGACCTACATTTGATGGTCACCTGAAGAGGATTCTAGACAAAATATGTTGCAAAAGTTCAATAGATTAAAAATGTTTGGATATTTTACATATTTGCAGATGTTGTTTACTCACTGCAGTACCGCGTCTCTATTTTGTGGATCTGGATTGAGACCCAGTTCTGTGTAGCAGTGCAGCGTTCCTGCGTAGCTCCACTAGATAACAGGTGGGATCTGAGCAGCTATGTGACGCTGGTTTTGCTGCAGGGTGCGTCTAAGTACAGGAAAGTTGATCCACTCACAGGCGGAGAATTTACACTGCTGGTTTGGCCACCGGGTTGTGATCCAAAGATGCCTGTCCTCGCTTCAGAAAGAACATCGTAAATGACTGTTTTAGCTCGCTATGCTATCTACATGTGCGATGGCTGACATTTGCGAAAAGGTTAATGTGACCGAAGGACGGAAGAGAAGTAACAAGTTTGTGAAGTGTTTTAGAGAGAGATCAAATGAATAAAGAAGTATGAAGTCTAACATTAGAAGATGTCCGTGTCTAGAGGGAAATTGAGATATGGCTGATCCAGTCAGAGTAGGATGACCTTTGGTTCGGGTGTAAACCAGTAGGAAACATTGCTCTTATGTTATTTCTACAATAATTCATGGTTTCATATCAGCAGACTGAATTTCTGCTCTACACTGCTCTGCTGTCATAACGGCTGTGGAGACGTTGGGTGAAGCTTTTGAGTCTTCAAAACGTCACACAAAGCAGAGCAAAATGAAGCAAGAGCAGAGTAAGTATATCAACATAGTAAGGAGGGAATAGCATCTTGTTCTAGCCTCTTTAACAGAACATTTCCATTAAATGTCTATTAGACAGGCCAAAGACCAAGTGGCTTGTCTGGCTAATTATAAATCACAACTCAAGCCAGTAATATTCACTCTTGCAAATAAAACCGGCACTTCAGAACCAAAGGAGGAGTGAAGTGGACCTCAGTAGGTTCGATGTAATGTCCGCATGGGATGTGACATGTCCCGTTCCAAAAGATTAATCACATAGGGAGAGTACGACTCCTTCCTGGAGGTGTGTGACAACTTTGACCTTTCCTGTGTGTGTTAATGGTAAGAAGTATGCCTGATGCACCACACCACAATGGTTCATCATTTGGTTTCTGTCTCAAATCTGCCAACCATCTGTGATCAATACATTACACCCTTGAACTATTACATAGCTTTTGCCTTGCTTAGCAGCTTAGAGGCGTAGCAGCAGCAGGTTGACTTCAACCCGTTTCATTCATCTGTGATTAGTTGTATCATGCGTGGGCGGAAATCTCGGGGAGTCTGAAGGATCTGGACCCGCTGAATTTTGGAAAAGTCTAGAATTGCCCCCCCCCCCCTAGAGAAATCATAAACGAAACCTTTGTATTTAAACAATATCAATATGAAAAGGCAATAGAAACGATGAACGAAATAAATCTGCTATGCATTTAAGAAAAAAATTTTAAAAGCCACAACAACAAGTCACACAATGTAGAAAATATGAGTAGAAAATTAACAGTTTATTCTGTGTTTTTATTTTACACTAACCATGCATTAACCAGGATGCAGATGCCTTTATTTTAAAATATGTTTATATTTAAAATATTAGTACATTGAAAGAAACATGAAATCAAAGTCTAATTCCTTTTTCTTTTTTTTTTTTAGCAATTTCATTATAAAGTTCTTCTTTATATGAGCAAAAAGAAAAAAATAAATTGCTCTTGGGTTCCCCCTGGTGGCCGCGGTAGGTCATGTTTCACCGGTAATACGAGCTGCCGTGTATTTCGTATTCAAACCTCCAAAGCACCGGTGGAAGATAAGCGAGCAAAACAATGTCGCAAAAAAGAAGGGAGACAGAACAAGAGGAAGAATAGAAAAAAGCCAAGGTGAAGGCATGTTTGCATGTCTCTTGGTAGAAGAGACAAGAAAATTAGCTTGATGGCGACCTTGAACAGTCCAGTTCAGCAGGCAAATATTTATGCTATGTTAGTAGAAATCACCCTACTTAATGTTTATAGTTATTCAATAGGACTACGCAGGTAATGACAGCTTACATAAGAACTGCTGTCCTCTTATTTATGGTTGAGTTGGCAGCCCTCGCAGTTATTCCTCAGATGTCGACCCCTGCCCCAAGTTGGTATTGTGTGTCAGGTTTCATTGAGCCACATGTTGGATGCTAAACAACTCTTTGGTTTAGTCAAAGTTTTGCTCCAGTATGTTCTAGGCCTAAAGCCACAAAGTTATAAGTAGAAAATCTTGGAACTGTGAGTGGATATTATAGGGGTTGTTTGTGTGTCTGGTGAGGGGGAAGATATTTTTGAACATATCTGCTGCTGTGATTGCAATCAAGCGAACAAATCATGGACTGTTTTTAATGTTGTGTTTTCCTACAACCAGCTATATCTCATTTATGTGAACTCTTACGAATAGATGGATGGGATAGTTTTGACGCTGGCCTTGAGGCATTAAACATCACTCTAGGAGATGAGCTCAAACAATCACTCTCCGGTGCAATTCTGAACTTCCAACTTATTAGATATAACGGTATCTTATGTTTGAGTAGGAGCAGAAAACAATACAGAACATAAATCTTAATTGAGGATTAAGATCATTAGAGCTGCTGTTGGTTAGGTTTTTATTGGTGAGCCATTATAGTTCTAGTTCACAGACCTTCTTTATATCAACATTGCATTTTTCAAAGCATCTTTACCTTTCTAATCTCTTGTGCTTTGTCCCTTCTCAGAAAGTGCTTGAGGCTGTAGGTGCAGGAGTGGACGCTGAAGCTGCTATACTCAATAAAACCTTTGCCACGAACTGGGATGTAGCTAGTGCTCTTTTTTTCTCAGGGACAATAATGACTACCATTGGTAGGTGTCTGCCAAAACATGCACCGTGTTTTATATATATAACTCTGTTGACTTAAATAAGCTGCTTCCTCACGTCTGGCATGATATGTACAGGCTATGGAAACATCTCCCCCAAGTCAGATGGAGGGAAGCTCTTTTGCATCTGTTTCGCCCTCGTGGGAATCCCAATGTTCGGCATCCTACTTGCTGGGGTTGGTGACCATCTCGGTACTGGCCTGAGGAACACTGTTGCCAAAATAGAGAAACTCTTCCTGGTCAGACGCTTTCATAGTATTTAAAACACTGTCCTTTCATTTTAAGTGTTTTTTTTGTCTTATACTATGTTATCTCACTTTGTTGACAGAAGTGGCGCATTAGTCCCACAATTGTGCGTGTGATCTCAGCAATCCTGTCCATCCTGCTGGGTTGCTTGCTTTTTCTTGCTGTGCCCACTTTGGTTTTTCAAGAAGTGGAAAACTGGTCCCTTCTGGAATCTGCCTACTTTGTGGTTATCACACTGACCACAGTGGGCTTTGGTGACTATGTTGCAGGTAAATAAACAGTTCTGACTTACCTGGCATACCTTAGCGTATTCTTAAGTAGTAGGAAACTGGATTTATTCTCGTTTGGTTTTTTTTCTTCTGATGTTTCACTTCTCTTTCAACATGCTTCTTTAGTTGCCTGCTACTTAAGTAATTAGGACTGTCATGTCTTGGATGACTGAGTAGCTTCCCTAGAGCATTTTCTCCCAAAGCGACACTTTTCCCCAAAAGATACTCCAATATGCTTTGATATATGTCTTTAAATTTGGCCATTGGACCATTTTATGGAAATATTAAAGCAACATCTCAAGACATGAGCCAGGAAGCAAAAGCATTTCTTCCAGTTGGAAAATGTTCCCATGCATACTGACATTTTTGTTTCAAATTTGCCTAAGTACAACGAAGTCAGTTTCTGTAAAGGCCATCATCTCAACCCAATAGAAAAATCATAGGTAAAGCTGAAAAAGTGCTTGTGAGCAAGGCAGTCTACAATCCCGACTCTGTTATGCCAGTTCTGTCAAGAGGAATCGGCCAAAATTACAACAAACTACTGTGGAAAGCTTGTAGGATGCCCAACATCTTAGACTCCAATCATACATTTTGAAGACCTTTCATCCAAATACTAGAGACATATGTAAACTTCCAAATTTGAAGAGAGTTTAAAAATATTCCAAAATAAAAAAAAATCTCTTGTTCATTATTCTGGTATTTGGCAAAAAGAAATGTTAATCCTAACGGTTCTAAAATCACACATCATTCTTTGATGTAATGTCAGACTGGAAAGGAACTCAAGTGAACGGAACCGTTCGACCATTTTTGATATGTTTTTGATGAAATTATTGATCTGTAGATGAGTAGCAATGTGACTTAATTAGTCATTCATAAATACATGTCAGTTGCAATGCATTAAGTTCTCTTATGCATAGACAGCATCATTAATTATTCAACTATTTTGTGCGAGGGATGAATTATTGATTACTTTGTCTCATATGGATGGATGGATGGATGGATGGATGGATGGATGGATGGATGGATGGATGGATGAATGTGGATAGATGGATGAATGGATGGATTGGTTGATTGATTGGGTAATTGATTGATTGGTTGATTTACTTAATTAACATTTTCCTTTGTATACTTTGTATTTGTATCAAAGGGGAAGGTGAATTTATGACCCGCATAGGAGAGAACCTTCTGCCAGAGTACTGGTATAAGCCTTTGGTGTGGTTTTGGATCCTCCTGGGTCTTGCATACTTTGCTTCCGTCCTGACAATGATCGGTAACTGGCTCCGGGTTCTATCAAAGAAGACCAGGGCTGAGGTACTTCCTTTCTCTGTATTTTTTCTGCTGTCTGTATATCATCATTTGTTTTAACGAGGGAAGGTACTAAGGTAGATGATGGTGAATGGTTTCAAGTGTTTCTTGGGTCTCTTTCCACCTACTATATGGACTACCATGAGCTACATCAGCTCCAATGTCTTGAGTTACCATTACCAATAACATTACAAGAGCGTTTTGGCTTTGAAGAGACTGTTATGCATGTAAAGCATGAAATAACTAAAACATAAGGGATTTCTTTTTAAAGTAGAGTTTAAAAATGTTGAGACATTCTGTACAGATTTTAAGATGATAAAGTTTTGTGTGTCTATTTCAGATGGAGGAACTAAGAGCCCATGCCACAGACTGGACCCAGAACATCCAGAACATGTCCGTGGACTTTCGTATTCCAGGAAATTTAGAGGACCCTTTCAAGCGTCGCCGGCGAAAGCGCCGCCATCGCAGCCATGGTCACAGTCACAGTCACGGTCACAGCCACTCGGCCAATGGAGCCCCAGGAGAAAAACAAGAGCAAAACCAGAGTCAGACCGAATCTGGATCTTACTCTTCTTCCTATTCATCTTCTGAATCAGAATCCGGATCAGAATCAGAAACGGACTCTCAGGCCACACAGACCGACCGGGTTCCAGCAACGGAGGCTCCTCCAGATCTTGTCCAGCCGCAGCCTCTGGACTACTTGGCGGAGAACCTTGCCTTCATTGACGAGTCCTCGGACACTCAGAGTGGCAAAATACAACTAGAACCTGTTCAAGAATCAAAACAACCCAACTCTCGTCAGGCAAAGAGGAGACGCCATAGGCGGCCGACGAATAGAAAAAGCTCTAAAACCAACTACTCCAACAATAACAAAAAGCAACCCAATGGAAACACAACACCTGTCCCAGATCTTCCAAAAAAGCCTCTGGACTGAAGGTACTAACACCTCATGAGACTCTGCCCACTGCTGACAGAGGAGGTCTCAGTCCAGCAGTTCCTTTCTGTGTAAATGCTGCCTATATACTGTCAGTTAAAATGAAGACACAATGCTGATGCCTTATAAACCTTTGTGTGATTTGCCATATAACTTTTCTCTTTGCATGTGAGTGCATATGCAGCAAATGAAAAGATTAAGATGCCATAGGTTCTACGACTTTGTGAGGAGCTACTGCTCTCTACTGGCCTAAAACGGTATTGCACTGATCACCACTGTGTCAAAATGAACCACTTTTTTAAAAAAATAATCCGGGTACTGCAACCAGATTTGTGTTGTCAGAAACTTGCTACAGCAGTGTGAAACTCAATTTAGAGAAATGTTACCTGAGTCCATTATCCTTGAATCCCGCCAACAATCAAACAGGTTTACTTTTTGGTACCTAAAGAGTTTGTAAAAATAATATGCATAGTCATCCATTTGCATTTTTGATGGTCAGATTCATCAGTGCTACTATTCTGCATAAGTGCATTAAAGAACTTTTCAAAAAGAAATTGTTGTTGTAAATTCTGTTCTATTTCTCAGACTTCCACCAAAACCCTCATACATGCTGCTTGATACAAAAAAAAAAAAAGGCAATTTTTTCCAATAGAACAGAGTCTTGCATAAGAATTGATGCACCTTTAAAAATTTTTTGTCATTAATCCATTGTTTACACATGCTGGTGCTTATCTCCAATGGTCACTGGACTGGTCTTCTGACTGTACGCTGTGAGCGCAATAATATCGAGGCCCAATTCGTTGTTTGTGCACATCTTGGCCAATAAATCTGATTCTGATTCTGACTAGAAAGAGCATGTCAACCCACACCAGGCCAAATGCTATTGAAACACAATGGCTTTAAAAGAGACTTTAAAAATAGGAGGAAAATATGCTGCTGACCATTTATAAGGCAACGTAATCCCAAGTTTAAGAGAGCACAACAGATAAACCTTCATCTCCACTAAGGTTCTTCTTAGCTTTTGTGCAGCTGAACGCAAATGAGATGTGTTCTAGTCTGGGTACAAATTAAAAGACAGTCAGGATAATTTTAAACAAGGTGAAGTTGTGAAAAAGATTGTTGACTGACACCAGCGTAAAGTTCGTTGCAGTTGTCTAGACATGTTGAGCTTAAGGCGCCTATTATTTTCTCCAAGTCATCCCTCAACAAAACTGAGTGTTTGTCAGAACTTGAAGAAAATGTATTTTTTGACAAGCAGAGCGGATCTGTTTATTAAATTTAAAATCGGAGTCCATAATTACTCCCAAATGTGATACATGCAATTTGATGTTCTCAAGCCAACCAAAATTATGAACCGAGTTACGTGAAGTACTATTAAATCCTACTTAATTTCCAACAAGACCTGAAATGACTGTTTACAGAAGCTTTCCTGAAGTCAGTCTTGCTACTGAACAACATGTTTTAGCTGTGGTTAAGAAAAACGTTCAGAATTCACCTTAGAAAATTTGACTTTAGCATTAGCACTATTGCAAACAAACTGAAGTTGAGTTATTTTGCAACAGGGAGAGATTCCGTGTCTAGAAGTGCGAAGTTGTTACAGACATATCATTAAATTCTTGAAGCTGTAATTTCAGCAACCATATATTACATCACTTCCACTTTATAAAAATATATGCTACCTTGTCCTTGTCTATTATAAATTCCCATAAAATGATGTTGGAGTTTATCCAGCTTCCAATCCAGTCCAGCTTTTTGAAAGCACTTTAAAATATAATAGAGGACCAAATGCCATACATAATAAAATTAACTAAAATGTATTAAAAGTATACAATTAGACAGGGGGGGGTATCCAGTAGAAAAACAGATAACGCCATGTCATGTTTCTACAGTCAACACTAATCTCCCTTTTCAAATTAAAATATATTTTTGTGAATTTTAATAGGGTTGGTCAAACTGTATCATGACCTCTATGGTTTCTGAAATGGGTTGGAATATTTTAAACATCGCAAAACTTTTTAACATTTTAAGACCAGGTCAGGAATATGGTCCCAAATTTCAAAAGAGGACATTCTATCTCGTGGAGGCACAGTGTGATACGCCTGCAGTCGTCGTCGTTTTAACCTGCATTGACGCTTTTCAGGTGATCCCCGTAAGTGATACTCTGCTGGAAACTCTAGCTTTAGTCAGTCTGAAACAGGCACCGGGGAAAAAAATGCTGCTGTGGCTGCAGATCTCTTATCTATTAGTTATTTTCAATTAGAAATACAGCTAGATGCTTATAAAAACCGTTTTACACAATTGCTTGTTAAAGACAAAAACTGCTGACTTTTATGCTAAGGCAACCAGCAGATGGCAGGCAAGATGCAGCAACACATTTAATGCCTTTGTGGTGCTGGAGTGAAATTTTAATCTACCTCCTGATTGTGGATTGGCATCAATCTTAATTATACGGCATTAGGCTATTTTTAATTATCCTATCTTTCCATCTAGCCTCAGGTTTGCCAAATAACAACATGAAGGCGAAGAACCATATAATAACGTATCCCTTGGAAATCTGAGACGGCTCTGAAGGACATTGCTAAAAGAAAAGGAAACGTTTGGGGACTGCAACCAAGGAATTCAGGAAGCAGAGATGATGTACAAAGGCAGTGGGTGACCTTTTACTGGAGGACACACTCTCAGCTGCTATAACGTCATCCACCGCAGCCTCCATCTGCTGCCACTAGAGGACGAATGGTGGGCAGCGTCTGAAGTGCCGAGGCACACTCCTGACCTGAATTCAATGGGAAAATCCGTACCCAATTTAGATCCAAATATGGTGCCTCTACAGTGCTGCGCATAATACAAGATAGAAACCGCAGCCTTTTTGACATAATAAGATAAATCTGGGGTTCCCACGGTCAGGACTTCTTTTTTTTTTTATTTAGTAATGATACAATACTAATCTAGATATAGAATCAACGAGATATCTGTGCCACAAAGAAGTTAGTTATTTTGCCAACGCAGCACTCCCTTGACTTGAGTACGTGTTCTCTGATACTGGTTCAGAAAAACAATGGTAGACCTTGACCTTATGGGTAATTATTACAACTTAACCTATGCAATCTGAATACAGTAAGTTAAATTTACATTAAAAAAAGCATGTTTATCTTGCACTATCCTTTTGGTGACCCAGGTTTGTTCTGGCTTCTCATTTCTGGCCATCAGTCAAGACCGATGGCCAGAAATCGTTCTTGGCTAATCTTCTTTAGCCGGTGTACCGATCAAACTAACTGTCAAAACCTAATCAGTCAGACTGGTTTAAAAATGTGTGTACATTTTATTTTGGTAGATTTGAACCAGTACATCTGCGAAGACATCATGTGAGTTTAAAAGTTAAACCAACCAATTTCTTAAACCAACTTAATTTTGGCTCATCAAAGGCAAACATTAACAATGGCTTTGTGATGAAGGCATACAATTTTACTGCTAAACTTTTAAAATATACTTTGTCAAGGTGAACTGTCAACATTTTCCTTGGCAAATGCAGCTAAGATTTGCTTCTCAGTCACAACAGTAATCTTGGGTTTTAAGAAGCCGAACTTGCTAGTGTGTTTGAGTTTTAGCTGGATGCAAACTTAAATTCTCTCCCTAACACAGAAACATGCTCAATAACAAATCTTGTGACGGGTTCTTAACTTTATTGACTTGATAATACCCTAAAACCTTGGGTACAAAACAACCAAAACATTTTCAGGCAACAACAGGAACATTTTGTACCAACCATAAATATTTTTTTTTAAACCAGCTTCGATGACTGCAGACTTACTTAGGTTTAGTTTTCTGTAAACAATTGTGGTTTTATGCCTCTAACAAGTAATAATAGCCTCCAACTGGAATGTGCTTAGTTACTTTAGTTTCAATGGGAAGTCATAATCTGTCATGTGTCATAGGGGAACTTCAATCAATGGGAAGTCGGCATAAGAAATATCAGGAAAAAATTGGTAATTTTATTAAAATACTTGTAAGTTTGAAGACCTTCACTATGCAATTTTTCAGGTATGAAATGGTGCCGGCGGCCTTGAAATGCTTTGTACTGTACATCTGGACATTTCCTACTTGTCTAGTGAACATGTGGTTCTATTCTGCCTGAGTAAATCTTAACATTTAGCACAGTACTTTATGACAGAAATACATAACTTTAAATTCAAAAGCTAATTTAAATTAATTTAAAATATCATTATTGTTATCATTATTATTCTTCATTTTTCGCTATAACCATTCATACCATGTGATATGGGAGGTATATGCATGACACATATTTCTAATTGTTGTTTGGGCTAAACGTCTAATGAAATAAGACACATTATGACCTCAGATCAAAGATATGAGTTTTTGGAGTCATATAACTACATTTCTAAGTGCATAGATGGTTGATGTGAAAACACGGCAGACAACATCTAAAAAAGCAAGATATGAAATTATCAAAGCTCTAAACATACATAATGAACCACATTGAATGGCAACAAGAAGGTACAAATGGTGATACGAACTGGTGGAAGGGCAAATTGACTTCATGCCAAATTTCACCATTTTTGAGCATTACACATTTAGAGACTGTGCATTATCGAAATGTATGTCTATTTATTAGATTACATTTAATACCCTCCACATTTCTTTTTATAGTGTAATAATTTAAATAAGTAGGTTGTTTGGTGTAAAGGTGAACAATGTTTTGTGTAATCTATGACTCACTGATACTGCGCCTTACTTGCTTGTGCACTACAGGCACAATGGCTCCTTGGTATTTATAAACCATATGAGCCTACACCTGTCTGAGGTCATGACCCGCACTAAGGAGCACCCTTGAGACCGCAGCTGGCATCCATCAAGCGTTCCTTACGCCCAGACCATAAAGTCGTTCTCCACCATAGGATACACGCCGCACTGACTTGTTAGAACATTTCACGAAGCAGTAAATCATAAAACAAAACCTGCTTAAAACACGTGTGTTCCCCCCCCCCACGCGACTGGATGCGGCGTGAATTCTTCTGCGTGACGGCTTTCTCGTCCGGGATAATGCCGACTCTGCAGCAGAAGGCTGTGATGCAGCCCCGCAGAGTTGCAGCGTCTGCAGCGCCGAGTGAGTGACCTTGTTCAAGGTCGCGCTGACAGCACCGGGAGTTTTTCCTCTAGTGAGTCGCGAGCCCGGCCCGCCACGCGCATGTGACCACATGGTAGATCCAACAGCTCCGACGCCGCGCGCGCGAGAGAGAGAGGGGGGGCAAAGCGAGCGTGACCGCGTCGGTTCCGACCACACAGGCGAACAGGGACCGGGCTATATTTAGAAGCAGATAATGGTGTAGTGTCAAGAGTGGAGGGGTATACACGTACCCAACTCCTAGTTTGAACAATATTATATTTATTTCCTGCCGTAATTTAAGAGCACGAGTCAACGTGGAAGGTTAAACACCCTCTTTTGGGAACTTTACTCTTCTTCAGTCTGGAGTCCAGCTGTACTGAGATGCGGATGTCTACAAAGTTTGAACAGAAAAAACAAAATCACAGTGAAACAGAGCAGCCCTACTGTATCCCCCATCTTAACCCAATTTCAGTGAACTTATGAGCCATTCTTCACTGAACTCTGTCCAGTCAGTGGTACGGTGGACTGAGCCCGGTCAGAGCCATGAGACCAGCAGCATGACAACATTTTCCATAGTGGTGTCCCGCAAGAGATGCAGCTCAGTCTTTCTGGAACACTCTATTATTTTAACTCAGAATAACCCAATAAAACATCTGCAAGCAGTTATATAAACAAAATATAAATACACGTAATCTGCCAAAAGATAAAAAAATATATGTAAATCCGTAATCCTAACTGGAGTGACTGTTTTATGAGGTGACACTACAGTACTGGTAAGTGGGCAGTACAGACTCCGAGAAAGTTACCGGGGCAACGTCACTGATTGAATTTATTTTATTTTGGGGTTGCAGACCCTTATTTTAACGCCGATGATGACGGTGGTGGAGGTGTTGACGGACGTAACGGAGAAACGGCGGACGCAAACCGAGGCAGAGGGAGGAGTGAGGAGCACGAGACAGAGGCTGCGTCATCAGCTCGTCAAGCTAGCGCGAGGAGAGGCGGAAGTTCGGCAGCCGAGCGCGAGAAAATAAAACAACATTTTCTGCTTTATTTAGTTAGATACAGACAGTTTTAAGTTTTTCGAAACATTCTTATATACTGACGTGGAGCTAAACATTTTCTAACGTTACTCGTTGCCTCAAAGCGTCAACTGCTCTCCGAGAGACGTTGCCAGAAGGATACAATTGTTTTATTGTTGCTAATTCTTACCGGAAGTTCTCTGTTTCCCCTCCATGTCTTGACGTTCATATTAAAACACAGCCTAGTTGTGGAAGCCTAAACGGGGAATTGATAACGCCAGTGTCCAGGAGCGAACAGCCGGGTGGAGCTTTCTGGTCTCCGGGTGGAGTTGTTGTTGGTTATCGCCTTATTGCGCGGAGAAACGGCTTAAAGGTGACGTGATGTGAAAAAAAGAAGTCCGGGCGCCATCGGAGCAGTCCAGCCGACTTTCCAGCGTTAAAGACTTGACTTGAGACTGAATAGGATCAACGCGATGCTTCTCCATCTACCAGTAAGTATACCATGTACACTTCCAGCGCTGTGGGTTTGAGGCATTATTGATGTTTTTTTTTTTCTTTTTTTTTTCTGGGCATGCCTCAGTGATTGCCTGACGTGCATTGCACGACTCGCCTGGCAGAGCTCTAAGTTCGCCTGACCGTGTTATTGGGCTAAGGGGCACAACTCGCTGAATAAGTAGTTGTACAAATTGTGTAATAATTTGCGGCACGCGCTTCCTGTCTGTCTTACAATCCTCTCATGTGATCACCTCTATGCTAATTCACGCGTTTGTCCCGTCAGTCTGTCTAATGGTTAATCCCCCTGGCTCCCATCAAACACTTCACGAATCTGCAAAATGATCGTATGAATGAGCACACACACATACAGTAAGCGAAGAATGCAGAGATTTGGCTTGGTTTTGTGCAGTGGTTATTTCTGTCCTTCTGTTTCCACTGCAGCTCTTCGCTAATGACACAAATCGTGAATATTCATAACACCCAGCAGTTCCAGAACTATATATATATATATATATATATATATATATATATCGAGTTATTCATCTCGATTGCAATGCATGGAACTATGTAAGTCACCGTGCTTGCTGGACCAAGATTGGGATCGGTGATCTGAAGGCATAATCCACTTTGGCAATTAACCTTTCACCGGTCCAAGATCAGTAGGCAAGGTCACCACTGGGGTGCCGCTCCGGCTCCACAGAGCGCCGCATTTGAAAGCCTCAAACTGAGTTTAATGTGCAGTCTGTGTGATGCACTGACAGGGACACCCCGCTATCTATAACTTAAACCATAACAAAAACGCTCTTTAACACTTTGCAGGTGTCTAATAACAATGAAAGCACAATTTGACTTAGTTGAGGGTGAAAAGCAAAATCTATTCTGTCCTATTTTTGTTTTTTTTTTTATGAAAGTGATCATTTTACTTTTTAAAATGAACAAGAATGCATTCTCTTTTTTTTCCCCCAGGCTAAAATTCGCCCTATCTAAACTAATTTTGGTAAAGATTTACCGAGAGTTGTAACCAAACTTCTGCCTACACGACTTCAGATGAATGAGGGACAAGGTGTTGGCTTTACTCTGTCTGTCCTTCAAGCATTCCTGTGACTGTGACCTTTGGAGTGTGTCATGCAGCATTCAAGGGGGAGGGTAGAGTGAAGATTTCTGCATAGACACACTGGGTGTATTTATATTTGAAAAGGAAGTTGTTTTGCTGCTAGTATATGCAAGTTTTTGGATTGAGAAACCAAGACTACTAATAGAAGGTATGGACTAAGATAAGAAAATTATTATGGTACAACAGTTTTGAATAATCATACCACAGTTGTTTTATATAATGTTATTCTAGCAAACACGTGTTGACATGGTGCAGCTGATTTATTTGATGCCAAAAAGCACCAGTGACTTCACTGAAAATATTTCCAAGTAGTCAAATTTCTCTTTCTGATAAGTGTGGGAAAGTTTTGGTGGGCTTTTTTCAGCCAGCTGACCAGCAGTGTGCACAACAAGTTTGGGAGGGGCGACATTATACTGCTGTAAACAGTCGATTTAAACCACAAAAACTATGACAAATCCAACTTAAGTAGTTTTAAATCTAGGAGAAAATGTTAAAATCTTGGTATATTTTGTGACTAGAAACTGACCAACATTAACTTGATGTATATCACATGAGTGTAATTGGTAAGCCTTTTACAAGTTGTGAAAAAATGAAAAGTTAATTTAACGTTTTAAAAGATAGCTATCTTCTTGCTTTGTGTGAAACTCAAAGCTCTTTGCTTACTTTGCAGATGTCCTGATAACTACAGACCTGCAGCAAGAACAAGCCAGCGATCTGCCGACCAGGAGTGAGCAATATATAGGTTTCAAGCTCCAGTTCACAAAACAGGTAAGCTGCCCCCACATTACCTTTTATGTTGATGAAATATTTGTCCACAAAACTATGCTTCAGTAAGGATTATAGATGTCCGGGTGAGTCACCGCTCTTCAATCCTGTGATGGACCTTCGGCTGACATTGTTAACGTCTTTTTCAAAAAGTAGTCACTCAGGCTAAAGACAGAAGAGAAATAAACAAAGTATGAAGAGTAGAAGAAGTTAGGTTTGAATTTCAAATCAAAAACACTTTAAGCAGCATGCAGGTCGAATAATTTGTGGAATATTGTATCGCTGTCAAGCACTTCTGCTGTCATCAAAGCCACAACATAGATCTGTCTTTTAGTCTTTTACTTCAAAGTTTATGGTATAAACTGTATAGAATGGTCTTTGATTACCCTGCTGATTAAAAAAACAAGTCAAGTGATGATCAAATATCAGCTTGTGAGAGAGAGGACGGTCTTTCGTCTAAGATTAGTCTAAGTAGCAAATCAAAAAGGAAAAACAACACAATAAAATATCTGTTTGAAAAAGTTGTTTGCAAGTAATAATGTTTGCCTAATAATACAGTTGAATTGTGGTCATTTCATCATCATACATTTCTCTTGGGTGTTTCGTACTCGACTGTTCTGGTACAAAATGAAGGAATCTTTTTCTCTTTTTTTTTTTACCTGCTTCAACAGCCTCAGATTTAAAATATTTTCAAATCATGTAATAGTCTTCTGTACGGAGAAATGGTTATGTTACTTCAATAATTAATATCTGTCAGCAGGAGGCCGTTCAGAATCATTTTATTTAGATCAATAATCACAATCTCTTATCATTTCATAACTAAGAGATCAAATTTTGGTGGAAGTATGATTTAATATAAATTTTCAGAAAATAATCTTCAGCTAAGTTAAATTATGTAATGGATTTTAGACTATTTTATATTAAAAAAAAAGACTAAATGATATGTAACTGAAGATAAAGGCAGAACCCTGTTTATTTCATCCCTTGAATTAATAAAGTTACAACTGGAACTAGAATATTTCTGCAATATCATAACTTTTGTTTTAGTCCCAACATCAGAAGAGAGTCTTAACTAGAGTTAACTCCAAGTCTCTGTTTTTTATTTTATTTTATTTTAATGTGAGTCTAGCTGCTTTAGAAAGACATCAACTTCCAGTGTAAAACCGGTTTCTTGTCAGCTCCCAGTGCTGCTGCTGGATCTAATGTGTTTAGCCCCAGCAGATCCATCCTGATCACAGCAGCTGTTGCAGAAAGCCGATGTGGCCCGGCCCATGTGAACACGCAGCCGACACAAGCTAGCAAAGGCTTGGCAGTCTGCTCTCAGATTCTCCTGTCCAGCCTGTGCCATGAAACCACACCGTGGACAGAGCTAACCGCTAAGTACTGTAGTGGTCGCGGCTGTACGGTAAGACGCCGACTTGTCCCGGGCAGAGTGACAAAAATAAACCGCAGTGGGAGAGAAGGAAGCCGGCCAGTCAGGATTAACACCAGCTAGCCAGCTTAGTTAGCTAAGGTTAGCTAACATACAGCTGTCATCCTAATGTTGACGCTAGCTAATGCTAACGCTACACCTAAAGTGCTGGCAGGGGTTCACGTCGCCGCAACACACGTTTTCTATGCTGGGTGAAGTTAATAAAACATTTATATCCGTGTTTAACTTGACACGAGTTTAATTATGTTTTAATTAATGTAGCTATAATGGCCTGCATGTATTCCATTTTCTTCAATGTTTTCTGCCAAAGCATATGTCGAGGTGGCCAGCAGTGCACATGGTTGATTAATTGATTTACTTAATCTCAATGCTGATCATGTAGATTTTTGCACAAGGTCTGTTAAGTAAGGGATTCTCTATGCTGCATAACTCAGTCCAACTAAGCTAAACTTTAAACAGGCTGGGTTTGCTGTGACCCCCTTTCTGCTTTCCAAACAGTCCTCTCCTAACCTGAGAGGGCAAACTCCAAAAAACGTGTGCCAGCACCTGTGGGTTTGTAAGATCCACTTTATCAAAGCAAACTTTGCTTTGAGATGATTGTTTTAGCAGCAACTGAAATCCCCTGTTGTATTATTCAGTCCAAGTATTCATGAAATTTTGCTTAGAAATTGACTCAGTTTTCCTAATATCTTTGTGTCACTGGGGGCTTCTCTAATTTTTCCTTCCTTAAGCAAGTCTCAAGTTTACACGTCTGATATTGAACAGCTCTGATCACCTTCACAACAACAGATTATGCCTGGGGAATAAATGAAAAAGTATTCAGCGGATTAGGAACAGCCGTGTGTTATCAGGACTGTGTTTGTGTAAAGGAGTGCAGAACACCGGGGTCACGCTAAATAAATGCATGTAGAGATGTGAGTCATATCAGACTGTAAATGTTGTCAGTAGATGCCGGTGCGTAATAGACATCTTTTGCAAGCAGTTGGGGCAGTTTAAACATGATAACAGAGTAAAGGCTTAATGCAGTGCGATAACAAACTAGACTTATCTATGAACCCATTATTATTTTAGTCTAGTTTAGAATTTATCATTGCAGTTTTCTACCCAAACTGTTGTTGTTGTTTTTTTCTTCATGTTCCGAAGCATGGAGTTCAGCTAAATGAATTTGGAGATTTGCAACTCTTCATAAATTCGTCGGCTGCCATGTGCTTATCTGGATGGTTGGGGAAAAAAAACGAGAGAAAAATGTTTTGCTGAAGTTGACCGCCACTGTAGACACACAGGCCAGGCTCAAAAGTCACAGCCAATTCTTAACTGGATTCAAGTTATTTAGGCTGCACAGATGCCGTTGCGCTCAACTCATGCATTGGGAGCAAGAGCGCCGTCGGTCATCATCGGTGATGATCTGAAACCTCGAAGCAGAAGAGGTACAGATTGGAGTCCGATAAATTAGTGCATGTATGGATAACCTGGCTTGTGTTTTTGTTTTTAAACATATATACTGTATATGTCTTATTTCAAAGAGATTGGACTTCTTTTAGGCTTATTTACGAAAGACTTCAGAACTAAGTTACTGGAAGCTGAATTACATTTTAGAAGCACAAGTTCACGTTGGGTTCCCATTTGGCAAAAAATATCTGGATTTTATACGCAATCTTAGATCCTCCATAGTACACATTTGGTCACCATTTTGAATGAATTAGTTAAAAATTAAACAAGGCTGTGTAAAGTATTTTACTTTTTGGATACTTAGAGGTGTGCTTTGTTACCTTTTCTTCTTAATTTCCTGTTTTAAATTTGGGGTTTGCACACAACCCTGGTCCCAGTCGCAGGTTACTGCAGTACCTTTACCGCATTACTCCAACATAAGTCATATCTCTGGATCTGAAGGAGGAGTGGCCAGTGTTTATGAGCACTGTGACCTTCATTCTGTCACCTTGGCTGTTTTAACGGCTAGAGACACGGCCGACACAATTCACACCGCGGGGATCGTCCGAGGACTCTAGAGTTTCATCTCAAAGTATTAAACGCTACATTTTGATCGGCAGGTAAAAATAATAAGCAAGGAAGAAAGAGCCACCAAGAAGGTGTCATGTTAGATTTAGGCAGGTTGAGCACCACAGTTTGTGTCGAGAGTGTTTTTTTTTTCTTTTTTCTGCTGTTCTGTTCTTTACTATGACGGTGTTTACAGTCAACTCACACCGCTTCTGTGATATGAGTTCAAACCTTAAACCCGGCAGATGTAAACGCTCGACTACATGGAGTTGAGGTTGGCTATAATTGACTGAGCTCTGTAGCTGAGATTAAGTTTTCAGCCAGTTTATTTAGCTTTCTCAGCAAGGAGAACATGGATCATTTTTGTTGTGTTTGCTGTGGTTTATTCAATTTTGGATATGGCATTGCTTTTGCTTTAGAAGTAAAAAAAAACTACTTTATTTAACAGTTGTATTAATAATTGAGTTGTTCAGTGTGAACATTCTCATGTTATAAGATGGCGCTCTAGAAGCACATTTCAAAATGTTAAATGGCTTTGATTATAATTTTTGTTGACATTAGGTACGGCCCAGTTTGAGAGTCTTGCAGGAAAAATCTGCATTTTTATTCCCACTAATTCACTCCTTGGATTTCCATAGTTCAGAGTGACGTTAGCCAAGATCTACCATCTTTTTTTTTATAAGAACACACAGATATTTTCTGTCATTTGTTCCTTTAGTTTTAAGGAAAAAGGTGAGGAGGGAAAATGTTTTTAAAATCAGAAATTGAATTTGGTATTAAAACTTCAGAGATTTTGATTTTCTTAAACCATATTTCCCAACCCTACTGGTTTCACAGTATGTACGCAAAAATTAAAAAAAAAGAAAAAGTGAATGACATGAGCCTTTATTTAACAAAATAATATATTTCAATTAATTTATTTACTATACGTCACAGTACAAGAACATACCAGCCGTACGTTAGTGAAAAAGAAAAAATGTACTACAGGTTAATGAGTGAATATGTATGACCATGTATTAAATTAACAAAATAATGTAATTCATGTAAGGTTACCTAAACATTTATTATCTTGAGATAAGTTTAAACCTGCTAAACTTTATATTAGAACTCAGCTGCTTTTAGCTGATCTGTGCTGTAGAGTAATGGCTCATATTAGCAACTCAGTTACTTGAGGTACCTGCTTGAAGTAGCTAACCACTGTTGGCATTTGCAGCGTGACCTTTAATATGAGCACTCTTTTTGCATTCATGCTGTAACACCTGTCTGTGTTTTTCAGCAGCTGACTTTCTTTCTAGAAGTTAAAAGAAGTAGCATCTTTATTTTTTTCTTTTCTTACAGTCAGCTGACTGGAAGTATATAGAAACATGTGGGGGAGGGTAAAGTTTAGTTTACTCAATTTAGGCTAGGAAAATTACAGGCACTAGTAAGCCTGTTAAATTAGAATGAGTTTGATTATTTTTATTTTGATAACTTCTTTTATTTAATGGAGATTTTGTTTACAGAGACATAAACCATTTTATTCATGATTTCAGTTGTAATTGGGTTTTTATTTGATTTTGTTTGTTTTTTGTTTCTTTCGGCTATTTAAAATATTTTGCAGTTCTAGTGTGAAGTGTTCTTTACAAAAGTAAAGCTTCTTGGTCTCTGAGAGGACGAAGTTGCACTATATATTAACAAAACGGTCTCCAAACAACATCGTTTATCGCAGTCATTTCTGGGACAGTTTATTGTGACAGGCGTAGAACTTGGTTTCTCTGGCAACAAAGATTTTATACCACAGGAATCGATCGTTGTTTTAATTGCGTCTACACCTGGAGCTCATTTACTAGGTATTTAAATAGCTAAAAAAAAAAATTCTGGTAAAAGTGAAACTTCCTACTTAAGTCCAGTCAGCTTTAACGCTCTTTAATGTGGTTTAATGTGCGGTAGCGTGCTCTGCACCTGCATTTACTTTGACCTTTCTTTGTTTTTGCTCCGTCAGGCATCATGTCTTCCCGGGAGCGCCGCTCTGAGGTCTACATAAAGGCGGAGCCGAGCAGCCCGGAGGGAGGCGGCGGAGGCCGTACCAGCCCCGGCGGGGTCTCCTCGGACTCCTCTCAGAGCGGCGGCGGGGGCACCAGAGGAGACGGCGCCAAGCGCTACTCGCCGCCGCTCTACACGCCGGCCCTGCGCTGCCATTTTAAAGACGAGCCCGGCGACGGGGCGGAGGAGGGCTCCGCCGGAAACGGAGCGGGGCGCTGCAAGTACGCCCTGAGCACGCTGCCCAAGAGGCTGTGTCTGGTGTGCGGGGATGTGGCTTCAGGTTATCATTACGGCGTGGCGTCATGCGAGGCTTGCAAGGCCTTCTTCAAGAGAACCATTCAAGGTGTGTGTATGTGTGGGTTGTGGTGCATAATTTCATAACACACCGACCATGTAATGTGTCACTGTAACCTTTAAATGCATTTATTATGCATTAATGAGAGACGGTGTCGCTGAGATGTTTACTTCAATGATCATGTTTAGTAGCTCATGCTGATCTAAATAAAGAATCAGTGATGAAGATGACTTCTATTTCACCTTAAACTTCTGTTTTCTCTCGTTAAGGTAACATTGAATACAGCTGCCCTGCATCAAATGAGTGCGAAATCACCAAAAGGCGAAGGAAAGCCTGCCAGGCATGCCGCTTTACCAAGTGCCTCAAAGTAGGCATGCTGAAAGAGGGTAAGTGTTTGACGTCGCATACTGGCTCATTTTCAGCTTTTTGGGTTTTGCACCGTACGTTAATTGCTGATTGATTGGCTTTGCTCTGAGCTATTTTAAGTATTTCTTTCTGTTTTTAGGAGTACGTCTTGACAGAGTCAGAGGTGGAAGGCAGAAGTACAAAAGACGCCCAGAAGTGGAGAACGCAACATATCAGAGCGCCCCTCTATCTCTGACGAAAGAGAGCGAAAAAGGTGAAATCTATCCTCCATCTATTTTTTGTTTTTTTCTTTTCACCTTTTGAGTTCAAACAGATTTATTTGTGCAAATAAGAACAAAACTTTTTCATTTGGACCTGATACTTTTTAAAAAACAAACACTAATGAGCTCAGTCTGAGATAAAGTGGGTAACTTGTGAAACACTTAATACCTGTATAACCACTATATGTAATGTAAATGGTATATTTCACTTATACCATAAAGCAATGTTTATATGATACATTAAGCTAGCCATAATCCAATGATTATTATAAGAAACATATTTAAGGGGGTCTACAATTTGCTCTGATAATTTATTTTATTTTTGTTTGGCTGCAGTTGCTTCTAAAAAAAATGCTAAATGTTTAAAAGCTAAATTGTTTAAAAAATAGAAGCCACACACAAAGGCACATTTTAGTAGAGCATTTACAGTGGAATTGCAAAAATCTTTTCCTTTTACTTTCCTTTGTGTTTGTGAATTGATTAAAACATTCATTTAGACTAAAAACGGCGCCCTCTACTGCTAACAAAGCCTCATTGTACTCCTTATGGTTCACAAAAGCTGCATTAAAATTTAACGAACCTTTCAGCTTTTGCTGTTAAACAAATCTAGCTGCTCCATTATCAGAGGAACAAATCTGGGTATAAATTAGTTATATTTCCGTAACTTATGAGTTTTCACAGGTTAATTAACCGTTTGCTTTGTGTTTTCATGCAGGTTCCTCCAACATCATCGTGTCCCACCTTCTAGTGGCAGAGCCCGAAAAGTTATTTGCCATGCCGGACCCTCTGCAGCCCGACACGGCCCAGCGGACCCTCACCACCCTCTGTGACCTCGCTGACCGCGAGCTGGTTGTGATCATTGGCTGGGCCAAGCACATTCCTGGTAAGTGATGGTGACAGAGAAAAGAAGTGGAGCTAAAGGCATCTATGGCATAATAGCAATGTAAGAGATTAAGAAGATCTGTTCCCACTGTATAGTAACGAGGTATTTTAAGGTGATTGGGTCATGTGGCTTCAGTATTCAGTAAAGGAGGTGTTTATGGTGTTATGACTGTGCTCACCTTGGAGCAGGAACAGCGGCTCCTCTGCTGCAGCTCCCCCTCTAACACACTTCCTTGTCATTTAAAAGGATTGCATTGTTATTTTTATAACCTGCCTATAAGTGTGGATTTACAAATACAGATTTTTGTTTTCTCCACCAACTGAAAATTTGTTGTTGTGCTACCTTCAGAAAGATATTAAGCACGCGTCTGCTAAGAGGGAATTACGTCATCATTCACAGCAGCATCTGTTGTGTGCATTTTGTATAATTACCTCTGAAACATGGATGAAATGAGATTCTGGAGGCGTCAATGAGTACAAATCTTTTGATTTCCTGTTTTTGTTTTCTCATTGAAAAGGTTACTTCTCAATAAGAATCTTTTTAATCACTCAGAGATTCATATGATATATTCGGCCCAATAGGATGTTCCTAGGTTATCTATGACAAACTTTACATATACCCTTATTTTTATTGTTTTTCTCTTCTTTTCCCATCCCAATAATTCATAATGACTTCCAAAAGTATTCATACCCCATATGGGTTTTAGAATACTTTTAAAAAGAATGTGGGGGATTTGTATTTGGTCCCCTATATTTTGATACCCCAAGTAGAAAGGAAGCTGCGTAAAGATGACCCAAAACATAGAGCCATAGCTGCAATAGAACGGTTAGCGCTAAACCAATCAGGCAGTCATTTGTTAAGATGTTATTTGTTTGTCATGTAGAGTCGGATGAGCAGCTCCCTACACCAATAATGTGTGAACCTACCATGTTCTTCTCAGACAAACCTTGTGGATGTCTTTATGCCTCTTGTGCCTCCTGCAGGCTTCCTGTCTCTGTCTCTAGCAGACCAGATGTCCGTGCTGCAGTCGGTGTGGCTGGAGGTGCTGGTTCTGGGCGTAGCGTACCGCTCCATCGGCTGTGAGGACGAGGTGGTCTTCGCCGAGGATTTTGTCCTCGATGAGGAAATGTCGCGCGTTGCCGGACTGACGGAGCTAAACGCCGCCATTAGCCAGCTCGCACGCCGTTTCCGTGCGCTAAATGTGGACCGAGAGGAGTTTGTCATGCTAAAAGCCATCGCTCTCACAAACTCGGGTACTAAAACTTGAATTTTTATGCACTAACCTCATTCAGCCTCATGATCTGTTAACTGTGTTCAACACCTCTGCATATTTACTTTTAAATCTTCTCATAGATTGACTGAATGGCTAACATGTACATAATAAACTATTAAAGTGCATTAGGTGTTTTATTAAGGTGAACAAATGTAGAGCAATAAAACAAGTGTCTGTTATCGGTGTTTCAAAAACGGCTGATTCAGCGATGTCCTTTTATGTTAAGGCTGACGGTTAACATAAGAGAAACTATTAGAAGTGATTGTCATATCTCATCCACACTGATGCAGTTTCTTCTGCAACAGATTGTTTGCATTGTACCTACAAAACAAATGTTAGTTGACAGTAATTGTCTAGAAAGAAAACCAATTTAAAACGGTTGCGTTACTCGCCATTCGCTGAGTTTTGCAGAATAATTGTGCAGCCAACAGGGAGAGCTTCCTAGTAGCTGCAGGTGTTCTCTGGCAACACCGGCTGAATGAATTAAACGGCACACATTCAATTCTATTTATACTTTAGAGCGAGGGGGGAAACATCCAAGGCCAATGAGGCTACATTAACAACAGTGGGAGAAGTTGTAGGAAAGTCTGCAGTCCAAGCTGCTTCTTAAAAACGCAGATTTAAAGACTCAGCGATGGGAGCAAACGCCAGAGAAGAATATATTGGCACAATCTGCATATTCTTGTTTCATTCAACTGGAACAAAAAGCTAAACTAATCTACGTTGTTTCTGTCAGACTCTGTTTACATCGAGGACATGGAGGCTGTGCAGAAGCTCCGGGACCTCCTCCACCAGGCCTTGCTGGACCTGGAGTGTCAGCGGCGCCCGGACGACCCCCAGCGGGCGGGACGCCTCCTTTTAACATTGCCGCTCCTCCGACAGACTGCCGGCCGCGCGCTCACCACTTTCTACAGCATCAAGACCCGTGGCGGTGTTCCCATGCACAAACTATTTCTGGAGATGCTGGAAGCCATGATGGACTCTCCCTAGAGTGTGGAGCAAGAAAAAGAAAAACAACCAACAACAGAGCTGGTCTACAAGACTGGACAAGTGTTTTCTTTTTTTTTTTTAAAGAAAAAAACAAAAACAAAAAGGAAAGTTTTTATTAGAGACCTATTGAGGGATTTATGCTTCTCATTTTAAGCAAGGAAAGTATAAGAAAATAAACTGTATTCACATTTTTTTAGACGGATTTTGCTTTTTACACCACGCGGTACCTGCCAAGCTCCAGTTAAAAAAAAAACAACAAAAAACTGCAAGTGTGACAGCGTAATATTTGAACTAAATCATGGAAGGCTTTTTGTTTTTTTTTATGGCATCAAGCTACGAATACTTTACCACTTCACTTTTAGGTACACAACAGACTGCAATCTGTGTAGCTTTTGAACTTTTTAACATAATGCTACATCTGCACATAAAAGCCATATTGAGACATCTAGTGTAAGGCTTGAGGGTCCATTGAGGTGGGGGGTGGGGGACAGGAGTTGTAGGCAAACCCGTAGGGGTTACTTGCAATATTTCTTTATTCAAAAGGTTTTATTGGCTCTGGTGCGCTTTGACAGCGCTCAGAGAGGAAAGTGGGTATTGAGAGAGGGGGAAGACATGCGGGAATCAAACCTGCGACGGCCGCGTCGTGGACTGAGGCCTCCTTACGTGGGTTGTGCGCCACCCCAGCGCCAACGCAGCACCCCCTACTTGCAATATCTTAAAAGCAATATCATCCATGACTTTCAAAATATAAAAACAATTTGCTTGTTAGTGTTTGTATCAGTTGTTCTGCATACTTTGGACCCCAAGTGCTTATTGTTATTTTTTTAATTCTATTCTCTTGTATTCTAGGAATACAGGATGTATGTGTGGAAAACAGGAAAGACTACAACTTTTTTTTTTTAATAAGAGGGTTATTTAACATTAAGCCACTGAGAAGTTCCGGATGGATTCTAAACGTTACGCTGTACGCCGGAGGATCGGGCATATCCATAGAATTTTGTCCTAGCAGCAAAAACCTGGCTTCCAGCAGCATGCGTGTCTGCGGTCGCGTGCAGCGGAAAACAAATGCGATCAGGGAAGAGGACAACTTTATTTATTTTATTTTTTTGACATTAAAGTTTTGGTGGCGGCGACAGTGGCTGGATTAGCGATGGATCCGCCTCATTTTGCTTGTTTTTATAACGCCATCCTTCCTACCCTCTCACCTTCTTCGTCCACTACAACCACACTTTGACCTCTGCAGCTGTGTCTAAAAAAAAAAAAAAAAAAAAAAGGAAATGAAGAAAAAACACTTCTTTCATACTGGGGCTGCGATATGTAACACTAACCTACATGACTGCTAATGCGCGCGGTGAGATTTCGCTGCATTTTTCTGCAGCGACGACGAACATTGCATAAAAGATCTCGGAACGGTTTCGGTTTGAGATCCTTCTTCCTCCTCTTCCTCCTCTTACTGTGGATGCACATGGTGAACTTGAACCCGCACCCTGGATCGGTGCTCAGGGCTACAAGACGTTCAGCTTATGCAACATCTTTCTTTTAGATGTTGAAACCTTGTCTGGTTAACGTGTCGAAGGTCCTACTCTTTATTAGAATTATTTGTATAGTCACAGTGTAAATGATCATTTAGGTAAGCAAAAAAAAGAAATCTGATGTTTAAGAAGGAAAAAAAAAAAAGAAGAAAGAAAGATAACCAGATCCCTATAACTAGAGACCAAAACGGTCAATTCTCTTTTAGCTATGTACAGTTCCATTTAAATAAACAAACATGCAATTTGTAGTGGAAGCTAAATAAAAATAAAAAGAAAGCCAGCAGATGTAATACTAATTCCCCCCATTACAATGTTTGTGCAGCTTACTATGTGCTGATGTTTGTAAAAACTTTAAACTTAGTTTTCATATAGTTTCCCTCTTAGGATATAAGGGTACTTACATTGTGACTCTGTTGTGGGTTTGAAATTTTCATGCGGGCTTTAATCAATGTTGTTTTTATTTTTTGGGGGGGGGGAGGGGTTGTTAGTTTAGGGATCAATTTCAAATGGCACTATAAATGCAGTGGCTTAGTAAGGCTACAGAAGGCTACCTCAGGAGGCAGCATCAGCCACATGGCCAACTAACTGTGGAGAAAACGATCAACTTGCATATTGGATTTAGCGAATTCGTTGAGCCCGAGTTTGTCTCATTTTTGGTTTTTAAGATGTATCTGACTCAATAATCCTGCTTGAATAGTTGGTGCAGCAGCAAAACTACACTAGCAACATCAGATATCTGGCAGAATGTGACCCTGATTAGCTGCTGTTATCTGACGTTTTTGTTTATTTTTTTTATTATTTTTCATTTTATCTCTGATTTCTTTGTTACCGCGCAGTTCTTTATTGCAAAGATGGAGTGGTTCTGTTTATGTCTGTGTGTTTTCGGTACAATGGGTTTCGGGGGGGATTGGATTGATCGCTTGTGGTGTCGCTGTTCAAATTATACAGTCATTTATAGGTTCTATTACTAATGTGCACATTAATATAAATGAGCAATACAACAAATTACCAAACCTCACACATTTCCTTGTATAGCCATCGTGTACATTTAACATCACCAGTTATAATTATTAAATAAATAAAAAAGAAAAACAAGTTAATGTTATTTAGAAAATTCAAATCAATGTTTGTATTTTGAAAGAGTATTTAAATGATTAAATTCTATTTTTTACTCAATTTACTGTCGTTTGTTGACACTGCTTTAATTTTGTGTGCGATACCGGCTGTAAATTTCTGTGTAGGCTTTTTTTTTTTTTTTAGGTAAACAGTTTGATGTCCTTGTCTAAACATGTTCACATTAAACTCACTGTGACATAGAAGAAGAAGAAAAAAAACCCCAGATCTTCCACTGTCTGACGCAGCAGGGAGTGGATTATTGTAGGTGCTTTGTGTTGTGTAATAAATGGACACACCACCACCACACATCATTGGACTCATATCTCTGTGGATGTGTTATCTATACGTGTTGTGTTTTTTACCATTCTCATACAGACGTCGACATCGGACGCCCTCACTGTTCACGCAGCTAACGAGCAGCTAATCCTTTTAAAGTAAATCAGCCCATTCATTTAAATCAATTTGGCTTTGGTTGGCGTCCATCTGTTTTTCCTCTCACCTCTAAGCAGACCTTAGATAGTGTGATAGTGTTGGAACCCTGTTCCTCGGGTACTAAATGCTCTCCGTTTAGCATAATTAATCAGTGTGCTATGGCTTGTGTTTTGAGAAGAGTTGGGGAAAGGAATCACACAGTGACTTATATAGTCAGAGCCTTTGAACTTTTTCACGTTTTGCCATAGTTGATGATCTTTGCAAAACGGCAAAAGCTCAGCCAGATTGGATGGAGAGTGTTTTGACCTTCAAGTCTCGCCACAGACTCTCAATTGGATTTAGGTTTGAACTTTGAGCCACTTACTGTTCCACTGTCGCTCAGGCTGAATGCTTGGAAGGTGAACCTCTGCTCCAGCCTCTAGCATGCTCTCTGTCATAACTCCCCCGTTTTTAGCTGCTTCCATCTTACCATCACCTCTGACCACTTTCCCTGCCGCTAAGTAGAGCATGATGCTACCACCGCTATGTTTCACAGTAATGATTCTCTGTTTAGGATGATAGGTGAATTTTGGTCTCATCTGACCAGAGCACATTTCAACTTGATTTCTATGCCCACTGCTGTGATTGTAGGAAACTGCAGATCGTGGAACTTAACGTTCCTTTTGCCACTGTTCCATATAGGCCAGTTTTGTGGTGTGCATGGCAAGTGGCTGTCTTAAGATGCCCACACCTGAGCTGGGAATCTCTGCAGCTCCTCCAGGGTACAGCTGGATCTATACTGACTTTAAATTGCATTGTCTACGTAGCTCTATATCTTGATCACACTGCATTTTATTTAGGGGTATCAGCGTGAAGAGGAAAATAAATACATTTTTGCATGTATTATTTTCCTTCCATTTCACATATACACTACCTTGTGTTGGTTTTTCCCAAGTTACAATACGACCCAAGTTAATGGTTGTAACATGACAAAATGAGAAAAGGTTCAAGAGGTTTAAAATATTTTCAATACAGACATAATTACCCCGCTTTAACAAAGGGACAGCTGTGGATACCATGGCCACGTTCCCTTTAGCAGAGACTGTGGCTAAGGAATAATTAGCTCTACAAACAAACCTGTATTAGCATCACTATTAAACACTATTGAGGCTTATAGCTGCTACTAGCAGATGGCGCTGTGATACAGATTTAGCAGGTCTGAACCTGAAAGATAGGTTAAGTCCTCTCAGACAAACTCTGGGTGGGACACATCCACGGGCATTTGGAGTGAATGTAAATAACAGAGTGGCCGTAAAACCAGTCTGACGTGCCTCTGAACACTCCGGGCTAAATACACCAGTCGTGACGCAGTCCTCAAGGCTAGCCCCGGTTAGCTGCGCAGCTACAGCGGAGCCATTATGTTTTCCCTGACGGGCTCTCTCCTGAAAACCCCCCGAGTCTTCCGGTGCGTCAGACTGCTGCGCTGTTCTCCAGCCACCAAGATGCCGATTAAGGTAACAAACTTTCAGATAGCGTTAGCTTTGATGAACGCCTTTGACCTTTAGCGAATGGGATAACAAGTATTGCCCTGCCAAAAAAATAAATGTATTTACGTTGTTTTTGGGGTCTGGCTGTAGCTCGCGGGGCTCTCACGCTGTCGCCATGACAGCCGATTAGCGCATAATGTTCTGTTAGATGTAATTCAGCAGCAAGTTATGCTCGACTTGGAGCTATCGACTGAAACCTAGCATTTGGTAATAAACGGCCTCTTTAGTTAACACTACTTCTTTGTGACTATTTTTGGAAACCATTTTGCTCATTAAAAGATATTCCTGGTACAGAACAGAAGGGATTTATTCACATATAAGTCTTTTCGCTCTTCATTCTCCTTTGTCATTGCTGTGCTTGTATGGAGGTGAAATAATTACATGTGGATGAGTCAACCTGTGTTTTTCAACTTTAAGCGTTTACGTTGGGTGCACACTTTGAAAATGTCAAGAAAATTAATTAATAAATGTATAATTTATGAGTATGGTGATTTGTCTCCATCTAGTGGCCTTTAATCGGCGTTCGCATATTTTGGAATAACCAAAATTTCTGTCAGTAAAGATATTTATCTTACCATTAAAACAAGGCATAAAAGACAAAAAGCTGCTTATTATCCCATGTAAGATCCGTGCAGTTTATGTATATAGTCTAGGTCATACAGGTTTAATATAGTTTCTATTATATAGAGTCCAATTGGGTCCAAATTGAGTTCACTTCATTCTAATACTATGAAATAGTCAAATGCAGATCAGTCTTCCTTTGTGTTCATATTCATCTGTGCTCCATAAATAGATTTATTTGAAAGTTGAGAAATGAAAAGATGTTTATTTTAACAAATCAAAATGAAAAATTAGTTCAAATTTCAAAATATATGCTACTAGCTGGAATGGGAAAAAAAAATAAAGTGAACATTTTAAAAGACCGGCGTTGCTCTAGCTCAATTTTTAATCATCTTTCTTGTCCTGATCTCTGTCAGGTTGGTGAAGCTCTTCCTGCAGTGGAGGTCCAGGAAGGTGAACCAGGAAATAAAGTGTCTATGGATCAGCTGTTTAAGGGGAAAAAAGGAGTCCTCTTCGCCGTACCCGGAGCCTTTACCCCCGGCTGCTCTAAGGTGAGGCCCCCTGCCGTTGACTCCACTTACCGTCTCCTCCACACACTGACCTTTTCATCAGCCGCCCTCATTCTTTCTCTGCTGTTGCAGACTCACCTTCCAGGCTTCGTGCAGCAAGCCCAGGAGTTGAGGAGTAAAGGCATACAGGAGGTGGCGTGCATTTCTGTCAATGATGCATTCGTCATGGCTGCATGGGGAAAGGAGCATGGAACAGATGGAAAGGTATATATCGGATGGAAATATGCAAAATGCGAGCTTCTAGTGTGGAGAAGTGTTGATTTATTTGTTTTCTTTTTTTTCTTCTGTGTAGGTTAGAATGCTGGCTGATCCCACTGGTGCATTTGCAAAGGTAAAAATAAATGTCCCCTATATGCCAGCTTAGTTCAAAGTCTTTGTACTCATCAGTTCTTCCTGTTTGTGTTCATTAGGCGGTCGACCTGCTGCTTGACAGCGATACGATTGTGCAGGTTCTGGGCAACAAACGCTCCAAGAGGTAAGCATTGTTATAGTTATGACTCTGATTTTAATTTCACAATTAAATAGCAGTTTAATTTAGTTCTGAATGTTTATGAACTTAAGGTATCTTTATCTTGTCTTAATAAGGTTGCATGCCCTTTACTGTTGTTACAGTTTTTTCCCCTTATGTTTTCTAATAAATAGTAATCCAATGAAGTTGTTAAATTGGACCTAAAACGACAAAACAAATCAGTAAAACCGCTGTGTTAGGAATTTAATGAAAGTCAAAAAAGTGTGGTTTAAAACAAAACTGATGTATCTTAGACTATCACTGTTAGATACTCTTTACTTGACGACTACAAGATGTGTAAAGTCATAAATATAGCTAATCGCAAAACATTTAAAATATTTGTTTTTGTGAATGTACCGAAATAAATCTGGAAATTTGATTGACTTCCATGTCTAAAGTTTTTAAAACTGTAATTGTGGTTGTTTTCAGAGATGGCTATTCACTTGCTTGTGCAGATTACGATCTAAATCCTTCGTATTCTGAATAATCTGCTTCAGATACGCAATGTTGGTGGAAGACGGAGTGGTGAAGAAGATCAACGTGGAGCCGGACGGCACTGGGCTGACCTGCAGCCTCTCCTCCAACGTTCTGGCTGAGCTGTAGGCTGCTGCTGTAGCTTATTAAGGCTAGCTCCTCTCCCTCAGCTACTGTGAAAGTTGTACTAACGGAGCTCGCCTCCTGCCGACTCGACTTTGCCTCTCTTCCCAAAGACGGATGCAAACGCCGGACACAGGTGTCAGGAGGAAGGTGATTAATGCGCACAATATTGACACGAAGAGCAATCCCTTGCACAGCCCTTTAGTCTTTGTATACTCTTACTTAAAAGTTAATAAACGTCATTCTTTTCCTCATTGTGTGTGTTTTTTTTTAAATTAATTTCCATTAAGAAAAATAATTTCTCTTCTGAATTTTATATTTAAAACTCTACACCTGCTTCAAACATTTCACTTTCAGTTCCAGAGAGCTTTCAGGCATTTCTTCACTCCATAGGCAAAACAAATTTATGCAGATTGGTTTGAAAACTCTCCACCGGTGTGGGATAGTCTGTGATAAAAACTGAGCCTCCAGAAATGGTCGCTTTAGCATCCTGCAGGGTTAGTGTTAAGAGAAAGAAAGCATTCATCTTTTATCTTAGACTCTGCTTAGCGTTCCAATTAACTGTGTGACTCTGTTTTTTAATCTCTATAAAATGGGATTGTCTGGTGAGCAATTCTGCTGTTAATGCAGATGCAAAACCTACAAAAGGTGGAACGGCTTTAGTTATTTTTGCTTAAAAGACACGGGTTCTACAGCTAACATTTTCTCGTGGCCATTTTCTACTTATTTTCAAGAAGCTTTTCTTTTGAAATTGAAAACACTGGGTACCTTTTGGCTTGTTCACATCGGGTATCTGCAACTTTTACAAACCAGAGAGGCATTTTCACCCTGAGTCCAACTGAATAAAGCTAACTTAGACCAGCAACTATTACCTGACCTTTTGGGAAAAGGCACCTTATAATTGTTAAATGCCTACTGCAAGAAATGTCTTATAGAACCATCATTTTATTTCTGGGTTTTGGTTTTAAAATAAAGAAAAAGATGAAACTTTTGAAAAAGGAGCATTGGTCCATTTTCTTCTATGTGGAATATAATTTGTGCAGATTTATGTAACAACAACAAAAAAAAGCACAGTTTCTAATGTAATGACAAGAAAAATAGATCTGCAAAGATATTACTGGTACTTTTGGTATCAATTTAAATGCAGTTATTCCATGAAAAAGCTAAAACCTGCATTTGGTATTATATAGTTTGGTATCATTTTTTTAGTAAACGCCATTGTGGAAGGTCCAAAAGCCAGTTGTGGTTCTTCTGCGTAATTAATGTCGAAGCAAATTATTTTTACATGATTTAAATTTACTGACTAATTTATAAATTAAGGGACTGGATTCTTTAGAAGATATTCTTAGACCCCAAGGAGCCCCATTTGTTACCAACATGGCAACAAAAAAGGATATTCTTCAAAGAAATATCTAAATAAGAAATGAGTAAAGGTAATGTAGACAGATGTATGGAACATAAACATTACACGATGTAGAGATACATCGCTTTATAAGGTTCTGTCTTTCCTGTCTCTCCAAGAATGCTGCAGTAAAGGGGAAAACAAAAATAATCCTAAAGCGCTTACATCAGGCCATCAATCAACTAACTCTTATTTTTCACATTCATTTGATTTGGCTGTAATTAAAAAAAAACTATTCATAATGTATCTGTAAGCTCAAAATCAACGATACATCCCTGTGTTAATGACGACCCTCTGTCGAAGTCACATCAAAAGCTTTTACGTTTTAATGTCTTGCGCCTGCCAGGTCATGCGCAGGGCAAACAGTTCCCCCTCAAAGTAATGACGTGTGGCGCGGGCGCAATGCATTGTGGGTGCCGGTGGAAACAGAAACCAAATAGCTGCTCAGTTACGGTTTCACTTGTTTTGAACTGCACGCTGAAAGGTACGTTTTTCACGCCGTCCCATCCTGTTAGCTGTAAATTTACTGTGAGAATTACAGAGCCGTGGATTATAGGACGCGACAAAGAGAAGGAAGACAAGCTGAGAAACGTTGTTGTTGTTGTTTTAGTCTTAAGGCGCCTTCAATTTGAGCTACATCATGTCTCAGTAGCGCTAATTTCAAACCTGGAGCTTCCTCGGGATATGTTTTTTTTTTTTTTTTTTAATGGATTGCGCAATGTTTGGTGGTGGCTCGCACCCTCTGGGCATGCAGGGTTTCTGGGTCAGAGGATTTTTTTAATGGAATGTGAAGCTAGCAGCGAACCCACGGTCATTGGGACACAAATGTTGGTGTTGCGCGCCCATTTCACGGCTGTCTCTGGAGCGCGAACTTTCTAACAAATACACGACAGATTTTTCCACTGTGATAAGACTAGATTCCATATTGCGGGTCAGGAACGAACATTGCTTTCATTGCGTGAAGCTTGCAGTAAACTTCACTCTTAATTTGCTGTACCACGCTGAAAGCGTTTGCGTAAACCTGATTAGAAAGGACAATCAGAACAATCTTGATATCGATTAAGCTCCGATTACAGTTTACTCAACACGTGTTGGGAAGTATTTATTTTAATTGGAGTTGAATGCATTTGTGTTATATAGCTGAAATAATTTGGTGCAAAGAAATACCTTGTCATACCAGTAAAATATTATTGACCAAAAAAAAAAAGCAGTTAAAAATGTAGATATGTTTTTAAAAAAATAAAAATGATGACCATTTGCTATTGCCCGAATTATTTTGTGACCCTTCATGTTGCAGCTCAACCCTTGAATCTTTGACACAGCCATGTCTTCAACATCCCAAAAACATAAGGAGTTCGTGGCGGAGCCCATGGGAGAGAAACCTGTGATGGCTCTAGCCGGCATCGGAGAAGTCCTTGGGGGGAAGCTGGAGGAAAAGGGGTTTGATAAGGTGCGTCTTTTATTTCTTTGTACATTTTGAAAAAAGAAAAAAAAATATATATATATATATTTCATATCACAGTTTATGGAGTGAACATAATTTATACTGGGTGAATTGATGAAGGGTCAGAGGTCAGCGACCTGTTTTTGTTTGAGGTCTGACTTGCCTGTCTGGATTTCGACTGATTAAATAATTTATTGTTAGTGCTATATTATAAAGCATATGACCCCTAAGCTTTATTTGGTTTTTGACAAAAAACATAATAAAACAAACCACTGGGTTAACATAACAGGAAGCTGCGCTCCAACACAGAACAGACGACTAAGCTCCAGATTTTTTTTTTTTTTGCATGCCTTTGCAGACCTTCATTACAGTTTCAGTTTTATTATTTTTGATATATTTTATTGAATTTCCTGGGTAGTGACAAACCAGTTTAATGGTGAAAGAGTCTTGTCTTTCATTTTCTGTTTGATACAATGTTGGTAAAACGCCAGCTAGCGTTGCCTTTCCGCTGCCACATTGAACAGTCTGCTAACACTTGTTAGCAGACTGGCGAGGATTGATGGTAGCCAGAGCAGCTTTTGGAAGTTCAGCAGCTTAACAACATGTTTCTCTCTATGATAAAAGATTATTGCAGTTTTGTTAACCAATAATTTCCTCTTCTCCTTCTTCTTCTTCTAGGCCTACGTTGTCCTTGGGCAGTTCCTCGTTCTGAAGAAAGATGAGGAGCTTTTCCGGGACTGGCTCAAAGATACATGTGGAGCAAACGCCAAGCAGCAGCGCGACTGCTATGGCTGTCTTAAGGAATGGTGCGACGCCTTCCTATAAGCCCCGTTACCAATCATGTTGTTTTTCTAACTTGTGAGGTCTGAAATGTACATTACCTCTTCAGCAGCCAGTTCAGTCACAAGTATTCAGTAGTTTTCACAAAATAAGTAAAGTGACATGCGCTCTTTTAAATGCCATTCATTCAGATTAGAGCTCATTATTTCATGACTTTTCTCATTAAGCTTGTAAGCCATACAATAATGGCAGCTTGCGATGTCTACTCACTGGTAATTTCCTTATTATGCAAAACTAATGGATAAATTTCAGCTGTAAAGAGCAGAACACCGACTTTTTCTCCTTTTGCTTGTGGGCTACTAATAAGTCAGGTTGCATCTGTGCTAGTTTTGCCCTAGCTAGGACCTTTTAAATGTTATCACAACTGTGTTTTTTAATTATCCGAATAAAAGATCTGTTTATGAATGTCGACCTTTAGCCTGATCACTTGGTTCTAATATCCCCAAATGTAAATTCAACTGACAATCTGCTGTTTTACGCTTTATATTCTCACATCTAATAGCCAAAAAAAAAAAAAAAAATGCTTTGCTCTACTAGTTCAGTAAAGGTTTAGGGTTCATTTTAGATGTCATTTTGCCTCTACTGTTCAGGAAACTATCTCTATTCACCTCCAATTCTCAGCATACTCGTTCCATTTTCTTACCAACGTTGTGCTGTAATCCACTGCAGACTGCGTCGAGTTTAAGGGGTTCTGCGGAGGATGTAGCATTTTGCTGAGAATAAAACAGATCCTTCTTATTGTAGTAATGTAGAAAATACGTGTAGAAGCTGCTGTTCCTGGAAATGAAGGAACAACATCACCATTAGGTTTCACCGGATCTGACTTAAGGTCTCTCTCTGGAGCTGAAGATGGGAATGTACATGGTTAAAGACGCCGATGCAACAAACCTAGATGCTGTTGAGATGTAAGCTACATTACCAGACTTCTAAGTAAAGTGTGTTGCTGTGCTTTTTAGTGATTATTCACATCCGCTTTCACGTTTCATCTGTATATGGAATCATCAAATGCCTTAAAGCGTGCTGTTGTATTTAAATCTGATAACACCCTTGTTCTATCTAATCTGTATCATGAGCAGCTTTGACCGTAGTCACTGCAGTTCCTCTGTTAAAGAAACACTGGCCCACGTGTTTTCATCCGAACTGTGAAAACGTCCGCTTTTCTATTGTGTTTATTATAAAACAATAAACTGCACGTGTCACATTCAAGCATATCTGTCGTTTTATGTTCACTTAAAAAAGAAAAATCACAAGAGAGTTTATCTTTGATGACAGGAAGTTTTATTATTTCAGTGCTTCATTTTCCAGGATAAGATTTTCTGCCACATTTTTTTTTCCTTTCCAGATTCGATGTTTGCAAGGTACCGACAATGCAAGGGGATGGTCACAAAATTCCAGATGCCAGAAATAATTTTGAATGTTTTTTTTTTGTTTTTTTATGCAGGGATTTAAACACAAGTAGCCTGTTAAATGAACATTAAAAACACTTTGGAAGAGGCGGGCTCTCTGCACAGGAACTTCTCTCATCTAGGTGGCCACACACACCTGTCTGCAAAAGTACGTCGTAACTGCTGTAGCTATTTTGTGCTCTACAGAAATAGAAAAGTATTCACACACGACAGTTAATGTAATAGCTGATTTTCGCTTCTTCGAGTTCACGTCAAATGTCCTTAAATAATCACTGGAATAAGCGGCAATAGGGTTGGTGTGCTATCGAACTATAAAATCTCCAATTTACAGTGCTCAAATGCTTGGACTTGTTGCTTAGCTTTCACAGTAGCACCTAGCCTTACACACACACACAAACGCTTCAACATCCACTCCACGGCGATACTATAAATGAGCGTACCGTTAAATCTTGACAAAACTGATAAACAAATTATAAGTTGACGTTCATAAAACAGCTGTTGTCTTTAAGTGGTACAAGTAACTGCCAAAATACCAAAACATATAGCTTGACCTTCTGGTAGAAAAAGCTCAACATCATCAGCATACATGAGAATCCACTAAAGAAAAACGAATTTTTAGGGGGGAAATGTCAAACTTCACCTATAATTTCTGAACATATTGCACCACGGAAAGCTATAAACGGAATTATGGCGTGTTATCTCCTTGTTAAACGTGTTACAACAATTCAAAAATAATACTGGATGAAGATTTTGTCCATTTTAGCAGTTACTTGTAGCTTCTTCGAGCATGAGACATACGTGTTTGAAATCAGATGACGGCTTTTTCGCTTCGAATTTATAGCATCTTCACTAAACAAATGTTCACATTTTTGACTCAAATCCTTTTTTTTTTTCTCCCTTTTGCAGAAATTTGCCAGATATACTTGCCAGTTGTACTTTGAATCAATAACAATCCCTGATTTGTCTCAAAGCAGAGCACAGAAGAATTTCTTCTCCCTGAAAGGGTTTTCTGAGGTGGGCACCGGGGTGATCAGGGGGTCGTCGCAGGCGTGCGCGTCGCAGTACGCCATCAGGTCGGCCGCTGCCTTCGACACCTGCAGGCGGAGACGATTGGAACATCGTTAGAACTGGAAAAGTCACTTGTTGGCTGAAAGACGAGCAGGAATGGGTGTGGCATCGTCAGAAGTGATTTCGGTCTGCAGTTGGAACGTGCTTGTGGGCAGGCAAGATTTAAAGAAGGTGCTCGCGTTTCAATCAGCTGCATGTGGGAGTGAAGACGTGGAAACCAGGTCATCTAGCTAAAAAGAAGAGATTCCCAACACCTTTAGGTGGCCCACTAAAATGCCACAATCAAAACAGATTAAAATTCTACTTGAGGAATTCGACTTGAGGTTGTTTTTCTTGTTGTATGAGAAAAGCAAGAATCTATAATCAGCCTGAAGTCAGTCAGTTATTCCCGTGGCAGCAAGGACTGCTCGCTCAGTCACATGTGACGCGTTCATTTTGTGTTGGAACAGTTTCCTGAAGCAAAGACTAAAGATGAGTTTAGGACAAACAAATTACAGCCAGCTAAATGACAATTATTTAAGGCTAGCTAGCAGGACAAATAATAAAAAAAAGACATCAACACTTCCACTTATCCACATGACCTTTACCCTTTACCCATTTTAGTTCCTCCGTTTTGTTTGAGGTTCGAACATTTCTGCAGAGCTCTGCTAAGATAAGGTCTCTTGTCTCGGAGCTTCAGCAGGGACTGTTCTCCGTCTAACGCCCTCGATTTCTTTCCCTGAGCTCTGCTCTTACTTTTTGAACCATCTTGCGGTCGCCTACTGTTTGAGGAAAATGTACTCATCTGTCCGTCTCCATCCGAGGTTCACCACGCGTCATTTCACACATTGTGTGTATGGCCCTAATAATAACTCGGAATAATGAAAAGCATCAATTCTGGAGCCTCGTTCTGCCGGCATCCTTGGCTTTTCATGCTGGATTTTTTTTTTTTTTTTTGCTCGCATTACGTGGCACAAATTTGGCTCATGAAAAGGCAGCGCTTACTTTAACCTGAGCTGCACTCATACACACTCATTCAACTATGAACATAGGGGAATGACTGCAAGGGGGAAAAAACACACAATTTTCTTGTTAAAACCTCCATTTTTGCTGTGGGTCTTTTATTAACAGGATTTTCACGTCGATGTTAAAATGTGGCTCTTCTTTCTAAGTTGAAACTCTGTATAAGAATAAGCTCTGGTTTTATAAAACATAACAAAGGTTGGTGAAATCATTGCATTTATTTTGGATTCATCTGTGGATCTTATAGTTCTGCACTTATGGTTTATTATTTTAAAATGTCCTTTTGAGCTAAAACCATTGAAAAACATTCCAGTGGGCTGCTGTGTCTGCCTTCCTCAAATTAGCTCATAACGTTTTACACTGACATAGTGAGTCGAAAAAGAAAAAATTCCCCTTTCAGATTTCTTCAATTTTTTCCCCCAGATTTTAATGTTTCAGATTATTAAAAAATATTGTGATTTTTATCTAATAACAAAAAGCTTTCCAAATAAGTCTGACCGGATGCGGAAAATATAATTGCCCCCTAAACCGATTAACTCTTTGGTCAACCTTAGATCTGCCAATACGGCTATGTTGTTGCTGGTAGCGAGTCTTGAGGATTTGACTTTGACTAGGCCGCTTTTCTGTTTCTTCAATGCTGTGCATAAAAACAAAAACCCACTTTCGTAATTCCACTGAATGTTTTCCCAAAAAGTCTTGGCGATCATCAAGATGTTTTGTGGTAAATGCCTTTTACTGTATGTTCAGTAGCGGTTTTGACCTTGAAACTCGCCCAGTATCCTGTTTTTTTGTTTGTTTCATGAATCATGAAGCTGTCAATTCCTCAGATGTTCTTCAGGGTTCCTTTGTGAGCCTCCACATGTGCCGCCTACAGAGTTCTGGTGTAATCATGGATTGACCGGCCACTCCTTTCCAACATTCACTGCTGTTCTATCGTTTATCCACTTGCTGATAATGGCTCTCACTGTGTTTGACTGGAATCACAACGCCTCAGAAATGGATTTGTAATGATGTCAGTAAGTTAGTTTCTCCTCTGCTCATGGATTTCTATAGATCTGGGCCTACTTCATGTTGTCAGGCAGACTCTAGGGGTTTTCTTAACTGTACAGGTGTAGCTAGCGAGTAGGATTGCTTAAGAAAAAAATCACATTCGTTACTGAGCAAGTTCAATTTTAAGATAGGACCAGAGTGACTGTTTGTAGTTTCTATTCACTCGCTCTATAACCATCTGATATTAATTGACAAAATAAAGCAAACATAGAAGAAATCTGTAAAAGGCAGCAAATATAAATGTATATGCATATATATATTTTTTACAACATTGCATATGTATGGATAGCAAGTGATTTTACCTTTATCCTACAGAAACTAGCCTCAATCTTCAGCTGCTCCACCAGCTTCCTGGCTTGGCCGACACTCATGGTGCTGTTCACTGGGGTGTCTCCTTTCATCCTGGCCACAGAAACAGCAACATTTGTGGTTTGGCTCCATACATTAGTCTTGTTAGTGCCCTGCTGCTTGCTTTCGAGCCAAATACACAGTGATGCACGATTATGTAGCTGGCGATATCTTACCGAAGAGACAATAGAGCTAAATGGCTCTGGTTGCAAAGCGAGCTTCGACCCTGACCGTCACTTATCAAGAAGAATGAATATCTGTCAGTATTGTGTCACAAACTGATCACAGCTGATTTGTTATGTTATTTTACACAGTGACAAAAGGCAGCGTCTTTCTTTGATAAGGCAAAAGGAGCATAAAGTGGGCCAAGTGGGCAAGTCTATACGACATGGCCCACTATTTCCCCCCCCCAGTCTGTGCAGGAAAAGCCGTAGAGATGAAATGCTAGGAGCAGATGACTGAAGCCATGAAGACAACTACGAGACGAGGACTTTGTACGAAATAAAAAACAGAGATCAAGTCAGATGGGTTATGAACAGAGAACAGAAAAAAAAAAAAAAGCCGAGCAGAGGAAAGAGCGAATCTGCTTCCTTTCCTCATTGTCTTCTCCTCTCTCCTTCCAACCATCCCCCCTTTTTTCTCCTTACCCGTATGATATTCCTCTTCAGGTGCAATCTTCCCCCCTCTTCTCTCTCTCTCGCTCTCTTTATGTTCGCCTGTCTTTTTCCGCCTCTCCGTGTTCTTCCTCTGTGAGCTCCTGTTTTTCGGTGGTATCAGTGTAGCCGAACCCCACCCCTCACAGACTACCAGCCTTGGATGGCACCCTACTCTGTACAGTCCAGTGCACTGCAATTCTGCCACTAGATTTGTGGTGGATGGATGGATGGGATCACCCCCCTCTCCTCTCCACCCCTCAGCCGTGAATGGTAGCTACCAGACGGAGGTGTGGGTGAGGTGGGGGGTATGCCACCAGTGGTGGTTCTCCTATGTGGGTGGACTGCACCATATCCGTGTACTGGATTCTCTCAGATTAAAATATTCAAATAAATATCAGAGGTGACTATATTTTTTATTTGTGTGTTTTTTGTTTGTTTTTTTTACCAAATAAATTATTGTATGAAATGAGCCCCCCCACTCCTCTCCACAGACCTGATTGGTGTTGTGTTCCTGAGAGATTTGTGATGCCCACCCTCTCCTCCGTTGCCATGGGGACTGCTGCTGTCTGCCTTTGTGGCTTGCAATCATGTTAAAGATTCGTAGGTTTTCACCGTTCTTTAAATTAGCCGCGTCTGGGAATAAAATAATATCTTTTTTTTCCCCCTTCCTTTTGGCATATGAGGGTGATGGACGAAGAATAAATAGAACCGCAGAGCGGGTGTATGTTTTCAGGATGCTCTCAGACCAAACACCCTGTACAGCAAAGATGTCCGCAGGCACACGTCGATACGTGTCGCTTCTTTGTCGAGGTTAAATAAATGTATTTGAACGCGTCTGGATTATATTGTTCAATAAAGAATTTGCTGTAAATTTTTACACAACAGCAAAGCCGACAGGGAAAGCCTGGGAGACGAAAATACGACATTATTTTCCGTCCGAAAACTGTTCGACGCCATCTTTGTTTCCTCTTCTTTAATGGCGCAGAACTCCCGACCTGCACTCCGGTTTTCCGGCGGAGGGATATCTCCTCCTTTTTATCGTCTCTGTGTTCCGTTTGCTTTTGATGCCTGCCGTAAATTGTCAATGGTGTAAAGGGGGGGGAGGTATAGTCAACGTTTCAAAACATGCTGTCGCTTAGACTTTTAGCCATTTTGTTACGTTACATTCACAAAGTGTAGCACCTTCCGAACAAAGACAGACCAACACAGAACAGCTCAGAAATAAGTGGAAGGAAGTCGATACAGGGTTTTCAAACTGTTTACAAATAAATATCAGAAATATTTTGTATTCAACCTGTTTTACTTTAACAGCATGAAATAAATCTGGTGTAACAAGTCATTATAAAAGAAAATATGATTATACAGCAGTTCTTATGAGATTATTTTTGGAACCAGCAATTATAAAAAAAATATATCTTTCAGCACCTCCTAAAACTTCAAATTATGCCACAACTGAAAAACTACCAAGGTGTTCGGTTGTAAAGCGTAATGTAAACATCAATTTGGTTTATGCTGAACCTTTCAACTAATGAAACACAAATACACATTTTATTTCCCATTTTAAAAGTCCTAAACAGTCAGGCCCGATCAAAATTTTTAACAACATTGAAAGCTCTCTGGCCAACCAGCCAGTTTCTCCTTGATGTCCCAAGATCAAACCTAAATCACAAAGATGATTGAGAGTTTGCTGTTAAAATATATCCACATACCTCGGAAATATTCCTGTTTGCTTTTAGGTTCCGGCATCAGATTTAGCTTAAAGGTTATGATTTTATTTGAAGAATTTGAGCATTTATCTCATTACTCTCCTTGCTGCTGATTAACTTAAGCAGAACAGAGCAGAGGGTGTCAGTGGATGTGAATGGCTGCAGTTGTAGGACTCCATCTGCTGGCAGGCTTGAATGACTCCTGTGCATAAGCCCCAGAAACAAGCTCTATAGATCCATCCATCAGATGAGGTGACGCATGTGCTCCCCGGTTTTGACTAAGGTAGACCGTACAATCAAATAACCACAGTTCTGATTATGTCTTTTAATTATTACTATTTTTTTTTATTATTCTATCGTTATTGGGAGTAGCAGATGAAGGGGAAGCAGAAATGAAAACCTTGAAGTAAATTAAGGTGATTTCCAGTTCTTCCTGAAGTGGATATTTCCTTTTCTAGGCTTGGTTATGATGTAATACAGTCATTTCTTCAGGCATGTATACGTTACCAGCATACCACACTCGGCTGTACTTCTTACTCTGTGCATTTATCCGAGCTACCTAATGTGCCATGTGAGAATTAAACAGTTAATTAACATATCCTAATTAAGATACACTTAATTACTGTAGCAGCACATAGGGACCTTTGAGTCCAGAGACACTTACGACTGAGAAATCTGGATTTACTGAACACTGATTTCATGCACTTTACTCAGAAAATCAACTACAGCCTGTGGAACAAGTAGAATGAGAGTCAGGAAAATTAATAATCATGCAGAACTCATGTGGTAAATATGTCAGAGATACACTTAATAGGTGAGCTGCTGTTACAGCCCTCTGAAGCACAGCGCAATCTATAATAAAACCTGTAGAATGTGCTTCTTATAAGTCTGAAGTTTTGATTTTGTAATTTACCGAACTGCTGTCTCTGTCTTGTCATTCTCGATGTGACAAAAGGTTTTCATTGGAACCCATTTGGGGAATCGATTCTGTAACTGGACTCAGACACCTCAAAGCTGAACGTGTTTCAAGATTAACAGTAATTGTAATTGTGAAGATTGGTGAAGATTGGTATATATATATCATTGAATTGTACAAACTAAATGCTATTGCACATGGGAAAACAATTTCTATATTATTTTGTTGCACAATTAGGTTGCTGTTGGGGGAATATAAGATATTAAATTTGTTGACTGTAAATTTTGTGTATATCTGTTAATGTCACTTTCAAAGGATTAAAATAATATGGTACAGTTAAAAACCACTACATTTCAAAATCCAAACCTTTTTTTTTTTTTTTTGGTTTGCTACTCATGTAAGGTTAAAAGCAACAGCAATAACACCACTGACATGATGTAAGCTAATTACAAATAATGCTAATGATAGCAGGAATGTTACAAACATAGAGGGACTTAGAAATGTTAAAGAATCTAGTATTGACATATTGGGGCCCCGAAAAGCCTTGGGCCAGCTCTGTTCATAAATGTATGAACATTTTTAAAAAGTGTCGCACATTTGCCAGACGCTGAACGCCATGTTTCTTCCCATCAACTCTGACTAGCTTACCCGTCTCTCTCTAAGAAAAATGTTCCAACAACATTTGAGAACTTTTTGAATAATTTGAATGAATATGACACACACCAACATTTAATTTTACTTTGGGATCAATCATTTATTATTATTATTATTATTATTATTATTATTATTATTATTATTATTATTATTATTATCTGAATTGAATTGACATGTTCATGGTGATGTGACATGTTCCTTTCCCTCCACTCAAAGTGTTCAGCATGAAGACCAAACAAGTTCATTCTGGTCTCAGTGCAGATCACCTTTCTCCACGTCTTGCGGCGAACTGCAAATGGATCTTTTTGTGAATTTCTATCAAATATGCCTTTTGTCGGTATGTTTCATGTTTTACCATACTCTGGATGCAAATGCTACTTATGAGAATTTTACATGTACAAAAAGAAAATGTTTGATAAGCAAGTCTCAGTTTTCTTCTTCGCAATAATTCATGTGCTTGTTGTGCTCGTCTATCACATAAAATCCTAATAGAGTAGTGAAGGTCATGGTTGAAATGTGACATAATGTGAAACGGTTTTGTGTTTGTGAATACTTTCACAAGGCTCACTCAGAATAAGTGGAGTGTAAATATTTTACATCACACTAAGCTGTATGATGTGTCATTATTCCACCTTGGGTCAAAAGCATCAAAGCCTAAAACCAATAAGACAGTAACGTGTATTTTAAATAACACTAGCTCTCACAGGCAGCAGAGTTGGTACATTAGAGCTTGTTTGAGGAAGTTACATCAGGCGGATGCTGAGTCTGCCGCTCTCATCGATCTGCCCTGCGGCTGCGGCAGCACGCTGCTGTCATTCACAAACCGTGCTGACGTAACGACGATGAGCGAAGCAGACGATCATTCGAATCATCGGCCGCAATCGTCCATTTGCATCGACGGAAACATAAAGACTCGATACTTTCCAAATAGACACTGCTGGCTTCATTCATAGAGCGCTGATGATCTGCTGATAGTGCCAGCCTATCGGGTTCATTGCATGTTTTCGCTCAGAGGAGCTTTCAGTGCAGTAACACACTTCATGCCAGTAGATCAGAACCTCAAACATCTTTATTTTATGTTGTGTGTCCAAGCCGTACTGCAGATTTTATGTGATTGACCGATCAGGGTAGTGCATTAAGCAGAAAGAATCGGAAAATTGTGCTTTACTTTTATATTTGGCGTCCTTTAACTTGATATCTCTTAAAAAAAAAAAAAAAAAAATCAGTCAGAAGTTAACACAACCCTCATAGTTTAAGTCGTATTTGACAGAAATGTTTAAAGTCCACTTGGATCACTGTTTGTCAGCTACTGAACTTCTAACATGTGAAGCTCCTCTATATGGAGCTAAATTGGGGCCATAAAGTTTGCTAAAAAAAAGTTTCTTTTTGGAATAGGAAAAAAACAACCTTGAATCTGTAAAGTAGTTTTGAACTTTTTTGTTCAAAACTACTTTATTTATTGTATTTCAGTTCGAAATACAATAAATATTTCGTTTTAGTTTCTAAACATTTTTTTTTTTTAGCACACTTATGGCCCCAAATTGTCCCCAATTTTTATGGGCAACTTTGTTCTTAGTTTGTAATTATTCTCATTGATTTTGTTGCTGTTTTTGCTGTACAGCATTCTAATGCAGCCCTTGTTTTTAAAAGTGCTTTATAAATAAATTGACACTGACATTGATGGGACTTATTCCTTTCACCAACGTCAGGGTTTTGGAGCAATGCTCAACATTTCGATCCTCTGTCATTTCTAGTTAGAAATGAATTCTTTCATCGGAGACTAATTCGTGTCAAGTGTATCTAAAACCTGGAAGCACATGTCTGACGACAAAACAAATTGATAAACGTTAAATCAATGAACAGATGGGACGCCAAGGCACACACACACACACATCTGCATCTTTATTATCCTTTGCAACATGTCATACAAATCTTCTCAAAATCTCAGTATCCGCATGAATGGCTCAACAGTATTTGAATGCCTATATATTAAAACAAAACGAATTGTATTAAAAGTCTAAATAATTGTATCACATGTTGGGCTTAGCGAGGACATTCAGTCATAAATCTATCACCGGTTAGAGAGAATATTGACCAGAATCACTAGTGCTGCAGAAAAGAAAGCAACACAACAGCTACACTTTGCTTTCTTTTCTATAATACTTGCAGAGGAAGACCACCGTGGACAGCTACAGATCCCCGCGTTTGTGCATTTCAAGCTGGAAAACGTTAGCGGCAGCACATGGATTCCAACTGAAACAAATCAAGCAGGACTCCCCGTCACCAGCCCGTCTGCTTGAATGTAACCAACATACTCACAGTCTTGATATAGCAGCATCGTGTTTGTCACAGTGCACCTCAGAAGAATTATGAAGAGTATAGTCGGTACATGGAGGTAAAAAATGCCTAAATACAAGGACCAGATGCTACAATATGAAAAATGTTACGATTGGTTAAAGAGGAACAGTCCATTAAGAAAAAAAGGGGCGGAGGGAGAAGGAGGAGGCAGCGCTAGAGGGAAGTTTACATGAGTTTCTGGGTCTCTGGTTGGAGACGGGATGGAGAAACAGCACAGCGTTACTATGACGACGTCGTACCTGAAGAGTTCTTGCCCTCCCATCAGGATGGAGGAAGGGTGGTGCTCTGTTTTGATTTCTCTTCGTCAGCTGGACCATAAATAACTTCAAATTCAGAATTTGGTACAGAAAATTATTCCACAATGTTTGAAAGTAACTTTCCAAAACAGGGATAACTTGAGTTCCCGGAAGTAAGCGAAGATATACAACGTTCCCAGATGCACAGCAAGAAATAACCCGATTTTTTTTTGTGTCCAAGAGCAACAGACAATATAGACACTCACTCACACACACAAAAAGAGGCCCTTCAGTTCCCATAAATTAAAGAATTTCCTCCAGAGAGTCGCTCTTGAGGTCAGCAACAACCCCGCTGCGCAGCAAATTCACACAGTGTGACATTAAAGTAATTGCTTCGGCAGCCATTTTGCATATAGAGTTCATACAAAAATCTGGTAGCAACAGCAAGCCAGCGAGTGAGCCGCCTCTCTCTCTCTTTTTCTCTCGAAGGAGGAGTGGTTGGGCTGACGTTTCTCCAGCTGAAAGAAGGTGAGACGTAAAAAGAAAAAAAAAAGAAAAAAGAAAAGAAATGAGCAAAACACGAGAGCGTCATGTTGACCCTCGTTCGCCAACATCCAAACTGTCATGGCAGAGTTGGAGGAAGTCATTCTGTCCACGTAGACCTTCATGTTTAAAAAAAAAAAAAAAAAGTACATGTAACAAACAAAGAAAAAGAAAGAAAATAAATATGGCTGTAGAAAAATATAAGAACTATAATAAAGTCAATCAGTCAGAAAATAAATCAACCAAGTAAAATTCGGGATTTGTTCACCCAGTTTCCACAGCAGCTGTGTACCAGTTTACACAAACTAAAGGCATTTTGGTTTTTTCAGACAACTGGAGCCAGGCCTTACGTTAATCACAGCTCAAGAAAGAAAAGGGTTAACTGCAGTCAGAGTTGAATACTTGAGAAGAACAGAGGATTCTGGTGTACTACTGATTTTTGATCTGTCACATACACATACTTTGCTACTGTCTGGACTTTCAAGTCATCTGTGAAGAAATGCGTCAAAAAACTGCAGACCTAGCCCTCCGCCGCCGTCAACAAAAACTAAAGCCGCTGCGTTTCGGTTTGTCAGGTGGAGCATCAATAACCGAGTTCACTTCCAGTGAAAGTTTGGACCATTGGATGATGCCAAATTACAATGCCTTGCAAGTATTCATACACCACATTTGCTCACACATCCATAAACCTCAATTGGGTTTTTATTGGATGGATTAAGAAAAAAAAAAAATCTGAAAAGCGGGTCCTATGAATGTGTTTAGCCCCCTCGACTCTGATGCCTCTAAATAAATAAAAAATCGGAGCCACACCACTTTGTGTTGGTGTGTTTAATAAAACTCCTCTAACATACATTAGCATCTCGAATTAAATGAATACTTTTGCAAGGCAATGTTCTGTATGCACTGCTGTTAAAGACACAAACATTGATTTCATTTGAGAGAAATCCACACCAACAAATAAAAAGACATTACATCCAGTTAAATACAATGTTTTAAGTCCTGCTAGCTGAAGATCCGTTGGAACTACAGCACTTCAATTCATCATCTACTTGTCGAATAACCAGTTTTTTGTTTTATTGAGTTATAGTGAGCTAATTAAATTGAATGTAATCCTCCTGTAACCGATTTTATTCTCTCGCGCGGAGTCTGAACCACTCTGGAAAATAGTTCACAGTGAATCAAGAAACATTTTCAAACCAAACTCCTTGTTATCAACACAATGCATAGTAATGGAGAAGGTCAGTAAGCCACATGAGTCGAGCTCAGTAATAATAATATTAGGGCTGATGATGGTTAATGGTGTGAAAGAAATTCGAAGATTTTTGGCATGAAGACTGCAAATAACTTAAAATGCATCGGCATCCACATCTACTGCCATGTAAAAAAAAGCTCAAAACATTCAGCTTTTATTACAGTAGCAATTTCTGACAATCAAAAAAATGTATATGAAACATTGTGAATATAGTTGTTTAGTCCCATGTTATGAAATAATTGGTTTTAAAACAGTTATTAGTGCCTCTAAGGACACATTTAGCACAAATGTGACTTGAAGCATTTTGTAAGTAGTTCTTTCATTTTTAGGAGTTTTTTTTTTTTTTGGCTCTCCTAATTAGGAATCAGTAATGATTTCATCATCATCTGGATGCAAACAGGTTGTTTGGGACACGTACTGGCAAAAACACTAAAATGTTGGGATTGCTAAACTTTACTTGAGCTTTATTGGGCACAACAGAAGTGCCACACTTCCATCAGAAATGATTAACAAAGAAAAAAATAAATAAATCGGCACCAGTTTTACTGGAGAGCCATTAACTCTGAAAGAATTTACGTTAAAGTCTCCAAAACCTTTCTCCCCATTAAAATAAATGTTTTCAAATTAAAGGTTGGGTTTTTCCAAACGTTCCAGTGTGGAACTACGCTACTGCAATAAAAACAAATGGATTTGAAGACTTTTTAAAACATCTTTAACAACACTGTGCTACTTCAAATGAGCGAGTGAATGTGATATCACAAACTGCAGCGGGGTAGATTTCTTTTTTTTTAAATGCAGAAACAATTTTATGACCCAAAAAGCTTTGCAGGACCTTAATGTCGCCCATGTGCTCTTTTGATTTCTAGAAAAGACTGCAGGTCTGTTTCATGCTACATATTAAACTAAGCAGGAAACACAGAAATACAACGTAACATAGAAAGAAAAGAAAGAAATTAGGTTTCAAAATTTGAGAAGATTTAAAAGAACATTGCAACAGCAGGAACCCATGCCATCAACCCAACCATCTACTCAGCTGTATGCTAGGAAATGCTATTGTAGTGGAATAAATGCATTTATACAGTTGTAAAACCTGCATTTCTAAATGTTGGCATTGACATTGCATGTTAATGCACCATTTAAACTCGAGTTTGCAAGATTTAACCTCTGAAATGGCAAAAAAACAAACAAAAAAAAAAACAACCTTTCCTTTCTAGGTCCACGCCTCAATGTTCCACAGTTTAAACTAAAAAAAAAAAAAAGAAACTGATTAAATGAAAGCAAAGTTAGTGATTTAAAAAGAGTAATTGAGCTTCTATCTCATCTTTCTGATAACAAATGAATGGACAGTAAAGTGCATTGCGCTGCTACATGTGGTGGAAAGTAGTAAAGAGCTGTTGCAGAAGAATGATTGACAATGAACCCTTTCCATGTTGCATTCAGGTTCTGCATGCATTTATGATTTTGGGCAAGAAAGTCACTCTTCCTGCATGAACGTTGACTGTAAACAGGAACAAAAAGGAAGAGGTATTAGATTTTAAAAAAAGATATCTGAATTATGTCGGAGCTGTACAAAATATTGGCACGTTATCTTATAAACAGTACACTGGATGGGGATCAAATTGTCTAACAATTAAACAAATGAACCCTTCAGTCCTCTGTCTCATGTTTCACAGTATTGAAAGTGCACTATTTGCCAAACCCACCAAGATTCTCCGGTATTCTCTCTCGACCTGTCGCTCTAAAAATGTGCTGCACTCTTTTTCTTTTTAATGCCCGTTTAATGCTACCCAGTCCTGACCCTTGACTCCCCCCTTCAAACCTGCGTCTCCACACCATTTAGTTTAGGCATCAAGATCCGAGGAGTCACCCCGGAGTTGAGGTCCCTCTCAAACTCCAAGAGCTGACCCATGAAGTTCAGGTTGGGCGAAACCACGGGCCGACGGCTCCGCACGTACTTGTAGGCGTCCGTCATTGTCATGAGGGTGTGCTTCATAAGGTAGGCGATGACGATGGTTGCAGAACGGGACACACCTGCCTGGCAGTGAACCAACACACCCTGTCCACTCTGATATGCCTCCTCTGGGGATGAGAACAATAACTTAGTCCGCTTTAGTATGTGAAATGTGACCTTTTTCACTGTAACTTTGACATTAAAGTAGAAATACTACAAGAATACAGAACATCTCTTTGCTTATAAGTGGTGTATTTTGGTGTATGAAACCACAAACACACACAGCTCTTTGTCTGGGCGCCTCCAGGATTTGTAAAGATCTTTCAGCTGGACCTTACAGCAGCCTTTGCTTTACCTTCGTCTCGCCTACATGACTATGTTGGTATCCATGGCACGGTCTTGAAGTGGTTTACCTCTTACCTGATTTAGAAAATCTTTGCCGTCATGCTCATTTGTTCCCCCTCTTTATCTTCTTCTCTTTTGCGTGGGGTGCCACAAGGTTCTATGTTAGAACCTCTGCTTTTTTTTCCTTACACATGTTGACACTTGGATCAATCATAACCCAGCACAATGTTACATTTCCTTGTTATGCAGATGATTTGCAGATTTATTTACCATTAAGACCAGAATTAAATAATCCACAACATCCTCAAAGAACAAAACTGATTTCATCTGGTGACAAAACTGCACTGGAGTTCTGACTACTAAATTAATTTACTGCTTTCTTTTATCTGCCTTGATTTTAAGCGGCTTTTTAAAGCACTTTGATCACTAATGTTATGCATATGTGAAGGACATTTTAATAAAAATAAATGATTAATTAGTTGATTGACTGAGCTGGTTATATTCACTTGAAATTAGTCAAAGGCCCAGTCTTACATATTTACGGTTGTGTAAAACTGTTATCAAACTTACAGTATTTTGCTGTTTTTGTTACACTGAATCCAGGCAACAAAGGTTCTTTCAAGCTGTATTTCGAATTGCTTTCTGGGCAAAATCTAATTTTGATCTTTTTTCCTAAATGAGAAAATGTAAAAATATCCACATATTAATAAGTGCAGCACCCAAAACCTCACCATTACAGAACAAAACCCCTGGTAGCGATTGGCCAGTTACCATTATAAAGTTATACCAAAGTTTTAAAACGCTACTAGATCTACACCGTTAAAATCTTAATTCACACCATTCCTACACTGATCTTAGGCTGTACTGAGAATAATAATAATAATAAAAAAAACACATTCTCCTGGACTTGTCACTGTGCAGCATCACATCTGTGGCTGAAAGAAGAAGATCCAAAAATAACCAAATTATTTTTGATTTCTAACTTATAGAACATGAAGAAAAACACTTAAAAAAATACAATAATTTAAGACTTTCTTTATCTTTTCATTGAGGTCAGAAGTTTACACATACTAAGATTTCTATGCCTTTAAGTCATTTGAGAGAGCTCAGATGATGATGTCATGATAATGACATCACAACATTTCATTATAGCCAGATATTGCTCTGGGGACTGTGTGAAATGACTTGAAGGTAAAAGTCAGTTTGTGTCCAGCATGTGTGGGATCACCAGAGATGTTCCCTGTTAATTCTTGAAAACAGTACTATAATGGAAATGTAGAAACCATTATTATAGAAAAAGGGAAAGCTCGGAATGGTCATTTCTTTAACCCTAACCAACTACAATGAGAGTCAAAATTTCCTAGTTCCTAGTTTACTTTTACTTAACTGGATGCTGAAGACGGTAGCAGACCTGCAAATAAGCTAATTCCCCAATCCAAAACACAACACTGACACCACATACACACAGACACGCATAACAAGACATTAAGGTTATAGAAGCTGAATTCTCACCAATAAACTCAAAAACCTCCTCGAAGTACTGCCGAAGGTTTTGCTTGCTGTTGTCAGTGGCTGGGAGCCTTTTGTAGTGCAGTCCCGCGTTGGTGTGGTAGAGAGGCAGGTGTGTGGTCACATTTACCACATAGCCAATGTTGAGGCGTAGCAGCAGGTCCAGGTCCTGGGCGTCTCTCTCGTTCCCCAGGAACAGGAAGGGCAGGATTGGGCTGATGACAGCGTTCTCCGCATCGGGAGTCATCACAGTTTCATCGGACAGGGAAGCAGGCAACGATGAGGAGAGTGGCAAAGACAGCCTCACTGGGGAATAACAAGGAAAGTGTGGACATGCATTGGCAGAGTGACCATAAGACTCAAATTCAAACAAAAGCATACCGACTTCTGGTCACTGCTAAAAAAAAGAACGCCATGCTGGACATTCATTGTTGGGTGTAATTTCGTGCTAGCAACATGAACATTATGTAGCTACTTTGAAATTTGTTTGATGCTCTCAAATGTAACTGTCAGGACACATGAAAAGACATTATTTACCATTTCAACTATTATAAACATTAAAAAAATATCCTCAATGCAGGGTTAGCGTATGGTTGGTGTTTAGACTTCAGACTACCAGATTTTTTTGTGTGTACTTTCAGCATTAATAAACAGAAATGACCTGCTCTACTCGGCTGGACTGCAATTTAGTCTTACTTCGGTTGTTCTCCTCATCTTGCTCTCTGTTAAGGGAGTTCAGGGCCAGGTGAAGGGACTGAGCCGACGGCAGAGAGTGTCCTCCCTCCCTTTCTCTCTGCCAGGGTTTGGGTTTGATGAGTGTGCTGGGGGCTGAAGGGGGAGGGGAAAAGGACACGGGTGATGGCGGAGACACGGAGCGGGGAGGGGGCGATCGTGGATATACTTGGCCATGCTCAGGACTGTCACTCATTCCAACATCTTCTGCTTTATTCAAGAGCCTCTTCAACGAGTTACGGCCATCATCGTAGCTAGATCCCAACCTACTGCCTACAAAACCAAGGGCAGCCATTTTGCCTTGCTGAAGTCGTCGTCGGCCAGCATGGTCTGTGAAATTAGTCTGAGCGTATTCCTGAAGATTCTGACAGTCCAAGAGGGCAAGGCCGGGTCCATTACTGCCATTCTGGGTCTGGCTAGAACAGCTTTTCCCAACACCCATCCCAGCATAGTTGTTCTTTTGAGCTTTAGAATGGGTCATTTTCTTGGCCAGTTCGTCAGGCCAGATGGTGCGAACACTGTAGTCATCATCGTCAGCTTGTAGCATAGCCATTGGGTGAGTCGGTCCTATGCCTCTTCCAGGAGGTTTCCCCCGGCGAGGGTTGAACGTCACCACTATTGGGTCGCTGCTGCAGTAGCTGCAGGAAGAACTGCCAGTCTGAGATGCTTTGTTGTTGCAACCAGACACACAGCTTTGGATCGCCCGCAAAGGGGTTGAAGACGACAGAGAAGTACAGGGAAGGCATCCTCCTACTAGCTTCTTCCGAAGGATAGCAGGACTCTCAAAGTTTCCAGCCTCTCCGCCGCAGGAGGCACAAGGTAGAGGTTTGAACAGAGCTGCTCGACAACCAGAAGCAGTGCTGTTAGATGAGGAAGTGTTTGATGTGGAAGCTGTGGAGAGACAGCCACCCAGATTCTTCAGGCCCATGTCTTTACTTCCTCTCTTCACTGCGCCGACATTGTGGCCACAGGAAAATGAGGTAGAAGTGCTTCCTCCACCTCCTTGGTAACTGGAAGAGTCTCCTTTACATCCTGTGCATCTTACCAACCTCCAGCAGCCACAGTTGAATGGGTGCGTACAGTCAATGGTACAAGTGTGGTCTGGACTAGGGAACCCTCCGACACGGGAGGAGCAAGGGGACAGCGGAAGACCGTGAAGAATGTGAGGGCGGTGATCCCTTGTGCGAGGAGGGTGAGGTTGGTTAAGCTGCTGAAAGGAGACTGGGACATGAGTGGTTTGGGATGGGGGAGACGAAGGATAGGTGGAGTTTAGGATGGCGGCATGGGGAACAGGAACAGAGTGGTGGTGGTAGGGCAGACTGTGGCTATTATGGCTTTGATGAACAGTTCCCAGCTTGGAACTTTTCCTGTGACCCAAAGAGGGAAATTCCTGGTCACCTCTGTAATGAAAACTAGAGTTTTCTTTCTCCTTTTCACCCCTGAATGTATGCTGATTTGCCTGAGCAGGGACAAACTGGAGGATCCCTCCAGGGGACGACGACAGCTGACGGACTTGTTGTGGCTTATGCTCAAATCCACAGGGCCTCCCAAAGCTTCCGGTTTTTCTCTCACATTGTCCTTGATCAAACTGGGAAGAGACGCATTTCCCTCTGCTACCTTTTACACTTCCAGCGCGCCCTAATGAGTTACTTAATTCTCCCCATCTCCTTTTGTCCACCGATACCTTGATATCAATAGTATGTGTGTGGGAGGGAAGCCGTGGGGCTAGTGTTACTGTGCCATTGCTATGGCAGTGGCTCGGGATGTGGAGGACATCTGCTGGGATGACAGGCTGGTCGCCTTTGAATCTCTGCACCCGGGATGACCTGCGCTTGCATTCCACATTCACAGATTTACACGCGGGTGAGTAAAAACGGGAATGAGAGGCGTGGAGATGCGAAGGCTGGAGAACCCGTCCATTGGTAGAGGTTGATATTTGAGAGGAATGCTGTGGGATGGTTTGTGGGGAAGCCTCACACACGTTTTTGGGGCGCTGAATGACCACTATGCGCTCGTCAAGAGGGAGGGGAGGCATCTGGGTTTACGCAAAGCTGACCAAAGAGAGAGAAGACAGATAGAATCAAATCAGTCAGGGGTATATTGGAATTATTGCAAAAGCACTTTACATTTCACTTGTTGTAGCAAAGCCCCAAAAACTGCTGTCATACATTTTTATATCTTAAAATGTGGAGTTATTTATTGGAATAAATAATATATTTGACTTCGAAATGTAATAAATATATGATTGGTACCCTTCAAATCTTCTAAAATTTTAAAATGCTATAACCACAAACATTGTATTTTAGATGGATTTTATGAAAAAGACCAACACAAACTTGTGAAAATTTTTGAAGTGGAGAGAAAGTAATGTTGCAAATCTAGAAACCAAGGTTTTTTCCCCCCATTTTTCTTTATAAAGTAAGTCATACTTTTCAGATTTTTAATGAAGACATAAAAAGCAAAATCATGTTTCGTTTTTGTTCCACTTCACAATTATGCACCACACTGTGTTGGCCTGTGACATCAAGTACAATACATATTGTTTGTGGTTGTAATGTGACAAAATGTGAAAGACTTTAAGGACATTTTGCAAGGCACTGTTAACTCTTAAAATTGGTGACACATATTCACAGCAAATTCATACGTTTTGCATTTGCAAGTCACTTGCAGTTTGTTTGCACAACAATACATAACTGTTAAAATAAACAACCTCTGATGTTAAACGTTAGCTTTGACCTTGCAGAAATTCACATTTGCATCAACAAAAGGAGAAACATCCCAACAAAAACAGGTTAATTTCAAGTGCATGTTTGACTGGGATGGATATTACAGTTCATGTATCCATTCAAACATGCAGCTTCCCAGTCTGGCCCTGCTTATACCAAGGACAATGATGCTTGTCTGTAATTACAGTTTAAATTGTTCCTCTTGTCATATCTGAAGGTGCTAACCTGATTGCTGTTGGCAATGCATAATCCCAGCTAATCCTGATGGCACTGAGGGTTCTTAACAGCTAAATCCCAAAAGCTGTGATAAATGAGCTGCAACAACCGTCATCCCCTCTGAGGGGTCCTCATTCTGAACAAGACGCACTCATTTGAAATAATGAGCCAAGTCATGGCTCATGGAAAAAACAGCTAAAGCACTAAAATGTAGTGGCTTTCAAAAATGTTTAAAAAAACCCAGGTTTTTGTGATGCTAAACTTTTTCCACATACAATGCAACATTTGTTCTGTACATTTCAGATGTAAAAAGCCCAATACTAGAGCCAACTCAACCAAAGGGGGATGGTTCAATGAAATCTGACTAAATATGTGGGGGTCACCTGAAGAAAGCTGCGAGTCAGGGTGTTGTGATGTCCTCACAATCTGATTCTAATCCTAATTTGATCTGAAGAACCTTTGTGAGGCAGAGTTGACAAATATTGTGCAGACCAGACATTGGGTGATTGGAAAAATTTATTTTGAGTAATTCTGAAGTTAAATCAAAAGGTCCATCAACAAACCTTTTGTTTAAGGTTGTGCACACTTCTTATTTTATCATGCCATTTTATTTTATAATTCAAGAAAATGTATTTGATCTTCAGTTAATTTGTAAAGAAAAAAAATTATTTTTAGCATCATTTATTAATTTCTTTTTTTTTGATGCCACAAAAACCTGGTAATGCAAACACTATTGAGAACCAACAAGCATCGGCGAACCTTTCATGTTAAATCTGAAGAATATGTGAAAATGCCTGTTTTGAGATGTTTAACCAAACGTTTTGCTATGTATGGAATAATTACAAAAGAAGGACAAGCTATAGCTTGTCAGCTGGTGTAACTTGAAGCAAATAAAAACAAAAAAATCTATTTGCATTTGTTTCTGGTCTGCATTGTGAAAGGAAAACAAGAAAGTGACTCATGTCTAGTAGCTTAGAGCATTTCTTTTCTTCAGAGGCTGCTTGAGTGCTGGAGAGTCTTGTGATCATCTGAAATGAAAAACTTCCAGCCTCTATTTATCGTATTTGTTCAGCCTGCCTTTGCTACAGACAGAACAAACCAGCTAATTTCTTTGGGCCTGCCAGAAACAAGCATTTGTCATTGCCGCGGTATAAACAGGGAACCCACATACACAACACAGTGCAGTTAAGGAGTAATTTTTCATTTCATTATATAGCAAGAAAAGATGATCTGAGTGTTGCTCATATGCAAGCATTTGTGCAAAATAAACACGATAGCAGCTTAAATTGCTTCTGTGATTAATGCTACGTATAGCAAGTTGCTATACTTGTTACATTAGTTTGATATTAATATTTCTGCAATGCAGTAAGACATTAGGATGAAATATTACTGCCATTAAAATGAAAATCCACCCTCTTGATACATACACGGGTAATTATAATCCTCCATCTTTGCTTGATGAAGTGCCTTAATTTCCTCCAGCAACACGGCTCTGTGGGTGGCAGCACTGGTCAGCAAGGATGATGTTAGCATGCTAAACTTAGCATCAAGTTCAAGTTTGTGTTGGCTGAAAAGGATCAGAGGTTTTCTCAAGGAACACAAACTCAACTATTACATTTAAGGTTGTTTTAAAGCGTTCAGTCTTTGTTGCTTGATGCAAGTAGAGTAAATACGAGCACATTCTGCTCCACCTATATTTTCAGCTTTGCTAGTAAGCTACATGTGTTATGCTATTTTCCCCCCATAAATAGTGCATGCTAATGGACCTCAAACTTTTCACTGAAACTACGTGGATGGTTAGTTAGACACTTAGAAATGGCTGGAACACGTTCAGCAGCATGTTGACAGTCTAAAGTTATCTGATTCGGGCTCTATCCACACGGGAACATTTCTTTCTTAAAACTGGTTGCCAGTTTTAAAGATACTCGTGTCTACACGAAGCCTTTTCCAGAAATGTTTTGTTCCACACAGAAACAATAAAAAACAGCCCAAAATGCAGTTTTTAAGTGGTGCTAAACTTGAAAAATTGGACGTGTGCATAAAGCCTCCACATGAGGTTAGTGGTAAAAATAACAAAAAAAAACTACAGTTGAAAAACAAAGAACAAGTGGAGTCATTTGTGTTAAGTGAAAGTCACTTTGAATTATTTACCTACAAAACTGCAAGACGAACATATAATCCCTCAGTGTTGCTGTTATGTATGACGCATTTGGGGGTTAATCACGTTTTCACAAAAGAGGCATGTTTGCTATCCACATGAAAACACAGGGGGCGAAATTTGCACTAAAGAAAAATTGTTTAGTTGATTGGTCACTCTCAATCAACTAGGGTGGACTTAAGCAAACTTTACCCAACCCACAGCCTCTCCCTCCCATTGGGGTGGATTTTCATTTCAACTCAACCATAGTTTAAAAAAAATAAAAGACTTTTGGGGAATGGAAGACCATTGGGAAGACCTGGAAGTGCCCGATCCTGGCTGACAGTAACAAAAGTGGGCAGAGATAAATTTACAGAGGGACAGATCATACTGATGCACCATAAACCACAGGCTACAGGGAGAGGAAGGAACATGTCAGAACAATTGTGGGGACGGGAGTTCAACCCCAACACAACACAGTTACCAACCCATCGGGAAAGCAAACCGTGCTCCAGTGTCTCCATGTTTAAGTCCTCGCGCAGTCTGGTGATGGTATCCTCATCTCTTTTCCACCCCTCTCTTTCAGCCTTGCCTGTAGTGGAGGGGGGTTGGGGTTACACTGACCCAGTTTTATCATGGTGGAAGTCACTATCACTCTGATCACTTTCCCCTCACAAGCAGAGTGTGTGACAGAAAGAGCGGGCTGGCCGCTGGCATTTTCACTCAACCACAGTTACAGCTTAGGCCACACAGAAGTTAAAAATACTCGGTGGTAGTGTCGCTGGCTTATGTTTACACAGTATTTTACTGGGAAAAATACAGGAAAATGAGCAAAAGCATGAGCAAAAGCCAGTGCCAGGGGCAGAAGCACAAGCGCTAGCGATTACAGAGATCTGATTTGCCATTTCGTCTGACAGCGTGATTAGGTCAAGCATTCTGCCTGATTTGCTTAATAGGTCTAATCTCGAATCGGATGTTCTAAAATAAGACACATAACGTAAAAAGTCATACTTTTCGATCAGTTTTAAATTCTTTGAGAGTTAAAAATTTACAACCTAAAAAAATATTTAGTTGAATTCCCTATATATGGATTATTGATGAATCTCAATGTATAGATTCACTCAAATCAACAGATAAAGATCCGTGTTGGAAGGTGTGTGAGGGCAACAAAACACAAATTTATGTCAATGCATTTTTTAACCATCTCTATCAAGGATGTCAATACTTCTGGAGGGCATTGGCAGAACTTTGCCTGCTGTGCATATCAGGATCATCTCAACCTGATTTTCATATTAGAAATCAGTCCAATCAATCAATCAATCAATCAATCAAAAAAAGAAAAAGATTACCAGATTATATTGAAATGCATCTAAAATCTCTGATATAATTATGTTGATAGAAGCACTCAACTCCTTCCACGTTATATTAGGCCAGTTCTTGTACCTATTGTTGACTCTTTTTTGAATTACATCACTTGATCAAGTCTCTTCTAACATTCCACTCCAAAAAATAAGTAATAAAAGTATGTATGACTTTTGCTGATATCGTATCGGGTCGTTATCGGATCGGCCGATACGCAGCAATGCAATATTGAGTATTGGCGTTAAAATTCCATACATACAACTGGTATTATTCCAGATGTTAACGTCTGAATTCAGAGAAATTATTAAAACTTACTGATTTGGTGAGTTTACAAACAGCGTGTCTTATTTAAAGCACAAAATCAACAGTTACCAGAAAAAAAAAAATCAAAAATTGTTCTCAAAAGAAGAACGATTTTATAATTTCTGAGGGTAAGACAAATTCAAAGTTTGTAAGATCAGAACCACAGGGAGTTTTTGTGTTGCAGTCTGTGGTGTAAAACCATGGAACAAAATCAATGCCCAAACATGAACCAATTAAAATTTTTGTATAAGGAAATGATTTACAGTAAATATGAGAAACTGTCTTGATGTACTGTGTTGTTGTTGCAAAGCACTGTTAGCCTCAACATTATGGTTACTTTGTTGTTAATATTAGAGTTATTATTAGTATTATTAGTAGAACTTGAAAGTAGAATGAAGGTATTCTGATGCAATATTTTCAAACAGGATGAGATTTTGTGATGTTGCTGGAGAAGGGTTGGGTTTTAATAGGTTTACACTTCTACCCACTCCTTTGAAGGTTTATTGTTTGCATTGCTGTCATTTTAATTGCAACTTGACGTGTTCATTAAAATAAAATAAAAAAAGATACATTAATGCATCATTTCCATTTAGCATTACACACATTCTTCTACCAGCCGCCGTGTCTTCAGGGTTTTCACTTCAAAACTGATGGAAAATCTTCCAATCTGAGCTAGAACAACATTTGATGTCCTGTCATGTCTCTGCCTTGTTTTCTCTGGTCCAGAAGGCGAAATGCTTTGGGACAAAAGTGATCTAAAACGGTCACTTTAGGAGGTTAATCAAAACTGTGTTTAATTAGCCTGGTTTATGTGAAAGCACTTCTGTTGGTTGATCCCAATTAGTCACAGAAGCTGATGAGTTACCAAGTCCTGTTGCTCTGCGCACTTACATCCGTCCTGAAGCTGCTTTACTTAAAACCTACAGCCAAACAGTACAAAGAGTTTAGGGGCCTGTCTGAAGCTTGTCTAACATAAAAACAAAACAAAACACTGTTGCGCTCGTGATCAAAGAACTGACCTGTTCTTTTCTCTTGGCAGTTTTTTCATTGTGGTCCACTTGTTAGCCGTTTAAACTGCCAAACAGCAGATTGCCTCGGAGGTGACAGCCAAGAAAGAGAGAGAGAAAGAAACAAAGAGAGAGAAGTAACGGGAAGCACACGACGCCGAGCAGAGTGTTACTGCACAGTGGAGGAGTGCAGGCACAATGTGGCTCGGTGCTGACTGCAAGAACGCTGAAAAAGAACCTCTTCCATCAATTTAATAGCTCACATCGAAGCGTTCCTGACTCAGGGCCATCAGACAGCGTGTAGTGGCAAACTCACGGCATTATTTGTCTTCCAAAGAAATCACATGAAGCATAAATCTATACCTGCAGATCACAACAAAGGGCACGATCAGATCTTCTTAAAAGAAAGATACCTGAATGCCGTGGGATGATATTTGTGGCAAAGCTACTGCAGAATGTGTCCACTCAGGTTTGCAAAAGCTTAAGAAAGCTACGCTATGAAATCCCTTCAGCTCCGTCTGAACTGGAGCACATGAAAGAGTGATTTAGAATTGAAACTCACAAAGATGAAAAGACACGTGTTAAAAAAAAAGAAGATGGGAAGCAGCACACAGGCCTACAAAGCAAGAGCTCTAAATGTCTGCAGGGGGAGTTCATGATGGCCTCCCTCGGCTCACAACACACCAGCAGAGGGAAGATTACAGACAGCCAATAGCCAGGAGGAGGACGGAGCACATGTCAATGTTTTGTCAAAAGATTTCACTCCCATAAACACCCAACACTGTTATGCACATAATTCCAGTATTTAGGCAGATAAGGCTTTGTAAAAGTATGCTTACTCATTGATTAACAGCATGCAGCAACTGCAAACTTCACTTTAATTTATTGAGGCCATTAGATCAACACAAAGTATTGCAAAATCATGAAGTGGATTCTATTTTTTTCCCCATCCTTGGTTACCATGGGGTTAATTAATAAACACATGTGTGTGTAACTTAGTCTCAGCATAAATCCAGCTTTTCTGTGAAGGACTCAGAGTTTTTTTTTTCTCCCCTCCAGGGGGTCGTTTGTGGGCTCTAGTGTCCCTCATATCAAAGTAGGCTGACAGGAAAGGGGGAAGACATGCGGCAAATGTCGCCGGGTCCGGGAATCGAACCTGCGACGAGGACTCAAGGCCTCCAAATGTGGGTCGTGCTATCCCCTACGCCACCACAGCACGCCCCGACTCAGAGGTTATTTTTCTCTCCAGAACAAACAACAGAATGCTCAGGGAGAAAGTTGTGGAAAAGTAAAAAGGCAGGTTAGATTATAAAACTTTAATCATCTCACTGAGACGACTGGCCAAGGACGGAGAGCATTAATCAGAGAAGCAGCTCCATCAATCCAGCCAGTTAGGAACAAAGGCAAGAAGAAAGAAAAAGTCATTAAAAGTCTTGTTTGCAGTTTGTTATGGAAGCCAGCGCCCAGGCTGATAAAAAGCATGGTAGCTGCTACGAACGTTGCAAACAAAATAGTGAAAAACAAATCCTTCCACTTCACAATTATACATCACATTTTGTTGATCACCTAAATATTTATTTTTGTCTTGTTTTTTTACATACATTTTGTGGTTGTAACGTGAGAAAATGTGAAAAAGTTTAAGAAGTGTGAACACTAATGGAGGGTATTGTAGCTCTTTACCTAAATCATATGACAAAGAAACATATTTCTTCATCATCTGATAATGACAGCGCCTGGTATTTGCAAAGTGAGATCACAGAGGCCTCTGATTCTCCTGCAGGCTCTCCAGTCTTCAACACCTGGCCTGCATGGGGTGAGCAGTTCTGCTCCAAATGGAGAGGCGGTGTATTTGGTGCATTCTAGATGGTTCTTTGAATGTACAAGATTGATGAAGAGCTCTCCGTTCCCACTCTCCACCCCACTTTTATGCAGCTACTTCATCAAAAAGCGCATGACAGAGCCAAACGCCCACACAGTAGAGAGGATGACATCGGAGAAACAAGGTGAAAATGATCCGCATCGGCTTCCAAATTTAAGACCTTCGTCCAAGGTCTCAAATTTGAGTTTTGCCAACTCAAATTTGAGACTTTTTAAGTTTCTATGAGACTTATATATATACACACATACATATATATACATGTGGGTATGTGTAAGAATCAAAAACTATGGAGGAAGAAATGGTACTCCTTGTGAGATTAACCATGAGAGATTTTCAGATTCTTACTCGAGATGATGAGATTAATTGCCATTTCTTTTAATCAACCAAAGACAGCCAGTGGTGACGACGAATGTTGTCCAACCTATTGCTGATAAATTTGTTCTTACCCACAATAGAAGAAGTTAGCTAGCTAGCAAGGGTATATTAGCAGCTAGTGGTAGCCTCGACTGCATCGACTTACAAAATGCAATGATGTCTGTGCACAATTCAAACTTTTGCCAGACAGAAAAGTACCGCGAGTAAGGCAATAGAAAAACAAAATTTGAGACTTGTGATTAATGTGTTTAATGCCAACTTGCTTTCTTAAAAATAATTTAGGATATATTAAGGCCTAAATTTTAGATTCGTTCATTTAAAATCTTTTAAGGATGCGCAGACATTGTCGCAGCAGGTGGAGGGTTTTCATCTGTGTCGGTTGTTTACGGCGATAGGACGGCCGTTCTGTTTGTTTTCGTGTAACCGTTGAGGTATGGACTCGGTTTACAGTAGAGCTGCTGCTGTGACAGGAAATGTTGCATCCTAAAATGTAAACCGACTGCTGTCCACATTGCTGGACACCTGATAGTTGCTGACTGAGGCTGCAAATCTCAAAATAGGGACATCACATAGTTGCTCTGTTTACATTTGATTCACAACTTAAAACTCAGAGCAATAGTCCGGCTGTTGATTCGAAAGGAATATGTAAACCGTGTCAGCTATCCGTCAGTACAAAAGAATAGTAATAATGCCAAAATATCTATACATGTACAAACATTTTGGACAATCTGTTTTAATAAAACAAAAATCGAAAACGGTTCAAACTAAGCTGTTTCAACATACTACAGAATGGATAAAGATATTTTCTCTTATTGAAATCCTTTGCCGTTCTAATTTCCTGCTAAAAAAATTCAAACTTCTGGGTCATAGCAGAACCAGCTGATGCTCCATTAACTCTGGCCTGTAGCAGCTATTGGCTGTCCCCAGTGAGCAGCAGTATTTAAAGCTTTAGACAAAATGAATAATACATCCAGTGAGTTCATTATTTATCGTGTTCATGTATTTCCTATCTGGGTAACATTAGTGTCACAACTGTACGTCTTCTACACTCCAGTCCTGTATTATTTACAAGCATTGCTGCTATTATCCTTCAGTTTCTTTTCTTTCTTTCTAATGAAAGAAAATTCAGACTGGAAAATTCTCTTCATCTCATCATGCGCCTCCTTCCCAGACTATCGGCGCCGGTCTTCTCCTCCAAACAGCAGGCATCACTATCTTCAATATTTCTGGCGTCCTCTCTATGCTCCTCGGCCGAGATTCAACACAACTCCACCCCTTCTCCACCTTCAGCTCTTGAAATCTTCAGCATCCTCTCCACCACCAGCGGGGGGAAAACGTCTCTAATCCTCTCTGACGGCGGTTACAAGCGTCACGTCTTCTACCGGGCTCAGAGCATCAAAGATTATTATTTGTCAAATAAACTTTCTAAGAAGATACTTTCTTTATGTACGAGTCTTTTCTGGACAAAGCCATAAACTGATATATTGCTGCCAAAGAAGGTTGCGTATTTCTTCACTTTCATTTTCTTATAGGAAGTACAATCAGAAGCCATTCTTCAGTATTTATCTGAAAATGCCATTGACAAAACATGTTGTACATTCCCAAATTTTACTCTAATAGAAAAAAAAATACCTGATTTGTTCTTACATGTTGAGCTAAGTCTCTATTATGGATAAAGTCATTGATGCCATTAAAAAAAAATTACTCTTTGCTTGTTTCTCCCCAATAGAAAGTTGTCATGACTTATTCATTTTCTCTTTACCTGGAGGAAGCTCCATAGCTCCATAAAAGCCAATAATGGAGATATTGCTGCCATTAACTTTGTGTATACTCAGGATTTATTCTTCTTGAAAGTAACCCAGTGCTTCAGTGTTTAGCTAGGACTCTTTCCAGAATAAAAACATTAAAGACATTACTGCCATTGACATAGTGCACTCTGTGGTTTTTCACCCTTTATTTCCTTTCCTGAAGCAGCCAGTCGCAGCAGATCAACGCTGAACTTTGTCTGTTAAAAGTGAAGCATTCCTCTCCACTGCTGCCACATGGCTGATCAGAAGGAGGGACTGCTACAGTTTTCCTCAGACAACGTTTTTTTAAGCAACTAGGATAATAAGATTATCTGAATTTAGAGTCTGACACACTAAATTCAGATTCTAGTGGATCTGATTCTGACTGAGCCGAGTGCATTAGCATGAACTGAATAAGAGTCTGTATTTGAACCTGCTTATTTTGAGATTTGCTGTGAGTTGGCTCTACATAAATAAGCCAAACAGAATTGAGTTGCTCTCCTAATCCTTACATAAGGCTGCACAAGAAAAGGACATCAAACCGTTTCAACCGCTCAGTTAACTACAGGGAGCTAATCAAGGAAATACATGCAAGCTGCTCAATTTGTTTTGATGCAGCAGTAACATTTACAGGAGTGTGCAGAGATGTCGGGTCCGTTGGACAGATTAAATGCTGAGACATGCAGCACAGTTTGCTCAATTAGTCCACATAACAAGACCAAAGAAGACATGCGCAATGAGAAAATGTTTGCAAGAGAAATAGCGTTAGACGTTCACATCTGGACGAGGAGGTAGAAGAAAATAGATTTACTCGTGTTCAAGCTAAACGGAAGAAAATAATGCACTTGGGTAAACATCAGAGGAGATAATTAAATATACAAATAAGTCTCGAGTCAGGCCTATTTGTTAAAAACAAAGAGGAAACAGTCAGCAGGGGATCAGAGGGAGCCTTGATGCTGATGTCACATCCCTCCGGCGGCCCAGTGGGGCGTAGTTCTGAGGAGGCACACACTACAACTCCATACAAACAGACAGGGAATGAAAATGACAACATTAGCCGGGTCGGTCATTATCAGTAATGAAGGAGTAAATAGCTGGTCGTTTATAGAGTGTAGCTCAGGGACGCGACTTAAAAAACAAAACAAAAAGAAACGGATAAGGAGCTAGATCTACACACAAATCAAATCAAATGACTGATGAATTGTTCAACCAAGTGCAGTGAATGAAAAGAAAAAGAAAACCTACAAGATGACTCAAACTCCGTTCAGGCTTACGTTACAAATCTAATGATGTCACACGAAATAAACAAAGCGACTCAGTTCAGCACGCCGCCCGCCGTGACTCAGTCTCCCAAATTAAAGCGTCGCGTTAACACTGACGTTATAATACACCCCGATAATGATCCGCACCGTTTGATTTAGATTCGTTTGGATGAACTGGGGGGGGAAGCAGACGCAACTGCACGTTTACAGTTAAAAGGCCCTTCCCAGATACGCGCTAAATTCGCCCGTCCGTCTCGTCAGACCTCACATCACGTCAGGCGAGAAGGGGGCAAGTCAAAATAATTACATCACTTAACCTCCGCAGTCAGCAGGCAGAGTGATTGAAGCTGCAGAGCGGAGAGGAAAACCAGCGAACAGCATGATGGAAAACATGCAGCAGTTTCTTCTTCTCTTCTCAGCCTGACGGATTTACCATGTGGACAAACCTGAGTGGACATCTAGCATCAGAATCCCCGTCTGAGATAAAACAAAAGGGTTTTTTTTCATTGTTTGAAAGAAAGTTTACGATTAAGTTTATAGAAAATATGTTAAACTAAGCCAGTTATAGGCCACTGAGCTGCTCAAGCATTAAAATACGCAATTGAGAGTGTGATCTTTCAGAAAGTTGGAACAAAAAGCCTCCAAAAATAGAAATCTCTGAAGAGAGTTCGCTTGAAAAGAAGGTTTTGTCGTTGGCTGAGATTTGAGCCCTCTGACAGGTGAAGATAAAACCAACTTTAATCTGCTTTGAATATATTTTAAATAATCTTCTCAAAATACAGACAGACTTAGCAAAAACTGAAACCTTAATGGACCTCAAATGGAAAATGTTCTGGCTTGGATAGAGCCTCAGAGAAGTATTAACCCCTCTTGCACTTTATGTTAAAGATGAGAACTCCATCATGTCTTATGTGACAGGGTGACACAAGGTAGAAATACCAAAAAGGAGGCAAATAAAAAGTATGTTCCATGTTTAAATTGAACTCTCCTTTGCTCAGATACTCCTAATTAAACAAAAGTAGTTATAATAGGAAACAATACGTTTGTGAGGCACATTATGGTATGTATGAGAGTAATTATTTCCACTTGGGTTGACCTGAAGCAGCGTGGCAGCTAGCCTTTAAATATAGCCTCTCCATTCTTCAGGTACACAATAACCTTTGGCGCAAAGAGAGTCCCCCAAACCATTTCGTTTTCAGCTCTGCCTTAGAAAATAACCCAAATATAATATGTGAGACAATTCATTTTGACAGGAGTCTGCTTGACTTGAACATAAAAAGCCAACAGTGACATCTATGAGCTGAAGTGGCTAAAAACAGAGTCTTTGTTTTCTCCCTTTGGAATTAGCGCCAGACGGTCTTCAAGGAAAAGCAACGAAAACAACAATAGTGGAAAACTCACATGACCTCAGACAGCCTCACAGCACACACAGAAAAAAAATTACTTTTATCACTAAACTTGGGTTAAGTAACTCTAAGGACTATACATTTTGGAGAATAGCGTGACCCCAGAGAGCCAAAGTTTAGGTGCATAATAAACTTCCTTGAATCGATCAGTCAGGAGTTTGTCTTGCAGATTATGTGAAATGATAATTCGTTGAGTTTTGTTTGGGTTCGCTATTTCGTCACCTGCTTTCTTATTACATTAGTAAGATGACACGAAAAACCCCACATGGGTTTTTGTAGGGGCATAAAAAGATCACAATATTAAAATGTGACAATACAACCACCAGTTGCTGTCATTTCTGGCTGTCGTCTGGACAAAATAGGTTTAATAATCCGCTGATATTAGGGTGAGTGCTTTAAGCGTGGCGCCCTCTATCTCGGCTAACACTCGCATAGAAATCATTTCTTTCTCCCAGGCCTGCATGAACAAAATGACATCGCTCAATACTTTCATCTCTGGTTTTGGACGTCTTGCATTTGTTTTGGGGCAGAAATATTTTCTTGCAGGGTGTTGGACAATTTAGAAGCTACATTTCCTGAGATTTCTTCAGGAATAATCCCATTTCACTTTGGGTCCATGTTTAACACACCCAAATGAGCCACATATTATCTGACTGATCATAAGTACAGAGATGATACTCAATGTCAAATTATCGAAGAAGACTAGAGAGAATAAATGTTGCTAAGCTGTGGATTCGTTTACATGAGACTGCTGTTTGGGAACTTTCAACATTTTCAGATGTTAATTGGTCGTTTAGACGACACCTTGAATCCTCGTTGACTTTAAGACATAGTTTGAGATTTGAGAAACACTGGCACAACAAAACATTTTTGTGAACCAAAATGTTGCGTCTTCTCATTAAGCATTTAGCTTCCCTAATAACTTAGGACTAAAACATACATGCAGTTCTGGTCAAAAAAGATGTCAAACTGAAAAATGACCAAAAAAAACAGTTAATATTGCAAAACAATCTATTTATATTTAGATCTGACGCACTGAGGCATTCAGAACAAGCCTACCTGAGGCCGTCCGTCCCCCCTGTGCCGATTATTCATGTGTCCACACCAACACCAACCACAGCCAAACGCACGGCGTTGTCCTTCCATGTTTCGCCTCGTTCCGCCTCCGTGAACATATTATCCCTCAAACACCCCAAGGGGAATTTTTGGTTTTGCTGCAAGTCTTTCACTTTGGCTGGAGGACGGAGCGATTCCTTTAGGTGTTAAAGGTCAAAGCTTCTAAGACCTTGGAAAAGCGTTAAGTGAGCCATGCTTCACTGTGACATCATGATGGGCTGCGTGAAGACTTTGTGGCTGTTAGCCGACACCGGCACTTAGCGTCAGACCTCACATTTGGTCAGTTTGAAGGGTTATTATCATAAAAATATAAATAAAATACATATAATTTTGGATCTACTTCTGGTTCACAATGTTGACAAGAATATTTGAGCGTACAGCCTACATACAGTACATAGAACTGCACAACAGAGATAAATTGATTGATTTTCACATAGCAACGTGGAACAGTGGACTATCCATGCACACAGCAAATAGTGAAATGGCTCTATCTAAGCACACAGTTCTGAACTGTAGAGCCGGGCAATTAGAAGTAAGTGCTAACTGCTCGTAGAGAAAGGCCGTACCTGTCTTATTGTGAATGATCATTCTCAAGCCAGAGTGGCATCTTTCTTTTCTTTTTTTTTTTTAAAATCCCCACAAGCATCAAAAACTTTAGATTTCATGAGCAAAGCACATTAGCGAAACATTTCTCTGTCACCAACCAGGGTTCCTGTGGTTTTATATAAGCAGTGAGTCAAGTCTATGGTGTGTGAAAGCAGCGTCAAGCTGTGCTGCTGAGTGATGACTCTCTGTGGGGTGATCAATAGGCGTGACCCTGTCACAAAAAAAGACTCGTGCTGGCATCTAAAATACATACAGTGCAATAAATGCCTCACGGGAAGTTATGTTGTTTTTTTTGTTTGTTTTTGCTTAACTTGGCTTTTGCACCTCAATGGTTCCTGTGTGTTTTATAACCAGTCACATTTTCTGCAGACTAGTTTCTGTCTAAGCAGTCCTTCAAAAAAAAAAAAAAAAAAACTAAAACTAATTAGCTCCAATGTAAAGAGCCTCCTCTGTTAAAACCATTAATCCTTCACCGATGCCGCTTGCACCAGCAACAAAAGGCTCAAATGATGGTGAGTAAATCAGCTCTAAAATCTTGGCTGTTCTTCCTCCACCTTGTTGTTTTCAGGGCCACTTTGCAGGTCAGTGATGGAAAAAACACACTCTCTCCTGTTCGGCGGCTAGGTGGCGCACTGCCCGCTTCCCCCCACTGTATGTTTTATCGCATCTTTGCGGTCTTGCCAACCTTTACCATGATGAGAAATAAAGCTGATGCGGGCCCGAGCCAGCAGGCCTGTCCCTTCACTTCTTCACCCTGCTTACATCTGCACTGTTTACCCAAACAGAACCGATAATTATTCTGCATATGCCGCCTTCTCGTGGCACTGGGTTTTAAATCAAAACGAAGTGGCACGCGCTGCGTGTTGTTGCACGTTTGGGCCAGAAGTGAACAACACGTTGCTATTGTAGTGGAAACCATCGGGGCCACGCAGGTGGAGATTGTTCTGCGGCTCTTTGTTAGAACCTGCTGCTGCTTGAGGCCGACACTTTACTATAACATCACTGAGATTAAACACGACTTACATCAAGAGTCCCCGTTGTGTGTTCATCACTCACGCGCAGCCGAGCCACAAATCCTCACGCATCACGCCGTGGACCCCGAGCGGAACGAGCCGGTGGGTTAAGCGTGCCGATCCAGATGTGTGACACTTTTCTCCGCATGGAAGCGCAGCGAGAGAAGAGCGCCGGTGTGAGTGGCAGACGCTCGGCTCGGTCGGGCTCCGGACTGAACCGACACGGCAGCGAATGTCATCAGAAGTGCTTGGCTCACTCGGCTGGCGTCACGTCCGAGCGTGTGTCACGCCGAGCTGCGGTGCGCGCGTGGCGAGGAGACACTGACGGGGGAGGTGGGCTCTATTGTCTCCGCTGTGGATGACATCATCCCACACCAATGGCGACGCGCACGAGACGAGCGGAGCAGGGGCGAGCACGCAGCACGTGCGGGCTGGTGGTGGTGGGGAATTAAGTGGGCAAATGGAGGGATAATAAACACAATGAAAATAAGAAAAATATATCAAACGTTGCGTAATTTGAGCTAATTAACCATTGTTTTGTATGATAAGCAGTTTAGCAGGTGACACAATGTTAATTTAGATTATAATAGAGCATTTAAGCAAAAGTATTCCAAAACAATATAAAAATACATAAAATTCAACACTATTATAATCAGTGTTGTCTACATTTCCAAATTTTCTCCTCCTTTAATTATGCACTTACTAACACAAAGTAGCATATACTTGTGATGTGAAAATTATACTTGTTGCTTTTACACATATTTTTTTTATTATTATTTACAATGAAAATATTTAAGGCTGAAAGAACAACACACCCTCTTTTTTTTTGAAGGGGTGGGAAATCATTGTTCTTTGATGGACCACCAACCCGGTCTGGGATCCCTGCAGGAAAAAATAACAGATTTTCTTCCGGTAAGAAAAATGATGAATTAATTTTCCACAACACATACAGTAGTGTTTGGCATGTAGCTTAAAAAGTGTTTGCTGCAGGCGCTAGCTTGTTGCAAACTGCAAACAGGACTTCTTTCCTTCAGCTTTAGGTTTTTTCTTGCCAGCTAGCAGTGATCTGAGTGCCTGTCGGAATATTTTTGTGTCGTCCCCGTACCTCTTAAAGCACCGCTGTGCAATTATATTTTTGTAACTATGTTGTCTGATTTTTAGAATGAATTTGACTTAAATGAAATAAGCTGAAGACCTTGTAATTTTAAAAAAATGAAATAGTTATTTTTGCTTTCTAATGACCTGCTCTGTGGTTTAGTTGGCATAAATAGACAAACAGGTTTCTTCTCAATGATCCATCTAAAATATTATCATTTCAACCAGTTTTGAGTTGCATTTTGATCACATGTTTTGGTTATAAAAAAAAACAAATCTTAATAACATGATTATTAATTTACAAATACATACTTTCATATAAATTTCTGATCATTTATTTGTATTTTTTAACTTCCACATAGAAAGTACCGTTTGATGGCTAGCATCAATTGAAATGTGTGTTTCAGTTGAATTGAAAGTGCCTTGAAACAACGTGTGTTGTGAATTGGTGCTGCGTAAATAAAACTGACTTGAACAGAACCAAATTATTTCCCATTCAGTTATTTTTAAAACATGCAGTCGACTCTTTTGCCGCCTCTGTAATGGTTTCTTTTGAGGCTTTGTTATCTTTAGCAGGACGGCGTCCTATTCCGTTCGTCACAAGAAAAGGAGATGATTGGCAGGGATGTCACACTGACCAGGAAATTGTTTCCTCACTGTGTGAAAAAAATCACAAAAAAGACTGGAGCCACGAGTTATCGTCTAATTTTAGCCGTTAGAGCAGCTTTAGCTGGCACAGCTGCGAAAAAAGGCTGACAGTAGAGACACACTGTGTCTATAATGGAAGGTCATATTTTATCTTTACCCTAAAAATTGCACAGCGTTTGACATTTTAGTATAAATCTTAGCTTAATTTAACAGCTGTACAGCAGCATATCTTTACCTTCATCCATTCAGAGCCACAATGCATTTTATATTAGCATTTCATTTCTTCCTGTATCTCCTAAAACACATGTTGCACAGTTTCCCAAAGAGAAAAGCAATCTCACCTACTTCAAATTATGCCTCGGCGATAAATCCCCTGCCAGCGCCGGAATCACTTTATCTCAGCAACCCCCAGTCACAGCTGTGATTTTAATGAGTGAAGTCTTTTACATTTGCAATTTAACAGCATGAGCCAGACAATAGTTCACATCCCATTTGTGAGGGACTTGGCACCTGCTGCTCATGATAAAATAATGATGTGCAAATCTGCTAATTGAAGAGATTATAACATTTGACACCTGCACTTTATGTGAGTCTACGACTAAAGCTAAAAAAAAAATGTGGATATCACAAAAAAGGTCAGTATTTTTGTCCCTCATTTCAGAAAGTGAAAATTATGAAATATATCATTTTTTAAAATAAATATTTCAAGCTTTTATTGCTAGCAAATTCAAAGATAATAGCTTACCGATAAAGAAAAAACAAAATTTGGTGTTTCAGAAAAGTCGACTATTATGTGAAATCGACTAAAAACGGTATTTTTTTTTCATCAGGCTTCGTTACTCCATAGAGGCTCTTGAAGTCCTGACTTCAGCCTCTGCCCACTCCTTGTGAAACTCCCTCATATCTCTGAAAAGATATTTCTTGACGATCGTCTTAAGCCACACTTTTTCCTTCCACTCAACTTTTAAAGGATATCCACTGATGGTTGTCTAAGTCCAGTCCTCTGGAACTACTACCCTGCAAGTTTTAGATGTACCCTTCTTGAATGGCTCTTTTACTTTACTGTAATATTGTGGGCCGCCGAATGTTGGGTCGCCATCATCTGTAGGCATTAGGCCGTTATGTTTCACTTTATGCGTAATGAATCTACACAAGTATGAGCTTCACTTCCTGAAATGAGCAGCAAAAAATATGTAACTTTTTCCACACTATTCTAATTTAGAAAAATACAAAAGGTGTAAATACGTTGGTAAAGCACGGTGTGTAAACAAACCGATCTAAGTAGTGAAATCTAAGATGAACCGATCTAAGATGCCTCTGGCATCGCCTGCTGCTGGAGGGACCGAAAAATAAAACACAGACACCAAAATAAAACACACCTTTATTTTCAGTCTCCTCTGTCTGAAAAAATAAAACTTACCGACTCCTTTCTGTGCAGGAAGCTGAAAACAAAAGGCCACCCTCGACCAGTGCTTTTAGGAAGTTAGAGAACATAGTGCCTTCAATTTAGAGCCATAATCTGAGACTTACATGAGTTTAGTAGAGAACTTAGACGAGGGGTGTCCAAAGTGTGGCCCGGGGGCCATTTGTAGCCCTTGAAATGATTTTGCTCGGCCCCTGACCAAAAGTCCAGGATGATAAGAAGTTGGCCAACAACATAGGAAACCCCCAAAATTTGGAAATTGTCTGTTTGTTTTTTTTAATAAGGCAACATTAATTCCTGTAAACCCCCAAGCCTAACCCTACGTATTGCCTTGTTGCTGAAAATGTGGTGTATAAATAAAACTACCTTTACAGTCTGAAGCCTTTGGATCTTTAATGATAGACAGATTTCATAAACAAAAATGTCGAGCAGGTAAAACTAAAATGAATTATTATGTATTTTATTTTGAGTTTGAACATTCGTAACTCTTAGTTTTCTGTTTATTCCTCCTGAAGGGTCAAAGAACCCGCAGCACCACGAATCGTAAAGTATGGGCATTTTACATTCAAATATTAGCATTTCAACTAATTAGCCCTTTTACAAAAACATTTTTGTACGTAAAGGAACGACTTGCATATAAAAACTGAGGTTATTTTTCATAAATAATACTGAATATTTTGCTTGAATTAAAGTGTATTTTGGATGACTGCCATATCAAAAAAACATTATCGGGACAAGAACGTCCTCATTTGATCCCAATTAAAACATCCTTCAGTTTCCAGACCTTCTCCTGTTCAGCAAGCGCGACAAGTTAGCAGGGATTTTTTCATGTCTATAAATGGGGGGGGGAACAAACATCTTTGAGTTATAGAGCAGAGTACAAGATAATTCGACCATGAACAGAAAATTGCACACGCCCACAAGTAATAATAATAATCTTCTTTGTCACACCAGGAGGTTTGCTTGCAAGTTAATGTGTTTGCAATTAAGGGATGTTTTTGCCTGCCATAAAAAGACAGTTATTAAGACACAGTGCTGCAGTTGGGGGATTATTCCAGATCCTTTTTTACTCCCTTTTGCATCATTTCCTGTATTTTCGCTGCCACTGCTGCTAGGGAGTATATAGGTGATGTCAACATTACCCAAGCCTTAAGTTTAATTTTGTTTTGTTTTGTTTAACAAATAATTATATACAAAAGTAATACAAACACTGCAAATCTTTCTGGGACCATAAATCATCAACATTTATTTCCACCTTTTATACATCAAACGTGCATATAAATAAAAGTAAAATCGATCATATAAATAGCTCTACAGCAATACAGTAACAATAAATATGGCTATACACACTCCAGGTTAAATAAATAATAATAATAATAATAAAAAAGACGGCTGTGTAGCACTCTCAAGTAATACTGAACACACATCCTGTTTATAACACATTTTTCAAGTCAAATCATAAACTCTTCTGGTGCTATTTAATTGTGCTGATCGCTTCACTCGTCGGAAAGGCGTCACTTTGCTTTCTGCTGTGCTTTTGTTGTGACAGTGTCAGCAAGACGGAGGTTAAAAGAAGAGTTTTTTCAAATCTACACACAAACTATCACTTCACTTGTTTTAAAAAAAAAAAAAAAGTGAACAATACCGATGCGCCATCTGTAAAGTCTATTCTTTAAACGATATTATCCCAGAGAAAGGCTCACCTGTACTCACACACACACACACGCACACATATATGTAAACTTCATTAAATCTATCGAAAAGCAAACACTTTGCTTCAACTTCACAACTGTTGTAAAAAAAACAACAAAAAAAACGGTCATTTCTTGAAAATCTTGGCTGTCTGAAACCTATGCAGAAGGCTATGTGAGGAAAGGGCACCAGGCAGTGGAGAGAGCATGAAACAGCTGGGATTCACATGTACAGAAAAACAAAACAAAAACACCAACACTTCAACAGCCATGTCCAAAAAAATCACACACAGCACTTTATAAAATAGATTACCAAGAAACTGTGAATCTGAGTACGTGCAAAAGTAAACACACCGAGTCTTTCACAAAACGCCCACGCACAATGTTCATCCTTTACATGATATACAATGAATAGTTAATGTTAATATCGATTACACGAGCGTGTTTTGTCCTTCTCAAGTCCTTCATATTGCATCGAAGCTCTAATGTAGCGTCACCCCATGCACCAATGTAAATTTTTCATCCTCCACCGAGGAATCTCGAGTGTCCGTGTCAAGATTAAGCGAACTGAATCAGTAGTTTGCACAAAATAATGCTGTAAATGTCGAGCAGAAGAGCGGCTTGGTGGTACTGAAGCTGATTATATACAGTGAAAAAGTGTTGCGCACCTCACAGATTTCTTCTTTGTTTTGTTTTTTATACACTTGTTTCAGATCATCAAACACATTTAAGAGACGTCTACTGCCTCAGTAAAGGTCAGTGATTTACCACTAAAGATGCAGTAATGCTGTTTCCTGTCTTGTTACGATTTGAAAATACCCGGTAAGTGGGTTCAAACTTGAGTAGAAGAAGGGCAACGATCAGGTTTTTAAGTTTGTGTGACGCTTTTGATGCACTCCCGATGTGAAATGTCCACGCATACTACAGATTAATTGGGTGATATGACTGTCGGTGTTACTTTTCTGTGACGTCACCATCTTGTTTTATTTATTTCTTCAATATAAGAACAGACCGACCATCGGGGAATGAAATGTCAGTGCTCTATTAGGTGGTCAAATAATCAAAAGCCAAATAAATCAGTAGGTGATGGCTTTTGGTTTCCCTACTCCAGGTAGTGCAGGTGTACAAACCGTCTGTACAGCCTAGTGTGAGGCTAAGTGAGATTAATTCGGAGCGACTGCTGTGACATCTGAGTCACAGTTGCATTGTTTCTGCAGCGGGGAATGAACATGTGCTGCATACGAGGCGTGGGAGAGCTGTGCCATTCACGTGGGGGAGTTCTTCTACAAATTTAAAAAAAAAAAAAAATCCATTGCAGGGAGGTTAATATGGTGATCAAATTGTTTATGCTTTGAGCTGAATGTGTAAAAAGATGACGTGGAAGCATCTTTTTAGTGTGGCGTTGTGCCTTCCGAACCAAAAGGCTCACACACAGCGGTGCAACGAGGTATTAAGAAAGAGACTGTCATCAAAATGGAGTTCAAAATGCCTCAACTGTACCAAAAAATACATCTTGATCCTCTCCAAGACGTTTGGGACAATATTCCGTGGACTGATAAGACAGAAAAAAGAAAACTTTAAATGGATGGATGTTCTGTTATATCTGCTCTAACACTAACACAGCATTTCAGATCCAGAACTCCAGCTGTGGGAGTTCGCTCCTTTAGGACCAGGACGAGTTATCCTGATGTTGTACGGGACAACGATCTGAAGCAGAGCAGGAAGCACACCTACGAATGGCTACAACATACCAAAGGTTAAGGTCTTGGAACGGCCTAGCTAAAGGCTGGACTTAAGTCTGATTGAGAGCATGTAGCATGACCCAAATTAGGTTCTTAATGCCCATCAACCCTCAAACGCTCCTGATTTTTGAAGAAATTCTGCAAAGGAGAGTAGGTCAAAATTTACTGGCAAGTTGCTGCCAAGGATGGCTAAGTTATTACTTTATGGTGCCAATTATTTTACTCCCGTTATCATGGTTTGATATTAAAAATGATTTGAAGATCTAAAACATGTTACCGAAAAAAAAAAGAAAAACAGAAGAAATCTGTCGGTTGGTAAATACATTTTCACAGCACTGTAAATGTCACATGAAATAAGTATTTTAGCGTAGGAAAAGAAAGTTTAGCTTCAGTGGCTAAAGCTAGCTTTCACAGCATCATCAGCGGTAACAAAGTCCCAAAGTCCTTAAGTGCATCATTTTCTAGATTTTGTGCTATATCAATAATAAGTGATGATACAAATAGTTAGAAATCTTGTGAAAATAGACAAAAACAGTGAGAAAACTGTAAAAACAAGAAGAGGAGTCATGTCTGTACTTTTTTCCTTTTGCCTTGCGTTTAGAAGCCAGGCACGTGGCAGTATGCCTCTAAGGAGGCCAACAGGATGTAGATGAACCAGAGGGAGAGGAACAGGAAGAAGGTGAGGAGCTTGGCTGTCCGTGGGCCCCCGAGCTCGCCGCCCGAAACGCTGGGGCGCCTGCGGTAGAGCAGCACGAGCACGCACACCAGCGCCATGACGGTGTAGAGGGTGACGGAGAAGGCCAGCGAGCCCGGGTTCACCTTGAATGTCTGACCTTTGGTTTTCCAGTAAACGGCGGCGATGGTCCACGCCACCCCGATGCCCAGGAAAACATTCACCGCGTTGCTGCCCGTCACGTTCCCAATGGAAGCGTCGGCGTACTGGTCCTGGATGGCGGCCACTTTACTCGCAAATGTGTCTGTGGAAGAGAAGACGAGAAAAACGGGGTATGTCTTTAAACTTATGCTACCAGCTGATGACAAATCACAGGGAATGTCAGTGGAGAAAGTCTCAGAGTCACCTTGTACAACTGGAACCGCTCCAGTTTTCCTGCCATTGATTTTTTCTAATCACACTTATCAAAGCTGTCTGTGAACTGCGGTGGCCTATTGATGGGCGCATTGTCATTCTTGGGGAGACTTTTCTCATCAGGATAGAAATCTTTCATTGTGGAACAACGGTAATTGCTTACAGCAACTCACTCTCGATCTGCAGTGACCCTCCTACCTACAGGAATAAGGTGGTTCAATCTGTGTCTGTACGCCAGTCGAGCACAGAGTGAGTATTGGCTGCCAAACTGGACTCAAAGCAGAGTCTGATTAAAGAGCTAATGTCTCAGCAAGATCTAGAAAAAGTCATCCATGCGTTTCTCTTTAGTCGCTTTAGTTACTGCAATAGTCTATTCGCTATTTGCCTAAAAATTAGTCAACCAGATCCAGGTCGCTGCTGCTCATGTTCTCGCTAAAACCAGGAAGACGGAAAGCATCACCCCTGTTCTGAAATCATTCCACAGGCTCCCTGTAGCTCAGAGAATACACTTTAAAATACTTCTGTTCGTTTATTGACCACTGAACAGCTTAGAATCAGAATAAATTAGAGACTTGTTGTCGTATCAACCTTCCAGGCCTCTCGGGTCTTCTGGTTCTGGTCTGATCTGCGTCCCCAGAACCAGAACCAAAAAAAGAGAGAAGCAGCATTCAGTTTTTATGCTCCACTAATCTGGAACAAACTTCCAGAAAACGGCAAAACAGCAGAAACACTGAGTTCCTTTAAGCCCAGGTTAAATCCTTCACCTATTTAGAGCTGCCTTTGATTCATAGTAACTGGAAGATTGATCAATAAATATGATTTTGATGACATTTGATCAAATATACTGATATAAAATAACTATATTATCCCCTGTTTCATAACTTGTGACTGTATTGTGTTTTTAAGACATAAAGCACTTTGAACAACCCTATTGCTAATTGTGGTATAAAAATAAACTCAAGTTGAAAGTTGATTTGAAGGACAATATGTTTTTACAAACCTAGTTAAATATGAACACAGACATGTAAATGTTAGATAGACTTCTAAAATCAGCTAAAAAGTCAAACCTATAAAGCCAAACACTTTAGTTACAAACACCTAATATTTTGGATGGACTTCTTCAGCTGGCGCTCCTTCACAAACGACTACCAAATTCTTACACTCAAAATTAAAAGTGATACTTTTAATTATATCACGTAATGACTAATGATTTATCTAATTCTGGAACAGCTCCGTAGACGACTGGTATGGTCTTCAATGGCATCCTGGTGCCTCTTATACTCGGTAGGATTTTACAGGAGCCTGGCACCATCCGTTTGCTGTTAGCATGTGGCTTCATCTGGTAAAGAGTGACTGACCCGGGTGGGAGCTTTTGGAAGTAGCTCCTGAGTGGCCCCCGCTAATACAGAGAGAAACACTGATTTGGCTCACAACGCAGAATACAAAAGCTTTACAGAAACACTTTTGACGTAGCATTTAGAAAAACAACAAAACTGACAAAGTGTCAGGGAAGATATGAGCGATGCAAATTTCATTAAACGAACCGTGGCAGGCAGAGTGGGAGAAGTAACGCACGAGCTGCCAGGGTTAGGAAACAAATTCAGGAGCGGTATCTCCTTATAACAAGGGCAGTTCTTCTTTGTCTCAATTTCGCAAGATACAAAACTCATCTAAATGGGAGACATGGTCATTTTTGCGAGATTTATGCCTCATTAACAGCAAAACATGTTCCTGCTTAAACGAGAAAAGATGTAGCAGTGAAACGGCAACATCTTGTGGGATGTTTGAGTGTCGCCTAAACAGGACGGAGAATCAGAGGGAGCCTCTTTATGTTTTTCTAAGAAGCCGTAATTCCTGATTTGAAAAACGTATCAAATGAGAAAGTTTCTCATTTTAACAAGAAACGTCTCCTGAATTAATTTTTTTTAGCTCTGGAAGTAAACTGCTACATATATACAGGCATATTATGGCACATTTTAGACATGACTACCAAAACCTTTGAATAAACGTATTGTGTTTAAAGCTATCAGCTTAATTCAGAGTGACTTCAGGCTGTCTGTCTTCCACTTTGCAAGCTTGTGTTCTGCACTCAAACCCGTCAGCCTAATAGAGACTCTGGTTGTGCCTCAAAGACACAAAAAAAAAAGATTTAGGAAATGGTGAGATGGGAATACAAGCCGATCGTACAAGTGGAACTGTGTTTTCCTTTGTTTACGTCTTGTTAAGGTGCTAAGTGAGAGCTTTGGAGATAATTCCTCTGACAGCTCAGGAGAACAAGAGGTTACGTAAGTCTCCCCGAGCAGCTGCTTCTGCGCCACAGGCGAAAAACCCAGAGGGATTACAGAGCAGGTCGATTCCCCGGCACGGACACCCACCTGGAACAGAGGTGCCGAGGGCAACAAACACCACGGCGGTGACCGAGTCCTTCAGACCGACGGTGCATCCGAAGTGCGAGGCCAAGTCGCCCGTCACAGCTGTCAGGACGCCGATGAGGGAAATGGAGACGAAGAAGCAGGCCCAGCCGTTCCAGTATTCGGTCGGGGGGACGAAGGCGAAGAGAACTTTCCAGAAAACCGTCAGGAAGTGCATGATGTAATCAAAGCAGGACGGCAGCCGTTCCTCCCCGCTCTCCTCTTCGTCGTCGTCGCCTAGCGGGAAAACATTAACGAAAAGTAAGAGCAGTAGGAAGCAGCGGCTGCCTGAAAGAATATCTGGTGATTAACACGTCTTTCTTCTGCTGTTGCCACTGGGGTTTGTGGGTTTTTTCATCACCAAGGAACCCGCGCTGCATAAACCGTCTGTCTGCTGTACTTAAAGTTATCAAGATGTCATCGTTGTGCTAACGAGGATTCAGGCCCGACTTGACCCATGTGTCATCAATGTGATCTAGGAGGAGGTTACCGATACAGGGACATCAGTCAAGGCGATTATACCAACTGATGGTTCACACACACAAGCAGGATCTGTGTGTTGTTAGTCGCCATTTTTAAAACAAGTGTGTTCCTCAGAATAATGCAAGTAAAATTCACAATGATTACCCTGTTGGGACAGCTACAGCCTCCTTTTCTGTTCTTTAGTAGATGTTTTACAGACGTATTAGAAGCAAGCTGTTCCTAAGCCACTATTAAATTAATAATATTATAAAACTACACAGTTATAACAAAGCCATGTGCCAATAAATAATAAATAAATACAATAAATTTTGCACTTATTTGCAGAAAATGAGAAATAGTCAAAATAACGAAAAAGATGCAGTGCTTTCAGACCTCAAACAATGCAAAGAAAACAAGTTTATGTTCATTTAGAAACAACAATACTAATGTTTTAAGTCAGGAGGAATTCAGAAATCAATACTTGGTGGAATAACCATGAGGTTTTCAATGGGATTCATTGCAGTTAGCTCTTAATTTATTTCCAGAGCTTTATACACACATTTTTAAATATTATTTTTTTCAGTCAAATCAACAGTTTTGTCTATGTAATACCAGATTACATGAATGTGAAATTTTATTTCACATTATTTAATTTCAAGAGGAATTCATCAAATTCAGAGACATATTTTGTAGTTTTATCAATACTTTCTGCCACAACCGACCCTTTAAAGGCGTTCTTGATCTTGACCCAAAATGAAAATGAGTCTGACTCTCCTAATTTAAACCACATATATCACAGAGCTATTAGTCGATCTGCGGTGTTGGAAAGTTTCCCCAAATCAAAGGAATTGCTCAGGGTCCCCCAAAACCTTGGGCTTGCCCTACATGTTGGGTAGAGCAGTGAGTAGCAGCAGATGGCGGCTCGTATTAAGTCCAGTTCTGCTGGAGGTTGGTTCCGGATGAAAGTGAGTCATTAATCTCCACTGCTGCTGTGTGTCTGTGCAGGAGGCGAAGTCAGTAACTCAACCTGTCGAGCTTCCTGGACCTGACTTGACTTGCCTTTAACTAGTTGGCAAAGATGAACAGGAATGTGGGTCACTGAATTTGAATCTGTCTGCCTGTGACCATTTATGCACAAGAACTGGACCTGTTTATTTTACGAAGAGCCTTGAAATGACTGAACAAAAATACTGAGTTGTAATTATCACTGAGACTTGAGAGGAAACCTGTTGTGCTGACAGATGAAGCCCATTGTCTGGGCTCCAACAATTTCAGATTCTCGTTTCTGTGGCAGAGTGACCGACAACAAACAAACTATTTGCAAGCAACACTGTGAAAAACAGTGGACCGGGCTAACCGATGCTAAAGTTAGCATCTGCTTCAGTTTATAGCCAATAGGAACCAGCTTCGGTGGGTTAAGCTGATTTTAAAATAAATTGACTAAACTTTTAGTCAATTTAGATTTCTAGTTGTGCTGACAACTCTCACTCACAAAAGCTCATTCATAAAAACTTGATGGTAGTTGTAAAACCACCAGAAATATGCATAAAATCTAGTCTCATCTCGTTCTCATGAAAAATACTGTCTTGTCATATAACCTCGGTAGCTACATGTATAGATACATCACGTTAAAACTGCTCTGTTATCCTGTTTTGATCAAAAGCTCTGAAAAACTTTAAAAGCAATTAATTTACTAATGGTAGTGAATCTTTAGGAGATCTGTACAATGACTACATACTGTACCTCCCTGCTAATATCCTCATCAAACTCAGATTTTTCTGAGGGAAAAATCCATGATTGATTCTGTCGCCCTAATCAGCTTTAAATATACCCTCCAGAATTAACATAATATCACATGGACACTTTCTTTCCACCCTTTAGGTCTTATACAGAAAGAATATCAAAAATCATCTGAAAGAAAACAAAATGGTAGAAAAAGATTGATACTTTGTGAAAGAGGTTATGTTTTGACGGTACAGTCAAGGATAGGTCTGGGTCCAAACATACAAAGCTACTGTGAATCTCAACATGCACTGAAGAGTCTAATGCCTTACAGCAGGAGTAAAGACACATTTGCTGACCTGCAATGTGAAAGAACATCTTTGAAAGAATGATTTTCAGGAACTGGAACAGCTCTGAATCCAGAGCTGTTTGCTCTGGATTCAGAGCAAACAGCATGAGTCAACCCTACACCAGAGAACCTTCTCTATATGATAACAATAATAGTTCAGTTTTAAAATAGAGCATAGCTGCAGGATACAACGCAAAGGGAAAAATAATTTTGTTAGGTCTACTTTTTTTTTTTTTTATCATTATCTGCAAACAAGGGCACTAAAAGCAGCATAGTGGTAAAAAATATCCTCCTGATTGCCGACAGTTGTGGTGCTGCAGGTTTTGCCGTTTCCGTTTATTCGCTCAGTACGGGCAAACTCCAACAAGCTGACCTGATCTGATTGTTGTTTCAAAAACATAAATACAATCTTGAATCAATGTCTGTTCATTTATACAGAATATTCTGCGATAAATTCACAAAGCAGTGATATTGAAGTCATCTTTTGCAGCTGGTTTGAACACACCATCTCCAGGTTTAATGCATAGGACACGTAGCATATATTGCTTTAAAATATATGTAGCTACAAACAGATTTGCACGAGAAAGATTTTAGATATCTTCCAAATCAAGACAAGAACCTCATATTCAAGAAGGTTAATTGAGTAATCAAATCATTTGTAATAACGTATCCCCCAGACAGAATAATGCAACGATGGGATTTGTTAGACCTCAGAGTAATAATACAACACATTCAGTCAGGTCTCGACTTTGTTCTACTTTAAGGACACCAGCATAGTTTCTTTGTAAAGTTGTCATGGTTTATGGCTCACCTCCTCTAAGAATAATGTGTATTCGTATTGTTTAAATTTCCCAAATGATTCCAATTTAACCATGTCATAGATCTTTTAGAAAAAATATTGACCAACTTCATGTAAAATTGATCTCGAACTGTCACATCTCATCTTTTCTTTGCTGAAATGCTTTTTTTTTGCTACATTCTGAGTTATAGACTTTTAGACTAATTTAAATATGCAGTAAAAGTACCAGAACTTTACAGAACCAGTGTTGAAAGTTAACTATACCATCACTTTCTTTTTTTATGGAAAGGCTGCCCTGGAAATCCTTACTTTGCTTTTGACGATTTTCTACTTGACCATAAAGGAATCAGTCGGGAGTGAATGGATTTATTGTCCCACTAAGTTCACATGCATATTGATCCCTTTACTAGCTGAATTTAGTTACAGTAAACACATCTTACCACAAATTATTGATGTTTTATTGCCAAACAGACTCCAAGTTAAGATTTGTATCCATTTAGCACTGATGTGACTTCTAACATTTGCATATTTTACACGTACATCTACTTACAGCTGCTGTTGCTATGGTTACAGCTTCCCAAGAGGACGGTAATGTACCTGACATTAATGACTCTGACGGCGATGATAGCGAGAGCTCTGATGAACTTTGAGACCAACCGTTGGAGACTGCAGGGCTGCTGTGCTTCTGATTTCAGTCTCTCCTTTAAGGAACGCTTTACTGTAACTTCCTAAAGTTTGAACTGTAACCAGATACAGGTTTTCATTGCTAATAAAAGTAGTTTGTATCTTTTTTGTTTGTGTTGCTTCAATTATCTGTCTAATACTTTGAAAAAAAAACCGTCAATTGGTAGGGATTTTCAAGTTCCGACTACAAATGGAATAATTTATGATTATTGTAGATCATTTTTCAAGTTTTAGCAGCATAAGGCAGTGCTTTGATTAGATTTTTCAAATTGATAAAATTATAGCTCTGTAAAACAAAGTGGAAATAATAAATGATTCATTTCGGAAGCTGTTGAGCCGTGCTAAAATGTGTATTCTTGAAAACAATGAGGTAAATTCACAGCAGGAACAGACTTCCGTATGTCTTCACAAATTTAGCAAAGCGCTTTGTGAATTTACATATTTTCAAGCAAATTGTTGCCGACTTTAAGCTGGAACAAACAAAATGAAAACTTCTGCGTCGTGAAGTTCGATTTACTGTCTGTCTGCTTTTGTGTGAGAGAATCTGAAAGTTTCACAAAACAAATGGCTTTTGTGAAAAAGCTGAGAGCCAAGAGTCGCATGAATTGTCCAGAGCCGCTTTTACGATGGGCCTTATAAGGAATTCAGCCCATAATGCATTTTTAATCAGCTGTCAGCTCCAAACAGATGCAGAAAATAAACGCTGAATCGCCGAAGGGCGTTAAAACCTTAAACTGAGACGCTCGTCTTTGGGGTTTTAACGCAGAAACGTCATAGAGAACGAAGCACGACAGGCAGATGTTAGCGTTCAGGTCCGTGTGGCTCACCTGCGCTGACAGTGACGGCGCTGACAAACTGCTCCCTCCAGCTGCTGCTGCCCACCACCAGCGCCAGGTTGGTCTTCTTGATCAGCTTGTCCACTGTGCTCTGGAGACGACCACGGAGACAGAGACAAGCAGGCATGAGACACACGTTATCGGCGCAGGCTTAGCAAGAAGTGACACGGGAGACACTGATGAGGTGACTGAGGGTACAATTACTGGCATCTCTCATCCCACTGGGGTGCAGAGTGAGTCACAAAACCAGATTTGGGGGGAGGTGGGGTCGGGCTGGGCTTCATGCCCACAGGAAACAGAGCCAGTGAGGGAAGCTGGGAGTCTCAGATCTGTATCATGTAGCAGCTTAATTGCTCTTAAATAGTCTTAAAGGAACACAACGGCCAGTTTTACACCAAGGCATCAGTTTACTCTGCAATATAAACCTGTGAACACGGTGTGTCCCGTGGCTGGAACGGGAGTAATAATAAGGCTGATGTCATGGTGATGTAATCAGGGGGTCTCAGATTGGATTAGCAGAGCAAACCAGAGGCCAAACAGGCATCTTCTTCTCAGGTCTGAACCTGTAGAAAAGGCCTTTTTTTCTACAGTCGGTTTTTACTTGTTTTTGTTGTAAAATCCCATCCGTTCTCTACCAACGTGGGCTGCGTTGAGACATTAGTTTTCAACACGAACATGCTTCATAATTCAACACGGCTCTTTGGTTGAGTTTAGATATTCATATTCGCTGTAAAAGATGAAATTATGTAATTTGATGAAAATTGCTATAACATTTGGAGACTTCTCTTGGTCTCGTGTCTCAGTTTTTCTCTTAAAAGTTATTTAACATACAGAGCTTTTGCAGTTGCCTTTATGCTCTCTACCCTCATCACTTGAAATTTGAAGACTGTGGTATGTTTTTTTTACTTTGTTTTCTGACCTACAAGCTAAATCAGAGCCTCAAAATGAACCATTCAGAACTTTGACAAGCTTAACCAGAAAATTTTGACAGAAATAAAGATTCCTCCACTTGTGGATGTAAATGATAGAGTTGATTCAAAATAACAAAGGGACTTGCAGACACATATCCAGCACCATGACAGACTGTTCACACTCTAACTTCCTCAGCGCAAAGCCGAAAGGTAATGTGACGTGTCTACAGAACAATTCTTAGCAGCTTCATGTTTCAAATGATTTAAAGTTAGCTAAAAACAGTGTCAACTACAGTGTTTATCCACCGGCACAAGATGTAAACAAGAGATCTTGTTTTAGGAGGAGAGTGGCTCAAAACTGCTGGTTTTTAAGTTACCTTGAACTCGTAGGATTCCTCAATGACCACCTCCAGCTTGGTGTGCTCTCCCAGGACGGGGCAGCCCATCTTTGACACATCCTCTGGACCCACCGCCATTTTGTTGTCATTGGTGTCCCCTGCACAGATCAGCAGAAGCAAAAACGTTGATTATACCACAAAGACAACTAGAGCCAGGCGTTCTGCGACGTCTCAGAGGTTCGTGAGAGAACATCAGTGAACAGGCAGCATCATGAAGACCAAGAATACAGTAAGTAAGTAGCATTAAATTGGAGAAGAGCCACAAAAACTATGAGAACTCTGGAGGAGCTGGAGATATATAAAGCTCAGGTGGGAGAATTTGGCCCACAAATCTAACTTTTATGGAGGGAAAGAGAAAGGCAACAGCTGTGCTTCCAGTAAACTTAAATTTGCCCAACTTCACCTTTTGAAAATAAATTTGCTTAATGGAAACATTGCATTTAAAAAAAAATCTTCTTGTTTTTCAACATAAAGTTTTTGTGCTAGGATGAAACTGCAATGGAAACATTCTGTCCCCAGGTGCCAACTGCATACTTTCTGAGATGTATGCGAACATGTCATCGCCCCCCCTCTCCCTCCCGACATAAACTTGTACAACTCATTGTTAATTAAAGTATCAATAATAATAAATGTACATATATGTGAATAAATTGTTGCCCTCAGGGCAATTAAAAAAGAATGAAACAAAAAACAGGGCAATATTTCATAATTGAATATATATTTGAGCCAAAGAGCCACTTCTGTTAGCCTGTGTCTTTTTTGTTTTTGCGCCACTGTCTGTCACGTCACGCGGGTCCTGTGTTCAACAACTGGATGTTTACTACTGGAGGAAATGACGAAGAAGATGACAGGTGGTAGGAGGATGATGGTGCGCCATGTTTTTTAATGATGTCAACAAACATTTCAACATGTGATTTTAAACGTATTTCCTTTTTAATGGAAACGTAGCAGTTGCGAAATTGTATTTTTCAGAAAGTCGCGGAACATCACCGAAGTTATGCGCAAACCGCTGGTGTTGAGAGAAAGCGGTAAGAACTCCCAGTTCTGTCACAAACCATGAAAGAGACACAGCTAGCCTTGTGGAAAAAGGTAGTCTGGTCCCATGAGACCAAAATGCTACTTTCTGACCCTCCAAAACACGTGGCAGAGAACTGAATTTACCCTCTCTTCCATCATTAAACACGGAGGAACTCATGACTGAAGACTCACCGTGTCTCTGTCCCACCTCCAACAGCACGGGTTCCTCCAACACAATCGTGAACGTCTTATTCTTCTCATATTCCTCGTCATCGATTATCTTCACGTTCAGCAGCTTCCTGGAGACAGACAGGAGACGAACAAATAAAACAATGAACTGATGACACTTACACGTTTTAATCGGCTCCTTTATAAACATCAGAGTCAGGAAATCTTTTTTTTTTTTTTTTTTTTAAAGTAGCACACAAAACACTTGATGATTATGTCCATCGTTTATTGCAGAGATTCGGGTAAAACAAATGTTCCAGCCTACACAATGAATCATGAAACTGTTAGGTAAGAGGGTGGACGCTGAAGTGCTCCACAAAATATCCTGTAATGCCGAGCAAAATGTGATTTTTTTTTTCCCTTCTTTCCTCCAGCACTCCACAAGAGGGCGGACTCCTTCTACATCATTAAGTCCATTAAAGTACGAGCGTCTAGCGAAATGGCCCACACCCCTCCCACACACTTCACATCCTAATTCAGATTACCAGAGAAGTTCGCTGTGGAAATTATAAGCTCTAACTTGCAGGGGGGAAAACCCAGCAAACTCCTAAACCTCGCCCAGAAACGCATTTCTTACATCTGAATGCAGCACAAAAACACGAGGTGTCGAGCTGTGACCACCATATTTTTCTTTCTTCAGCACCGCTTCACTCTCCTACGCTGTCACAGCCCGTCTCTCTCTCTCTCCCCCCCTCTGCATCTCCCTAATGATATGTGGGTGGTTGTCTATTTCTGTCTACACACATACACTCAGGGTCTGACAAGGCGCAGGGAGAACGTTCACTCGCAGAACACAAGATATTTTATTTTAAACTCCAGTGATCACGTCATCCCCGCTGTTTAATGTCAGGGAGAGTCATGCCAGTGGGAGCAGAGTGAGTCTCTGCAAAGCCTCGGATCCTCACAGAGAAGCAGAGAAAAAGAAGAGTTTCATGTACGTGCATGGTCGTTTACTTTGAAGCTCCCTGTTTAGGTCTTAAAATAAAAAAAAAATGTGAAGGTTCATGAGGCAGTGTTTGCCCGCTAACATGAGCTGATTCAACCGTGGAAGACGTTTCTGCTACAAATTAAACACGGTTTACTATTTAGCCATTTTATTAGAGTACAACTTACCTTTTGGACCCCCATTTTGTTTGAAAACTAGCTTAATCCTAAATCAAGGTTTTCCTCACAGATATTCAAGTGATGCCATCATGCGGTAACTTCAGATTTATTGGTTGTACATGCAGGACATGAATCTCATGCAAACTGGGCCATCACTCCATTCACACAGATGAATAAATTGGTACAAATTCATATATAAAACTATTGGCAAAACCCCTCCATCAGTATTCTCAATAATACTTTCATTTCAGTTCCAAGAGTTCGTACATGATTAGGTCAAACCAACGTTTGGAGCAACTTGAAAAAACACTAAAGCATCGACCTTTATCAACGCGATAAAAACCATAAAACATGACCAATGTACCTGCTTTTAAAAAACTATCATGTATTATAATATAGTCAGTATGAGTATGGTTGCATTTCAAATTTTTTTCTCTTTTTTTGATATTCTTCTGTTTTCTGCTGTGGGACATCCTGATGTTTTGATGTTTTCTGAACTTTTTGGTTGAAAAAAGGTTAAATAAAGGTTATATAAGCATAAAATGAATTCACCTCATCTTCAAAGTGCTCTATTAGAAACCAGTTAGGGCTAATGGGAGCCTTACCCTAAAGTTAAAGTTAGGACTCAACTTTAGAGGACTACCGCCGCACATACGAGTGGCACATTACTGCCATTCTGCAAAATATTCCGACATGCCAAACAAATGCATGACAACCTGCCTTAGCTGGCGATCAAATTGTGTATTCTGCAGTGTCAGAAGCGAAAAGGAATCGCTGGAGTGTCGTTTATTTAAAGCTGCAGCTCTTCTTCTACCATGGAAACGCAGGCAGTGTGACCGAGCATTTAGGTTTCAGAAAGGTTTATGCAACAAGGCCTAATGAGCGATGGTTGCTAAGCAAAAATACACTTTTTGCTTAGTCAAGTTTGCAAACTCATTTGTGAAAGCATGAAAAAAAAAGTTTTTGTTCAGTCTGGAATAATCTAGTTAGGTTTCAGTGATTCAGTGGATGTAAATAAAAAAAAAAATAAACTACTCCTTTTTTTACAAACAGAAAAACTATTTTGGTAAACCACTAAATTGTGTTTTAAATATAGTTATCAGTGAATAATAAACTAATTAAGTGCTACCTGAAATGTTATTGATTTTAATCAGGCACTTGAGTCAAATATGTAGCTTAAAATTCAGGTTATATGAGTCATTTTAATTTACTGTATGAATTTATCTGATCACGCTGAGGCTCAGGTGTGCCGACTTGAGAAAGTGCAGAAAATTATGAATCAGTTTTGAGAGCAGAAGTTGTTCCCGGAGAGAGGCGTGCTAGATAAAATAGCTGACTAGTTGGATAAACATCGACAGGTTAAATATCGATCGCCTTCATTTACCGAGAAGCAGACTGCATTTCTTCTAGGGAGTTTGGAATAACTTAAACACAAAATCAACCAACCTCACAAAGTCTGACTAACTGATTTTGTCCCATCCGTATAAGTTTTAGATAATGTTTCTCATTTTCCATATATTGTCTCTTAAGCTACTGCTTTGCAGTTTGGGTTTTAATTAAAGTATGGGTTTAGTTCACATTCACGCTGTGATTTGCTAAGGCATAAAGGTTGCTGTTCAATTCTTCACCTGGCGAACATCGAGTCAATTTCCACACAGAATCCACCACATCTCCTGTGGTACTTAAAATCGCTGTTATTGGAAGTTGTGGAGCATTCCCTGCATTAAAGTTTAATGTGAGGTGTTTTGTTTCTGCATCTCCTGTCTGGTTGGATCCAGAAGGCCATGTCCTTAGGCTGACCCACAACATGCCTGAATAAATAATAAACAAACAAACAAAAAAAAGCTGTTTTGTTAAATATGCAGAAAAACATTGGAACCATCTTTGAGACTTATTTTTATTCCACCTGTTTGGCACCAAGGACAGCATATTTCTGATTTTCTTTTTTCCATTCATTCATGGGAATCTTATTACTTTTCCACTATGCAGAAGTGAAGGTGTGTATCATTTGAAAGATTTTACAGGCCTTGGGGAATTGAGGAGCATAACATCTCAAGGTTTATAGAAATATTTACTCTTGCGGTCAATTTCTTCTTCTTCAGTTGTCTCGTAATGGTTACATAGTTTTCCCATGGGGGAATGTTCTGCAAAACAATCTCCTCATCCATTTCCTGTTTCTGGCCATTTGTTTTTATGTTTGTGTTGCCGTCCATTTCCTGTTTTCACACCACACTGCCTCCTGTTTTCTATCCCAGCCCTACGGCATTAAACCCAGGATGAGATTCTGACTTTATAAGATTGATGCCACAAAGAGTTTTTGTGGCATGATGGCATCAAAACGTAACGTGGTCAACTTTTTAATTTTAGAATAAAATAGCGACAACAATTACTGTATGCCAGGGTGTTTCGTTTTGGGCCAGATCAAGATCCTGAATGTTCTTAAAGGGCCGGTCGTGCCAAAATGTGTTGATAAAACCCGTCAATAATCTGTTAAAATATTAACAAATCTTTGCAGTGTTGAAGTAAATTATTAATGACTATTATTTCATAAAGGTTTTGAATACCTTTGAATACTTTTTATTATTACTTTTTACTTTTACTTGATTACTTTTATTATTTGTGTTTATTGATTACCTTACTATTGATTGTTTTAATCATTTAATCCTATTACTCATTTATTCTTATTTCATTTTAGTATATGTTAAGTATGTTAAAGGTCACAGTTTCTGACACTGACTGCAGCTAAGGGTGACAGTTGTCTGTTCTATAGGGACTGTTTTAACAGGAAACCTTCTGATCACAATCTAGCCCACTCAGCAGCTGCCGTTAAATGGGGCCTCTGAGCTACGCTCTGAGCTGCGCGGATGCGCAACTTCTGAGTTGAACGGAAGGACAAACAGATAGGGGTTTTTGTCCTGCTTAGCTATCCAAGAACAAACTGTTGGTTCTGCAAGTAAACCGCATACAACAAAAGGTCAGTAAATGTAGGAGTATACTGCGGTTAAGGTGTCAACGTCTCGAACCTGCAGATGTTTCCACTGGGTGACCTGTGTGTCACCTGTGCCCTATTGTCAAGAAGAAACTGTCCGTACTTATGTTTTTTTCCTTCTTTTGTGTGGTTGATGCTCCCGCCATTGGCTACGTGTTTGACTCTGTATAAAAGGAGGCTGCCCAGGCGACACAGCCAGAGAGGTTCTTTGACACTCATGTGTGCTGTTGACCGCTGTGTGTTAAATAGCCTTTCTCCAATTGCAATTGTTTTAATAAACTTGTATCTTTATTCTGATATCTGCCTCCTAGAGATTTGTTGCTTTAACAGCAGTTTAAGTAGTTCCTAAAATTAAACATCTTTTCCCATCGTTCAGTCCCTCCAAGATTTTCTGATTTTTGGGGGGAACGGGGCAATAGAATCACAAATTTTGCAAAGCTAATTTAGAAATACTCTCAAGGAATTTTAAAATATTTACGTTTATATGTGAGGTTAAATGTGACTTTGTTAACTGTCACATCGATCACAGGCTAATAACTTGACATCAAACAAGGTTGAGGCAGCGGGGTCGTAAAAATACAAGATACTGCCACCTACAGGTGGGAGTTAATTTGCAGTTATGCATTAGTGAGAAGAAATGCGGGACTCTGTTGATTTTGACGTCAATTTCCACAATCACAGGAAACTGGGAGGACTGGTTGATGTAATTTGGCACCTGGAGTTTTGAGGGCCACACAAGAAGTTACGGCGGGCCAGATTTGGCCCCCGGGCCTTGAGTTTGACACATCTGCTGTAAGCAAAATATAATAATTATAATATCTCACACTGATTTTTGTAAGAAACAGAAACCTTAGCATCGAACACTGATAGTTAGCTCTTATGTAGATTACAGTCCAGGATTTTTTAAATGTTTTTCCAACCCTCAGCTTTTTTTTGAAACAGTCGACTCGTCTTTTCCTCTATCCAGACTGACAGCAACAGGTGGAGGAGGGGGAGTGTAACTGGATATATTATGATATATTATGTATTATGACAGATACAGGTGGTTTTATTGAAGGCTTTTAAAACCTCCTGCCTGTTTGCTCCGACTTTGAGAGGAAGCTAACAGCTAGTCAGATGTACACCACTTGTACAGCTTAACTGTTTAAATGGACTCAAAATTAAAATTTTATAAAATTCTGCTATTTTCCCTTTTCCAGGTTTTGTAGTTCTACTACAAAATTATTCCTACAGAGATCATAACCAGGTTTTTGCACTTCAATATGTATTTTTCCAATCAGTGATTAGCATAATAAGCTATATGACTATTCAACATTTTACGGTATCTCTGTTTATTTTGCAGTAGTAATTTATCTGAAAACCCATTTTTGCAGTCTTATTAATAATAGATTAATTACGGCAACATAAATTCAGAGAAGCTGTTTGAGAGTAAAAAGAGTAATTTCGATTTAATGAGCCATTAAGACGTGGATCTCTCAGCAGAGCTGGAGCTCCCATCACCGTCTCCTGGAAAGGTCCAGCACCCACTCATGCTTCCTGTGTTTGTGGGAAGCCGCTCTCACGCGTTGTAACCAGAGACGTCAGAAAGTTTGCTTCTCATTTGTTCTTTATTTTTCGTTAAATCAGGGCATGGTGTGTTGCTTTTTGAGATCTTCTAGCCTACTTTGTGTTGTCAAGCCGCTTTTTATACGTTTACTCAGGTTAGGATTTATTTAAAGCTCCAAATACAGCAAAAACAAACAAATTGTTGAGAGGACAACTACTTTTACGGTACCTTATAGACAGTAATGTTCGACGAATTTGAATATTTATGAAAAGTTTATTTCACTAACTCAGATGACTGAGACACATAATGTAAACCATTTACAGTCGAGATGTTTTGAAGCCTTTATTTGTTTCAATAACAATTATTTTCCGCTCACAGCAGGTAATGAAAACGTGACATTTAAGATTAGAAATTACGCCAGACTGATGAAAAAAAAACATTTAAAACACAGAAGTGTGGGCTTACTGAAAAGCATGTTTAATACCTCCTTAAGGATACTGGTAAGCTTCATCAGAACGCCTCTAACTTATGAATGAGTGTACACAGATAAATACTGATTTTAATCCATTATTAAAACTAGATCTATTAATCTGAACAAACCCTATTTTTGTCAAGTGAAAAACATTTTTTTTCTTACAGGATGCACATTTTTGTGAATTTGTAGAGTAAAAACATTCAGCATGCTGCTGAAAACCCTGAATTTCATTCATCTGATTTGTACGAGATGTGTAGCCTCAGTCTTTTCAAGCCGTTGTTAAAGCTACAGAACATTTCCATCGAGACTTCAGAGCTCTCACTGAAAGCATATCACATTTCCTTGTGCCTTGTTCATCTCTGCCTGCCAGTCTCGGGTAGTTTCTGAGAAATCTGTATCATAGTCCTGAGCTGTTGCATCATGTCGCACACATGAACTGTCCTGTCTGAGCTCTGAGGCCTTGCACACTGCAGCCCGGCTGGCTCCCTGTGGAAGCAGTAATAAAACTGCCCAGGGTTTCTCACATTGAGTCCGATAATGTCAGTTAGAAAATAAAGAGGGAGGGTACGCCTTATTTTAAAATTATTTCACTGGAATAACAGAAGGAAAAGAGAGATTCCGCTTTCGTCTTGTGTGTGAACATAAGATACAGCAAAGAAGTATAATTTTAAAACTCTTTTCAGTAGTTCAGAAAAGACGCTTCGCCGCGCCTTAACCCGGAGCTGAATCTCTTTATTTCAGCCAGGCTGTTATAAGGCTGAGAACAGCAGAAGAATAGAATGGAGGAGATTATAAATAAATATAAACAATGTACTTAACCATGATATGGAGCATGGAAGGGCGAAGATCGGACAGTGACTCTAGTCCTGCAGCAATCATCAGTACTCGTTGTTTTATCACATCTGGACTGTAAGTGATTGAGATAATTACCAGTTTATAGCGACATTCAACGTCTTCTACTGTCTTCAAGCACAGCTGGATAAAAATATCAATGAAATCTCTTAGTTTTATGCTGATTCACAAAGTTTGCAGAGTTAATCTGCTCATAAAGAAGACAATCGTCAACTAATCACTTTCACTATTCAGTGAAATGATCAAAGCTTTTAATTCTAATCAATTGAATTCTTTTCAACAGCACGATGGCAAGAAAAATTCATTATATTTAACATATGTCAAATAATTTTGTTTTTAAATTTAAATGTTTTTTTTGGTTGGGTGGTCTCTTGCTTTTATTAAATTTAAAAATCACGTATGAGCTGACCTTTATTTGCATACAGTCTATTTTCTGACTCTCCAGTCTTTTCAGTGAGTAAAAGAAGAAAGAGCATTATGTGACTTTGGGGCTCAGCAGTGCCCCCTATTGGCCATACTTTTCACATTACTCTGCACATTTATGACCAATTACTGTAGACTAAAGATGCCACACATATTTTTTGGGGTACATTTTCAAACTTTCCATACACAAGACAAATAAGAACAAACACAAGATGAAACCAGCACAGAAACAGATAAATAATATTTCAATATAGGACACAAGCTTATTATACCTTCACTCTGTTGTTTCAATTTCCAGCTACGTCTGACACACTCAGAAAAGGAAACATAAAACTGTATTCATTAAATTATAATTACTTTAGAAAGACCGTGGAATATCAACACATATAGTACATGTGCAATCAAACATGCCAGGTCAATCTCAGGTCATTCTGATACAGCGGTAATGGAGGCTATTAGAAAGAGATCTGTTGCCAAACAGCTAAATTGCCATTTATAGTAAATCTGAGTCTTTTTTATCCTACAGTATCTTCTCCTTAAAGCCCTCTGAAGGCACTGAGACGGCTGTAATTGATTGTTATCGGAAATGTACTCAGTTATTGGATAACTAACTTGCCATATGAGGCCCAATCAGTCTTCTAGCTTCAGTCTTTTAAACATATGAGCTTGATTACCTTTACCTTCCCTCATGACATCATTTGTGTTCCTTTAAGTGAATGATTTTGCAGAAGGATGGTGTTGTGCCTCAGTAACCTGGCGCTGTGACATAATGTGAAATAATCATGTCTCCAAACACTAAAGCACCTGAACCTCTGCTGATGGTCTGCTAGCCTGCAGGCTATGATGTTAGCTAAACTGAGATCACCGTATTTTTGAACAAACATTCAACTATCTTTGTAGTTTTGCTGCGAAGATTCACAAAAAGATGAATTCAGAAGGCATTTGACCCAGTGTTAGATTCCTGACTTGACATTGTGTTGGTCTGACGGAATGAAGAGACTTTTTTCCATTTCTCTGGGATTATCGCATAGCGCTTAAAAGATTCACAGAAAAAGAGCCTCTGAAGTCTGACTTGAGCTTGAAGGCTTTTTAATAAATCAGCAGTCATTTCTGTGTATATTTCCCACTTTTCTTTCCATTGGTCTACACGTCAAAGAGCCGCCACGTCATCATTTTTGAATTAGTGAGAGAAAACGAACATGCGTTGTGACAGGCTGTGAAAAGTCTGAACTGATTGAACCTCACTCGGCTGACGGCCCAGTTAAAGGGACAGTTCAGGTTTTTGGCTTTTGTTGAGAGGTTATGAAATGTAACTTAGCAAGTTCGCTTTGTGGGAAACACGGATTGGTTATTTTATCAATAAAACAAATCAGTTTTTTTCTCAGGCACTTATCACTATTTACAATGATATTTATATGGAAAAAGAGGCTGGAGGTCTCTGAAGTACCAGCCAGTTGTTGGTTATGTTGTTATGTTTAGAAAGTTTTATATCTATCTTTAATTTTTGAAGCAGAAGTTATCCTGTGCTTTGTTAGCACTGGATAACTGGAAACGCCCCAACATGTTACGAAACAAAGTTTCAACAAGTCGTATCAAAATAAAGTTAAATATATTGTCTCAAAAAGAATGTGCATAAAGGTGAAGCAAATAACTAGCATAGTAAACAAAAAAGAGTCTTAAAAGTTGGGCATAAAGGATTAAAGAAATGTTATGGATTTTTTTGTCCTGATCCAGAAGATATTTTTGTGTAAAAAATATGAAAAGAGAGTTAAAATGAAGGAATCACTGAGGTAAATCCAGAGGTGAATGAGAAGACTGAATTTGATGGTTAAAGTCACTGTCAGTCCTTTGCCGACAGGAACAAAAGCAGAAAACTCTTAAAGACGACTCTTCTGGGAATTGGAAGCGTCTTTGTCACTAATATTCCACAGCATGAATGAAAACAAACTTTTCTCCTTCAGGTGATGATAGAAGAAATGTCAGGGGATCGTTGATGCCAGCAGCAAACAGACAAATGTGCTGAATAGTTATTAAGATGCTTCAGTTTGGATTAACTGTGAATCATATCTGTGCAAAGCTGTGCCACAAATCTAAAAAAAAAAAGAAGAAAGAAAGTGTAGCGTAATTACCTGGAGAGTTAAAATTAGATTGCTGTGTGCACAAGCTAGAAGAATGGCGGTCTCACATTAGTGCTGCTTAAATGAAGCAGAGCTTTCCTTCTCCCTTAATGAGACTGGAAGGTAGATGATTTGTGAGCTGAGAAGCAGCTGCTGTGAACCTGTTAGTCAACGTTTACCGCACCGCTTCCATCTTATCCAGGCTGTCCGCGCATCCTTCAAAAGTCTTAAAAAGGCTTAAATTCATGTATCTAAAATTAAGGTCTTAAAATGTCTTAAACTGAATTAAAAATGTGATTTTGCCTTCAATATGTTAATTACAGGACCTAAATTTATCTATTTATCTAATCTTGTATGTATCGTTTTTCTAATGGGACTGCCCAGTTTGGCAAAAGTTTGAGTTTGTTGTGTCTGTGACTTGAGGCGATTGAGGCTACTGCTAGCTAGCTGCTAATATACCCTTAATAACTAGCTGGTTAGCTATCTTTTTAGCATTTATCACAGGTAAGCGTAAATTTATCAGCAGTTGTATGTCGTTTGTTTTCACCACCGACTCACTTCTGTTGCCAACCCATGCTAGGCTACGTTCTTTTAAGCTAGGCACTGCGGGGGTTTTTACGATGCTTGGTTGCGTGGAATAGGATCGTCCAATAATCCACTACATTTAGAGTTTTTTCTATCTTATATTTCATTCAAGGTGGCATTACAAAAGCTCTTAAAAAGTCTTAAATTTGACCTGCAGATCCCCTGTCATCTGTGTGCATCCAAAAGTGTTACTGATCGTGACGACATGAGACGCGAGCAACCAAGAGCATCGTATCAGGGCATTGGTTTCCCCGTTTGAGAAGGGAAGCAGCCTCAACTCTTTCATCTTTGGTTATGTAATTGCTCCGATTACCCACTTCAACCCTGACAAGAGTGAACGGGTTGCACATTCTGAGGTGGCAAACAAAACCAGATGCGAGCTTATCCTCGATACGGATCTTCCTGTAATACGGATCTTCCTGTAATCCGCAAGCGCGGAATCAAAACGCTTTTCCATGTCCACTTGTTTATTTCAGTTCAGAGGTTTGTGTCTGTACACCATAATCTAGTTACCACAGGGATGCGTTTAGATGGCAAATATGATTCAACTGTATGCAGAGATTTTAAGCCGTTCCTGCTGGCTCTGTGTCAAAAGCTTAAAAACTTGGCTTCCTCCCCGTTTTTCTCTTCTGCATGCTCAAACGTCGACTTGTACACAGAAAGGAGCGAGCGGAAAGCGTGAGTCGCTGTAGCACACAAATACAGAGAGGACGGGCCCTGGAGGCCCGCTGCGGAGTGTCAGCTCTTTGTCCCAGTAGCTCAGGGAAATATTGGGTAAGAAAAGCCAGCTCTGTTTGAAACATGAACTCTGGCAGCCCGCAGAGCAGCAAGCACCGCAGAGAAAGTGGCAAGTCTCTGTCGATAGCAAAACACCTGGACAATTAGCTACAAAACAGAAATTCAACTGCAACTCGTGTTCTAGTTACAGCTTATTGTTCACTCCATCAGGCAAAACTGAACCATGTGACTGGTTGAAAACGGTGCATGCAGGAATTTAAGTAAAAATGATAAAACTGAAGGAAGGAAGTTTTCTTAATAAAATCCTATGTACTACAGCACGAACCCTTTGAAAACCTTTGCACGTCCACACACCTAACATTCCTCTACACTCTTCTTCACAAGACAAAGTAAAAAAAAAAAAAATCAGTTAGCAAGACTTGCTACAGACCTGTCAGATGAAGGTCTGCACAGAGCCATAAAATCTCAACAAAATATTCCAAAGTTTGTGGTGGTTATGTAGCAAAATGTGGAGAAATTCAAAGTGTGTGAACACTTTCAAAAAGGGAATCATTGTGTTAAATCCTGCAACTGTAATTTCTTAGTTTTTGATTTGTTTGCTATTTTCCGAAGTGCAAACGAACACCGTGTGGACTCTGACTTAAGCTCTTGCCTAATCACAAGCCTGCACCCTGATGTTCAGCATGAAGGAGCCATAAACAGCCTCAGGTGGCGCGCAGAGATGAAGGCTTTTCATAGAAATGGGATTTGAAAATTAACTCAGTGTAAGTTGTTGGGGTGGGGGGGTACTTTACTCGATCTGCCTCTCGAGATCGGGGATCTTTAATCAAAGATTTCCACTCATGATCAAAGCGCCCTCGCCTTCGTGCTTCCCTTCCTTCATGTCGCCTTTTTAATCCGAGGAGCACGGGAAAAGCTCAGCGTGGCTTCGGCATTTTTTTCCCCTTACATCTGCAAATTGTATTCTTCTCATGGACTTCTTGTGGCAAACTGTCCTTCCCCGCCGGATCTCGCTCTCCATCGTCATTTGAAAGAAGCATGACTCCAGCATACATTAGGCAGACGCTTGAGTCTCTGGAGCCCGATGATCTTGGTTCGGTAGTTGAGGATTTTATCCACAGCTCAGCTTCCTGTTTGATTGCAGACACAGGCTGCCCGACTCTAATCTTTCGTTGTTATACACTCCTGACTCATTATCTGCAGCCGTCTGCGGCGTGCTCAGAACTTTTGGGACTCTCTCGACCCCTCGTCAGCCGCTTTAATTGCCTCAGATGCTAAGGAAGTTCCCTTTAATTCGCCTTCGGAGTGGCGTTTTGATTGATGCTCGAGGTTTAAAGAAGTGGAACCAGCACACACAAGCGTGGCCTTGATTGCAAATGAGAAGACAGAAGCAAACAGCCAAACATACAGAGGAATCTGTTCGCATCTCACCACCACTACTGAGAGGCAAAGTAGAGAATTAGGTGAGCTCTCGGTTCTCTCTGACACCGTGTGTTCACCTGCCTTCCCTCCCACTCGAGCCGGCCCACACCATCCGCCTACACCCGGCCCCTGAAACTCTCCTTGCGCAGCAGCGCTCCATTCTTTCCTTTTGTCCTCTAGTTGAGCTGTTACTCGTTCTGTGATGAGCTTGACATGACTAGGGTTTTGTTTGTCTTTAAAGTGAGGGAAAAAAATAACCAGAGAGAGCGAGAGAGTGAGTCCTCTGCTTGTGAAGTCATAAAGCAAATGCAACCTACTTGTAGTTACTGTTGACACCAGATACATACAGGAGACAAAGAGTACCTATGGAGTACAATGTTGGTATGAAATTATTTTTATTTCAAAATCTCAGCATAATGAAAGTTTTTTTTGTTTACTTTCTTGAAATCGTGAATTTCACAAACATTAAGGCTGCTTTCATACTGAAGGTCTTCCTTTTTTATGCTGAAATGCATTTTTGTGTGTGTGCGTGGGTGTGTGTGTGTGTGCGTGTGTGTGTGTGTTCATGCTACTAATTAAACCCGACTGCAGTGAGACCTCTGTGTGAATGGTTTGTGTCCCCAAAGTGACCCACATGCACAGAAGAAGAACGTTGATGTCACACAGCAGAGCACTGCTTATGGAAGTTATAACGGATGGAGTTGTTTATGGATCAATTTATAAAGTTTACTCGGCAACGAGAGCCGACAGTATCGTCTCAAAATCATAACAACGGGAAGGAAGCTAATAAAAATAAAGCACAGCCAATAGCGATGACCTTTTGTGGAGCAGCTTCTGACCCAACCAAGAGTGGTGGGACTGCGATGTGTGTGATGCGCTCCAGTGTCACAAACTTCTTAAGCTCATAATTTTAATTTTCATCCTTTGTTTACACCCTGATTTTTATGTCTGGCTTTTTACTGTGCAGAATTATGACCCATATCTCACAAAAATGACATAAAAATCAGATAAGATTTGGTGTGACTGTTGCAGCTGGTAGGAAAGTATTACTATTGATATTCAATGAGTCCCACACTGAATGCCACTCAGCAAGGAGGAAGCCACTAATCCAAAAGCAGCAGGAAGAGATTACCGTTTGCAAATGTCCTCATTATTATGAAAAACAGGGCACACATGAAAATCCAACAGCCAGAAATTTGTCTGATTTTCTAAAGGTGGAATTTGTAGCTGAAAAAGTGTGTGAGAGAAAAGCGGCCAACAAACCAGACTAAGCTCAATGTCTAGCAGACTACCATGAGAAATCTGTTTAGGATATTCAAAGTATTTGACCTTAATCATGCAGTTTCAACATTATATCTACCAAATACAAATGAAATATACAGTATGTAAGCCTTTGAATCTGAAGAAAGCTCAAACAACGTCTCTCTCATTCTGGCCTAATTTTTCCAAAATAGCAAATGTTTAGCTTGACTTAATATCATTGAGGGAAAAAAGGCCAGCAATTTGATTTAAGCTGTATCTTTGAGCCTGTGCAATCCTTTTTATCTGCCTCTGAGTCCTGTTTTTGGAAGAATCACACAGGTTTGCATCTCACACACCTGTTTGTGAAGCTTCCTCTGTCCCTTTCTTGCTTTTCCTGATTTCAGTCCTCGCTACTCTGTCGCTCACATGCTCTCCCCTTTGTTTTCTGCAGGGGATCTACAGTGTGGCACCACAACAAAACATCAGACGCTCAGCGCAAATCCCAACGGGCTATGTTTTTAATTCTCTCTATTCAGTCACAGAGTGCTGTTCTTGTGCCTCTAATTCTCCTTCTTCTTCTCTTACATCTGCTACAATGTGTCATTATCTGCGGCTCAATTATATCCTCTTATCCTCCCACTTCTTCCCCCCTGAAAGATCTAAATTTCTCCAAGCGAAGGTATCTGTGACTCATAAAAATAGCCCCTGCATCCGTTACCAGAATAGGCCGCGTACAATGCCATGGAAGCACTGTTTAGCATAACCAATGTGTGGGCTGGGATGTTTAATCAAGAGATGTGGAGCAACGGTGTTTTTAAAAAAGCAAAGGAATTAGTGCTTACATGGTTTCGTCGTTCTGGAACTCCAGCTTGCCGGAAACCTCGTCGTAGTCCTCCCCCTCTTTGGCGGTGCCCTCGACGGTGTGGTAAGGCACGGCCACCTTCCCCCTGGCGCCGGACGTCCTGTGCACCTTCACCTGCATGTTGCCGACGCTCTCGCTCACCCTGGTGGAGTTGCTCTCGAACGTGAAGATGCCGGCGTGGTCGTCGTCGTAGATGGTGACGGTGGCGACGGGGGCGTTCCCCAGGGCCGCCTTGGGAGGAACGTGCGAGGACATGCCAACCGTGCTGTTGCTGGACGTGATGGAGTTGGGCTCCAGGACTGAGACCTCGGCCCGGTGGACAATGCGGGGGTTGCTGAGGCGCACGTAGAAGTGCTCGTCCTCCTCGAAGATGTCGTCGTCTATGACTCCGACGGTGAAGTCTTTAGTCGTCTCGCCAGGCTTGAATACCAGCGTGCCCTCGGCAAACTCGTAGTCTGAGCCTGCAGTGGCTGTCGCATCCTCCGTCCGGTAGTCCACCTGTGTGCCACGGGTGAAGAGACTTCATTAAATATTTAGAGAGTGGAGCTTTAGCAAATTGCTGACTGGTTAATATTTCATAGGTTAAGTAGTTTGGGTTGGGTTTTATTTTACACTGAGGATTTAGAAGATTTTCACATTTACAGAGCCTGGCAACAGTTTTCATACCTTTGACCCTTACGATGTATTTTATTAGAATTGTAAGTGCCTAAGACAAAGTATGTACTGTACATATGGCTTTATTTTATTATGTTTTGCAAATGAATATCTAAGAAGTGTGGCTGCATTGGATTCCAGTCCACCTGTCATGTCAAGTCAAGTTTATTTATGTCTCATATTTGAGCAAGAAGGCAGTGCAAAGTGCTTTACATGGTAAAAACAACTTGTACTTTCTCAATGCCAACATCATCACTGAACTCGTGACAAGTTCAAGGTCACTGGGTTTTAGCTCTCACCTTAACTGTGCAGCCAGCCTCTCCTCCATGGCGGCTCACCGTCAGCTTCAAGGACCCGCAGTTCTCAAAGCATTGGTAGTGAGAGGGGTCGAACTGCAGGTAGATGGTGTTGGGATCTTCTTCCTGCCCGCTGGCCTCATGACAGCTCACCACTTTCCTGGCCTGGTCAGCCGCATGCTTCTTCAGAATGTTCCCGGCTCCGATCATCATGCGCGTGGCCTGAATGCGATAGAAGGCCCGGCTCTTCTGCTGCTGCACCAGCACTTGGTAGTTGGCCATCTCAATCAGCTGCTCCATGTCTTTGTCTGGATGCCTCTGTTTTAGGTCCTTCAAGGTGCGCGCCATCTCCCGGCGGGCCTCTTCCTCTTGGTCTTGCTCTGCGCTCATTCCTCCACCTTCCTCCACCCCCTCCAGCATCCCATCCAGAGCCTCCTTGTTGTGAGGGTGGGAGTTTGTGCCCTGCCCATCCATCTCCAGGTCCATTTTGGTGAACATGGCGTCACCTTCGGACTCGATGATAATGCCACGGTTCTTGTCGGCGCGGTAGCGCTTGTTGACGTACTTGTAGAAGAGCAGGCGTCGGTCTGCGATCCAGGCTTGCAGCACGCAGAGAGGGAAGAAGAGGAAGGTGAGGACCGCCTCCCAGACCTCCACCTCTCCGGGGGAGAAGACAGACAGGATCAGGTACAGCCAGATGTAGGCGAATATGCTCCAGGCGGCAGTGACAAAAAACACCCTCAAGTGCTTTATCTTGCGGGTCTCGCTTTCTGGCACCACGTAGACACAAAGGGCGATAATAATAAACATGTTGAACGCGGCGCTGCCCACAATGGTGCTGGGCCCCAGAGCTCCAGCTTCAAACTCGTGGCCGACCACTTCGATGACGGACAGCAGGATTTCTGGCGCTGAGGAGCCGAGAGCCATCAAGGTCAGGTTGGATACCGTCTCGTTCCAGATGCGCACGGTGGTCGTTGTCGTTTCGCCGTTCGGCTTTTTGATGGTGATCTCCTTTTCCTGAGAGGTGATGACCTCGATGGAAGACATGAAACGATCCGCGATGATGGACATACCCAGGAACATGTATATGAGAGCCGCAAAGTAAACAATGGCGCGAGCCACCTTGTCACCAACCGCAGGGTTCTGGGGGTTCCACATGGGCAGCACCACGCCATCGGAGCAGTTGTCCTCACTGGAGCAATTCTTCGGGACGTCGCCGGTGTCTTCATAGCCGGAGCTGCCGTGGGAGAAAGAAGTGACTCCCGGCTGAAGAACCAGCAAGAAGGTGATAAACATCCACGGGGCGATGGGTCGTGGTAAGCTCATGGTGCATTTGTCTGAAGTCATGATCAGATTTGGTGTCTTCTAATGCTGGAGATCAAATTGTGTCACATTTGAAGGTTTATGGAAGGTTCCTCTGCAAGAGAACAGAAAGAAAAGATTTAATATTTAAGGAGAATTCTGGATCCAGTGCCTTACAAAAAGTTCAATGTAGGACTGGACAATATGGCTGAAAAACGTATCAAGATATAATCATTTTATTTCATTTGAGATGGATAGTTACTGATTAGTTTCTAGTTTTAAATATCTGAAATACTGCTGATGAGGTCGCATGACCTTTCCTGTTTTATCCAAAGTTTTCGCTCTGCATTGTTTGTTATTTTAAAGCAGTTTCCAGGCCAAGTGGTGAAACCTGAAACTGCTGCTGTGCAAGTTACTCAACAACTTGTTGCTAGGTAACAAGGTGGCATCAACTAAGTGAGTTAGTTGATGCCACCAACTAACTCACTCAAACGTGAGAGTTTGAGCTGCTATAGCCTTTCCTCTGCCTACATCCCCCAGAATGTCATGCGGTTCTGGGGAAAATGAAAACAATGAATATTTTTCCTTCATTACTGTGCATTGGTCTATAAGGTGAAATCCAACCACACAATAATTTTGTAGCAAAATGTGGATGGAGTTGCAGAATAAAAGACATTAATCACATGCAGTTCTTTTTAGTTCTCTTTCTAAAGTGAAGAGAACCTCTAAACAAAAAAGTAGGCAAAAGCAATCAGAGCTATGCACTTTTATATAAAATTGATGTGGGGATCCAACCGTTTGTTCGGTCCAAGCCTCTGGCATCTACTTTTGGTTGACTCACAGGTATTGAACAATCCAGTTAGACTCCTACACGTATAATGTGTCCATTGTGCGCAGAGAAACTGTGAAAATGTTGCACTCTGCACCTGTAGTACAGAGGGGAAAAGTGACTAAGTCCACTGCGTACGCTGCAGTCAGATGAAGATCCAGAAATAATCTTTCTTGGTATTAAGAGAGAGCAGGAAAAGAGCTCTGGTCCCTGGGTAAGCTCTTCTACATTATTATTTAAAAGAAAAACACTCCCGGTACCTCATGAAAACTGCATGGGAAAGACTGCTTAATGCTAAAGTGTAGTAAACACCTCTAGTTTTGCGCTTTACATAACCAATGTCAGGGGAAGACCTTAAAATAATCCTACAGTGGCTTTCTTGGCAGCCGGGTTTTAACAGCTTTGAGTGAACAATCCAGGCAGCAGCGCCGATACCACCCGGGGAATTAACATCTGCAGCGACGTGAGCGGCGAGAAACAGCCCAAGAAGTGTCAATTAATTTAACCGGTGCCTCCTAATCAAAAATTTAAGACCACCTCCATCCCAAAATAGGTTTCCCCCATCAGCAGCAGGGGGAGATTCACGTTGCTCTATGTACAGCACAGGCTCTCATTGGCATGCAGCAGAGGAGAGCTGCATCCTGCACTCTGACCTGCCTAACAGGAGAGCACGTTTCCCCATTGAGATTTCATTTCACGGGGAGAGGAGAGAGCAGAAAAACACAGATGCACAAATTAAGCTGGAATTTTTTTTCCTATTTATTTATTTGTTTTTTTAACTGCAGCTCATAAGGGAAATAACAAACCGACTGTATTTGTGCATCTCAGTGCAACGGCTCAACAACACCTGTATGCTCATCGCAGTGAGTCAAATGCCAGCAGGGTTCGGCGCCACAGATGGCAACAAAGCCAGTCAAACCGGCAAAATTCGCCCTGCTCGGCTGCAGATTCATAAAATAAAATGCAGTCCTTTTCATCTGGCACACAAGCCTGCACAAATGTGTGAGTGGGTGACGTTTCTATGGCAAAGGCAAGCTTTCCAACTGGTAGTGGTGCTGAAATCCAAACACTTCTGTTGACTACGGTATCAAACCACAGAGTCTGTGTGGTTCCTCCGTTGTTCTGCAGTGGATTTCTCACAAAAAACCCGAACAAGTAGCAACAGATAAATAAGGTTCATGTCTTGTTTCACTGGAGTTTTGAAGTCAAAGGGTGAAATATTTAACCTTCTTCGCATTTCATTGAGTATGTGAAAGAATACCAATTAGAAGAAAATAGAAATATCCTTTCTTGCCCCACAGAGCAGCAGGACATTCAATTGCATCAGAAAGCAAAAGGTAAGTGGAAGCAAGAAAAATGTAAAAACAGAAAAATAAGACAGAGACTTATAGCAAGGTATATTACCAGAGTAAACTCTAACTCTCTGTACTGAGGGGTTATAAAATTGACTTTTCTTTTTTAAAAATATTCATCGTTGCTGGTGAGCCCATCAAGATGTTACCTTAAGATTTAATAAATAAAAAAAAAACTCATTTCAGTTTTTAAAACAATAAAATGAACAGAAAAGTAGCACAGACAGAGTTAAACTGTGACGATTTAATCCTCCGACATTTTTCTTTCTGCCAAGCAGAGGTTCAGAGGTCAGCAAATAAACACTTTTGCAGATAATGAGTCATTTTGATGCCTGCTTGCTCTTGTTTTGAGTCTGCCTGTGTAAGTGTGTACACACAGTCACGGTAAGAATCGAGAGTTCTCGCAAATGCCACAAAGGAAAATCACCAAGGCGAAGGAAAACAAAGGAGCTTTGACAAAATTAATAAAACCTTCGTTGGCGCCCCTGGTAAAGTTTCACAGTGTTTACTCAAGTTTATCTTACGACATGTTGGAACTCACTGTGAGCAAAAAGTGGCAACATGGGGTCAGCAAGTCTCTGCAGCAATCGTCAGGTGATGTTTACGCGCCACCTGGTTGCTTGGGAGGAATTCCAGAAAACAACTTCCTGTCCCAAACCAGGAGCGTGTGTGTTTTGTGTGACTCCTTTTTCTGGAGCATGTGTTTTATTTGAGCCTCATCCCAATCAATTAGCAAAATGTTGCAACTTTAAATAGCAAAGAATCTCCTGATATTACAAGAAACCATGAGAAAATTATATGCACTTAGTGGTTCATTAAAAAAAAATTACCACTAAAATATGTTCTTGTCCAAACAGATAAGCAATGAGGAAGCCAAATAAGATTTTAGAAAAAGATGATATTGTTGTAAAGAAAAAAAAATAGACTATAAATTCATCAGAACAGCTGGTTAGTTGTTGTTTTGTCCAATTTCCATGTAGGATTTGCTTTTTGTGAGTTAGAATGGATTGTTATCAAAGCCGGGCTAGTAGGACGAATCTTTTTGTTTGAACCAGATTTACAAATTTGCCACATATTCCGATATTCAGTGCCATAAGGATTTTTGGTACCCATCCCCAGATTTATACCAGTCAATAACTTTAATTCTGTTTTGCTTGGAGCGTTCTTTAGTCTTCATGCTGTAATAGTAGCCAGTGAATGGATCTTCCAGACTCAGGCGTCTTTATGCTACCATCACTGCAGACACATTCAGTGCATTCAGGAAGTCTCCATCCACTCAGCACCAATTGGGTGGACCTCTGTTAAATTACATCCGTCACTTTTGTTCGCTATGATTGATTTGTAAAAGCAACAAAAAGGCTACAACATGCAAGGGGGAGAATATTTTTTATAGGCACCGAGAGAATATCCGTTGAGAGAGCTGAAGAAAAAGAACGAAGAGGACGAACTACAGGGCCTGTCCAAGACAAAAGGTCAAAGGTCCTTCTCTCTGTACGCTCCAACCATCTAAAGTGTTACCAAGTTCTCTTCTATTGGTAGAAAATGGTTGTAGCAAATACCGACAGCAAGGTTAGCACTTTGGATTTTACATATACAAACAATTATTGCTTAATGTAATTTCTGGCATCAGGTTACATCACCGGAAAAAAAAGATGGATTTAATACCTTATGGGTTTTTTTTTTTTTAGAGGCATGGGACTTGCTTTATTCCTTGCATTATATTGCATTTTATTACCACATTACTCACCTGGACGCAGTTGTCAGTGAGTCAGCCCGGTGTAGAAGTTGTGGCCTCAGGAGATGAACTTCTCCCTCATGTTGCTCTGTGGAGATACAATTCATCTGTCACTAACAAACTGTGGGGAGGGTTGTACAAAAAATACAAGTGCAAGGGAGCGATCCGCATTAGTACAGAGTTTTAATGAGCTTTTTTTAAATTAACAAACAAATGCCAGCTGGGGAAAGAAAAACACAAATAATAACATTAATAAAACGCACAGCTGCGTGTTGAAGACGGTTAAAAAAAAAAAGCCAAACTACAAAGGAGAGATGGGGATCAAGTGGATTGCAGATAATCCAATCAGGAGCCAAACAGAGCGGTCCGATCGGTGCACACAGCTGTGGCTCAGATACTCACAAAAAGCCCCGAAGCCCGACTGGATCCCGGTCTCACCGTGGCCACCCTGCACCACCTGAGCGCGGAGAGGAAGCCTGTGTGCCATCCACGCAGCGGGCTGGTGTAATGCTCCTGGCTTGTTGCGCTGGTGTCTTGGAAATGCCGCGTCGCTTCCCACGCCGTTTCCTCGATGTTTTCCTGACAGTTACCCTACCTCAGCAAACTTAAGGCAGTCCGATCACTTCCTCTCACCGATTTGCTTTTTGAATCATCTTCCACCAAAGCTATTTTTATTATTATTATTTAATTTCTAAAATAAAGAAGAAGAAAAATCAGCTTTCTTCTGTTTAGACTACGTGCGATTGTTGATGCGTAAAAATAATCAATTAAATTGCTGGATCTATCCTCGTTCCCTCAGCTTCAACCAGTCAACATTTCATGAGATTCACCAGTTTAAGAGAGAAAGAAAGAAAGAAAAACATTTTCTTTGGAAAGCCGAAAAAAAAAAAAAATCCTTCGCTCTTCTGTCTAAACTGGTAACGCAAAAAAAAACCAAGGACCTCACATGAAAGTAGACGTGAATGGATGGTGTAGAATCGAGAGGACGCAAAACGGCACGGAGCACGGATCAGGACAAGATGGACATCAAGCGGAGGGATGGTGGCAGACAGGGAGAGGAGTTGAGGTGCTGTGCAAAAGGAAGAAGGCTCGCCTTACTCTTGCGGCGTGGGCAGCACTGGCAGAAGAAGCGATGAGCGGAGAAGCGAGAGCTGTAACACTGCAGAAACAGGGGAGGAGACGTTCACAAGCGGCGCTGCACGCACGGCTGGTCCTCCTGACTGCGCATCAGGAGTCCGGGATGAATGAATGGACAATTTGACTCCAAAGATCCACACAATTATGCACTCATCATAGATATGGACCAGGAAGGGAAGTTGGGTATATATACACCAATGGGTTTTTTGTTGTTGTTTTGAGCCCCCAGATGTTGGTTTGTGTCTGCTGTGGGTGGCGGATGTTTTAGTCTGGAGGGTTATGTATAGCACAGAGAAAACACAAAGTCTCAATCTCATCCTTAAATAGACCATTGGCCAAATGATCAAACTCACTCTCCAAAATAAAAATGACTGAAACTGACCAGCTGTGCAACAAAACTAACCAATAAAGGATATTTAAAACAAATGTTATGCAGTTGAAATCATATTACATTCAGCACTCTACAGTTCCTATAAAGTTGGTGTTTTGTGCTAAAACTCCATTAAATCCATCAGTGATTATTGATTGGTTTCTTGTTTATTTGGGGGTTTTTTTTTCAGGTAAAGGATTAAGAAGGTTGATGAGTTATCGCACAATTAATGGATTCCAAGACTATAAAACAGCAGACTAAAAATGTATTTAGCTGATCATCTCTTTTTTCTTGCAAAGAATAAATCAAAGAAAATGTAAAAGGGAACTTAACCTTTCAACGTAGAATGTATTTCTATGATAGCAAAGACAAGTTACACATCCAATAATCACTTGAGATTATTTCCTTACTGATTAAACAAGTTCGTTTACTAAAAGTTGGAGCGATAAAACAACAAATGTGTGGTTAAAGTGCATTTATTATTTATATTACTAGGATAGAACCCCACTGAGATTAAAAGCATGTTTCTTCAGGGATTCCTGACCAAGGGGCATCAACAAATGCAACACAGAAAAAAAATAAAATGATTGCAAGAAAGTTATACATTAGTAGGATCCTAAGTTGTGTTTTGGTGTTTAAAAGTGAACAGAGAATCACGGACACCTGACAGCTGACAGAAACAGTCAAATTATGAAATAAGTCAAATATTTAGCCTAATGAATTGATAAGAAAAGATTAAGTTGAACTGGGATTTCTACAACAAGATAATATAAGATTGGTGACATTCTAACCAAATTTTTTCATGAGAAAATTGGGGAAATATATGAAATAGGGCTATAATCTCGTTAAAAGAAAGTGAAATACCAGTGAAGGCGATTACACTACACCCGAGGAAGGAAGATAAGGGAGTGTTGTTGATTTTTTTTATATAGAATTTCCAGAAAATAAAGTGATTAAAAGATGGTGGTAAACTAAAACAAAGACTACCATCAACAAATTCCTTAAAATACTGTAAAACTTGGAACCATGAAACTAAAAAAAACAAACCTCAAGAGAAGTGACATCTCTGTTGCATTTATTACAATAAACAGACATTTTAAACTGATTCCCAATGTCAGAATGTCAACATGCCTAAGAATAATGTGTCAGCAATGGTTATTTATGAACCTAAAAAGGTCATCACGTTTTGTCAAAGTTTTATCATTACCATCCCTGAACGAGTGCGTCTGTAACCATCCACTTGTTCTCACGCGGAAAATATCCCGATCTACATCTTTAAAGCTGCAGTGCCAGCGATGCGAGCGATATTGCCGTCATTTAGACGGCGTTCATTTAGTTTTATAGGTGCATGATTGCCTGTTATGATTAAGAGGGGCAGGCTTGAAGGGATGATTGTGTCAAACCTTGGAGGGGAAATAAAAGGGATTAGACTGCGAGCTTGAGGACAGGGAGTGCCGGAGGAGAGGAGAGGCAGAGAGAAGTGCTCCTGCGTAGACGAGACAGTTTCAAACCACATGCTGATGCTGGAGGAAAGGTTTGTGCCATCACCTGTGGTGATGTGTCTCTTCAACACGTCACACACCGTTTAGAGGAGCAGGTGACTGCAAACACTCGTCTGCATCTGAATGCTCTTAGAGCGGTGTAGAGAAAACAAAACAAAACAAAAAAACAATCTCTTCTCATCTCAGCAAAAATGTCAATTTATTGAAAAACTATATTGCTGCAGTGAAGCTGGGTCCTTCTGCTTGTAGGGGGGAGCAGACGGTGATGTATGTGCCTTTAGCTTCGGTGAACAGAAGGTGTTGCTCGGAGTAAACCGATGCAAATGCTTTTTACTGCCTCTTTGCAGGAAGGCAGTGAAACGACGTCCCACTATATTCTCCAGCTTGTTTAAAATCTCTTCAGGCGACTTAACTAAATGTCACAGTCCATCACTGTAGTTTAGTTCCTCAGACCCACTCTAGCACTCAGCAGAGTTAGTAAAGCTTTCACAGCATGCATCCTGAAAGGTTGTATCAGGTGAAGCGCCGTCGGAGGCAGACTCCTTGAGAAATGAGGTGTAGCTTGGTTAAACGTTGACAGGGAATTTACTGCATATTCTTCTTCAAAAGCTATAAATGATAAGTAGTAACATTTCAAAGCATTAAAACAAATTAGTTTCAATCGAAATAGTTTCCGAGCTTGCGCCCCTCGATTCCCACACTCGGCTCCTTCAGACTAGCCGGCAGCGATTAGCAAACACCTGGTTGAGTTGTGCATCAGCTGAGCTCACTATATGAGCTACGTCTTGTCAAAACCTCATTAAAAATGTAATAGAGGAGCGGTGTTGCGTCGACTTTCTGAAGACGGCTTGCCAGAGAGAGCAGGAGGTTTTAAAGAGACAGAGAACCAAATTCAGGAAGTTAAATCATGACGTAGAATAACTGAAGTTAACACAGTTACCGTTCCTTCAAATTTCAGCAGTTCATGTAAGAGCATATCTATTTTGTCTCTCTAACCAATCAAACCTCATCTACTGTAGGGCAGTTTTCATAAAACTTTGTTTGCTGTACACCCGAGAAATCAACCATGTAGCTGGAGATTATTTAAAATCAAACCCAAGAAGATTTATTGCAGACCCAATAAATCCTGCAAGCAGTCGCAGCTCGAGGCCGTCGAACTCCAGCTGTTCAAAGCGACTCCGTCTCTGCGAGTTCCTGCAGATATTTTTACCACCTGGTCGCCAGATGATGTTTAAATGGGCCACTTAAAATATTATGAAGCAAAGGGCGCTCAGTCGCTTTAGCAGAGCACCCAACGACACACACAATGAAGCTCACGGCTGCAGCTTGAGCGGGATGTAATTGGGCTGGTTGGAAACGCGGCTTAGATGAAATGCATTTCTTTCTGTATGTTGAGGAGGAGTCGTAAGGAACGGCGGCGTTTCAGCCCAGAGAGAAGTGACTCACATTTAGCAATGACGCACGCTTAGATAAGACTTAAAAGCATAACAGTCTTTTAAATTATTTAGAATGAAGAATCACACACTCGCATGATTTTGATAAATATATATATTGCAGCATTGTGGCAGATTAGATTGATTGGACTGATTTGCTTTAAAAGTGCATGTTGCTGGAAGATTGTGAAGATTGTCTAGCTGCTCCACTTATTAGAGATGTTTGAATTGTGTGACCAAACACGTAGGCCCACCATGCGCCCACCGAGTTTTTGCAAAGCTGAGATTTTCTGCACAGTTTGCACCTCTCGTCCACAGACACTAGAGTTTTTGGCGAGAGAGACACATCCCACAGTCTGCACAGATGCAGGTTTCGAAAGTGGTTTTCAAAATGTCAATAATGTCATGAATAGCATTATAATTAGAGTCAAATTTGATTGTTTATTTTTATTCCAGTACTTTATGAACAAATTACAGGATTAAATCCTGGTGAAGTGGAGTTCTGTCTCATGTCTATTGGTTCAGAGGTTTTTCTCATCAACCGCTGAGTTAAACCTAAAATTAAATTTAGGTTTAGAGTGATTTTAATTGGACCAGCATGTTCCTTCTGATTGAGGGAATTGTGTACATATAGGAGTGGTCCAGTCAAAGTTCTGACTTGAATATGAGAGAGAATAAGGATAAATTATAAAGATATCAGTGGAAGACAGGCAAAAAGCTGGTCATCAATTAGAAGGGTTTGATTTGTGCAATTCCAATAAAGACTTTTTTTCCCCCCATTGAATATAGAGAAGAGTATCAATAAGCATGCTATTTTTCATCAAATGTAAATAAAGACATATTACCTACTTTTTCCAGATTGCTACTAATCAGAATTTCTTCTTTTTACGAGGATCAGTTGCCAATTGTTACTTTCGATATTTGATATTTAGTGAACTTTTGTTGCACGTTTACATAAGTGTTTTCCTCCACCTGCCAACAGTTCACGCGTCACGCTGTCTGAAAGCTTCACCAGTGGTGCAGACCGTGTCACAGGGCAGACCAAAGAAAGAAAAAAAAAAAGATGACAGGTAGTCTCAATGGAATAATAAAAAAACTAAAAAAAACAGTCAACTTTTTTTTTTTTAAGATTATGAAGGAAAGAATCAGTGAATATTTGGAAGCTGGAGCAAATATTTAACTCAGATTATAATAAGGCTGACAAACATTTTAAAGCTCTTATAGCCGATGAAAACGACGTTCCGCAGCAGCAGGAACATTGTGAAAATTTCTGGTTGGA